>NC_090661.1:8791935-9429435 GCF_013368605.1 Nyctibius grandis | reverse complement strand
ATCGACAATAAAAAACTATTTGCACTCCATCACACACAGAAAAAAAGAAAAACACAGAGGGCTTTTGTCTCCTCTGAAGTTCAAGGTTTCAGAATTTTTCCATGATGAGTTTGGACTTAACTATTCATCATCATAACTGCTTTTAGACTTTTGTTTTTATTATATCATTAAAGCTCTCACAAATGACAGAATAATTTTGAAAATTGCATCCTAATTTCTATGCTATTCTATGGGAGCTGACCACAAAGGTTTATAAAGAATGCTGACTGTAAACTCTAATTCAGATGTGGTCAAAGCTTTACATACAAAAGAAAAAATGTAAATGTTAATGCCAAAACCACATTAGTGATTGCTACGTATGGTGCCATGGAGGACTACACTACAGCACAAATGCCACATTAGGATGTTAATTTCTAGCATCAGACACTCCTAATAGTGGTGACTTTCATTCTTTTTTTGAAACATCCTCAGGAATGGAGCAGTTACTTACCCTCTGAGGTCAATGAAGCAACCATTGGGAGCAAGCCTGTATTTTTCACGTAATTTTTACTGAAAAGTACCTAACAACTTCCTTTCACTTTCACCAGCACATACACACCTAAGATACCCACATGCACTGTAAATAGGCAGTCATAACACCAAATATTTTTCCTTTCCCTATGAACTTAATTTCTAAGATATTCTTTTAGCTCCCCAAACAGATTACAGGAACTGGTTCCAGTCAGCTAATCTAACTCTATATTGGCACTTCATTGTTCTGTTGGCGCTACTGATGTACACCCAGCAGCCTGAGAAGGTTGTATGCCGCTGATTTAATCTGTTTATTCTTTAAGGCTGTGACAATGTCATACATTTGTGTGTATAACATCAGAACTGCAGTTCTGACTGTGTTACTTTTTGGAGCCTCTCTTGAGTTTTCTGCAATAACGCGAGTACCTCACAGTGTAAAAATCAGTGTTGAACATCCAGCATGATTTGACCAGCAGAGAGGAGGAACACTTATCAAGGTTCCTGCAGTTGGTGGTACTTTACTACATTCCTTTGCTGACAAGACCCACACAGGCCCCTGAACCAAATTCAGCCACAGATGTTTAAGTTTGAGTGAGAAAAGTAAAGGTCTTAGTTCATTTTTTTTGGTAAAGGCAATTCTACTTAGGACAGTAATGAAAAAAAAAAAAAAAATCCATCAACTTCTGTTGTTGTATATAATTATTGGATTAAAGTTTAAATCTTGTCTCTATAAAGGATGTATAAACATCACCTTTTTATTACACCACTGAACTGGTAAGTGCCTCAAGCAATATTTGTTATACAACTAAGACAGAGGCAGTCCTGAGGGGAAAAGCAAATAGCTTTACTGATAAACAGCTCAGGAACACTGAAAGAATCTTCTTGATTGCTTCTTGAAAAATTCCATATATAAACTTTAACACACAACCTGTCCAGCCATGCAGCAAGCAGCACACTTCACGGTTTTGCTGCAGTCCAATGTACACTTGTCTGTCTTTAGCTTAAGAAAAGACAGTAAGTGTATTCTTGAACTGCTTCAGTGCACATTAAAACAGATGATCTTAAACAAAATTATTTTACTGGTATCAAAGGGCAGCAGGTAGAAGTGCACTGCCAAAGATTTGAGACTGTTGCACAGCCAGTGTCAGGGTTGGGGCTACATCACCCTCATGGATGCGGAAGAGGAGGGTGTTTATCTCTTGTGCCAATCAGCAAAAGGAGAAGGAAGCAAAGCACAGGGTGAGAGCAGGGCAGCCATGGAGCAGTTCTGCTGGTGGCAATTTTGCAGCCTATTTAGAAGTCAGTTGCAATTTTCACAACATATTTTCCTGAATTGACCTGAACCACCTTCAGCCCAACCTGTGTGCTAGAATCTCCTTAAAAGCCTAGAGGTGTTTTGTGTATCTAAAGGCATTCCCAATAGTGATAAGACTCTTTGAAGTCTTTGGTCTACTGCAGGGCACATCTTAGCAATTGCAAAGGCTTATCCAGACATAGATGCAAAGCAATCAAAGAAATCCCAATTATCCATGAATATTTGACCAATCTGTCCTATTAAATATGACAAGCAAAATCTTAGGAGGCAGGACAATGTTTCTCTGGCAGTTTCCTCTGATACTCTTCATAGTATGAAGTGACTTAAGGTTTCTACATATACAAGTGGCCCTAAAGCAAAGTGCACCTACATAATCTTACCTTTGTGTATTGCTTAAAAAGCATGAATACACATGCTTTAGAAATAGACTGTAGAAATAATAGGAGGACATCAGTAAAAGATCACCAGCTCTGAAATGAAAGCATTCACCTCTAAACAAATAGATCTGCTTTTACTGATAAAGGTCCATTTAGAAAATCCTGACTCTACAGAACATTCCTATTACTCATCTTAACTAAGATCATGTTTTTTTACCCAAATCTCAACCAGATGGATGCAATTTTGATCTTAAAGATTCAGAATTTTTAGATTTTTAGGTGAAATAAATGGCTGAGAGCCTAGCAAGTTAAATTAGGGTTCCCAATTCAATGGTTACTAAAGGCTTGGGGTAACTTTTGAACACCTGGGCTTTAAGTTGCTAACATTTAACTGTGCAAGTAGAACTATCCTTGGTCAAGTGTGTCAAAGGAGAAAAAAGCATCTAAGAACTCCAGTAGTTCTTAATCTAATAAATATTAGATTTATTATTAACTGAATTTTACTTTAATGGTTAGTTTAATATGCTTTAAAATACTTACTTCAGAATTACACAGCCTGTACTGGCAGGAGGAGCTGTCCAAAACACTTGAATGCGTGTCCTTCTTCTAGGTGTGCTCTCAGTAACAGCAACAGGACAATTACTCATGAACTGTGTTTCTTCTTCATCTATGATCTAAGGAAATATAAAGAGAAGAATGTGAAAAGATAAGGACATTTATAGCCAATGTCTCTCGAATATGTTTTGTCAGTTTATGTTTTCCTCCAGTGGGGCTATTTATAATATTCTCTGCTTAGCTCAGCACTACTTTGGTAGATTTATTCACAACATGCAGATTACTCACTGAAATGAAAACAAAAAGCCCACAAAATAAAGACAGAATAATGTTTCAGTTCTAGGTGAACAGAAGTTAGTCCTTTCTAAGCGTGACTGCAAATAACCTTTTTTTGTAGATCCTGATTACTGGATCTTCCTGTAAATTTTAATGAACTGAAAATAATAAAAGATGCATAATTTCAACTTTTTTTTTTTTTTTTACATTATAGCAACTGGTTGGGGCAGATGGAACATGCTAGAGAAGAAGGGAGTTCAGTTTGTTTATTTTTTTCTTTGCTTTTTAAACTAACCTTTCTTTAAACAGTATTATTCTTAAGGCAAAAGAATCTCCAGGTCAAAAGAGGTAATATATTAATCATAGTCATCTATAATGCAGAGACCATTATTTAGTCTAATCTGCACACATTTTTTCTTTTTTGTTTGATTGATGTTTAACAGAAAGGTTTAAGTGGTATAAGTCAAGATGAAACCAGAGAGGCTGATTTGGAACTGGTGCTGTTCCAAGGATTTTACTCAAAGGTGTCTGTGACAAAATAGCTTTCTCACTACATATGCACTTCATGGGTTGTACTTTAAGCCTTCTGTTCATCAGATCTCAAAGAAAATTCTATCAGAAGCTGCCAAGCATTATTTGGAAATAGGCAATGCTGTGATATGGCAAAATTTCTCTTCAAAATTACTCAGTGGTCCACTTTCATTTGATGAAGCCACAATGCACACTACATTGGGTCAAGATTCAGACAATTAGTTACAAACTTTACCATTTTGAGAAAGAAGCTGTATTTATTGATTTATAACAAGACTCAACTCTGAGGAGCTTTCTCAGAATTCTGGTTCTAATAACACATATGCTTTTACCAGATTACAATTAAAAAAAAAAAATCTTCTGGCAGTAAATATAACTTTAAACGAGTATTTTGACAAAAAAATACTATTTTACATTCTGAAAAAGTGGCAATATTTATAGTTTGACCAGATCTGCTTTAGTGAGCAGGCATCCACACTGTCTCACCCAATGATACCGTGAGCATCGCCAAACATTTTTAGCTGAGCCAACAAACATTTCTGGTTTTCCATGGCAGAATGAAGGGGCACTGGTCCAGGGGAGTGCTGAGAAAGTCTATTTAGCTGGTCAATAGGGTAATGGTTAATGAGTTTTAAATCTAAAGCCATTAATATTCTTCAACTTTTTTAATGCTTCATAGAATCTGTGTAACTAAACACAATGTGTACAGCTGATACTTTGCTAGATTTTAATTAACGTGAAGCATTGGAAAGCATGGGATCTAGTGTAGGCTTAAGCTGGCACTGCACTCTTTCTGCTTCTACTTCATACAATTTAATGCACTTAAGCATCGAGAAATCCCTAATCTACAGTTCTCTCTTGGCCATCAACTGTATCTATTCTGTCTCCTTTATTCCTGCAAGAGTAAAATAAAGAAACAAAACTGTTTACTTATCTCTCAGAAAGGTTGTCTCAATTATTCAGGACCATATCAACTGAACTTTTATCCATATCTCACGGTAATTCATTCTCAATCAGAACTCAATTTTGGTGGAAGCTTTGAGTGAAGAATGGGTAATTTTATACCACCTCATACAAAATAAAATAGTATTGTACATTATATAAAAGCAGCATAATTCCTATTGAAAGGAGGGAGGTTATCTGAAAGTTCTTAAAAATGACAGCTTTTCTAGAAAAACAGAAATATTGCAAATTACTGTACAAGTTACACTAGGCTCCACATTCTCGTCAGATGCAAACTGCAGCTATAGTATCATAACTCACATCCTTGGACAAAAGCTTTAAAAATATGTTCAATTCAGGTCAAGAAAGATTAAGTGATTACAGATAAGTGTAAATACTTTATGACTAACCAGATAAAAGCTATTCAGTGATGATCAATGAACCTTTCACATATGCTGATTTTTCCAAATCTAGTTTAGCTCACCTGACACAATGAATGTTTCTTAAGAAGCCCAACTGAAATGAACTCGTGTTCTCAAAGTATAGAGTTGCTGTTTTCAACTAACAAGAACTTAGCTGCTTTCATATCCCTAAATATCATTCCTCCAGCAGTCATCATTGTAGACCCATCTGTGATGCATTTGCCTGTTAAGTAAATTCTTGTCTCCAGGTGAGTCAATCCTGCTTCGCCCCCCCGACAATGAATGGAATCACAAGGAACATCAAAACCAAATCCAACAAGTAATATTTAAGGAAGGAGTTGTGAGCAACTGTGAGTAGTTATTACAAATCAAATCTCTGGCTACTACAAAACCAGAACCTGAAATATTTGTTTGAATTCTAGATAGCCATTAGGTTGGAGCACATGCATGCCCTTTTCCAGTAACAACAAACGAACAGAGAAATGCAAACATATTTTGCACTTCTATAGCCTACCAAATTCCTGCAACCTAGCAAATTATGAATTTTCTCAAGGAATACAGATGCCTATAACAAAATAATTTAAAAGTTCTGGTTGCATTTTAGAACATAGTCCTGGAAGAACAGGAAGTGGTTGAACCTCAAGGCTACATCACTATTTCCTGAATCACTAACCATCAAAGCAAGAAGATTTATGCAATAAGTGTCTACTGGGAAAACCTGACCGTAAAAGAATAAGGTCCTCCAAAAAGAGTTCCTTTGAAGAAAAATTAGACAGGAGCTTTTTCAATGAAGACTCCTAATGTTGACAGAATACAGTAAAGAATTCCTAAACTAGTTGGAAAACCTCAAATGCCAGTTGATCAGAGAGGATTAAAAAAAAAAAAAGTTATTTTGACATATTTTACGAAACTCAGAAGAATTGTCTGGATTCTAGGAGTTCAGATACATATAAAGCCATCTCAAATATATTTGTTAAAAAGATAGGGTTTTTTTCCGTATCCATGGAGGTTTGATTCTTTATAAAAAGTTCTTAGGGGCAATACAGAAAGGGTTCAATACTTATACAACAGGGTTCCAAATGACATGATATTTTAGGGTGGTGGTGGATATTATTGCACTCACACATAACACAGGAGAAAGCAATAACATCCTGGCCAACTTTAGGGAAAAGACAAAATACATGTAAACTCTGAATATAATACAATCCTGATTTTTTTTCTGGAAGTAAATCAGACCACATAGGCATGAAGGAAAGAACTGGCAGGAAAAAGGCATGCAGATTAAATGCAGCATTTGCAAAACTACAGCTTGCTAAACCCCAGGTTATCTGTGGATGGGAAGTCTCACATTTTCAGGTATGGGCCAGCAAATTAACTGCATGTTGGAAAAAAAATCCTAAAAACTAAATAAACACTTTGCTGAAGAATCTGAAGTCTTAAAGATGGACCTTTCTTTTGAATCCACAAACGCAATGACATTAAGCCTTAATGTTCTATTTAGATTTTGGTGTGGGGTTTTTTTCTTTTATTATGATTGTAATATTATTGGACCAATTTATTCCTTCAGGGAAACTAGCGTAAATCCTGAATAAGACTCTTGGAGTTAACCCGGATTTGAATGAGTGTCACAGAAAGTAGAATTTGGCTGAACTTGGGGTAAATCTACAAACATGGAAGTAAGGATATTAAAAGGGAGAATTTACCAGCTCCAGGCTCAGTCTTGCATTCTTTGCATATTCCAAACACTAAGGAGGTTGAGGACAACTTTGGGTTTTCCTGAAAAGCAGGACTGGATAACTGCTCTAGTCGTTAAACAGATGAATGAGTGGTTTTCTTTTCTCAGATTTGGAATATTTCATGTTGAGTGATAGAGCTTGCTATCTGTTTCTGATTTCTCTAAACTGTGAGTCAAATAAACTAAACCAGGCAGTTATCCTCTCTATCGTTAAATTTATATCAGTATTAAAAAAAAAAAGGTCAAAATGCTATACACCACAAAGCAAGGAATTAGTATCAAGTACAAAAGGAGATGAAGTTACATAAATCCTCTCATGGCTTGTGTCCACTTCCTTAGGTTAAACCACTGGCTAGGATTTTCAGCACCATTTCTTGTTCTGTGAATACATCATCACTTTCCACCCACTGAAACAGCTGTGGTCTACTGGAACAACAGAGTTTAA
Organism: Nyctibius grandis; assembly: GCF_013368605.1. Classification (NCBI taxonomy): domain Eukaryota; kingdom Metazoa; phylum Chordata; class Aves; order Nyctibiiformes; family Nyctibiidae; genus Nyctibius; species Nyctibius grandis. The sequence goes on along the minus strand of NC_090661.1, from coordinate 9,422,327 downwards.
AAAAAAAAAAAACAAAACAGACAAATTTCACAAAATAAGCATTTTTGTGGGCAGTTTTCTTCTTTGAAAGAGCTTATATGGAGTCTGACTTCCAGAATGTTGCACAATTATCTTCTGCCTGAGGAAACTTTCTCATTATAAGAAGATTGGGTCTACATAACGGTAACAATATTTGGCCTTTAGGGATTAATCTAGAACAGAGCTTATTATACGGAAGGGAAAACTAATGATGAACAAAGTCAGTTTAAAAAAATCTACCTCAAAGATATGCTTCGCATAACCAATTTCCTTGACTAAAGGACACAGTATTTCCTTCAGAGTCTGTGCTTAGAATCAGAAGAATCCGAACCGAGACTTTTTATGAAGTGTCAGTAAACAATCTTGATGCAGACTATGATTCAAAGCTACATTGCACCACCAAGCACTGCTGGGCTCCTAGTAAGATTTGCCATCTTTAGCACTGCACCTGAAGACTGGAGTTGTCTGATAACTAGCCACACCTTGGAGCACTGGAAAACAGTGTGCAAACCTACTGAAGAAAGGCATTGCTAAAATACACTTGTAGATTATCACTATGTTCTGGCAACTTCTAGCACAGACTTTATATAGATATCCTACAATGTTGTAATTCGAAATCAAATTTAGTTCTGTAATCATTACCTGAGCACACTTTATCAAGTAAAGATGAAATGCATTAGATTACATAATGTTAAATTCCATTAAAGCAGTATCAGCACAAGTTATATGCCTCTCCACCTACCTGCCTCTGTATGTCCATCTATCTGCTAGTTTTTCATCCCAGACACAAGATAGTTGGAATCATGGGGGGGATTAGGTGAAGGACCTTTCCAGTTCTACAAAGTATGATTTCAGACAGTCAGATCAAGTCTTCAATGTATATTAGCAAAAGGAGAGGAAAATTTAAAGGATTTATAAAATCATCTTCCAAGAAATGGGGGGAAAAAAAAACACCCACAAAAAAACCCACCAAAGCAAACATTTGTGTGTGCGATGTTCTAAGGAAAAGTATTTTAACCTTCTCTTCTTTAAAATAAACAATTTGAATAGTGTGTTCATTGCAAAAAAGGCCATGTTGGATGATCAAAGGAAAAACAAGCTACTGAGAGAATCCTGTCTGAATCTTATGCATAAAAGTGTCCCAAAAATTTTTGCTATCAAGAATCTTATAGTCATACTGTACTGCATGTTGCTCTTCAGTCTAAATGAACCTAAGAGCTATATTACACCTATTGTAGGGCAGGCAGTAGGGTCTATTCTAATGTGCAATTCAAACAAAAGGAGGAAGAAAGCAGTCCAGTGTGATGAGAACCTGAAGCACACTAAAGATAAAGCACTACACTGCCAGCTTTTACACTAAACAGCCTTCCCTGCCTGAGAGACTGTCTATGGAAAGTTTAACAAAACAGCAATTTCTTCTTTACTTAATCCAATATATATGAAAAGATTTATATTGACAGAGACAGATAACAATAACTTGACAACATTTAGTAAATGTAAAATGTTATATTGTATATTTTTCTTGAGTTTGAACCATTCCCAGTTAACTCAGTGTTGTAGTATGTCGAATTATAAGGCTTATGCTGAAGGCTTATGCTTGTAGGTTGAAATTGGCCAGTAAGATAAAAGCTATCCACAAAACTCAAGAGATGAATGAACTTAGATTGTTGTGAATTGAGAGAGTTTTCATTTATGTAGTCACTAAGAGCGGACTTAAGGTCCAAAGTTTAATCTTTGTTTCCTATGAATTTTAATCCTTAACTATAACATTAACACTCCTATGTAAACAGTTCGGTAAATTGATTCAAGCTACTTTATCAGACTATATTACTGGTATTTTTGACAGATAATATAGCTTTTCCCAGATAATATATTACTTCTATAATCTCTAACAGAAAACTATATTACGCACAGAAAGCTGTCATCATTCTCGTAGCTATAAATCTCATTGGGTTCCATCTATAACTTTCTTTAAAAAGTAGCTATTTTGACTAAGAAAAATCTCTCATCTGATGTTTGAAAGGCTGTTAGTAAATATTAAGTTCCATCAGGGAAAGAGCGAAATCTTTTTAAATAGTATTGCCTTATGAAATCCTTTCAAAGATTCTAGTTTCTTAATGCAGCCAATACCATCCAAAAATCCTCATCAGAAACGGGAAATTATTTTGATTACTGAACTTGCTTTTCTTACCTTGGTGTGTAAAGATTCAAAGCGCACCAGCTGACTCTTGCCCAAGAGAGTGCCCTGGCCTATGCAACAGAGCATACAAATTAGTCGTAGCGTTAGGGACATCAGCAGGGCTAAATTGTGTAAAGGAACTTCTTGTGACGTTTTGTACAAGAGCAATGAGTCACTCTGTGCCTTGCATGACAAATGGCTTAACTTTATTCTTCATGCTTCGTGTTCAGTTTACACATCTCTTTTCATAACATTTGAAATGCTGTATTAGGATTCTGGGCAAGATTGAAAATTTTAGTTTCAAAGAAACAGGACTTTTGGCTTACTTTGATGTATAATTTAATCAAGTTAGGCCTAAATCTAGAGTAAATTTACTGAGGTCAGACTCTATGCTGAACAATTGAAACACATTAACTCGTGGGGTTTTTTTCCATTACATTCAGGCAGTAGCTAAAAGGCTGAACTTGCTTTTCAATGAAATCAGGGTTTGTTTATCGTCTAAAGTTTACTTTTGGAAGCATGAAACGAGCAGATGAAAAGGGATATATATTATGAACACTCAGTCAAATGACAATAAAGAAATATTACTTTTAAAACTCTGTTCCAAGGATTAGGAAGCAGAATCGTCCTATTGCAGCCCTAAGACAGAATAATAACCAGTGGGGATGACGGGGACAGCGAGCAAGGCTATGCTGTGGCGATTCTTTGCTGGTCCCACAGGAACAGAGTCGGCATTAATTAGAGCAGTCTTCTAGGTGCAGTTCCCTTCATCACCAAGGCCAACCCAAAATAGCAGCTGTAGAGAATAAAATCCAATATAAAAAAAAATTTAAAAAAATGAAGCATAACCACTTAGGCTTCTCACTGGCTCTCATAGTTTTCTCTTTTCTCTCCTCCTTATAACTGGAAGATCAGAGTGCAAACCATTCTTCCAAGATTACAAAACTAACATACTCATTTCAGATAAGTCTATAACCACAATAACTTCAACAAAGATACACGCAAGATTCATTGTGTAATACTTTCGCAGAAGGATTTTTTGAACTCAGTGTTATAGTTGTCAAAATATTTCAGTAAGAACATTATTTCTTTGGTAAAAAATAACCACTATTTCAATCTGATAAGAAATTTTCACAGGGAAAAAATAACTTTTGATAGGTGGTGTCTCAAGTGCTTTCAGCCTGAGAGAAATGTTGCTTGCTAACGGTGGTGTTATATAAAAATCAACCTCAGCATCAAGGATTTTTAGATAACAATCACTTGAAAGCAGTATAAGCTTAAGGATTTTGTATATCTTGTGCAGTCACTGCAGTTAGGACCTTTCATTTAAGTTTATAATACACACATTTCTTTGAAAAGAGAAAAAACTGTTGCCATCTCTCCTCAAGATATTTGCTGCAATTTTATCTAGTTATATATAATGCAATTAGCTACCTCATATTTAAGAGCCTATTTTAATCTGATTTTCTCAATGGATAAAAGGCATTGGAAGGTTGTGCAAAGAAAGAAATGTTTTCACTGCCTCATAAAAGAAAGTGATATAAAATAAGGCAATCTGGATACAACACTTGACTGGCAGTGAGACGTATTGCTGACCAACCTTTCTCAAGTCACTTCAGTGTAGTCTGTTTCTCAACAGTTGACACAGTGGGCCACTCATGCATGCAGACGCACATGCACATAAACCAAACTCTAACAATACATAAAAATTATCCCCCCATCCCCCATTTTCCAAATCCATATGGTAAAGAATTCATCCAGATTCTTTCTGTCTTAGCACAAAACAAAGATTTATAAATACGCACCTAAAACAACTTCCAGGTCTTATTCTAAGCATGCAATTTAAGGTCATTAAAAAGTCAGAGACAAAGTGCTCAGTACCTTGCAGGACTGAATCCAGGATAAATTAGAATTATGTTTATGAACATGCTTGTGGAAAGCTGAAGGACTATCTGATTGATGTGAGCACATTTTTTAGCTAAAAATCAGCATTTACATTTTTGCTATATGCAAATGAAAATATTGTCAGCACATTCTTAATAATTTGTCCAAACTATATGAAACTTTTCATACCAGTACTACAATTTTCCTCAATTTCTGCAGCAACCATCTTTACCTGCTTAAGCCCATGTATCTTTGCTTCTATCAATGCACATAATTCTTTGCACAAAAATACCATTTATAAATGCTTGAAAGGATGTGCCTTCACTGCAACTAACAGATATTTCATTAGTAAGGACCTCTAGTCACCATTCAAGTCCAATAAATAACATATTTTAAATTTCGTGTCTTCCGAACTTATGGTTCACCATAGAAATAAGCTCTACGCACTCAGAGAGATGAGAAATGTAAATAACAAAGAAAATGACATTCTCATGTTCATAATGAAACAATACTTGAGAGAGAAAATATGATCTAGTCCTAAATCCACCATTCTTCATCAGTTCTAGAAAGCTTAACTAAAAGCAGTCAAGAAAATCTGACCTTCATATCAGAACAAACCACATGGTGAGAGTCGTTACCTACCAATTACTGCATTTCAGTAGTTTGGTGAAGTTGGTGTTAAGTGATACTGCTGAGGTGTAGCTCTTCCCTTTGAAATTAATTACATAATTATCTTTTGATAAGATTAGCTTTCTTCATGTACTGTTGCCACAATTGTATATTGCCAATATCTTTAGCACCATAATAAGCAATGCTCAAGTAATGTGAGTGCCAGAGAAGTATTTGCTGTGGACTCACACTGAAGACACGGACTTTATCTTCTGCTCACACAGGCACTTCTCATTTACATTTCTGTGGCAAGGAAATCCAGGTTTGTTGTCAATTCAATTTAGAACTCAGGAACTGCCATTTTTATTTCAGGAACAACAACCCAGATAAGAACACAGTTGCAAGACCAGAGGATCAAAGGAAAAGGAATGTTAAATTTGAGCGGACACATAAAACATCAGATAAAGAAGAAATTTTATACTGGCTGGTCAAATGACATACATAGAAAGGTGGCTTCAGTAGAAGAGCTATGTCTCAGGGTCTCCCTGCAGAGTGATGATAACAGCCTGCCTTCCCCCCTCAGCCTCTCTCTTATATTTGTCAGAGCATTAATTGTCAGCCAAAGGAACCTTTTCTACCTACAACTTTGAGGAGTACAAAGCGCAATGTGGGCTTAAACACAGATGGGGCTTTCTTACTAACATAATCAATAATAATATTATTATAGAGGTGACACTTTTCTACAATACGATATAACATTTGATAGTAAAGTACAAAGGAAATGCCTCTTCTGCACATTTTACTGAATCAGCATTTCTCAGGTGCTTTGTTTGTTCAGGCTTTTAATTTATCCTTCACTTTTGAAAATTAATATTACACTACTCAGCATTATGCATATAGTGCTAAAAATAGCTACCTCACTTGGAGCTCCTCACTTAAGAAGGGATTTAAGGATTAGAGAAAACACATATTTTTAATAGCATTATTGTCCTGCTTGGTGTTGGAGCTTTGAAGCATCAGCAGCTCTGGCACATATGCTATTCACGTTCCTCATGAATGTCTCAATGCCAAAATATACATCCCAACCTAGTTCAAGCAGATTCCACACAAATTCCCTTAGCCTTCAGCTGACTGTGTACAGAACATAATCTATTTCAGAGAGACTTAATCCATTGCTAAAACCACATTTAGAGTGAAAATTCTGGTGATCTGGAACTACAGGCTTTATGCAGATAAAATTAAGACGGCATTTACCTCCTTGAAAGAGCTCTCAAATCTTTGCTTAACAACTTGCATAAACTGTCAGATCAGGAAAACTGTCCATACAGAAGAGCTGCAGAACGTCCAGAAGGGTTTATAGCAGAATTGACCGTAGTTGTGAACAATTATAAAGTCACCACATTCTTTGTGAGGGTGTGAGCGTATGCCTGCACGCCAGGCAGAGCCAAGAGATAATAATCCAGGCTATGGCTCTTCTTACTTTTCATATGCTGATGAACTACTAATGCACAGATTCTCAAATTCTTTCTTTACTTAGAGGGCATCACAGATTATGCAGTCTATTCATGAACAACTCCCCTGCCTGCCTCTGTGTCCAACATTTTCTATAAAACCTAATTTCACATTACCTAGAGTACCCTTTCCAGTAAATTAAACCTGCTTGTGGAGAGCTTCAAGGAAATCAAAAAGTTATGCTTTCTCCCTTCCAGTATGAGAGGATTCTGCTTCAGAGAGACACACACTGCAGTCAGTGAACAGTGAAGCCATAGTTTGGCAAAAAGGAGAGTCTTGTGGGCACACTTCTTCAGATTTCTTTTCAAGAGTTTGGTAGGCTCTCTTCAAACACTGACTGAAGTCCATGTGAGTTAAGTGCTGTGACTAAACGAAAACCTCACAACGCCAAGTATTAAAACTCCATCTGTATTAAAACATGGTTCAGACAATTTTTCTGACTGCTATCTCGCACAAAATGTTCATTATGGAAACAAAACAATGACATGAGTATCAGGAAAGAAAAGTAAATTTAAAGTTTCAAGGGGTTGTTTGTTTGTTTTCAAAAAAGTTCTATACTCTCTTAATATAGCAATATATTTCATCATGGTATAAGATGTCTGGAGAGTTGTACAATCATCTTAAAGGAAATAAACATGCAGAAAGGGGTTCTGAAAAATAGAATAACAAAGAATTTTGGGAAAGGCTTATAATAAAATTCTTCATAGCTCTGTAAATTGAAGCACTATAAAAAAAGAGCTGTAAACTGAAATGGAACTGTATCAAACTGTATTTGTGCATAGATTAACACTATAAGGACTAACAATCTTTACCAGGTTTAAAAAAAAAAAAATATATATATATATAGTGGTATCTTGCTTTCATATTAATTCCAAGCAGGGCACAGTGGTGAAGATGTGGTTTGTTCAATGCATCTCTCACTCACTAAACCTGGCATGACAACCAGAAGCATGCCTCAATGAAGAGGCTTCCTCCTATGCAGACAGGTGAAGTTTTACTCTATTACCATTACGGAAATAAATCTAACAAATAAGTGGCATCTTCATGCAGATGTCACTGTCTATTTAATTTTGAAAAGCTACAAAACATATGTAAAGCATAAACAGCTCCAACTCTGCTGTTGCATTAGGATCTAAAATAGTACTGTTACCTCACATTTGTACAATAGCCCTTCATAATCCTCAGTGGATACATTGATTCCATTTTTCTTCAAGTGATATATTTAATAAAGTGTTCACTTAGTTGTACTTTTGTATTAACACATGGACCATGAATTTTGCCAAGTACTTAGAACACAACATTTTTTAAACTAAATTATTAAAGGCAGCGATTTTGATAAATCTGTTTCTGAAAATTATTTGTACATTCTAAGTGCATTCCAAGAAAAATCGCATAGGGGACAGCAAATTTCCAAAGGACAGAAACACAGCAAGACCTCGCGAGGTGAGGAGGGCATGTGTGAAAGCAGACCCTGCTGAGATGGTACCAGACAGGAGCACTGACACTTGCGTACTGTGCCACAGCCACTGCCCAAGGCTGGCAGCTCTGCCCTGGTGCGATGCAGAAGGAGCAGGAGGAGCAATAAGGAGTCTGAGGAAGAATGTAGGACACAACCTGCCTACATGTCTTGCCTTGATACTCCCAAGCTGCATGCAAAATAGAAAACTAAGGTTTACTGCACTGTCACAGAAGAGCTAAAGCTGCAAGCAGATTTCAGAGCAACCCTATATATATGCATTCGACTAAGTTTTCATCTCCTGATGGTTTGGCATGTTTTGTTTTGAAATAAAAGCTTTCTTTATGTGTGTCAACTTGCTGGCTGTAAATAGACTTTCCAATTAAAAATTTGTACTCCCATCTTACCATACAAGCAGATGACAACACAATGCCTTTAGAAAAAACATAAATTTATCTCAGTCTCAAAGGGATTTAATTCTGATGAATATGTATTTCAAGACTATTGTCTCCATTTATCCCGCACCCAGGGCTAAACAATAACCAGTTGTTCTATCACCCAATATCCCCTCCCCAACTGAGAAAGGGAATTGGGAAAAGGAGGGAGACTCATGGGTTGAAATTTAAACAGATTTAATAAAATAAGAAAATCAATATCAATACTAATACAAAAGACACAAAATTGTACTTAGCTCATAGAGTGGTGGCAAGTGCCTCCAGGGATAGGAACCATTGAGAAGAAAAGAGAAGGAGAGGAAGAGGAGACACCCCACACACACCCCACACCCCCAGCAAGCTTTCCCATTTATAGTGAACGTGACATTAATGTCATAGAATACACCTTGACCACCACACCACAGCTGGCCACAAAATGTAACAGAAAATTGATTCTATAAATTTTATTCCCACAAAACCAGGACAACTATAAAGCTATTTCATTTGAAATTTCACTAGGGCGAGGAGAAATTCAATATATGCAGTCGTAGACCAAGAGGGAGGTAAGTACATTTTCTTTGGGGAAAAAAAAAAAGCTTTTTGCTATGTTCATTAAGAAACTAGAAAATTCATTTCCAAATCAATTTGACACAAAAGCAAGGAAAACGTAAAATTGCAGATCTCTAGCATCAACAACTTTTTTATTAATATTCCATCACTACAAAACAGGGAAATGCATATGGAATCAAGAATGGGAAGAATAGAACAAATTATAGTGTGAATTAAACAAGAAAAACTGTTTTTACACTGGTTCTACTTCCAAGGCTTTCCTTTGTGCTGTTAGCAAACCCACTTCAAATACAGTAGATTAAAAAAAACACCAAACAGAACCAGACATTCCATTATATCAAAGGTACATTTTAAAGTAAACTAAGTTTCTAATTAACTTGGTAGTATTTGCTACACTGAAATTTAGGCTTTAGAACTCCTACCACTACTAACTACAACTAGTAGGAAAAATGTTATTTTACATGATGTCCAGCTTCAAAATATAATTTTGTCAAAATCAATTTTTCTTCTGGAATTATGTCATTTTATTGAAATATTTTAAAGCATTTGCAAAAATTTAAATGCATTCAAAAAAACCATTCTGAAATTAAATGTTTTGATTTTTTCATCATCTCAAGTATTGTTTCTTCAATATTTTGTTTAATATTTTTCTATTGTAAATAATGTAATAAAAAGAACAGTATACTTCAGTTTTATCTGCATATAAAGTGCTAATGACCTTTCTATTGGAAATTTCCAAATGTTTTAATTGTTTAACTAGTTAGCACTGTAGCATATTTTGACAGGGAAAATTTCTCATTTCAACCGTCTTCATTTTTTTTTATGTTGTTCAAAAACACCTCTGTGTAGCCTTCTCTACCAGTAGCTGTAATTGAGGTAAATAAATCGTCCTTCTGTATTGTTTGGGTTGCCTTTCATATAGTAGCAGCAGAAGAAAACACTAACTTTAATTGCAAAGCAGGCACAATTGCCTACACTTTCTGCTGCTGATCAAAACTGTCTTTGATACAGTACTATTGTTCATGTGCTACTGATGGTTGGATAGTCACAAGACATACACCTTCTGTTTATCTGTATATTGATATTACACATTCCTGAGAAATCAGGAAATCTTATTCTTTGCATTCAGCTCCCACATTATCCTGGTCATTCAAATATGAAGAGTTTCAAAGTCATTCAAATAGTTATGCGGCAAAAGGCAGCAGCAAATCTGTTAGGCACAAACACAAAGTGTTCGCTTTCCTTGTGGCAAACTATCAGTTTTTCATGGAGTAAAAGAGGTCATAGAATCATAGAATGGTTTGGGTTGGAAGCGACCTTAGAGATCACCTAGTTACAACCCTATGCCATGGGCAGGGACACCTTCCACTAGACCAGATTGCTCAAAGCCCCATCCAACCTGGCCTTCGAGGAAGGGGGCATCCACAGCTGCTCTGGGTAACTGGTTCCAGTGTCTCCAGATTACGCCCTTCTGCACTTCTAAGAGCCATCTGAAAAGATTGACAAAATTGAGGTCCCAAGCAGCTCAACTTCACCTATATGTGCTCTCATTCGTGCTTTTCAACGAAATAAAGATTCAGACACTTTAATGGAAACGGACATGGAAGAATAGTAACTCCAGAGAGTTTAAGTGGCAGCATACAGGAACTGGAAATGGATAGGCACAGACACAAGAGAACCACAGCACTTCTGTGCTCATCTTGTGCACTTCAGCACCACGTACGCTATTTATGACCATACTGAATGGCTTAATTCACATGGGCGATTCTAGCCATAAGTGAAGCTGGAAAGTAGCACATGGGCTTACAACTGCTGTATTTACTTTACAATTCTAGCTATATTTTAATAGATGTCAACGATGAGATCTTTTAGCTAAGGGAAGACAACAGGCTCAGGTCCTTCCACGCTTCCCTGGGGACTTTTAACAGGAAAATTAAGACAAGCAATTAAGAGACTGGGAAAAAACAAAAAAACAAAACAAAAACAGAAGCAACTTTTACAGTTTTTGCATTAAAAGTTCTAAAATTGCAAAATAATGTACAAATAAGATTTTTATATATATATTAACTTTTTCTTAGTGGCAGACAAAATTACATGAGAGTTTCACCACATGGAATATACACAGTGACAAGTATCAATACAGAGCCCCACACTGTTCAATATCTTCATAAATTATCTGGATTATGGCATTGAAACACCCTCACCGAGTCTGCTGATGATGCTAAACTGGGTGGTGAGGTGGGCACATCAGAAGTGGGGGCCACCTTAGAGAGAGACCTGGACAGGCTCAAAGAGTGGGCAAGCAAGAACAGTGTGAAGTTTAACAAAGACAAGTGCATCCTGCACCTGGGATGACATAACCAAAGAGCACAGTACAGGCCAGGATCTGCATGGTTGGGGAACAGCCTTGCTGAAAGGGACCTGGGGGTCCCGGTGGACAACAAGCTGAACATAAGTCAGCTGCGCTGCAGCAACAAAGGCAAATTGGATCCCGGGCTGCATCTGCAGGGACAGCAGTAGCAAAAACAGGAACATGGATCATACCACTCCACCCCATTCAGCACTTGTCAGGCCACACCTGGAATAATGTGTCCAGTTCTGGTCCCCACAATTCAAGAAAGAAGCAGACAGACCAAAGAGAGTCCAAAGGAAGGCCACAAAGATGAACAAAGGACTGGAGCACCTGCCCTATGAGGAAAGGCTAAAGAAGTTGAGTCTACCCCCACTTCTCCCCTTGGAGAAAAGAAGGCTCAGGGGGGACCTCATCACAGTATTCTACTACTTAAAGGGCAGCTACAAATAGGACAGAAGCTCTCTCTTTACAAGGAGCCACATGTAGCCATTGCCCCTAGTCTTCTCCAAGTTGCACCAGGAGCAGTTTCATCTTGATATAAGAAAAAAGATTTTTACAGTGAGAACAATCACTGGAACAGCCTCCTCAGAGATACGGTAGTGTCCCCATCACTGGAGGTTTTCAAGATGTGTTGGATAAGGTGTTAGATAATTTCATCTAGGCTCGCTTTTCCATGAAAGGTTAGACGAGATGATCTTCCAAGGTCCCTTCCAACCTAGGCTGTTCTATGATTTTAGAAAATACATAGTCAATGAATTTCTGGTTCTAATTTTTTATATGTATTACAAAATGTTTCCTTGCACTTCCTTGTTTTTGTTTACTACACTCAATCTGCTACAGGTGGTTTTCCCAAGGTGTTTCCTTGAACAAAGCTTCTTTCAGTCACATGACTTTATACATAGCTGGGAGTGTCCCATATGAAATAAGTGTAATGAAAAAATTAAGTGCAGCACCAAATATGAGTCCAGACAATACCATCTTCTCTTAAACTGATGAAGTGTTCCTATGTAGGAATATAAACAGCTGGTCCTTTCTTCTAGATTCCCATGTAAGAATTTGAAGCATATAACTGTGAAAGCTTTTAGCTGAGGTACCCAAAATCACGTAGTTTCAACATAAGCGACACAAATAGTCTAACCTGTCTATGTAAACATTTGAAAAACGTGAGCATGGAAGCACCAGAAATAACACAGTTTTTCACTGCAGAAGCTAAACATGGACCAGCAAGTCATCTCTGGCTCATGAGGTGTCTCATGTCATCTTTCATTTCTAAAGCTGAATTTTGGCAATACAGGAATTCTGCCTCAGTGGTTATGGACAACCAGACACACCGGTGTTTATTCAGTGACTTACATTACTTGCTTATCTTTCTAATACATACTAGCACAACAGCTACCATTACCAGAATCGTTTTTAGGGACCACACCATATAGACAGAATTAGACTGTTTCCATATTTTAAAATCCCCATGTTGTATTTCACACTCATGGCTGGAATGCTATACATTTTACAAACATTTGTTATTTAAGCATGGACAGTATTTACATGCAAGAAGAAAGACAACTATTTAAACATTCCTGACTTGGGAGGCAAACATTGTATGCAAAGAGCAGAACTACTGCAGTTTAATCATGGCTAAAGTGTGGTATGTGATTTTGAGTAAGCTGCTTCACCGTTTTCTCTCTGTAAAGTGGATATGATAAATCCACATTCTAAAAAAATATTTATGGAATTTAATTTATGCAAAAGCTTTGAACTCTTCAGTAGAAAGGCTATATAAAAGCCCAGTTGAAAGCTGTATTATATCCATAAATGTAAATGCAAATCTGGTAGCACTGACAACAGAAAAATCATTAGGACAAGATTCAGTAAATGTAACTGGAAAAAAATATAGTCATGATTTCTCTAAATTCATACAAGAGGTTTCATTAACAGTCAAGTATCTTAACAGCAGTGCGTTCAGCATTTTATTCTGACTTTATATGTTTACCATATTTTTAATCTTGCAATGTTCCTTCCCATATTTATGTCATTCTGGCTTATTTGGCTCAAGCACAAGCTAACTTCTTCTTGTACATGATGCATATGGACGTAAAAATATGAACAGAAATGGTCATATTCCAAGACCAGCTTTCACATAGGTTGTATCAGGTTTGTTATTCCCGAAAAGAAATGCCAAATCTCTTTCAGAGCCAGCAGTTAGAGGCAAATGGGTTTTGAAACCTAAGAATATATTGTGATGTACACTATGTTCTTTCTGTGGAAGCTGGCAGTTGCATAACATCTGCACCACATACAAAGCTGGTTGTTTATTATATGGATTTAATACATTTTGCAACTAATGTAATCAGATGAGCTGATGAGCATCAGATGAACAAAAAGAAAAAATCAGATTAATATACAGGGAGTTTTGAGTAGGTAGCATATGGGTCTTTTTCATCCTTTATAGAAACCTTACACAACCTCTAAGAAAAAGTTCCAAATTATTGTTTGGAACACAGTGTATTTGAAGCTAAGGCTATTATATAATCCCACTGTCTAAATATATCATAACCCAATTCTAATTCATATAAGTACTTTGTATAACCTTTATGGATAATAAAACCAGGTTACTGAAAGAATCTCAAAGGAAGCCAAGAAACTTTGCATAGCCAAAAAATACACTGATCCTATGCATGCAGCAAGTACAGAAAACATTGATGATTATCTTAATAATACTGGGATTTATCACAATGTGTGGGCAGATTTTCTTAACAGGTAGGATTAGTGCGGGGCGTAATTTACTAACTGCAGGTTCTTGCTTTATTCCTACATCTGCGATTGCCACACTATCAGGTACAGAAAGGCTAGAGCAAAAGAACCACTAATAAAAGGCAAACTGCTGCCTTAGCAACCATTTAAAATACCTCCCTGAAACTCCCAGAAAGCATTCTTCTACGAATAGTATAAAATAGAAAGCTCATTTTCCTATGAAAGTGACCTATTGCTCAAGAGAGGTTGCAATATAAAGTATTTCTCCATTTTCAGCATGTTTGCTACTTTACGTCCCCTCTCTCCCCTTCTGTTTTCCTCCTCTTTAAAAAGCAGTGGGTTAGCTAAAATAAATTTGTGAAAAACAGGCTAAACCAACCAACACCAGGTATAATTCCGCCTCCCATACAAGCAGAGTCAGCTTTACTCATACAATTGGAATTTAAAAAAAAAAGATTAAATGAGTTTCAAGAGAACAAAACCCTAATGTGTGCCTGACAAATCATGAATAAACACTGGCAATGCCCTAAGGAACCTCTACTACACTACTGACAGTATCAAGATATATAATCATTAAAGTTATAGAACAGTAAGTACTAAAACTACTTCCTACATACTCAGTCTTTTAAATGTTTCTTTTGAAAAGAAATGCAGGTCCAAATGAGCTATGCCCACCCACACAGGAAAAAAAAGAGGCAAGAGCAACAACTGTGCCTCAGTTCACAGAGATGAGAATAATTGGAGCCCAGTTCAATCTGTGAAGTAAACAGAAGCAGGATGAAGGCTTTTCAATTTACACCTACAGCCTACAAATTAGTAAGCAGTCTGGTAGGATGAGCTTGCCAGAGATTGCATAATAACCCTACCCACAGTGACAATGCAGGGAATGGGGAACAAAATGGTAGCTCTATACCAGCAGGGAATTTCCCTTTCTAATTACTGAGTACTATGAAAAGCGTTCTCAAGAGCCAAACATGAGCTTCTGTGCAACCGTATCAGGAATTTCTTCACTATTCTCAATTTATTTTCATGTGAAAATTAATTTTAATATGCTGCTCTTTTAATAATCAAAAGTAGCTATGCATAAAAAATGCAAAATATTGTCCAGCAAATATTGCTTGGGAATTTATTTGGTAAAATAAAATTTTTTTGTATAGGAAGTTCAATGGGTTACCAGTAATAATGGCTTCTTGCCTATACAGGTATTCACTATATAGCCACTTCCCTATACCAACAGAAATCAAAAGTACCTAAGACAGAAAATTCTGCTTTTGCAGTACGTGTAGGGTACATTTATATCCTACCCCTTATACAGCCATGAGAAAACTGAAGTGGAACACATGATTTTCAGTTTTTCTCACAGCAACTGAAAAAGGAGACAAAACAGAGCAGAAGCAGGGATGGTTGGAGATAAATAGTTTAAAAAAAAAAACATGCAACCCACCTCTGAGGAATGTAATTACTCACAAGTAACTTTTCTGTCCCCTTTCAATAACTGTCGATATGCAGATTTCCACTGTGGGTGATTCCCAGCAATAGGTCCTTCCACAAGCACAATCACTTGGAGTAGGATTCATGAACCATTTCGGAAAACAAAACTGAATGACTATACTGGCAAGTGGTGCATTATTTCTAGATATTTCCTTGAATTTGTAGTGCTTGATTACTAAGTCAAGCTCCTGTCAGTCAGTCCTATAAGTAGCTGTCCTGATTCTGTCTACGATGGAAACATTCATACCATGGCTTGAGAATTAACATGACTCAGCAGTGGCCTGTAGTGAGACCATATCTGCTTAGGGCTGTTCTCTGGTGTATCCCTGATAGAGACACACAAAAATTAGAGGTCGAGGAAAGGACCTGCCTCAGCCAATGTAGAAGGCAAGAGTTCTCCTTATATTAAGGAAAGTCTCAGAACTAAAGGAGCAAGTCAGGGAAGGGAGGAGGCAGAGGTAACCTTATCTCCCGCTTAAAGTGAAAGCCAGATCTCCTGGCTTTGTCTGGTGATTAAGATGACAGACCTGCACAGGTACCAGGGCAATTCTGTCAGAGAACAATTTAGCAGATGAGAAATCATCCATAAAAACATGACTCTTATAGCAGTGATGACCACAGTCAGGAAATCCATGCAGATCGAGATGCAGGTGGCAATCGGGGATTAATGCAAATGTTTAACATAGAGGTTGCAGGAGGACAGGACTGAATACAAGTCTCACTGGTGGGACTGCTCACTGGGACAGAGTGTCTCAGGAGGCCTTTGAAAAATTATAGTTATGTAGCAGATGAGCACTGAGAACCTCTCCAGCAGGGCTTTACATTAATGGAAGGAGACAGCATTCAGGTGATCATGAAGCAGAGGTTGAGGCAGATAGCAAGCTGTCTCCATTTAGCCTACACCCAGGGCTAAACAATAACTAATTGTTCTATCACCCAAGGCCTCTCCCCAACCAAGAAAGAGATTTGGGAAAAGGAGGGAGACTCGTGGGTTGAAATTTAAACAGATTAATAAAATAAGGAAACCAATATCAATACTAATACAAAAGACACAACATTAGACTTAGCTCATACAGTGGTGGCAAGTCCCTTCAGAGATAGTAACCATTGAGAAGAGAGGAGACAGAGGGAGAGGAGAGCAGAGCAAAGAGCACCCCCCCAGCAAGCTTTCCCATTTATAGTGAACATGACATTAATGTTACAAAACACACCTGTGGGTCAGCTGCCCTGGCTTACTGCTAATGGCCTTGATCACTATACCACAGCTGGCTGCAAACTGAAACAAAATGTAACAGAAAAGTGATTCTATAAATTTTATCCCTGCAAAACCAGAACACAAGCAAGTGGAGAAAATCAGAATGTGGGATGACGGACCAGTAGAAATTCTGATCACTGAACTTGGTCCATACGTCTGAAGAGATCCTTCTGTATAAGTACTTTCAGCTAGCGATATCCTTATAATCCCAGACTTCACAAACCAGGGATGAACAAGTTCACTTTACATTGAAGCGATCCAGCATCATACTGGATGAGACAAGTTCCTGGAGTTCTGCAAGAGTAGGTGTGAGAGGAAAAGCAACATCATACGGCTTTTTGGTCTCGGACTCCAAATAGTCTCAACCAGGTCAGGGAAAGAAGACTTCTTAAAGCTACATCCTCGCCTTACCTTGGAGTTTTCAGAGAAAACAGACCAAAGAAAATCAAGCATCCTAATCAAAAACATGTCTGCAAAGTCTCTTGAGTAAAGACTAGCATTGAAGCAAAACATCTGATGTATTTGGGATGAGAAGATATATTTTTCTGTTGTAGGAGTCCTTGCTTATCATTTTGAGGACATCATTATGGATTTGCATTCATGACTGCATGAAGTGAAATGACTGAAAACATCTATGAAGGTATATTAGGATAAAGCACCAAAAGCCAAACACGTTGAATGCACCAGAATCAAAAGATATGGTCATTTCACTGAATAGGTCTTGCATCATTCTGATGTAGAATAAATACACTGTGATCAGATGACTAATGATCCTGGGTTGTTAGGTCATGAGAAAGAGCTATCACAGCAAAGAGAATAATCAATTACAACTGTTCAGGAGAGCAGTGGAAGTTGAAACAGTATCCCTTCGCAAACACTGAGAGGTTCCTACCGTCATTAGAAAGGGAACAGCTGTAAAGGAGGAGGACTGGCATGGTGGACGACATCTAGGTCTGAGAAGGGTACACATGCAGTCTAGAATAATGAAAGCTAAATATATTGTCACTTTGGTAATGCAAAATTGCCTTCTGAATTCAGAAAGTAGTTCTCAAGACAACTAGCATAGCAAGTACTACATTTAGTCTGATAGCAATTAATTCAGCAATGAGTTGTGATGAGAACTGATTTGCCTCACTTGACTATGAAGCCTGGAGGAAGAATTTTCCCTACAACAGCCATTCATGAATGAGTTAGGTAGGTAAATTCCTGAATTTAAAAGAGCTATTCTGTTTCTAAGTCACCAGAACCTCCCTGAAGACACTGGAGGGGAAAAAAAAAAAAAAGAAAGAAAGAAAGAAAGAAGACCATTTAAATTTATTTGGGAGGCTTTCTACTGGCATATGTGTACTGTCCTCGAAAGTCCAGACAACTGACAGCAGGATTTTCTTAAAGTAGTAGAAAAGTCCATATAGCTTGGAGAAACTGTTAAGTTGAGCGTCAGCCTTTATCATCACCTTCACCCCTCTTTCCCCCACCCCAAATCACTTGAAGGGAAAAGAAAGCACACTATGAGAAAAGACTTTCAAGTATAGACATAATTCTGTACTTCTATAGTCTAATCATTGTAGCCTGGTAGCTGGCAGGGCTCATTTGGAGAGAAGTGTCAGAATAAACATGTTTCCCCAGAATAACCCTTCCTTCTAAAAACCTTGTGTCATTATAGGGGTAGCATGGTTGTCCAGATCCATAGTTATCATAGTTAGGATGACCGGCAGTGATAGCTGAAGAAGTCCAGATCAGTCAGGAATACCCGATAAAAGCTTTGCAACCTGATGTAAAGTGGCAGTGCAAAGAACAGACAGTTGCTCTGAGGTCCCGTTGATTGGAACTGACAGACTGAAGGTATTCTGATGCTGCAAAGTGGCAAATAACTACATCAGAGGTAATTCTTGGAGCATTACAGAAGGATAATAGGAGCTAATGAGATAAGAGTGCTGATCTTTCTCAGTAGAGACACAAAGAACCTAGAGTAATTGGTGAGTGCCTTAGGTGAAGCTGGTAAATAATGAGGACACTGAAAGGGAAATCTAGGAAGGAAAACCTGATGGCAAAATTATGAATGAAGAAAGAGATGCTGAATAGACGTTTCCGTGAACCTGAAGCCTACATACATGTAGAGTTATAACCCATGGCAGTTACCCTATGGTAACTGTAAAGCACCTGGCTGTTGCTAGAGGGTTAAATGTCTTTCCTAAAATCTTGCCCAGGTGAGGTGCCATCTGAAGAAAGACTATCTAACACTGGAATGACAATGAGTCAGGTAGATTACCTGGGCTGGAGAAAAAGTATATTTGAAATACATTCCTTTAGAGTCACTGACATGGATATGTCCTCTTAAACAATGCCCAGGGAAGAAACACATAACTTGCACTGACTAGGGAGCTGGGGTTGTTTAGCCTGGAGAAGAGGAGGCTCAGAGGTGACATTATTGCAGTCTACAACTACCTGAAGGGAGGTTGTAGTGAAGTGGGAGTCGGGCCTCTTCTCCCAGACAACTAGCGATAGGACAAGAGGACATAGCCTCAAGCTTCGCCAGGGGAGGTTCAGGTTGGACATTAGGAAAAATTTATTTTCAGAAAGGGTTATTAGACATTGGAATGGGCTGCCCAGGGAGGTGGTGGAGTCACCATCTCTGGATGTGTTTAAGAAAAGACTGGACATGGCACTTAGTGCCATGGTCTAGTTGAAAGGGTGGTGTCAGGGCAATGGTTGGACTCGATGATCCCTGAGGTCTCTTCCAGCCTGGTTGATTCTGTGATTCTGTGACTGACAAAGGAGAGTTAGTGGAATCTGCACTCCCAGAACCAGACTTTGGCTCTCAACTAAATAATTGCAAATGCAAAACTTGCCTCAAATCTGGATCAAGACCTGAACAGAGAACCCTCATAAGGCATCAAATTTCCCAAGTCCCAAAAAGCCCGTAAGGGGAGTCCCAATGCTGATGTGTCTAAAGAAGAGACTGGAGTCTCGAAGGCAGAAAGGGACAGTGCTTCCACTGTCATTTCTTCTCTTTACTTCTTCCCACAGAGTGGAGCTGATTTGTTAAGTGTCAGTGCCAAATTCTAGGAAATAATTCTCTAATGGGCCTCTTCAGGAGCCTCTTAGAACCAGAAAGTCTTGCAGTTTAGTGTTAATCCAAGGAACAGAATAAACTAGTAGACATTCTTTTTTAACAGGAGATTTAATTAAGCAATTCTGATATCTTAGCATGATGTACTCTGGCACTGCATAGGTAGGCTGCATGCACTGGCAGACTGCAAGGCAGGGCAGAAGTCAGATAACCTGATTCTGATAAGCCTTGGATCTGAAAAGGAATCTGGAGTCTTAGCTATCATATCTCAATAGGCATGCTTCCAGGTTTTGGTTTGGGTTTTTTTTAGTTTGTTTGTTTGTTTGGGTTTTGGTTTTTTGTTGTTTTTGTTTTTTGAAAGCAGAACTTGAAACATCAACAAGTAAAATATTTGTTTAGGCATAACCTTCTCCAAAAAACATAGGCTCTTACTGTGACACAATCACCATTTGAAGTCATTTTCAAGAAAGAACAATTCCCCAGCAGGCAAACAGAAAAAATAGATACAAAGAGAATAAATAAGATTAGATTAAACAAAGAAAGAGGACTAAAAACTACATAGCCAAAAGCTAGGTGATCTTTTCTACAGCCAAGCAGAGAGACAGGAAAAGGGTGAAGAAAGGAAAAAAAAAAATAAGCAGAAGAAACACTAAAGCCAAATAAGTAAAATAAAAAAGAATTTAAAGTTTTAAAAGTTATGGTAGTGACATACCAAGAAAACCCTAACAAAAGGCACTCCAGCATGTTTAAAATTAAGCTGGCTGAGAGGAAGTCAGGGATACACAATCAATCTCCCACCAGCATGAGCATGCCCTATCAAAGGGGGGCCGGGGCGAAGAGGCCTCTGGTTTGAGTGCTCAGGGTATGAATATTTAGCACAAACGTACATATAGGCAATTTTTTCAATATGAAATCAATGGTTATGAACTTGATCAGATTGATTCAAATGCCCACATAAAAGAATGTTTGTACACATCTCACACTACAGACTGAGCATAACTGTCCTGGACTGTGTATGTACTAGAGACCAGGTACTACTGTATGTGTTGGCATCTGTTCATAACTCCAGTTATCAAAATACATTACTAGAAATACAAGAGTCTCCAAGAGTGGAGACTGCACAGTCTTCTCTGGACAATCTCTGCCACTCCCTGACTGTCCTTGGAGAGAAAAAGTTCATCCTTATATCTGGTCTTACCCTGCCTTGTTTCAAGCTTGTACCTGTTGACTCTCACCCTCCCAACATCTATGGTGGAAGAGTCTGGGCTACATAAATCCCAGAGGGCTTTCACAGAAAGCCTCTTAGCTCTTTTCTTATTATAGGATAAACCAGGAAGCTACATGAAAACTTGCAGAGTTGAGATAAGCAGGTTGTCAACAGAAGCAGGAGCCTAGGCTAAGAAACAGTAGTGAACTAAGTTAACATCGCAAGCAAGTACAACTTAATATTTATTTCCTCTTCTAGTGTGTTAGCTAGAACTTCGAAGAACCACTATAATAAAATACATAACAAAGCAGTATTCAGAAACGTCTTATATTTTCTGATTTTGGCTGTGCTATTTTATGGTTTTAATAATTAATTCTAAAAGACATGGCAACTATGTATACAATGAGTTGAGGGAGTTCCCAAGGTATAACAAGCCATTTAGTATATGCAAAAAGTGGGAAATATTACAATAAAAAGTTTTTCCTTCATTTATAACACAAGCCCAAACCAGAATAAACAAAATAAAGGAAGGATGCAAAACCCCTACATGGTCAGAATGTAGTTTGCTTTTTCTACTGCCTCATCAGTAGCAAATAATGTCTATCACAAAGCTGTTTCTCTTCTGCAAGTTCCTTGTTCTTATCACTGTTATTTTAAATGATTAACATTTGCAGTCTGAAGCAAGACATAACTATCTCCTGTGACAATTTTAACCAAAACCTTGCCAATAAGTGGTTAAGGCTTCTCCAGTGTACCAGATTTTTGTATTTAATCTCATCCAAAGTGTTCACATTTTCCAGTCAGTGCTAGAACTACCTGTGGCAGATACATTTTTTTTTTCTTTTTTTTTTTAAAGCTCATATTTAATCTCTGAGTATCATGATATGGGAGCCAGAGTGTTTTAGAAAAAGATATGAAAGTTTTCATCAAGGACAATCAATTCCACCCTACAGGTAAGGTGAACTAGAGCTTGTTTTACCATTATAAAATTATCTTTTTTTTCTGTCTAGAATAATATATGCAATGATTCTTATACAAAGAAAATTCAGGAACACTCTTGCAAATGTAAAAGACCAGAAGGCTTAAATTTTACAGACTCAGAATTCATCTCTACCTTCTCAGTCTCCAAATCACATACCTGGCATATTCGGATTCTTTCATATTTAACACACTCCTGTAATTATAGCTTTGGATCGTGAATTTAATGGCTGTGTACAGCTATTTCATAATGATTTATCTCCTGCTGATAGTAGAGCTGCTGATCAATACTTCAGAAAGAGAATTTTCATTTAGGGGTTTGAATTCGATTGCATTCCCTGCCCTTTTGGGAGGTACAGCATCTGTCTCTCTTTGAAACCAAAGTACACAGCTTTGTATTCTTTTCTGTCTGATAAATGTAAAGTAGGTATATATGTCATGCCCATATAATTACTAGGTTTAAAGTCACAAGTAAATAGTGTCCAATCTTCCCCCCGCCCCCACATCATATGTCACTTGAGGATTATGTTTCCTACTTGTAATCTCTCATCCCTCCTTCATGAAAACCCTGTAGAATTTTTAAAATCTGAAATTTTAATTAGATAGGAATACTGTTTTCATTCACTAGTGTAAGGAAGCTTTACTAAGAAACCTAAACTATGTGGCTTCACTATGAACTGAAAATTCATCCCCCCTGATTCGCAAATCTTTGGGGATTGAACGCTTCACACCAAATCCGAGTAAAAATGCATTACTTCCATATGCTAATAAGCAGTAAGATGACAGACTCAGTTTCAATGATAGGATGCCAGGAAAGGGAATGTATAAAATGCAAACATGAGCAAAATATTTGAAAGTTCTGAATGCTTGTTAAACAAAACTACATCATTTCATACATCTCAGAATAAGCCATTTACTAAGTAGCCTGATGTGCTCACATTGGGATACAAGGTTTAAAAAAACCCACATACTAGTTGAGTGCAACATCAAGATTACATAAACATAGCTTAATTTTTAATGTAAAAAGCTTAATAAATAATTGCAGTCATTAATTTTTTAAAAAATAAACAAAGTTTGCTTATAAAGAACTAATAAGTCATGAGACACAGCTAAAAGCCTTTTAAGACTACTTATTTCAAAATGCTGTATATCAATTGCTTAAAAAGATGTAAGATTCCTAGAAAATGCTGAAACACAGCAACTGAGGAACTGCTTTTCTAAGAGCTTGTAGAAATACCTTTTAATCTACAAGCTTTGGTAAGCCCATCAGACAGCTAAACAGCATCAAAAGAAATGGTCACCAGTCAGCATGTCTTCGAAAACAAAGGCAATGTTTGGGGCTAT
Organism: Nyctibius grandis; assembly: GCF_013368605.1. Lineage (NCBI taxonomy): Eukaryota > Metazoa > Chordata > Aves > Nyctibiiformes > Nyctibiidae > Nyctibius > Nyctibius grandis. The sequence continues at coordinate 9,399,216 of NC_090661.1, read as the reverse complement.
TGTTTCAGGTTAAACCTAGAGAAAGAGGATTTAAGAATAAAGGACCATTTACCTTCCTTATCTCACTACTACTCCAAGTTTCCTTAAATGTTTTCTTCTTCAGCCCACGTCCCTAGCTTTTATAAATGCCATACTTTTACGAAACCTTCACTCCTGCTACTGCCATGCCTGCTTATGTTCTTACACTGGTTTTGCACTGGTGGGTTGTTAAATTCAGTCACCTAAACCAAGAATTTCTTGATTCACTCTAGAGCAAAGAAAGTCAAAAGGACACCTCCAGGAACACTACTATGATGAATGCATTTAAAACTAAACTATCACAAAAATAGTGGACATAACATAAGAATCTAACAACTGATTATGCCAAAACAATACAGAGCAGTGTCTAATTTTGAGTCTTTATGACTCAGTTTGTCACTGTACATGAGAAAAGCAGGTCACGTTTGCACACAATATTTTATATTGACTGTTTAATTGTCAAGCATATATTTATAAAGTCCACAAATACCACTAATTTTTGGAGGAATGGCGAGCACTTTGAAGGACAGAATTGTAGTTCAGAACTTTCTTGATAAATTGAAGATGCAGTCAAGATGAAATTCAGTAAGACAAATACAAAGCTCTACACTTAGAAGGAACAAAATGCACAGACAGAAAATGAGGAATCACATAGGCAGCAGTAGATGTAGGAAAGGATTTAGGACTTTACCATGGACCTCCTGTACAATACTGAGATGCTCCTGCAATAAAGGCAAGTTGCATACACTTAGAGGATTCTGCATGAACGCAAGAGAAGCAATTATGATACTTCAAAGGATTACTGTATGTAAATTCTGTATGATTGTATGCTGAGGGTCCAGATCCACTATTGTGTGCAATTCTGGGGAATATAAATAAGACTGAACTCTCAACTTGACTGCAGAAATGGCACAACTGAAAAAAAAAAAAGATGCCCTACAAGGAAAATATTAAAATTTTAATAAGAAACAAGTAAAGAGTGTGTGGAATTGGAAAGAGAATAAGGGAAACTTCAGAATAACTGTCTCATAAAATATCAAGAAAATTCTTAATTTAGGAAGTTAATCTGATAAGAGAGCAATTTAACGACTATTAGTGAAGACTCAGTTTAGATATTAGTAAAAGCTCTATAAGGTTTTCCTTAAATTTCTATAAAATATAATATATTGAAGTGTTTGAACAGGCCACTTGGAGATGAATTTTTTGTTGTTGTTGAACATTTCTTCAGAACAGATTCAGAAAACATCCACCAAGAATTTTCTCAGAATATTTATTCTTACTCAGAGAATGAGAAAGAGAGATGAGATGAGGTTCAGCACTAAATTTCTATTATTCTACGTGATTTACCAGACTAAATCTATTACATTGAATACGTTTTGATTAAAATGGTCTGTATAGATACTGTTCTATAGTCAATCAGTGCTTGATTATTGCCCTTGAGTACAATTTGCCTTCAAACAATTTGCAGACTGTTGCTAAACATTACAAAAGAGAAAGATCAGCAGTCTGTGTGACAACAGTTGGGAATGGCTTGTGTAAAGAGGCCAATGGGACATGATATCCAAAGCTTTCAGAGCGCCCCGCTGCGCTGAGTTGTACAATTACCACTGGCATAAGTAAGAGCTGTATTATTATACCCCCAAAATTCTACGAGTGAATTTGGCATCTCTAATTCCCCGACCATATTTAATTTAGCTATTTAACATATGTTTGCGTGTTTGTGGGAGACAATGCGAGTTGTTTATTTTAAAGCCCAATTGTGCCCTGGGTGTTCTATAAGGACAAAGAAGTTAGGCTGCATTAAACAAACAACAGTAAAATCAGATTTTAAAGTCTCCATTTTCTTAGAGGAAAAGAGATTTAGAATGGTGGAGTCCAAACTACACTTCTCTAAAAGTCTCTACTCCATGGAAAGTAAAAAGGTAACCAAAAAAAGTACAGGAAAAAAACACCTGTCCAAACAAGAATTTTAACAGCTGTGCTATTTATAGGATCAAGACCCTGCAGCTTAATGATTAACGAGGATTGACCGTACCTGCTGATTTGCAGAGTCAGACAAGAGTAAATGAGCCATGAGGAGGTTGTAAAAGGCAGAGCAAAGGCCCTGCAGGGTGAATTCACGGCAGCTGCTCACTGCATGTTCATCCTTTGCAATGGGCTGCAGAACTCAACCTGTTGCAGCATGACTGTGACCACTGAAAACAATGTTTTTCCAGCCTGTGGGTACCATGTCTATATCAGTCACTGAGATGTTAGTCCTTATTTAACACCTTGCTACTCTAGCACATGCCCCTCTACAGTACTTTGAGGCATTACACCTGTTGATCAGTTTAACACTCAATAGCTGTGCAAAACAGAAGCCACAACCCCAGTGGGATCTTGACCTGAGTAGAGAGTGTGGATTCAGGTTTTCCCCATGAAAGACATTGCAACCCATACTTCATGATTTGAAAGTGATGCTCACAGGCTTGAAAATACGGAGTTTTACAGTCTCTGAGGCATGGGGGGAAAGCATATGTCTTATTTGGTCAACTTTCATTTCTTTCTATCCTGTGCGAAGACTTGCTAATATGAATGAAGCACATTCCTTCATGCAGTGCATTCACATGCTTTGTTTTGACTATTATTTGAACAGTAAATATGTCTCCTCATGGACACAGAGGCTTATGCCAGTAGTCCAGAAGTAGCATTTAGTCTCTTGCCACTATTAAGGAATTTTCAGAGAGTTCTGTTCCACTAGGTAATTCATTGAATAACATATTCTCCATCTGAGCGCAGGAAATACATAACTGCGAGTGACATGCACATTATTGTACACAGTTTTTTCTTACTCTGCACAGCTGTTTAGACACCATTAGGATCTTCACATTATAATAAAAACACAGTGCAAACCTTTGAACTAAACTACTTTTTTTCTCCTCTAGTTACTAGCACCTAGGCATGACACAAGAGCCATCAGTATTTATCTGTAAGCATTCATTGGGTACTTAAATAAGAATCTTAAACCTGAATCAACACAGGCAGAACTGAATGAACTTCAGTTAATTGTGCTAACGCAGGAGGAGCACAATAAGTAGTTTGTGCAATAAAAATACAAATTTAGTTATGCATAAAACTTGAAACTCTCATCTGCCAATTCAGATTGCAATCCGTACAATAAAGCTAATTAAACATTCTCTCCACTGAGATCCATTGGGCTTTTTTTTTTTGATCTGTATAGAATATCCATTTACATCCCACTCTGCTGACTTAAAAATTCCTCTGTACTTCAGCAAAGCTTAGTGAGTTTCTCACTACAATGCGAGTTAGACACACGCCTGGCCATAAAGGCAAAACTCAGGCCAAATCTTTCCCATTAGCCACAGCTATAGAGACATTAACAACTGAAATATCGAAATGAATGGTGACAAGTTTATTTTAAAATAGATGAAGCACCGCCATTTCTACTTCTTAACATTAGCTAATGCTGTAATGCTAGCTTATTTAAAAAAAAAAAAACAAACTTTCCGTATTAAAAAAAGACGTTTCTCCCCAATAATGTTAGGAAGTTGTTTAATTTTAAGGAAGATGGAGTTATTCCAACATCAAATAAGTTCTCACTTATTCTAGATTTTCTTACAAAATGTGTGAAAACCAGAAAGAGAACTCTAGCAAACTCAATAGGAAAACAGGGCAAATACGTATTGAGCTTGTGCATCATATTTGCTATGTATAAAAAAACGGAAGACACTTTAGGGAGAGATACTAGGATTAAGTTAATTTCTGTCTCCTTGTAGATCATCAAAATTAGAACTTTTGAGTATTTCCCTTGAAAACATAGAAATACTTCTCTGAGGCAAGCGAAATCTTCTATTTATAATTCATTATTAAAATTAGTATCAATATGACTACCCATGTAACAAATATCATTCAACAATATTTTTAAGTTTGGAAAGTGAAATAGTAAGTAATACCTCATCTGAGAATCAACAAACCGACATAATTTTTACCTACTTTCATCAATAAGATGCGTATTGTCAATTTTCAGAATTCCTTTCATGCAGTGTGATCTTGAAATAGCCAGAAATACTATTTTGTGAATCATCGCTCTGGATTCTGATCCTTTTAATAATGATAAACAACATTTCATCCCACTGAATATGTTCGTTAAGTAAAGTACTGCTGAGCATCAATAAAACAGCAGAATCTAATTTATGACTGATAAAACAGTCATTACAGCTGTGGCAAACACACTTCTCAGAGGCATAATCTACATCTGAATGGACAAAAATATCTAGACAAAGAAATGCAAAAAGTAAAATGTTAACAAAACAATTTTCACGTTCACTTTGGATAACAAATTCAGGTGTCATAGGCTCTAGTTCAAATAATTGATGCTCATGTTTAACTGTAAGAATGTGGGAAGGCGAGCTGAAGTGAAGGTACAAAAGCCTTGACCTCTTGAAGAGGTTGCATGGAATATAAAATATGCTATGTTGTTCTCATGTCAACATCCACAAATATTTATGCTTACTTAAGCATCGTCTGCATTCTACTGTGCAAATAACATCTCTCTGAGCCAAGCACACAGTAAGGAAGACTCCTAGAGGTACAGATCAGAGAAAGTGCTCTCACCTGAAAAGTTCCTGCATGGTCTTCTTCTTTGTCACCTTCTTTTCCTTCCTTGAGAGCAATCAAGGTGAATCCTCGAAAGTAAGCAGGAGTGGCAGCAGAAAGTGTCACTGAGATATAATAAAGAGAGAAATAATGAAAACATAATATTAATTGTGAAATCAGCCACTTGCATATCATTTCACAGCTCTACTTGAAAGGTGTGTGTTTTAAGCTGGTATTTACAAAAGCTAGAGCACTAACAACATGGAGCAGAGCCAGACAGAATACAAAAATGTTCAGTCCAAGTTTCCACATAAACTGAAAAACACTGGCAGGATGTGAAATAGCCCAGTTATTTTTTTTCCCCACACACAACCCTCTCCCCCCTCCCCCCTTTTTTTTTTTTAAAGCAGATTGCTAATCTGCTCAGATCTACAGGAGGGTTATTGTATTGGTGGTGGTTTGGGGGCAGGGACAAGTGTTTGGGATTTTTCGGGGTTTTTTTTTGTTTTTTTTTAATGTCAGGGAACATCTCCTGAATATCTGGCTTCAGCTTTTGTCCTGCTCTGAGCATAGACAAGGATCTAGGCACTTTAGTACACAGAAGTTTCTTTAACTGTAAAGCAAGATGACCATAATGCCTGCTCCAGCTCAGCTACACTCAACACAGTATTCTAGCTGATGGAGATGGTGGCTCTAAAACTATCCTTCCTCTCCCTTAACCTCATGGCAGAACAGGACACAAAGTTAAACTCATGGCTAAAGCTGACCTCTAAAGACTCTGCTGCCAGCTGTGATTGCCAAATCATCCTACATATCAGCAAAACACCCTTCTTCACACACCAGTCATGACCAGGAAGGCATCATTGGATCCACCAGCAGAGAACAAATAACATAAGGCTGACCAATCTGACTTTACCACTCTCAGCCTCAGGATTACATCCCTTATTTTCTGCTAGTGTAAGATACGTTTCTATGATTTTTCTATTTGCCATCATCAGTACCTAAGCACCACCCAGCAACACTTGAGTTACATCAGCTGTGGCTCTTTTGAACACTATCAGAAAGACAGAATGAGGCAGAGCTTTGAGGCAAGAATCCTGGGGGAGTTTTAAAATTACTAAACCCTTTTCAACTGCTTATAGGAATCCTTTTCTGAAACAGAGGTAAATTGTAGGGAAAAATTCTTTTTTAATTAAAGGAAAAGAGACAGAAAATTGGACTACTAATACTTTTAAGTAGCTTTTACTTTAAGCATAATGCAGACAGCGTTGCTTGTAGCACTCTATTGTCACGCTCTCAAACTCTGACTGGCACAATAAAAACTGAAGACCACCCAGAGTTTTCATGAGCAAACCGCAACTACCAATGCTGCTGCATAGAAAAGCATTCACAAGAGACTCCCTCTCACACAAATAGGCTGTGAGGGGTTGAAACACATTACTAAAAATGACAGTTTGCCCTTAAAAGATATGGATTTCAGAATATGTCCAGAGTTCATTTGGAACATATGGAGAGCACTTTGATCTAAGAATTCAATGGTGGAAAAATATAATATAGGATATTTGAAGATTTCTAGTATTATGCAGCTGTATCTGGGTCTAAAACCATGGTGTTTGTACAAATACATAGCTTTTCCCACTATGTGTGAAAAAAGAGGACTGGAGAGATATGCAAAAGGTTAAAAATTGAAAGTACCATGCTGAGACCTGCACACCTGCAAACACCTGTACAAATCTATAGTAGTGATGGGCGTAACAGCAACTGCCCCAACTCTCAAGATCTTCAGCACACTTTTCATTCCATGGAACCTTATTATGAGGTTAAACCTCATCATTTTGGGGGAGAAAGAAACTGTCACATTTTATATACAGGAACTGAGTAGTAGCATAATAGCATTAAAATTTCTGATTATGTTTTTAAGTATTGCTCCAGTTCATGAGTTCATTATCTGCCTGATAATTAGTATTATTAGCCAAATTTTGCAAACTTTTGCAGCTCTGAATTAAAATCCCCAGCCAGCCTCTCAGTAGCAGTAATTGAGAACAGCACACGGCTGAACTCAACAAGGGTGAACGCATTATACTTGCTTGAACACTGATTCTTAGAAAGTAATTGCCATAAAGGTCTTTTAGAGGCAACAAATTTTTCCATATATTATATGTAATTCAAAAGTCTGAATCACTATGAGTAAAAGGTTACACCAGAAATATTTAATTACTTATGCAAGGAAACAGAGAATCCAGCTGTGAATTGACTCAACAGTTTTCATCATTTTCCTCACAAATTTACAGGTCAAACCAAACAGTTCTCAAAATTCTAAACAAAACACCTACCTACATAATAGAGGACATCTGAAATGCCACAAAGGCCAAAAAAGTAAAAAAAAAAAAAAAAAAAAAAAGAAGATAATTCCAAAGCCTGACTCATGGTTTTTGAATGCCTGGGATTAGCACTACTCATGCTGTGGCTGCACAGTCATTTTACCCCACAATAAATCCATGCTTCCTCCAACACCAGTGATCCCGCCCTCCCCCACGCAGCCACACAGCTGTTCTGTCAGCTGAACTAGGCAACACATCCAGCTGAAAAGTAAAACAAAACCAAAAACCCCAACCGGAGAGTTCAGCTGGGTCCAGTCCCTGAGTGGCTGCACTGTGCAGCCCCGGGAGCGCTTCTGCCAGCGGTGGGGACACCCAGCTACAAGACAGGGTCCAGGAGGGTGATGACCGCAGCAGCAGCAAAGTGGTCTCATGTGGGATTTAAGTGTCCATGCAACCTCAGCTTAAGGATACTAAGATGAATGTGTGCTTTGATCACCCCTGAGCTAGGCCAGAATGAACGCTGACATCTGAGCCAAAAAGATTTCTGTCAGTTCTCTGAACTATCCAGTGTGTTAAGATAACGTTGCAGCACAAGGCTTCATCTAAAGCACTCCTAAGTACAGATCCTTGGCGTGGTGATGGTTCTTTAATTGCAGGCTCTGGACTGATGGTTTCAGCACAGAAGAAGGAGGCTTGCAGTGCACAGGCAGCAGTGGGAAGCTGTCAGACTACATCTGGTTTTCACAAGAGATAGCGGCTCCTCATTGCATAAGAGTTGAGTGTTCTCCTTGGGCTAAACTCTGCCATTTTAAAGAACAGCTGAATATTGCTCACACTGTGTTCACATTAATTAATGATCACTGAACAGTATGAACTTCCTGTAAAGATCAGTTAAATCTCAGTGCAAGTCTCAAAGTTAAGGATTTTGCTTTAAAAGGAAGATTACATATCAACAGTTACTTTTGTCTGTTTCCATCCCCTCTGGCCAATCTCTAATTACCTTACAAGTTGCACTTTGGCACACACCTTTACCACACTCCTCTTTCTCCAGTGTCCCCAGCTAAAGGTGGGGTGATCAAAGCAATTGCTCCTTTGGTTTCAGGCAGGAAATCTGACTTTCTACACCCTATGCTACAGCACATCCTGTGTTGTACATTGCACATGTACCAGCAAATACACTTTTAGTATCAACTTTTATCCATAATTTGTGAAACGTGAGAATCCATAAAATATTTACAGAATGAGGGTTTATTTGTAAAGTATAGAAAAGAGTGTTTGCATGTTGGGGGGAATAAAGAAATGGAAAGAAAAAGATTTAACATTCCTTAGAAGTCCCCAAACTAAGGCAACGGAGTGTGTAACGTTAACTGAGCTTGTCCTTGAAAACTGAGAGGGTGAACAGACCTACAAGTGGAAATCCATTAAAACAGAAACAGCATCCACATAGAAGATGTATCTAAGGACTATACTAGTCAAAGTCTCATTTTCTTCATCAGAGTAACAATTTCAGAAAATTATGGAGGAAACTATGTACATTGCATGTTAGCACGTGAAACGGACATACTGATGCTTTTTTTTTAGAAGCAATTTTTTTAGAAGCAATTATATTTTTAATAGGGTGAAACTTACCCCGTTTTTCATGGAAATCTCATGCAATCATTAATCTAACTCTATAGATCAATAAAGCTAGGACTGAGTACTTTCAAGGATCATTACCCTGTAACACCATCTAAACTTAAGGCTCATTTGTGCCCTGTGAATGCAATGGGAACTTTGACCTTCAGTGGAAGCAAGAGCAGCTACATCAAGGTCTAAGTTAACCAGCAGGTAGGAGAGGACCTCAATCCCAGGATGTTGTGCCCACAAACCTGGTACTGTGGGAAGACCTGCCCACCACATGCATTTGGCTGCCTGCTCCACAAGGGGAGAGGCAACAATATTCCAATCTGCCTGGAAGACCAGGCAGATGAAGGCCCCTTGCAGGTTACAGCATCAAGAGTCCCAAATAAGATGTTGGAAATCAGTCATGTCACCTTGCCTGTGGGACACCCTGAAGCCCACAGCCATTGTTGCCTTTTTAGACATTAGGGAGGAAAGGAGGATGGCTCTTCAGCCCTGCTGCTACCGCCTTTTTAATTGTCTGAAACAGGAAAAAATGTCCTTATTTACTGCTGTCAATGTTTGCAGACCAGAGGAGGTGCATACTCATTCTAAGAGGTTATTCAGTGCTCAGGGCCATTTTCCTCTATTACAGCTCCAGAGAGGTGGAAAACCAAGGCTTCCATACACACAGATCCACCCAGGATTTCCCCTTAGGGTAAATAGATTCTGGCTGATCTAAAGATGAGTAACTGCAGGAAAGCCATAAAAATTTTCCCAAAGACAAATGGCAGCTGTGAACTGTGGTCTTCTGTTTGCCACACTGCAAGAGTGCTGTGATGTTTCCTCCAGTCATTGCAGCTTGAGGGTCTTATGTGGGTGTCACGTCAACCACTAATCAAGAGTCAGGAACATAAATGGATGCCTCTATACCGTCAATTTGGTGGAGTATGGCATTTGTATCTACAGTCAATTCCTGTGTTATCCACCTTGCATAAATACTAGTTTGTTCCAGGAGCCCACTAGGGAATGTGCCAAGGATCCAGATTGCATTAAATCAAACAGGGGCCATGGAAACAGGCACATTTGGCTCCAATGCAATGGAGGTTGTGCAAATCTTCTGCAGTGTTGTACATCTAGTAATTTACAGATAAAAAAAAAAAACACAGACCTGCCATAATCCTGCATTTTTTTATCATTAGTTGGATTTTCTAATCTTTGTATAAAACAGTAATAAAGTTCCAGTTGTACTACAGAATTTCCTTTGAAAATGAGCTCTTGAAACTTCCTGTAATGCTGTTAGCCATAAATTGCCATAGATAATGTATATGTTACAATAACATTTACTTCGGTTCTTCCAACCATTCAGAAAGTGTCCTTAAAGGACTACCTAGATAAGCTTATGGGCCACCTGAATACTTCAGTCTTAAGTACCAAAAACTTGGGCACATATTTTGGTCTGCATTTTAACTTTTTACTATTAGCTGTAATTTTCTCATTTCCAAGAAGCTACAATATACTAATGTGATTTTATTGAGTTCTTAATGCCTAGAGCTAATATCTCTATGAAATTAGTTTTGCTAATTCATTTGGGAGTTTCTTTCCTCCTACATCTCCATGTCATAGAAACCTTTTGCTAGATGACTGAAAATATCCAATAATGCTTTCACAGAAGTAAATTCCAAAACTTTTTAAGAACATTCACTTTTGTCACTATCAAAGAACTTGACGCTTATCTTTATCCCACTTAGTAGAGGTATCAAAGTCATGCAACATGAAATCTTTCAGACTCGATGTACTAAACCTAATGTCTGGAACAGTTAACCAGTTTGTAAGGAAATGCACATTTCCCACACCACACTAAAATCAATTTTTGAGAAAAAAAAAAAAATAATCAAAAATCACACAAAGTTACAGGCTGATGCTCAAAACAGGTTAATCACTGCTGCAGATGTATTGTTCAGCCTTTTGGAGAATGTGATGATTATGCTACATGACACTTTTTTTCTATCTATACCAAGGTTCCCATGTTCGTGCAATGCTCTTCACACTCAATCTAAGGAAGGTCAGGAGAAATACTTAGAAGAAACACTTAAAATTTGTTTTCCAAAGTGATACCTATAAAGTACATTAGTTACGGTATCTAAAAAATGTCCAAAATCTTCTCAAAGTGCTTTTAAAATACAAAGTTAACAGTATACTCCAAGAAGGTTTGTTTCCAAAGGCATTTTACAGTGAGGCAGGAAAAGTGACCAAAACCTGCCTTTGCCTATTAATTAGAAAAATACACTGAAATCTGCTTTGGAAGTTAATTTCAAGAATTGTACGTGAAATGCTCAGCGAGGAACGAATGCCTCTGTCTCTTACTTACAGTGGCCATTAGCACCATCTCTGCCTCTTTCCTGTTTGAACCATCTGTTCATTTCCCCAGAAAAAAAAAAAAGAGGGGGGGGGGGATAAACAGAAGCAGTAAATGTGGGAAGTTGGCAGTGTGCTGCATCACTGTTTGCCCATATGGTAACTCATTATATTAACGTTCATATTTCAGGGCAAGAACAATTAGCTCCGAGTTTCCTCTCCTTCCTGCTGAATGTTAAAGCTTCTCCTATTCACTGTGTTATATCTAAAGGGACAGGAAGAAATCCTATAGAAGTAGGTAAACGGAGGGAGTGTGTGTTTTGTATCACATCAACTTGTGATCTTGCGCTAGCACTGAGCTGGCTAAGAGGATTCATGAAAGAAAGGAAATTCCTCTTAATACTGAGTTAATGTTTGGAAGTAAAGCGATACTGTGAAATCCAACTCCCTCTCACTTGTCATGAAAGCATCCCCAATAAAGTAATGCGTGGGAGTATATTACCCGGTCCTAACCCACAGAGTCACACACGCCAAAAGGGATACAGAGATGACAGGCAGAGACACGTTGTAGTTTCAGAGACACTTGTCCTGACCGTTATCGTTAGTATCGAGAGTAGAGGATGGCCAACTTACCCCGGTAACTGTTTCCAGGCTTGTAAAATTCTGGATCGCCCTCCACCCTGAGGCTAAATTCATTATACCCTTCCCTCCGGGTGCCTTGGGCTCGCAGGATCCGACTGCAATATCCCTCGGATTTCGCGGCTTTCTCCAAGGTTTCGTCAGAAAAACCCTTCGCCACCAAAGGGAAAGTCAACGCCAGAAGCCGCAGGGCTAGAGGCTGCAGATGCGCTCCCATCCTCGGCGCTCCGCACAACTTTTTCTCCTCGGGCGGCGGCGGTGGTGCCTGGGAGCCCGGAGCCGAGGGGTGCTGGGTCCGGGGGACGGGCAGGGCAGGGCGGCAGCACGGGCAGGGTAGGGTAGGGTGGGCAGCACAGGCAGGGCAGGGCAGGGTGGGCAGCAAGGGCAGCGCGGCCGCGGTCAGCCCCAGCCGGCAGCGGCCCCCAGCATGAGGCTGCCAGGTCGGAGGGACCGGCTGAGCGGCTGCCGGGGAGAGGGAGGGGAAAAGCAGGGAGGGGGCAGAGAGGGAGGGAAGAGAAGGGAGGGAGGGAAGTCTGATCTTGCCCAGATCCCGAAGTGAAGTGCTGTTTTGTTTCAGAGCGTGTGATTAGAAGCTCGGTAATGTTTATTCACGGGGCTTGGTGAAAGAGCGGAGCACGGGGGACGCTGCTGTCTCCTAGACATCCAGCGCGGCGGCGGGGAGAGCTGCTGCCGCTTGGGCTGAACCCACAGACCCGAAATTAATCACCCGCATTCCTGCCAAAGTCTATAGTTACTGTAGGGATAACAAGGCTCAAAGAATTTCCCGACACCCCACCACCCCCCATCTTTCTCTAAATCAACAGACAGGGTAAATAAACAACATCAACTGAATCAGCACAGATGGACCAAGACAACCGCTTGCTCTCTGCACGCTTGACAAGCAAGGAGCATCGGCTGCAGCTTCTCGGGTACCACAGAGAAGAGAGATGCAGAGAGGTGGATGTGCCAGAAACATGAGATTTATTTCCACATCAACCTGCAACTGTGCATATCGGAGCTGCAGGCTATGTAAGTGTGTATGCACGCACACCACGTACACACGACAGCTGTAAACACGGCTACGTGAACATGGAAGGTCTGCTCCGACACTTGTAAAAATCCAAATGAAAACAGGAGAAAGCAAGGAGAGAGCAGGTCTATTTATTTTGCCTTTATACAAGGCACACCGAGGCACAATGACACTGAATGACTTATCTAAATCCACGAAAGAAGTTTACAGCAGTGGAAAAAAAGTGAACCTAGAGCCCTGGGGTCCCTAACACCAGTGTTTTATCACCAAATGCTACTCTTATCTCCCTCTCTCCACTGCTTTGTAAGTGGAGGGAAAAGTCAGAAAGGCACATCCTCAATCAGGACCTGAATACTTTCAGGATGCTAGAAGTACAAGAGGGCCCAAAACCCTTTCTAACCACTTTCTCTGGGACAAGGCTGTAACAGATTGATGAATACAACTGCATTTAAGCACAACTTCCAAGGAAGTATGGGAAATAGCAAGCAGCTTGAAACCCTCCTGGTACCTACTAAGGCATTTGCTAGTATCAGATTTGTACATTTTTAGGTTCCAAACTGACCTTTGGAAGTTGTTTAGCAACAACCTAGTGTTGTGTGTCAGATAAAGGTGTTTCTTCATCAAGGTCTCTGTGAGGATGCTGAATGTCTTACTTTCTGGAAGGTTACTTGCCAAGAGCTTTGCTACTGTAACTTTGTCTATATTTTAGTCTTTATGTGATATGTTTCTATAGAATGTAAACCAGCACAGCCTCAAAATAAATGATCAGTAAAGATAGTTAACATTAACAGTTGGATGATATTTTAGTTTTTGTTGCAAATCTGGAGTTATTGACAATGTCCATCCACATGCTTCTGAAGAGGTGGCAGTCAAAGCTTCTGTAAATATGTTGAATGGTAGCATCCAAGTCTTAGCCACACCACTGCTTAGGCACCTGCAAAAGTGGCCCCAGTACCATCTACATTGCTTCTGCCAGACTACTTGAAGAGCCAGGCTGATTGCAAAGACTTCCACGGCTGAGAGAAGGGTTCAACTATGAGAGGATAAAAGCACAAGTTGCTTTGTCTGTTCCTCTTATCCTGCTGAATGAGGCAGAAAGAGCAATCCTGGCTTTCCAGTGTAATCTGCTAGGTCATCTGCCTCCACTCAATCCTCTCCCTTCACTGTTCCCCTGCCATCCAACCTGCCAGTACAAGGGCAACTTGACCCATCATCTTTAGGGCAACAATGTTCAGCCTGCTTTTGCTACTGAAGCTTTCAGTTGGCTTGGTTATGCAGGATATTTAGTTACATGCTTCCAAAGACCCATGTTCATTTAGGTAATTAAGCAACTACAGTTCAGCAATGTCATAGACTCTTGGGTATCATTTGACTGCTACGTTCAGCTCATTCATCTTGTGAGAACAAAGTTCACTTCATCCAGGTTCTTCAGTCAAATATATCAGTGAAGAAAAGCAAACAAATACACAACTGAAAATGACAACTACAACGACACTGGTGTAAGATGCCTGTGAATTTACTCCACTCTCCGTACCTGACTTCTCATTTCTTTTGCTGAGATCGATTGAAAAGCAATTACCAGACTGAAGCATTCACGACAGGAACCGCACATGTTCCTGCACAATCTGCCTTTGTTCTGAGCCAGAGTTCTGGGTTCTAACTCAATGGTCCCCCGAGGATTTCCAGTCCTCTTCACAATTTTTTGTTTGTTTTGTTTTGTTTGTTTTTTTTTTTATGGTACCAAACTAATTAAAAGTTAACTAATTCAACAGCATCTATTGACTCTAAACTTGTAACAGATCCTGTATCTCTTACTTTTTCATCCTTGAATTGGACTTGCCTATTACTTCTAGTTCCTTTCTTTTGTTTAAAAAGCTAGTGTTGGAAAGTTTCCTAGAAAGATATAGTACAGTGTGTCTTGTTAAAAGTGAATGCTTCAACTTAGCAACTGATACAGATAAATTAACTTGCACTGCCTACAGCCATGAAATTAGTAATTTGTCGTAGAGACAGTTTAGAATATGGGCTATGTCATTAAGCATGGGCATCCTCAGGGTTTTCTATTTGTTCTACTAATTAGTATGTGTTTGCCTAAAGCATCCAGCATGATGTATCAAAGACGCATGCAAACTGATGAATCCAACCATCCATGGCAGATTTAACAGAGAAAGCTTCATATCTTAGAGACTGCAGTGTTGATTTTCTTTGTGTATTTTCTGAGATGAATAAAGTTGCTGTCCATGACTATTAGGCACAACAATCATTACTGGGGTAATATTGCATTTGATGGAGCTGCAATGGTTGGAGGAAACTATCTACCCTCCCCCTCGCCCCCACAAAGTGGGCTTTCCTAACAAACAAAAGCATTTCACAAGATCTGCAGCCTTTCTTACTTTTTGCTTTTCTGATAAGGAGCTCATTTTTAAATGCATTTTAGAAGACTGCATTAACTACTGCAGAATATCCCTGCATTGACTGGAAGATCTCATAGGTGGCATTTTAAAGTTTTTCTTTTCTTCCGCCTCTATGATTTCAAATAGCTATTTGAAATCTTGGGGATTGTCTACAAGGCGACGTATGCAATGCAATGCTTGGCTATGCAACACTTGATTTTAAGGCCCCTAGCCCTCAAAGTAAATGAGTGTCTCAGGTAAATGTATAAACTGATTATAAGATTATTAGATCCCTTAGAAGCGTCAGTGCACAGAGCAGAGGCCAACAAAACTAGCCAATAAGAAACACCAAGGTGATAGGTGCCCTAAATCTCATGGCCATCAGGTCCTTGTTAACTTTACTGGACTGTACCACTCACCTTCCCAAACCCAGGAGCTGGAAGCTTAAGCACAGCTTTAATATATTATATAAATATAGTAATAATAACAGGGGAATATCTCTGTTTCAAAAGATGACTGGCAAGGATGATGCCTACTCTTTTACACAAGAGCTGGTGATTAAAGTATTCATTTAGGACATCAGAGAGACATGGGTTTCAATTCCTTGGTTGGTTTGCAGGTGTTCAAATCCTCATCTCTCACTTCTCAGGAAGCTTCTAACTGTAAAGCTCTAAATCTTCTGGAAACACCCTCAGTCCCTCATGGAAATGTTAGAATTCTAAAGTTGAACCGAAGCTCAAATGAATAGCCAGAGAGAAGGGAAAGTGAGGGTCTCTATCAATTAGGATGCATTTTCTGGAGACCGAGATCAAGGCTGCCTTTTCTTCCCCAGAAGATATTAATTGTATTGGGATCAATAGCTCTTCAGTGTTCAGGTGATCACCTAACTTTGGAAGTTTGCAGTAAGTGCATTCTGAATACTGCTACCAAATTAAGAGACATAGGTTGAAGAAAGTCCCCAAAAGATCTTTTTCTCATGAGCTAAACGTTTAGTTGTTCATCGCTGCCAGGACAGAGGATACTGCTGTTTGGGCAAAGCAAGAGTGCATCAGATGACTGGCAAATACCACTACAAAACAATCTTCAATAAAACCTTTGGTGACTGGGAAGGTAAGCAGGGAATTTGAAGATTGCACTTTCAAATACGCCTATCCAATTTTTAGACCTTAATGTCTTACTACACGTCTAGCTATTATCCTAATTTGCATCTCTATCTCCTTTCCCAGCCCCCCAGCAGTCACAGTCAGTTTTTTCTTAAACAAAATAGAAACTTCCTCTATTGATTTAGATGGAATAATAATCCAGTTGTTAGTAAAATTCCCCTCTATCTACAGTAAGAACAGGGCTTTTCTAATACGAATTGGTCCATGCTGTCTTTGAAGCCTGTTTAGAAAAAGATCTGGAGATATCTGTTGTCCTATTAGACAAAAGAAAGGGCTTGGAGACACTTAAGGTGATTTCATATGGCTCTGTAACACTGATCTCAACATTCTTTCTCTTGGGAGTCTAAGAAGGGAAGAGTAATGACAGTAAATGTTTGCAGAGGTCTGTTCACCATTTATACTACTGTCAGTCAATACAATGCATCTCCAATATTAAACTTCCCAATAGCTCAATTACATTTGCCTGTTTAGTCATGCATGTCTTCAGCATATTTTTTACAATGACAATATAGAGTTTCCATTTCTAATACATTTTATAGAAATATTTGGTTCCTGACATGATGAGAATAGTATCATACATATTATTAGAGAAACACTGTAATGCAGAGAGAAACAGAGGGGGAGAGAGAAGCTCTGTTAATGTTCCTTTTGGGGCTTAACTGGGGCAAAAACTGAATGAAGCTGGAAAACCATGGGACAAGATGTGTTTGAAACAGCACAAAGGCTGCAAAAGATCTAGAAAACTCTTGCCAGCACCCTGGGTAACACAGGCAGAGTGGGGTTTAAACTAAGGCTGCTCTTGAATGGATCTTTCAAGATCAAATGTTGACAGAAACTAATTTTCCACACTCAGTGGAGTAGGTTTGCTAAGGAAAGACCCAGCTTTCTTGGAATATTTAAACTCAGGATTCCTTCCAATACTGGAGAGTAAATGTTCTTAAAAAAACCTCTCCCTTTATCCCACACAATGACTCAAGAGCTATCCTGGGAATCCCTGAAAACTCCCAAGACTAGATTAAACAAAGCCAGTTTCTACAAGCCCAGCATGAGGCTTCATTTACCCTTAAGGAAATTCATTGACACAAACCTGGAGCACCAGCAATTTCTAGGTCACATCTCCAATTACACCTGACTGACTTTCTCACTGGTCCCTGCCTTTAGGAGCTTCCCAATTTCCATTGTGGGGCAGGTGTTCCCTGGTGCTCCTCCTCCAGTGATTGTGCCAGCCCTCCCTGCTTTACCTCACCCAGGTGCTCACCACTGCTGCCTTGCCGTGGTCCCATCATCACTGTGTCCATGGTCACCTTGGCTGGGACCTTTTACTGCAGAGTAAAAGTTCAGCCCTAAAAAAATACACCACCGCCCCAAAAAAATACCAAACCCTAAGTAATTCATCTATGCTCTTCCCAAACTAAACCACACAACAATAAGCCTGCAAGGATTTGTGTTAATTTAAAACCTTAATCCCAACCCAAAATTCAGCACTTTGGTAATTTATTCAATCACTTCTCACTGATTTTACATGTTTGCTGGTTCTCTTGCATCAGCCTTGACCTCAGTGCCTCTAACTTGACTAAATCTTGCTAAAATACTAATGAACAATAATCAAACAGAATTCAGCTTTTCAGCATCTTTGCTATTTAGAGTTAGCTATTCTGTGTTTTCTTATCACCATATCTAAGTTCTTGAATTGCTCAACATCTATAGATTGGCTATTCCTTTGACTTGCTCACCCTTCATTTTTATTTCTCTAAGACATATGATATGTGATAAAGCTCCCATTTTTTCAGTAGCTGAACTCCAAAAGTTGTAAAGGAGCTTTCAAGAATGGCCAGAATAAAAATTCTGGGCAAACATTAATATAAATTCAATTTTGAATACAGAATAACTCTTTTTTTTTTTTTTTTTTAACCAATTCCCAGGCTGGATATTTTCCCAGGAAGAACATAAAAGACAACTTATGCAGTCAAAGAAAATGATTGGTTTACGTCTGGACAAATCACTTATAAAAACATTCACCAAGCTCTATATATGCCAAATATTTATTCCATCAATCCATTCTCCTTTTTAAGAAGTATTTTTATAGCAATAGAGTAATTAAAGCTTCAAACAACTCTGGTAAGAATGTACATAAATACATGCCCAGATTACAGTAGCAATTATATCTTAAAAGTGGAAAGAACATGCTCCTTGTGAAGTAACACATCATATCAACACAAAAGACCCAAACCCAAGAATGACATCATCTGCAAAGACTAAAAGAAACCCCAAAAAACCCAAAACCACCACCAACAACCCCCAACCAAACAGATAGGGGGAAGATGAAAAATTCTTTGGAATTTCTGGCACTGACCATGAAAACAAGACAGAAGAAAACATAAACATAAGGTGAAGCCATCAGTGAACTTACTGACACATTTGCAAATGAGGACTATAATTCAACTGCAATTTTGCAAATTGATATTTGCAAAATAGAATCATCTCCCAAAGCAAGCTTTTCACAACCACCTCCTGCTACATGTTATGAAATTTATTTTGTCCTTATTCTCCTGTTGAATTCAGTAGTCCTTCTTCCTTTTAAAGAAAATATTTACTGTTACATGTTGGACTGATGCATTTTTTTTCATGTATCATTAAGTGGCAGGTTTATCTGAACCTCAGACTGTCAACTGCAGCAGTCCTGTAGTTTACAGACTGTTGATACTTCCATTACAAGACCCACTGTCCCTGGGAATGTAAATCAGCTGCTTATATCTTCAACCCAATGCAAATTAAATATTTGGAAGTACAATGAATTCTAAGGGGGGAGGGGGGTGCGCAGTGGTGTCTGTGTGTTCATCTGACATCAGCAACGTACTACCAAGGATAGAGCATGGCCAAGTCAAGAGCACAGGACTGAGACTTGCGTTTCAGAATTCATTCTGCCACTGAACAGCTGGGCTCAGTCTGAGCTCACCATGTCACTCTAGCTCAGTTCCCTATCAGGTAGGATAGCAGAATACCTTTGTAAAGCACTGAGGTCTTACAGATAAAAAACAACCTAAGAATAACTAATACCTATGTATTGTTATTGCATGCAATGATTAAAAGTCTACAAGTATTAGAACATGGTTTCAAAGCAGGTTTTGGGCACTGAAAGATTTTTAGAAAGTTTTCTTTCGGTGTATTTGTGCAATTCACAGTTATGTCAAGTATTGCCAGATATTCGTGCGGGTCACTAGGAGCACAGATGAAGAGCAGTCACTATCCACAGAGTCTCTGCAGAGACATTCTGCAGTTAGGGATATCAGGGAAAAAAACCCAATAGTTCTCCAACAAAGTTTCTTAAATCTCAGATTTCCAGTTCAAATATTAAAGGAGCTCTGAGAAATCTTTCAAAGATTTACAGACTCATTTCTTCTTCATATCAAAGGAAGTCTTGTGGCTGCAATGTAGAAAGGACTCTAAACTATCTGACAGCAAACAAGTAAAAAATGTATACATGAAAAACTTTCAAATATGTATATTCATACACATGGAAAAAAATCAAGTTAAATGTTAGTGTTTCTTGCTTAGTAAACAGATGGAAGATCAACCAGGCAAAGGTACTATGCTAACGATGCACTTCATTGCAGGTTCTATGGACACGTCATTTTATTTTAATTGTCGTCAGTATGAGGTTAAAAATGCAAGCTGGTAATACAAAATAGGGTTTGTGTGAGGAGGAATTATCTTTTCGCAGACCAGCTGGTATAGCTGAAGAAAAATGGACAAGATTTCAAACACACCAGCCTTCTGCAGGTCTGAAAAAGAGCTATTTTACAAAGCTAAATGCATGTTCACTAGAATTTCTCAGAGTTTAGATAGCTACACATTCATTAGACTACCTCTGTGAAGAAAGGTAATTGGTACCTATGAAGTAAAGAGAATGTTAAAGGGAGGGAAGGAAGGAGGTGTCAGAGAGGGAGGAGGAGGGTGATAAGTAGGTGAAAAAGAGTTATTTTATAGCCTATAGAATAAACAGAAGTTAGTGTAGGAGAGGAATACCAGAGTGTGCTTTAAACCCCTGTCTCTACTGAGCTCCTGGGTTTTGATGCCCCATATTGTGCTACATGGGAGTTGGCAGGCTCAACTTTGGAAAGTATTTTGCAAGCCTGCCTTGATGATAAGAAAAGAAATATTAGAGACAGAGAGACAGTTTTCCGGGAAATGTTTGGAAATGGCATCTGGGTGTCTTGTCCTTTATAAATCTCCTCAAAGAGGTTCACCTGGTGTACTGCAAGAGTATGTCACTTTCTTTGAGATGCGATCCATTAGTAACTACAAGCACAGTGATGGCTGGCAATTTGACAACCAGTTAGGTTTCGGGGGTTTTGTTTGTTGTGGTGGTGTGTTTTTTTTTTTGTTTTGGAGGGGTTTTTTTTGTCTGATTGGTTTTTGGTTTTTTTTTTTGTATCAGTTTCACAGGTCACATCTTTTGTCTGAGCAGATAATGAAGTCTGACAGCCTCCAGATTTACGTTCTGTAAACTGGTGGAGATTCATTTGGAATATTTCTAGATGAATCAGAAGAATTATGAAGATAAATTCTGGACACTGAAATAGGTACACTACTCTAACCCCACCCTCAAAAAACCTAGAATCAAATACATTTATGAAATATATGTCTGGGTTTTTTTTGTTTGTTTGTTTGTTTGGTTTTTTTAACTTAAATCACAGGAGCAGCAAAGTAGAATGGATTTCTTGAACTACCAAGTGTCCTGCCTTCTCCTGTCCAAAGCAAAATACTATGTAATCCCCTTAAGTCATTATGATTTTTTTATCATTGCTTTGCACTACCAAATATGAAAATCAAGTATGGATCACAAGTGTACAAAAATATTGGTTTTATACCAATACCTTTTTTTTTCCTATGTACACAACAAAAAGTTTCTGCTGTTAGTAAACTATACTTCTTTAAACCTACATTATTCAGGATTGCTAAAAATTACTTACAATATTGACTATAAGTTAACAAAAGCCTTTAGATTATATGTAGCATTTCCACAGTCACACAGGGAAAAGCACCAAAATTCTTGAGAAAACTACAACACAAGGCAGACAGTACTAGTGGGTTTTAGCTGATTAAATCATCTTTTCTGATATATATCACAGTCCAAGCTGTAACAAGGTACAGAAAAAGTGAATAAATGAAGTTACTGGAGTGCAGATAATTATGGTAATTATTTACATCCCTTAATTCTTAGACAGCTTATGATGAAGTACCATATTAATCACTCTTGTGCTAACACAACAATGTAAAAAAAGAAATTTGATTATATACATAGGTACATATATATCAATCATAATACAAAAAACTGACACTGTAGGTAGCATTCATGGTCTTGGATTTGTTTCTTTGGGGACAAACATTGAGAAATTCCTTATTTTTTCAACTTGTATTGCTTGTATCCCCATAACACACACAGCTAAACTGTCTTTCACCCTCCTAACGTGAATACATTTCTTTCAGTCCAGAATAGCTGTATATAACAGAGCACTTGTAAGAATCCATGAAAGATATGTACCCCGATATTTTAGTGTAACAGGAAGACTATACTTTATCCAATGTTTTTTTTTTTTAATGGGGCTGTCATGTAATTCCATCATTATCAGTTAGAAGTACCTGTACTTAGTACATAACAGAAATGCAAATATTAACTTGTCAGTGAGTCTAAAGCTTCCTTTTTTTCCTTAAAAATAAAAAAATATATGTGTATACACACACAAGTAGCTAATTGACCCTGCTATGCTACTGTAGGAACTATGTTCAAAACAAAGTATTTTTTTGTTAACACAATCTTAGGAATAGCTTTTATAGAAATACTATTATGACACTATAAAATATCACAAAAAAATTTAAGCCAAATTATAGTTTTTATTTTTTTTCTTTGATTCCTAAACATGAGTCAGACTGGGGATTTCTTGTAATCATAATGAAATCACTAATACAGGCCTGTTTGTAACAGTACAGATTCAATGAAAATCTTTCTTGTCCAAAATAGGACTTCTGGGAAGCTTAGGTTTCCACTGTCACAATTGCCTTCCCAGATACCTTGCTTGGCTGGGCTTTTTAAAGCCTCCTGTATAGGCTCTCTAATTGAGTCCCGTGACAGGCCCAGACATTGCATTAGTCTTGTCAAGGTTAAACAGATCCTCACAAAAATCATGGGCTCTGCTCCTAGACCTGAGCACAGCTAGAGTTTGGAAACGAGTTATTTCTTCATCCCAGTTGCCTTTGGGATCTGAGCTAACAGGCATTCACGCATGTGTTCTCGATATTCCCAGATGCATTGGGATCATTATTGTCTTTTAAGATATTTTCAGAGCACTAGAAAGGTTGAAAATTGCATAAATAAAAACAAAAACCATAAGAAACAAAAAAAATGGCTTTAATGAAGATGCATGTGATAAAGAATATGAGTATGAGACTAAACAGAGAAAGACATCACACTTTGAGAAAAAACCCCAGAGAGGACAGTTCTAGGTGTTGCAAGTCAGAACGGCAGCGTACCCTTGGAAAAGTTCCAGTCCTCACAAGAAAACTCAAAACATGACTGATTAAGCTTTTAAATTGGCTATGCACTGAAGAACTTCAAGAATACCCTAGGAAATCAGTTTTCATTTCTTTGACAAAAAATAATTAGTGTCACAGGCTGTGAATAATGCAAAGCCATAAACTTGATGAGCTGTGCCGGGAGAAGGACATATAACCAGAGCGAATTACTTGATCATTAAGTTCACTCCCCTCTAATTTTGGGTAAAAAGGCAATAGATGCTTTTAGTCCCAAACAGCTCAAAAAAATCTATTACATCACTTAGACAAACATTGGAAGCCAAAAAATATTCTCCAATATTTTGAGAGAAATTTTAAAGCTAGAGTACCCAGCAGTTCCTGTTGATCTCACCTGGAGCATATTTCTTCCCGCTCAAAATTTTTTCATTAATTTAATTCATAACACAGACAAACGTAATAAATTTGAGAAGCTTTACTTTAAGATGAACATGCCATTTGAAATCATTGTAGCACAAATACGCAAGGCATAAGGGGTAAGAAGGAATAGAAGTCAGTTTGGTTTACTGACCTGCTGCAGTCATGCAACAGGTACTTTATGAAAGTGAATTTGTCTTACAAAGAAGAGCTTATATCACTTTGACATGTTTTTAAAATAAACCATTGGAAAGAATAGAAAACAAGCCCAAAAGGGTCTTTGAAATATACCAAAGCAGGATCATCATTTTCAAAACTATTCCTGACCAGTTCATACCCTTATATGCAGGAAAGTGTCTGCTACTTTGGAAATAGTTAAATTTTTGTCCTGTGTTTATATTCATGTTCCTTGTACCCATCTTATCCTCCTTCAACACAGTACTGCAGCCTTGCTAGTCTTTTCTCACCCATCTTTTACTTCTAGAGTTGACTCTTCCCATCTATCACATGCTCCATTCATCCTTACAAATTTACATTCTACTTATTTCATATTATTTCTCCAATTTATTTGGATAAATAAATCTACAAGTTTTACTTCTTGCTACTGCTATGCTTGGAAACTCTCCTATGCTTATCTCTAAAAAGTGTCCGTTTGTCATTTTAGGTGTTATTGTAAAAGAAATTAGTGCTTATACTTAAAAAATGAAATGTTGACTCACAAGACCTCCAGTTGATAAAATCTTGTACTAAGACAGAAAGCAATGGTATACATAAACCACAACACAGCAAAGGACTAAGTGATAAATGTTTGTGTCAAGGTACTCATGTCTCTATAACAGAAGAAAAGAAAGCACAGAAGACCATACAGAGACATATGAACTCATTGTAATAGCTGCAGCTAGTCACTAGGAACATGTTCAGTCCTTTCAACAAAGCCTTCAAAAACTGTGGAACTATGATGACCAGAAAGGAAGGAAAAACCCATAGTCAATAAAAATCAATATCACTCATGTCTAAACATCAGTGGCTGAAATTAGTAAGTTTGTATTAAGGAGTTTAATATATTCAGCAAGTAGATATAATACACTAAAAAAAGTTCTTGCAAAAATTTCCTTTACATCTTCCAAAGACTTCTGAGTCCAAAAAGTTAAATTTACAGAGAACTGCATATTATTGTGAAAGCTGGATGTGTAATAAACACATGGGGATGAATCAGATTGCTTGAACCACTATAGAAGTATCATAAAATAGCTGAATAACCCAAACTGCAACAGAATAAACATTGACTGAAAGAGAATGAATTTAGGCCTGAACAGTGGACCGATTTACAAAATTACTGCCCCCTTGTATCTGGCCCTCACAGATGGCGACTTCTACTCTCTTTCCCTCACCGCCCTACTGCTTGTCCTATGCTGTAAGAAATAATGTTCAACGAGTGAAAAAGGAAATAACTCTAAATCCTGGGCTCAATAAGCCTAGCTGAGAGCAGGGAAGCCCGGGTTCTTTTCTCTACTCCTATGATTATGTTCACATTTTATTAAAGGGTATTTATTTTGCTTCCTCTCATCATATTTCAAAATTTATTTTGAGGCATTTAACTTTCCTGACATACTATATTTCTATACCAAGCACGGAGTTTAACATGAGGCTCTGAGTTTCTACCCTGCATTGCCTGTATTGTACATTAACACAGCTTTCCTGAAGAACACTCAGAAAACTATGACCAGTAAACATTTGCAACTGAATATGCTCAGATGAGCTAATTAAGACTGATGCATCAGGAATCACCTTCTCTTTGTCCAAGAGGAATATTCCCACCCTGAATATAAAGTATTTCAAGATAATGCAACTTCCCTAAGGCTTTTCTTTTTGTTGTTCTGTGAAAAAGTAGGCATATGATGCTGTCAGATAGGCCACTTAGCCAAGCTAGTTGAAAACCAGTTTCCATCTTGCAGAAACCTGCTTTATAGCCTAAATACTTGTCCCGGCTAGGATCTAGATTTGGAGGTGGGCAGAAACTAAGTCACAGAAAAATTCTAATCTAAGAACAGTCCAATATTATGCTTCGTTTGCTGCTTCTTTTTCAAAATATTCTGTTTCAATTTACTTCAAATATCTTTTATATAATGTCAATGGATACATCTCACAAGAATTGTATTCTCCCTCATGAACAAATGAAAACTCTCTCTTTTTTTTTTTTGGTCAGGGGTTTCTTACAGTAAAACTATACCAAAAGAAGGTTACTATGTAGGGGTCTATGAGAAATAAAGTAGTTCATTACTCTCACATGTAAGGATATGAGGTAATTAAATTGTGGAACTGAGCTTCTTAGAACAAACTCAGCAGTCAAAAATCTTTGTATTTCAGTTGATCCAACACAAATTTTTAAAAAATGGACAAATATCCAATGCCATTCATGAAAAAGTTTTATTGTATGGAAATTGTATTATGCATGAAAATAAAAGAATATCCAAACATTGATCATGTCTTGTCATTCTAATAGAGTACATACTATTTACATAAACAGTCTATTGTAATTGCATTCTATATATTTATAAATTACAGAAAATTATATGAACATAGGTGTGCATATATGCACTCAGACATACATGCCTCCATATAAATTTGTATCAGACAGGAAAAAACAGTGTTTTCTTGTACATGAGTCTCAGAAATGCTGTTCAGTTTTAAATCCAGCCTCACCTACAACTTACGTTTCATTCAGTGTTATCACTTTCACTTTCAAAGCAATTTGAATAGATCAGAAGCATTTTAATTGAATAAATTATTCTTGGACCACTGTTGATCAAAACCAGAAAAATATTATTTCTTGAAAAATTTACTTGGTAATTATGAGGAAAGTGTTCTGTGTAAAAGTACTGTGGAATAACTTTTGAAAAGTACCAACAGTAGAAAATACTAATTATTAATTTATACCTCATTCACTTTAATAGAGACCTGCAGAATGACATTTTTTTCGTAAAAAATAGTATAACATTATCAGTGCATTGCAATATTTTTTAAAATTTCAGTATAGAACAGACCTCCACCCCTGCCAAGAAACAGATCCATGCAAATGTTTTCAGCATGATTGCAGTGAGACTAGAAATAACAGAGGTTCTGATTAATTTGCTCATTTTAGAATTTGGGTCAGAACAAACTTAATGGAAATGGGGCTAAAGAAGTTATTGTAGAGACTGCACTTCAAAGTCTTTATAATTGTTAGGAATCCAATCCAAAATTGCAAGTCGAGTAAATTTGTACTAAAATAAACTTCATAAAATAATGAATGTTCCAAATTATTTTAATGAAGGCCTTGAAAATCCTGAACTGACTTTTTTAACTTGAAGGTTCAAGAAACTATGATATTACCATAGGGAGCAAGTACATTTAAACTTAGACAATTTTATTAGTAAAATGTGTGAAAATGTAATTTTTACACTGCAGAGTTTAGTTCATTGTCTTTTAAAAGTACATAGAGGTACATAAACAAATTTCTATTCCTATTTCCATGTCCCCTTACATTTGTTAGATCCATCGTTAAGAGCTCATAATTATCCTCTGCTTCTTACGTACGCTATTAGTGACTTGAGACTTTAATCTAGAAGGCGTAAAGTGAAGTTTTACTGTTTTGTAATAAGGAAGTCTGTGTTCTTTTACTTCGTGAAATACAGCATGTTACTACTCACTTAGTTCCACAGCGGACCCCATTTATGAAAAATTAGTCACAATACAACTGTTGACAAATGTGCTCTTTATGACTGATTTAGTCACTGGAACAATCCTATGAAACTTTATAGCAAAGAATGCGCTGCATAGGCCATAAAACTTTCAACAGATTTTTAAAAAAGTGTTAAGGTGTGTAATGATACAGACAGAAGTACCTCTGTTGTTTGTCACTAACTAAATCCCGACCAGCTTAGTGCTATATTGCCTTCTATATTGCCTTCTACTGTTTGCTAAGGAAAAAATACATACAGTCTGGTTTAAGGATATAAGTTCTAGACAGACAAGCAAGAGCTTTTGAACACCATACAGCATTTGGAAAATAAAATGTTTTCTAGCTTGTCCTCAGAAATTATTTGAGATTTGAAACTGTCTAAAAATATAGCAAGATATTTTTGTAGATGTGTACACAAAGGTAATAGCATCAAATGTGATTTGAACTTATAGAAACAGCATATTTTTTAAAAGGCCATAGCCTGATCTCATTGAAATCAAGAGAAAAACAATCCTCTAATGAAATAAGCTATCTTCATACTTGAAGATTTTTTTTTTGTACCTGAACATTTCATCAAAGGACAATCACCGCCATATATGGAGCATATCCATAACCAGTTCCCAGTAAAGTACAGAGACTGAGAGTTGGAAAAATCTCTGAAGCAAAAACTAACCTACGTCCTGCAAAAGGCTATCCTATGGGAGAGCCTTTGGGGAGTCAAAATGCTTTCCGAGTCAGCTTTCCAGACTCTCAGTTCTGCTTTCCTCAAGTTTCAGATGAAGGGTCAGAGCCATGCCTACTGTACAAATTCAATACCTTTGTTTGAGCTTCTTCATACATACTGGGAAGTGAAAAGATTGATAAAGGGACCCTGTGATTTGTTTGGGTCTATTCTACCCCAATTGAAAGTACGGACATTCCTGCATCTTATGTATTCTCTCACTGTAACAGGAAAGCTGTCTTTCAAAAGACAACACATTATTGAAGCAGAAATATACTGTGCACAAGGAAAATCTGAATAATATTTGATGAGGAATGACATTTTTGAAAAATTATTATGGATCATTTAGAAAAATCTTCTTTCAAAGACATTGTTCATGAATCATTTGGTAAAGCTAGATATCTTGTATCACAGGGGACAGCTGGAGACAAAATGGGTCAGTTAGAAATGCTTTTTCGTAAGAAAATTAGACATGAAATTACAGCCTGCATTGGAAGCTTCTTAGAATACTCTTTTGCTTTACTGATTGCAAGAATTTATGATCACATACAAGTTCTTGCAATTTAGTTAATTTATGCAATGTATGAGGGCACATAGGAAACACTTAGAAAATAGGCTGCTGAATTACAACTATTAAAACATACTGAGGAAGACAAATACAAGTAGATTTTTCCAGAATCGGAGAAAATCAGACCTTCACAATTTCTAGAGGAATAGCTGATCAAAAATAAGTAACTGTAAAATAAGAGTAACTAACTCACATCTGTATGCCTGGAGTTTGTGGCCACAAGTGAACTGGAGTTCAAAAGTACCTTTAAAATTCCAGTTTAAAAGAGTTACAGCTTTTCTAAACTCAATTACAGCTGATACTTAAGGAGGTACAACTGAAAAAGAAATGGGAAAGCAAATTCTTATACAGACTGTCCACAGTAGCATGGTTGTAAAAGGTAACAGGATAAGACTTGAGTGCCTAAAGCTGCAAATACATCAGTAGGATCTCCTGAAAGAATTAAGAACCTAGCTGTGTTTGTTTTTTTCTAATCTCACTTTTCACTGTTTTCTTTGTGTAATCTGACACAGATGCTAAATTATGCACTTTTACATCTGCAAAGTCTTAATGCTTTTGCGAAAACATAAAACAGAACTTTACATTCCCTTTGTAAAGACATCAGCAATTACTACAGCAAGTGCAGGACATCAGAGTAGCTGGCCACTAATGCCTAAATCTTTATTTAATTGCCGACAAATCAGTAAATTTAGCATTTAGGAATAGTTTGAACACTTTTGTTTTGTCCTTTCAATTTTTTCCTAAAGACAGAAATAAATGTCGCATGCTCTATGATTTTACCAACACATAACATGCTAATTAACAAAGAGTGGTACTACTGCAGTTGCAAATTAACCATTTAAAAATTCAAAACCACCAGAAAATACCCTAGAAAAAAAACTAGAAACACTTTGAAGTTGGGCAAATATGTTCCCTAAGCAGTAACTTGTTACTATGTGATTCTCTGTTAGTCTCACGTGAT
Organism: Nyctibius grandis; assembly: GCF_013368605.1. NCBI lineage: Eukaryota > Metazoa > Chordata > Aves > Nyctibiiformes > Nyctibiidae > Nyctibius > Nyctibius grandis. The sequence continues at coordinate 9,370,180 of NC_090661.1, read as the reverse complement.
TTCTGAATAAAGCTGGTAACACAGTGGTCAAGAGCTTGATGGAACATATTTACAACTGATCCATGACATCTTTGCCAAAGCCAAATAAAGCAAAGTGTAGACTGAACAGAGAAGGAACCAATGACAAGCTGATTAAAACAAACAAAAATACAGTAGTCCTGAATATTTAGTTCCAGGACTCATTCGCAATATCTGTGTGTTTCTGATAGTCTTTTTGGTCTGTTAGATAAAAAAAAAATAAAGGAAGACACTGTTGTAACCAAAACCCAGCTTGCTCCAGAAAGAGACAAAAGGAATACAAGATCCAGCTCCAGGGATTAGAGGTATGGAGATAAAAGTCTCTCAGAAAAGAGTGAGCACTTGTGTCAGAGTTACTTTGTGATAATTTTTAGGTCATATTGGTCTCAAAGCTGCTATACTCCTCAGAGAAAGAATAGATTAAAACCAGAAAATAATCTGAAAACTATGGAGGAAAGAGTGCTTTTAGGAGTGGCAGATGTCTGGCTGTGATATGACCCGGGGGTGAGAAGTAGAGCAACCAAAGACAATTCCCAAGATTATGGCCAAACTGTCTTCGTATGAATATAGGGTATCTCATTCCATTCTTGTAACTTAAAGACTGATTTTAAAGCTTTTTTGTAAGTTTTGTGTTTGTTTGACCATGACACTTGCCTGGCAATGGAAGCAAGGTAAAACACCCCTATTGTCAGTTTAACTCATCTCCACAGAGTCAGTGATTCTGTATAAAGAAAAATGTACTTGGGGACATTTTAAGGAACTGTATTTAGGAGCTTGGGTTTGTGGAGAAGTGGAAGCTAAGGAATGCTCTGCAAAAGCATTTACACAGCAGATATAAGACAACATGACTCCCCCTTTAAAGGGCAGACATCCTGTTCCTCTGGCTAAAGTTTCCTGGTTGTTGGTTACTCCTTATTTTCTGGAAGAATATTTGAAACACCTTACTTGCAAAATGATAAGCATCTATACTTGCAAACACAGAAATATACTTGAATTTAAGTCACCTGCAGACATAGGTCTTGGGAATCAAAATAAGCTCAGTAGAAACCCCATATTCACTTTCTAAAAGATTCCTGATGTTTCAGCTGTTGCAGGATTGCATATTTTTGAGCTACAAAAGACATGTTATGCTACCAACTGTTCCCAAAGCTAAGGAAAATAATTTCTTTCAGAAAAGACAAAAGCTAAAGGGCAGAAAACAACTGTGACTCAGTAGAGCTGGTGGAGTAAGAGACCTGTCTCCAAATAATCACTCCTTGTATATTATCAGCATTCTTCTATTTTTTATGTAACTGATTGCAATAAAGAAACTGACAATAACAAAAATGTTAAAAGACATTGGTAGTCTGTGTTAAAGAAACCTCAGTCAGTCCTGACCTAATTAAGGATATTTTTCAAGAGAACTTCCTCATAATGAAAATATGAGCCTTCTCCTGAAATGCTGCCAGGGAAAGCTTCCTCTGGGATTACCATTGTCTAAAGCAGAAGTGAATTAGACTAACTGGTGCCCCTAGGGGTTTTTTATTAATGAATTGTGTTTCTTTGATTTACTTCTTGTTTAGGTGTTTAGATTTCTTTAGGTCTTTGCCATTGTCCCTCCCACGAAACACATGGTCTGCCAAAAGTGGATGAAGCTTTATTTGGGATTGTAATGGTAGGCAAATGCTACATTACATAAATTAGTTCTTAAAACGATTAGTCTTATTGCAAAGAGAACTTGAAGTGTACACTGAATCTTTAATGTATACTGAATGTGAAAAACAACACTGAATGCTGTAGAAACAGTAAGTCAACAGAATTTTGGAAAGGATGAGACATTTTTGTTCCAAAAGGTATATGCAAGAGAGACTAATAAAACTATTTATACTAAACTACGGAATAAAAATATTGTATGTAACTAGGCTAAGAAGGGATTTCCTCAGCATTTTAAGTCACCTTTGTGCCTAGCTGAGGTAACCTGGAAAACTAACATGTGGACTCATAGCTGTACATCACTTCAGCCAAAGGCATCTCCTTTCTGGTTTGCAAAAAATAATAAGGGTCTCTGCGCATCTTTGTGACGGACTGAAACACAACTAAATATTCAGATAGACACTCAAAACCAAAACAGTTAGCTGAATGCAGGACTTTCCAGGTCTGTCACCTAACGAGAGTGCAGTCACTCATCTATTCAAGCATAGTTACTCTTGTAAGGCATGGTTGAAGACTATAAAAAGGATTACGAGTCATTAGTCAAAGCTTAGAGAGTTATGATGATCATGGTACCTGGAAGAGAGAGTTTATCAAGGCAGATCTTAAATGCCCTGAGAAGTTCTTCGGCAGTAAGCAGTGCCTGACTAACCAGAGAAAGCTGAACTAAACCCAAACATCTCTAGTCCCATAGGAAATAATAACTGTCATTAGATTAAGAGTCTTATCTAAAAAAGTCTACCCTCTATCATCAGACTTTAAAAATGGATATCCAAGTATATCCTTTGGAATGTGTACATTAGGTGATAGCTAAGTAGAAATAATGCATATGCATTTGTGAGACAATCTCTAATTTCATGATTCCACATTTTTAGATGGCTCACTGTTTTATTTGATAAACAGAAGAACGATGCATACTAACTGGAGGCATAACTTTTTATCCTTCTGTTGTAATGCACAGCTTTGTGCATTATTTATGGGCTCTGTCACTTTAGGCTCTTATAGAAAACCAGTGCTAAATCCACAAGGTAACTTTGGTGCCAAAAATACACAGAATCTTAAAAATCCTCAGTCAATGCCACCCACCCATCAGATGCTTAAGTTTCCATTATTAAAGATGCCTTATTATGAGAAACAACACAGAATAATAAACAACCTTAATATCACAACAGATTCTTAAAACAGTACAATTCCAGAAGGAATTAATGCAGGGAAGCTCCTGATCAAAAATGCTGGCGCTTGTCTCCCTTTCAAGCAACCTCGAACATGTATGCCCCAAGCTTTGCACAGTTATTAGATACTAGAAACATCTCAGTTTCATCAAAATATATTTCTGTTTAACATTGTTAAGTGCATATGGCAACAGCCTCCTAACTGGATGGTACATGTACAGGAATTTACCATTGTTAAAGCAGTCCAGTCTGGGGAGGGTGGATTACAGGCATTGTCAGTTGACTAATACAGCACAATTATTTTTGTACTCTTAAGATACAACATGCTTGAGTCCATGATCTCTTTTTGGGTAGAGAATCAAATTTTAGTTCTGCAACTCAAAGGAGTACTTGGGTAAGTCAGGTTTTCACCTGTCTTGATGGCATTTTTTTTCCTCACTCTGTTAGAGCTCGTGCTTAGTGTGAGAAACAAAAGATTTGTCTGAGGCAGCACTTTAATTTCAAGGCACCAGAATTAACTTTTGACCTAGTCTTCAATCTGACCAGATGAAGGTGTTCAATATTATGTAGATTCTTAATGTTGCCAAGTGACTGCCCATACTGCCTGTATATTTACTTAGACTATATAAAGGCATTTTAAGGCCCTACCCTGAACCCAATGTTAGTCTTTTCCAATCAGTTTAAGTACGGACAAGTCACTTAGACTTCTTTGTGTTGCAGTTCTTTCAACAACAGGATGGAATAATATTAAGTAGCTAGGTTATATACAGTAGTTTAGAAATAATTTATGACAATTTTATTATATATTTGTCTCAGAAGAAAGTATTTCCACAAAAGACTGCGGGCATAAATTTTAAATAAATGAGGTGTTATAACAGTAATAATTATTTTTTGCACCTCTATTGTTACTTTTAATTGCATTTATCCTCAATGTCAGAATTTGTATTTTTATGATGTTAGGAGAACAACATTATTTATTTTTCCCTGATCACCCAATATACTTTGGCAATCATAACCCACTTCAGCAACGAGTATTAACTATATGCATGAACATTTAAATCAAAGGCAAAATTACTCAATTGCCAGATTTTACCACAGTCTTTTTACTTTGGTCTGATTCTGTTTAGTATGAAAGGGGGAACTAGGGATCCCTTTGCATTGATTCATCCAGCACAGAAATCTATTCAATGAAATGGTAGTAGCAGCGTGGTGTTTAAGGATATCTGTGCTCAGAGTGAGATGGTGAAGAGCATTACTTGGCTCATTCACATCATGAATATAAGAAGTATTAAGTAGATAGGTAACATTATGGAAGGACACCAAGAGAGAGAAAGAGCAAGATGCAATAAAGAACACTTCTCTAGCTCATCTGACCCTGCAGTCTGTAAAATTAACTATATCATTTGTGTGAATACGCTTTTAAATAATCCTAGTTTGTGTTCAGGACCATAACACCTACAAGATTAACTCCTTTCACAGCACAGCTTTTTAGCATTTGTACTTTCAATCACAGGCAGGCAATGCAGAAATAATCAGGAAAAAGCAACAGTTATTCAGTTTTCAGAATACAGGTCAGTCTTTAGACAAGCTCACTCCAGCTTCAAAGCCCACTCTTACTCCTACTGGAGTCAATGAAAGTTATTCCAGAGACACTAATGAAATTAGCATTATTTTTTTAAAACCCTTATCATTGCTTGTTCTACCTCCGAAGTTGCCTTAATGCAAAAGAGACACTCAGTGGCACTCAGAATTGTGCACAGTTCTACAGTGTTCATTTCTAATTTTTATGTTCTTTAGTTGATGAGGAAAGTCATGGCAGTGTCTATTCTGTGTCAGTTATTAAAATCTAGTATTTCACAGTAATTTTTAGAAATTAGATTAATGTTTGAAAGAAACTACTCCTGCAAACCAGAGTCAGAACACTGTTAAAAATCTGAATGAATAATGGTATAATAAGCTATCTGGGTTCAAATAAAACCCAGACCAACAAATTAATACAAGCTGTAATGTTGAGTAATGCTAGGCTGTATTGATTTCCAATTTTTACTTGTATTACATACTGTCCCTACTTTATACACAGGTACATTAAATAGGAACTGGACCCAAGAACTCAAAGTATCAACCAAGTATCACATAAATAAGCACTTTTAAAAGTGGAAGACAGATAGACTAACTGAAGTATCTTGTGTATTTGAAATAAAGCTAAAAATGTTATATATATTCACTTATGCTGTAAAGACTGAGTAATTTCATCTATAACATACACTAAAGCAACATTTTATCATATTTATTTGTCTCACTAAGTTATATGCTCTCAAAACACCATTTATCTTCTTTAATTCTCTTTTTTCCTTGTCATGCATTTGTCTGAAATACATATTTATAAATGCAGTCTGACTCCATTCCAAGAGTTGTTGTTGTCCACAGTTTTTGACATAGTGCAACAGGATTCTTTAATTGATCCTAAGGAAAGCAGAGCTCAGTTCACAGAGCCAAAGACCACATAGCTTAAGCTGAAGAAATGAGATCCCGCTCTGGTACTGGGAAAAGACTAAATTCTGTAGGTTCTGTTCAGATAAATCTTTTGCCAGACTGAAACATAGAACTTAAGCAACTGTTAGGAAAGGAATAAAGGTATAAACATAGTGAGATTTTAAAATTAAAATATGTATTTTCAACAACACGGCATGTTTCACTTTAAAATGAGGAACTGTGTCTGCTATTGGAAGACTCACCCACCTCTACAAGTTTTTACTCACTGAAGTATTGCCATAATATCTATTAATGATTAATGTTATTATATGAATAATGTAATTTCTTATGGGTAGTAAATCTTCCACCTGATAATCACTTCCAGTTGTTGGGAATTTGTGTTCTACAGCCTCCTAGTTACATTAATCAGAAAATAATGGAACAAGTAGTTTAGTTCAATCTAAACAAAAGTAGTCCTAAGTCTACTGTATTTCCCATGCACATTTCAATGAAGTATACAGGTGCCATGTATTTAAATAAGTTATAATAACTCCAGTTCACCGGATTGATTACTTCAATGTTATGCCACTTTTTGAGAAAATTCTCAAAGAAAATATTTCTGGGGAGTTGTTACTCAGAGAGTTCAAGATTTCTTTGTGTCATCAATTGTATTACTTATAGTTTGATTGTCAAAGTGTATATGAAATAACAAGGGACATACTACAAATAATTGCATTTAACTTCTAACTCTTCTTCTTTCGATTAGAACAAGGAAGAACCTAAACTCCTACAGTCATTTTAGGATTCAATGTTTAGCATAAATTGCCTACTGGTTTAGGACGTAACTTTGATGACTTTCCCAATTCCTGGTAAGGGCATTTATTCAGAAGGCGATTAAGTAATTTTTCCCTAGTTGTTATATCAAAATAGTAAAACACTAGAGCTAAGCAGCAGCTTATTTGCATACTAAAAGCTGGAGGCTGGTCTGTTGAAAAGTTTATTAAATCTCCCAATGCTTTCAGTAAAGCTTAGGCTGCAGCTTGAGAAATGTCTGAATCTATTTAGCACTTTAAGAGGAAAGCATAAGGAGCAAAGAAACCAAGGAAAATGTTTGGATTTCAACTTCCAGTATTTGGGTTTGCAAATAACTTATTCTAGAGACAAAGTACAAAAATGCTGGGTTTTGTTTAGTCTTCTGAGATTAAAAGCCAAGCTCAAATTTAAACTTGCAAAAAATTGAACACAATCAAAGAATTTCTAATTGCTTGAAAAATTAATCCCTGAGGATTTTACAGCTTTAGAGATATATGCTAATTCTAATTGCATTTAAAAACCAAAACCACCCCCAAAAACCCAAACCCCCAAAACAACTTTTAATGAAAAAAGTTACTCAACAGTTACAAAACAGTTCTTTCCCCCTGCCCAGGGTGGGGGGAGATGATCATCATTAAGGTTTCTTCACATATAATTAAAGATTCTCCGCAGAGTACTGAAGATCCATAAATTCTGATTCAGACATTCAGAACAGGAATAAATGTAATTCTTCCTTAAGACTGACTTAGAAAAATTGCCATTGAGAATTGAGGAACTGAGATAGAAAAATATTGTTGAAGTATGAAAACAACAACATTTAAGCAAGTACCAGCAAGTCACACACACATACATTTCTGACAGACTATTTTCACGTTTCTTTTTCAATCACAGAACAAAGATATTTAGGCATATCATACATATCAACTTGTTTCCACTTTTTTCCTCAGCCTCATAGCCATATGTACCATTATTTGACCTGACTTTATTTAATCTGATCTTCATCTGATTTCAGGCTTCATTTTTAATATTTCTCTCTTCAATTTTAGAATGGGCCAAAAAAGAGAAATACTACCTCTCTACAGACTCACCAGGTTAATCAGGAGCTGACAGAATGTAAAAAGGATTCTCAAATTTTAAGACGTTAACTGTATTTTAAAGCGGGGATACTTCTACCAGCCTCAAATCTGTTGAAAGAGATGAAGCTTGTTAATGCTACAGCGTGAGGAATTCAATGCTTCCAAAGCAAGTCTTTACTTCAGACTAGGAATTGTGTGCCAGAATCCGACAGTTTCCAGAGGCTCAAACTTTCTGTTTAACAGAGATAAAGAGTTATCTACTGCAAAAAAGGGAAAGGAATCCACTATACATAAAAATATTTTAGTGATGTAACAACCAGAAATCAGTTACTTGCACTTGGAATTTTTCCCACATTGTACCCATGAAATCAGATAATTAAACAACTGAATGGGAACCATTTCAACAAATCTGCCCATAAAATATTGAAAGTTGACTTACAATTCAGGTACAGTATTTGGAAATGCAATATTTTAAAGAAGTCAATTATACTAACATTCAAGAATAAAACTGATATTCTCATGATTTTAAATTCCCACTTATAACTTATCTGTCTTTCAAGTAGTTTGACTACCATTTTCAGCTGTTTTTTAAATATCATTTAATGGTTATGACACATTTCTAAGTTGCAGATAAAAATTTGGATTAAAAAAAAATCCAGAATGACAGTTCGTGACCAGATATAATTCATTTGGGAGACCTTTGAAAAATTTCCTGGTCCACATCATCAAACAACAACATAAATAATTCATTCCTTTACCTTTCCTACAGGATATAAATTGACCATTAAACAGAACACAGTGTTTTGTGTCTTCTACACAAGACCTTCAAAGAGAAGGTCAGAAGATCTGTAATAGATGATAAAAGTTCCAAGTAATTTGTAAGCAAGACCTAAAAGTATTTTTCCCAAAATTTTTTTCAGTCACCTCTTGGATTAAAGCATATTATGCCTGTATTCTAGATGAGATGCTTATCGGTCTTATCCTGAAAATCAATCTTACCCTTACTACCTTCCTGGGTCTGGAAATTTTTACCACTATTAGAAGAAAATTCCAATTATCACAACATGTCTTGTAGTAATGGACTGTAGAACAAAATACTACAACTGCAAAATGCTTTACAGAGAAACATCCTTAAAAAATTTTCCACTCGTGTTTGTGCACATACAAAAGAATAAAGCTTTCCACAGGAGACAACCTGTTCTCACAGATTACACAATTCAGCTTCACTAACCACAACAGGCTTGGAATGGATAGCACTTAGCCAAATCTGTTCTTGTTGCTGAAGCCCTCCACCAAAGCCAGAGAGAACTTCCCCTGCTCAAGGCCAATTCCCCAAAGGTATCCAACTCCTATTTCCAATATATTCATTAGGTGCAAAAATACCTTTGAGGATCTAAACTTCAGGTTTCTACCTGTCACCCTGCCTAACACCTTACTTACTTTATGTAAAATACTGCAGCAGCTTCCTATCCCTCATGCAATGTCATTAACAAGCAGCTATTTAAAAGCCCTCACCATCAACCGAATTGGCAGGGAACAGGCAAGATCAGCTTTTAAATATGTATCAAATCGAAAGAGAGTAACTTTTAAAAAAAAGGAAGATATATTAAATAATAAGAACCCATAACTAAAGCTATTATTGTTATTTAGTTAGCTAATAAACCAGGGAGGTCTGATAATTACGTTCACATGGTTAGAACACAGATTGCATTGTAATTTTAGGTCTGATTTGGATTGGTAATGATGTGTTTTAGTCAGTAGATGGTGCTGCGTCTTTCTAGCCCTCTCCATCAATATAGACATATATGGTTAGGGACATAGTCTTAACATTTTCATACATTTGGGGAAAGACAGTGTCTGTATTACTTGTGTCTTCCTAATTTTGCCAAATAAACAGCAAAAAGACAAGCTACCTTTCTATATCAGCACAGCTAATATAAACGTGTTTTTAAAGCCTATTTATTAGGGAATAAGAGAGTGAGTGGGAGAGAAACACTCAGACTCCGATTTTCTGCGTCTGAAAATGTAAGATTAAAATACCTAATGGATGCCATGTTGTTTCCTATCCTCAAGCTACTTTGCATCTAGAAAAAACTAATTCATTAATTGCAAAGACAGAAGACTTACTCCTCCATTTATATGTGTGGTTTGCAGCCCTTAAAATCTCCTGCCACTAGTCCTTGAATTCATCAACTCATCATTCAGGTAGAGATGAACAAGAAAATGCTGCAGAAAATGACTTTCTCCCTGAACCCAATCAGTATGTCACTGCACCATCAGTGCAGTAAGAACATGCTGAAGGCACTATCTTTTGCATGACTGGTAAAATCAGAGGCCCTAAGCTGCTGCTAACACTGGCCCAATCCAATGCATGTCTGCAGCTTCTTGCCTACTCCTATTCCACCCCACTTTCAAATACAGCCTTTCATTTCCTACCCTCAGCACTATTTCTGTTGCTCTATGTTCCTAAGAAATTCCTGGGTTTCACCTTAAAAGACACTTAACAACTTCAGAGAGAATTTCAGGTAATGTGAACAAGACTAACAAAAATATTCCAGTGTATATAAATGTGTGTATAAGGATGTACCACAATTAAACCCATATCAGAATGCAGTTAGTCCGTTTATATGATTTTATGAATACTAGCAAATCTGAGTATGTCCTCATGTACTATCTGAGTCCATGCTACTTGTTTAGCTTGACTATTGTCAAAAGACTTTCATTGCTAAAAACAAGTATGAATTACCTTGAAAAACCTTGGCATACTCTTATTTCGTTTGACACGTTTCTGATCTACAGACATAACAGATCACAAGAATGATCTGGTGTGAAAAATCTCGGAAGTTTTCCATTAAGCGCTAGGAGTAGTCTGCTGGCCTCAAGCCACACAGGAAGAAATACAAGGTATACCAGACAGTTTCATGTGCCTTGTGACTTTTTGATTCATTGGTGAATTTAGGTCGGATGTTCTAGTCACATAAACAGCATACAACACTTCAGATCATTACTTCAAATTTTCTATACAAAAGGCTTTGGATCTTGACAAGAATAAGATCCAAGAGATTTCTTGATCTTTCTGATTGAAAGAGGAAAAAAAATATTAAGATAAGCCTCTCATTTTGTTTTGATCCTGACAGTTGTAACTGAAATCTGAAAGTAGAAGTATACCAAAAAAAAAAAAAGGCAATAAAAAGATTCTCAATGGTCTAGAAGCTCTAAGATTAGTTTATTCCAAATAGATGCTTAGAAAATGAGTGATTTGATTCTCATTTTGTCCATGAGTTCATCCAGATAATTTACTCTGAGCAATTCATGTTTTCTGTCACCCAGCAGAGATATTTTTTTTTTAAATCAGCTTTAAGGGAGCAAAGCTTTACTCACACAATCTTATAACATTAATGATGATAATTAAAAACAACACCAATTGTAGTCACGTGGTCATAAAAAAAAAAAATTGCAGTTGACCAGTATATCTTATAGCTTCAGCTTGCACTAAAACACAATCATACAAATGATGCTAGTGCCCCTCTTTTGTTTTATTTCACATATTCCATAAGAAGGAAGCATTAACTCTAGACAGTATGTTAAACAAGTCTTATGAAAGTTTCTACCTAATAGTCTGGTGTATAAACACAAAGAGTCAAAAGGTTATGCAGCATAGAAAAGGAAGTCGAAAAAGAAAGATTATAGAATTATAGAATTTTATTCTAAGAACATCCTATCAACCAGCATAAGTGAAAAAGCACAGTTTTCCTTTCTGAAAAACAAAACCACCAAAAAAACTAGGATTTTAAAATATATTCTTCACAAAGTAATGTCTGTGCCAGGAAGAAAAATATCCAGCAAAAACTGGGTACTAAGTGTTAGCATTTCCCTAATAATGATTTTGAGGCATTTGAAAGATTGTCTTCCAGGGCAAAGAATGCATTTTGCGGTATTTGCCTGCGTGGAAGATGCAGAAATAAGCTCTTTTAAAAAAGGACAGAAAAAGGTATTTTGCACAAAAGCAAGCACCTATTGAACTGGGGGAAGCCTCTGGTTATTATTCTATTCCAGTGGTTAAGAATTGAGAAAGATAGTGCTTGTAAAAGGTAATCGGCCAGTTTTGATAGCATTTCAATGCTGTTTCCTTTAAAGTTTCTATCTACACCTGTTCTACAAATACAGATGCTCATATACATCCTTGTTACCATAACACTCCAGCAAGACAACACAGTTCTCAACGTGATTGCTTTACTGCTGCATATGATCAGTCCCCCACCTTTCATCACTATGCACGCACCAGCTCTACTAGTAGTTCATTGCTCTGTTCAAATATTGGTATAGACCTATAGGAAGCACCAGAAATGACAAAGTTAAATACTCATAAGGAAAAAAAACAAAAATACCTGCAAAGACACACAGTCTATAAACCCTCAGATTCTACATCTTTTTCCTGAACCAGCCAAAAAAACTGAAGTCGTGTTTACTAATTTGAGTTTAAAGATTTGAATTACTTTTTTCTGTGTCCCACACCACTTTATATATCTGCCTGTTCACACTGCATGTGTGTTCAAAGGGTATGTCCTGCACTGCCCTAAAATAATACAACAAACAATAAGATATCATAAGATTGAGAACTATGTTATGAGTCTCTTTTTAGGAATTCATATACTAACATCCAAATGTACACCATGAATTTGGTTTTAACTGCACTGAGCTCAGTGGGATTATATTGATCTTGAAACTTTTCTTCTTTTCAGCCTCGCATCTTTTAGAAGAACGTCTGATTTTCCTAATTTTCAGCCAAACATGACTGTGGCTTCATAAAAGCCTCAAAAGGCTGGGAAATGATTCAGAAGTTGAATCAACTAATAGAGTTCATAGGATCTGCTGACATTTGCTTATCACTAATCATAGCCTCCACTCAAGGGAGTCTCATTCACCTTTTTAGAGAGGTTTTTGCTAGTGGTAAACAAGATGATGCAGAAGAATATTACAGAGCCAAAAGAATACAGTTCTTTTGTTTCCTTTTGAATTGTTATCTAGTATCTTCTCAGTGAGATATAAAAATTGCAACAGAGAATGAAATCTAAAATAATTAACACAACTGAAGGACAGGGCTTTGAGCAACCTGATCTAGTGAAAGATGTGCTTGCCCATGGCAGAGGGGATTGGACTAGATGATCTTGGAAGATCCCTTCCAACTCAAACCATTCTATGACTGGTATTTGAGAAAGTGATTAAAATACATATGTATGTGGAGAATGAGTCAGTGGGAGCAGTAAGGCAGTGCTGCAGGTCTACCAGTACCTGTCTAGATGCATGGACATGAAAACGCTGAAGGATGAATCAATAATATAACATAGGAAAGCCATATTGGGCGAGGCCAGAGACCCACCTGTCCCAGTATTTAACAGTGGGTACCTCAGAAAGAGCAGAACAAGAAGGAACAGATACGTTGGTACTACCCCAGCATTACATTCTCCAGACAAATTCTGGCTCAGATTTTTCTTTCGGTTTTTCCTCATATAGATTTGCCCAGTCACATCTTGAACTCCTGCAAAATTTAGCAGCCACCACAGTCCACAAAACAAACTTCTACAGTTTAACACTGTACAAGGAAGTATGGCAACATCTATGGAACCAAATTAAGGGGGGGTTGGGTTTTTTAATTATTTTTTAATTAAAATGGGAAAAAATGGTAGCAAATTGTATTAGACGTTTCTAAAGAACATTCTGAACATCCTGCAGTTTTACACCTTGAATAGAGAAAATAACAGGTAAAAATAATGAAATAATAGAGAGTCTTGGAAACAAACTATTTGCAATTGTAGAGGGCTTTACAAAAGTTATGAATGTACGTTGTGTACTATTGCTATAACACTGTAGTAGAAAAAAAAAACACTATTGACAAGAGATGCACATGTAGGTATTTTCCATCACTTCAGATTATTATTCTGTTACATTTCTAAACAGCTTGGTTTTCTCATTGCCAAAAACTGTGTCCTACTAAGTTAATGATGTCGTCATTCTAAATAGGAATAAATACTGCTGACTGTAAAGGAGTTCCTGGTGGCACATGAACATTTACAGATCCACCAGCTTTTTCTGTTTCATTTTGAAATTCATCTCTAGCCTTTTATGCTCTTTGGGTACTTGAAGTACAGTATGCAAAACAAAAGTGAAAAATGTCAACATTAAAATTTGGATGTGAAAGTCCATAAATTGCACTAAGTTTCCATAAAGCTTAATGAAAAGCAGTGTTCACATACAGAAAATACAGTCATGTTCTGATTGACATTATGCAGTTCAGCAATGCAAATAATCAAGTGTGAGAAAAAAAACAACAAACAATTGCAGTTCTTAAATATACATCGACTGTTACAGCTTGCTAATGGGAAGAAAGCTATTCTAGATCACAAAACTGCAAATCCCAAAGCTATAAGAATGAAAATGTAGAAGTCGGGGTATTACTGAGCACCTGACCAGGAGAAAGCTGTTGCGTATCGACTAGTGAAGGAAGGCATGCTATTTCAATATAGTGGTGGTTACCGCAATGATATAAACCAGAAACACGCAGTATCCAGGCATTATGTCTAAGAAAAATTTATTTGCATTTTAAATGATGTAAGTGATGCTTAACTAGGTTAAACGTACAGAGAAGGAAAGGCTGTTCTGACATGGTCTTAAATGCTATAGAAGAACTGGTTAAATGAATTAACTGTAACAAGAGCCACAGAACTGACCACAGAATAACCAGTTGTAACATACACAGGAGAACACACAAAAACCCCTTAGTAGTATGAAAAGTTGTAGGAAAGACAAACTATGAAAGAACAATTTGCCAAAATTCATGCATAAAACCTATGGCAGAAAGGAAAATTAGTCCAAACATAAGAACAAAGTTAACCCCGAATCATATTTAGAAAACTGAAAATCTGCACAAAGGAAGCTGACAATCCAAAAGTCACGGCAGTTAAACAGTAAAGCAGAAAAGTCATCAGAAAGTGGTGAACACATAGCTAAAAAGAAACATTATTTAATCGTATCACAGGAGGGATGCATGGATGAACTAGACGCACTGCTAGACTGTCTCAGAAAGAAAACACAAACCAATATACACAAAACCCCCATACAAACACAACTTTCATTTTTTTGAGATCACAATTTCCTTCTACGTTAATTTTCTCAAGCATTTGAGCTCAAACAACCCAGTTCAACTATTCACATGAAGCAAAAATGATATTATCTAGCCAAAATAATTTAATAATTAAAACCAACTATTTTTCCTGTTTTGCTCATTTTACTCATCTAAATAGAAAAGGTTTAAAACTTAACTGACAGTCAACACACTTTTTCAGCCAATACTAGAACCTTCCAGATCTGTTTCTGAATTATTCATCTCACAAGGTCACGGTAATTTTATGCTAAAACTGTTGATCTGTTGACTAGTCTGCCATGAGATTTCAGATAAAGCAGGTATATTTTGCTCATCTCACCTTAGTTCCCTGGAATAAATTTATAACCAGTATGGATATGGTGCCCCGAATTCTTGCATTTCTCTTAAATTGGAGTTTCCAATTTAGCTTATCTTTTGTATAAAAAGAATAATCAGCAAAGATTTAAAAAAAACAAACACCAGAATGATAAAGAAAACACCCCTAAGTCAAATCCTACCACTGATAGGAAGTAAATAGTCATGACAGTACTCATGATCTTTTCTGAACTTTATGGTAAAACAAAACCCCTATATTGTTTAAAAGGGATAAATATCATGTGTTTCCACACATATATTCCACATATATGTGGAATAACTGCATACTTGTGCCTGTAAACAAACCTATAAACAGTTTTCATCCTGCCAACTTCAAAGATAATTTGATACTAGAAAGTAATCTTTACCAAACTTTCTGACAATCAAATACTCTATAATCAAGTTATATTTTTACATGTATTCTACAGCAAAATTCCATCAACACATATTCTATAGCAAATACACCTTTTATTATGCTGAATTATTCCAAATGAATTAATACAGGCTTCAACATTGATGATCTTTTTCCTCCCTAACAATTTTATCATCAGGCTCTGTGAACTGCATAAAATAGAATCTCATTCTTTTAATGGGCCAGGATTTACTTTTCTTTGGGAGATTCCGTCTAGTTTTTACTCCACACAAACCAGTATGTCTGTTTATGAAATCTTCAGCTTTAACACAGAAAGCCTTTGCAATAATATAGCAATAACAGACACTATCTTCTTCACCTCACAATACTATACAAAATATTGTAACTGCAAGTAATAAGCTTGGCAAGATTTAAAAGCAACAAATAGAAAACCACAAAACCCCCAACAAAACAACAAATCCAAGACTTTTTAGAACTGCCTATAATTATTAAGGAACACATGATGTTACACCAGAGGCACTGTATCTGTACTGCCTGGAAAATCATCCTTTCTTCCTCCAGAATGTTAATCTTCTGGAGAACAAAGAGAATTATAACAAAGCAGAAAGATACAAAGGAAAAAAAAAATCCAGAAGGACGAAAGCTTACTTTGAAGTAACCAACCACATTATTTAGAAAAATTCAAAAGAGAAAAAAATCTGGAAGCTCAAGTTTAGAAGTTTCCAAGACTTAAATTTCCTAAGAAACTAGAAGAGTCTTAGAAACCTTGAAACCACAGAAATGTTCAAAGTCTCCCAGACTAACAGTTGTACAACAGGAAAAACAAAGTTTATTGAAACATTTTGACTCACATAAAATGTTTTGTGTTTGATAAATTCATACCACAGACCTGATGCTGTATCCTGCATATCAATCTTGAATTAGAAGAAAATTTTATAGTCACTATCAGGGCATTTCTACGTTAAAAAAAAAAAAAAAACAAACAAAGAACTAAGCTTTTCATCACAGTGAGGAATGGAAACATTCTAGTAACCTTCGAATCTTTCATAGATGTTTTTTCTTTTATTTTTTTAAAAACTGTAATATAATTGTTTGTCCAAAGCATATAGGGGACATACTGAATGTCCAAAGCATATAGGGGACATACTGAATCTGATTAATTCAGTATTTGCTTTTGAAGCTCTTTCAACTGATACCAATCTACCTCTACTTCCAAAGTAACAGAGCTCAGCTAGATCTCCTGCAAATTGGTAAAATGAAAAATAATAACAAAGGCATAAAATCAGATAGGGAAATGAGATATTAAGTGATTTTTGCAAGAGACATTTGCATTGGGAACAGTAATTCCCTACAACAACATGTATGCAAATATAATTGTCACCATAAACAAGTATTTGGTCTTATTTTTTACATACGGAACTGCTCATTTGTTTAAATTGATGTTTGTTTAAAGCTCAAGTCCTTTTGTTAGGTAGGGTCTTTGATCTTCACCTGTACAGGCCATACAGAATCTTTATACCACCTTTTCCTTAACTTGGGAGATGAGCCAGTATTTCACATATATAAATAAAGATATCTATGCCTTACTTGCAGGATGAGATGGGTAGTTCTGCTTTCTGCCTAACTTAAAAGATCAATGATCTTGTAATTAAAGATAGCCTTTGAATACATATATTTTCAGCTCTGACTCTGGGTGAGGAAGATAAATGTTTATGTTAAGAAACAATAAATACGGGAGGATAATACTGAAGAGTTTGAGTTGGTTTTTTGCTTGCTTTGGGGTTTTTTTGTTAGTTTGCTGGTGGATTTTTTTTGTTTTGTTGTAGTTTCTGGGGGGTTTTGGGTGTTTTTTTAATTCTGAAAATGATCTTGCTGTTGTTCTATAGTTGAGTAGTTACCAATGTTCACAATCTAGATCTTGGAATGAACGAAGTCAATGGCAAGACTCTCAGTGGTTTTAATGGGATCAGGATTTGGTGCTTTAAAACAACTGGCCTCTCCCCTCCTCATACCCATGAGAAATATTCATTATATGGCATTAAAATAATGAGTGGTGTAATATCTGTTCTCTGCATCATTTTACTGCCTGTAAAGTGTAGCTTAACATCATACTATAACAAAATTCACATATAGTATGTTTCCTGGGAAAGAGCTGCAATATGAAGGAATTAAAATTTTACATTGATGGTAATTATTTGACAACCTATATAATTACAGCAAGATTTGCCTTCTTAACACTGAATAAGCAATTCTGTAAGAGTACAAAAAGCAACGTTGAAACTAGAGGCACAGTCTTTCTATGTTCAATGTGGAAATATCTTGTAACGTGTTTATGACTACTGCACGTGTCCCATGTTTCTCTTTCCTGTAAGGAGGCAAGTGCTATTAATCTTAACAGATGGCAAACAAAGAAACGTGAAGCATTTGCACTTCCCTGTGCTACCTGAGGGTGAACAAACTACCAGGACCGAACAAGACAATTCCATGTAGTTGAAGTACATTTAGGAGACAGCACTGGACATCCTAGCGATCAAGCTTAAAATTTAACAACTCCTGTTACTTTCAGAAAAGAACAAATGAATCATGTAAAGAAAAATATTTTTAAGAAGCATAGGGGAGAGAAGGTGGAGAAAGCTGTCTTGCCTGCCTTGTCTCTACAGAAACATGCCTGGAAATAAGCACTCAGAGGAGATTGCCTCGATCATCAAAAATCTTACCCTTCCTACAATCCAAGTGATGAATAAATATTGTTGCTTTAGAAAAGCTACACCTTAGCTATAAATCACAGTTAACTGACTTAAAAAAAAAAAAAAAAAAGAAAAGTTCGGTCTCTGCTTAGACCTGATTTAGTTTTAAGAACAAGAGTTAGAGAGAGGAAGAGGTTTGTTGCCACTTCCCGTTTTCAGAGAAACCTTTACATAAAGGTTACACCAACATTTAGCTAAAAATATTTCTGGAAAACTTTATAAAAGCCAGATGGTCCCTCACATACAATATATAGTTTAATCTCTGTATTTCAGCTTGACAGTGAATTAAGTGTAGAGAATCACAGAATCAATCAGGTTGGAAGAGACCTCTGGGATCATCAAGTCCAACCACTGCCCTGACACCACCATGTGCCACGAAATAAAAAGATAATGAACATATTATTACTTTAACATCCTTCAATTATGGGCAATCTCATTCTCCCAGTCTCTTGCTTCTAAATCTGATCCTGTTTAGATTTAAACAAACATACATTCATTTTGGAACAAAGACATGTGTTCATGTATCCCCTCAGGCAGAAATCATAGAGAAAGCCTTAATGTTTATATGTATTGACTATGAGGAGAAACAAGTTTTCCAGGGGATACTTTAAAATATTCCAAATAATTCAGAGAGAAAAAAGATTGTTTACAGACAGCAGATTGAGAAAAGGCTTTGTGTGCATGGACCATCCAAAAGGAACCACAGAATCCAAAACTCGAATGCTTACTATGCATATAGTGATTATTTAACATTTAAGATGCTTGTGTAGAGTCTACTTTATCAAGGGCTCCCTCCGACATCATATGTATAGCAACAACTATATAGCAACTGGAGAACACTTTCCTGGAGTCATAGTCACAATCTGTGTGGGAAGCTCAGTTTTAAAGGAAAAAACTCTAAGATTTACAAGTACTAAATGCAGGGAAAACTTTACAGTCGTGGAAAGTCTCTGTATACACCAGAATACTTGAACATTACAGAGTCAAGTTCAAACCCCAAATGTAGTCAAAACATTGCAAATAAAGAAGCAGTTAATGATCATAGAATCATAGAATGGTTTGGGTTGATGCTAAAGTGTTAAAGGAAGGGATGCCATTCATATAGGGTCTTTAAGAAGATTTGTATTCAGAAGGATATTTACAGCTCATGTAGGAAAGAAATCACTTTCCTCTTTTACTGTGAGCAACACTGAATCTGGGAGAAAACTCCACAGGTAAAGGGGGGAAAAAAGCCAATCACAGTAATCCACAGCCTGCTCTGCATTTACATTTTCACACCCCTTCTTGCTTTAAGTGCAAAAACATTCTTGATGACTGAAATGCAAAGCTGCAATATCTCAAAATCTCAGGATTCTGTGAAAACGTTTACTGTACACATTGCAGAGCATTGCTTGTATATTTAGCAGTATAGTTATTCCTAATTCATAACTAACAACTGAAACAAAAAGAGAAAAGAGTACTAGAAAAGTCAAGACCAGGATCATAAGCTGTGGGAGATGCTGGCTTTTCAGAAAAGATCTCCATGCTGGAAGAGCTCAGCATCTTCATGTACGAGATTCAATGTCCAGCACAAATCTTTTGCTGTGAGGATTTTCCTGCCTCTTTCTGAATGTTTTCAGCAGCAGCATCTTCCTCATTTCAACTGACATCAGTCAACACTGAATGGTGGAAAAAAAATGGGGTAGCAGTTGTGCTGAAGACAAGCGGTTGAACTCTCACTCCTGAAGTGAATGGTCTGTTCTGAAAAGCCCTCTCTCATCTATTCGATGACCTCGGTGATCCCTCCAGTTTTGTGGCAAACACTAGCCATTTCCAAAGCAAAAAAGCTTTATTTTCTGTAGCTTGCATAAATCTTATGTAACAATCGAATCATTTCCAAGAGAGAAATACAGTATTTAGTGTCTCTCTGGCTACCTCTAGGTATTTCTCCTGTCCTTAAGCAGCATTTTTTCCCCCTTCTTGCCTTCAGGGCCCCTATCACTTTTCACATGCTACACAAAACAAGCCTGCTGATTTTTGGATTCCTTTCAATGAGCACAGAGCCAGAAATTAGACAACATACTGCCAAGTACTGTAGGTGTCTTCCTTTACAGCATCTAGTGTTACATCACTCTGCATATTCTTAAAGAGATATACACAATGATCCAGAACAATTTATATGTGAACTTTTCACTGAGAAGGTAAAATCTACCCAAAGATGATCATATTCAGAGCTGCTACCCTCTGACACGCCTGAGTGTTTGGGGGAAATAATCTAAGATGACCAGCTAATTCCACAGGTCTCACCTGTGAGTATTAAACAATCACTTTATTCACTGACAAGGCTCTACCAACACTGAGGCCAGGTGAAACAGCCTTTTTCACAAAGCAGTAAGGTCACAAGAATCTTTGTTACATGCCAGCTTTGCTAGCAATTATTTTCTGAAGTATATTTTCTATCAAATTTAGCATACAACATTTTTAACACAATTTTGGCAAGTATGCGAAGAATTTCATATTGAAAAGTGAAGACTAGAAAACTCAAGCAAAGAAGGAGGAAGAAGAGAACTGTATAGATACTGGGAAAAAATTCCTTGCTGTTTTTTTGGTGGATGCAAGTGAAATTCTTTACTATAAAACACAAATTTTGTTGCTTTTCTGAACATGAAAATATAAATTCTGTATGCCCCTGGCAATGCTACCAATCTGTAACTACTCTAATGGTCTGTTTCCATAGCTTGATATATTACCTGGCCAAACAACAGATTGTTCCCACAGGATATTTGATAAGGGGATATGGGATCAGAAAATACATTGAGCTTCACAAATTGCTGAACAAGCTTTCCATCCCTTCCCTCCACCCCAAGCAAGGATTAATATAGAAAATATCAAATAACCAATTATGCAAGGGATCTCACAGAGACCAGCACATATTTATCATTTTTTACTTGAATAACCAACACAAATGAAAAAAAAACCACCACCTCAGATATGTTCCCATAGTTCAGGATATTTAGTCAAACCAGATTTTCACCTAAGCAGCCTTATTTTGCTCTTTAAGGTTCAGCTTCTGATAAGCTTAACCTGTCTTTCAGCATACCTTCATACCTTCCAGGAATCTATAGAAAAACATCCATCAGCTTCTGGATTTTGGAGACACCAGGATCAGTTCCACTGCAGTCAGCCTAACTTGAGGAGCACTGAAATCAGAAAGTTTATCAGGTAGAATAAATCCCAGCACTTACCACTTCTCTGTGTTTATTAGCCATGCACTGAAACCCATTTTCTCCAGGAACAATGAGAGCCAGCTCACCTCAGTGTAGCAAGGGCTATGGGCCTCCTCCCAGCTGAGCTGAAATGGGCTCCTGGGTCTGCGGGGGTAGGGAGGACCCAGTGAGGCTCATTAGTGCCACCTGGCCTCCCCTCCCAGCAAGGTGTGTCCTCCCATGTTTCACAACCCTGAGCTTGCTCAGGAGGAGGCATTGCAGGAGATATTCCAGCAATCACAGAGGCACCAAACTGGAAAGGGGACATGGCATGGGAAACTTTGGGGTGGGTGGGGGCTTCAGACTGCCCATGAGGGTCCTGGGGAGGACAGGGGATGTTCAGGGCACCCTGAAGAGCCTCCAGAGGCTGGATGAGAAGGCTCCCAGCTGCACCTCATGATCCCTGGGAGGCACACAGGAATGGGAGAGCAGAGCCCAGGGCCAGTCAGGTCCTCAGGAGGGGTCAGAGGGGCCAGTCAGTGGCCTCTGTTTTTGTCAGAGAAGTAGCATGAGTCATCTTAGATTAAGATGCTAATTTAAAACTTCATCACACAGTTTTGTTTTCCTGCTTTCAAATATACTTTTATGTTATTTTCAAGTTACATTTCAGGAATGCTTACGCAAAACAGTGACCTTTTCCTCTGGCAACCTGATTTTTTTAATCTCAATTTGAGGTCAGAACCATTTTTTTATCCAATGCTTTTACAGACAGATTGTCTCTACCAAAGTGAATAAATTTGAAGGAATATTTAGTCTTATAAATCACCAAATGAATCTGTCTGATGAAGACCAGAGCATTAAAATGTCACATCCTGTGGAAAGGGTTACAATTTAAAAGTAATTTTTTTTATGACCTGTTGCTTTTATTTGCAATTATGTACTATTCAGAGTGACATGGGCATGGCAGCAGTTGCTGTACATTGACATACACTTTTAAAATATAAGAAGAGAACAGATCAATAATGCTTTGATTGCAGATTTTTAAAAAATCAGGCTTTGTTACTGAGAAATGAAGTAAAATTTGGGAAAACCCAAACTGTACATCTCATCTCAACAAAACTTACACGTCAGTAGGAAGTATGCTACAAAATCCCAGTGAACATAGCCTTTTAAAAAAACATTCAAGTACAAATAGATATTGCATGGCTTAGTTTTTCAACCACATTAAAACACAGTAGGTTCATTAAAAAACATCTGTTCTTACTATAACATATTATAATAACTTTTAAGGAAAACTTTCTATTTTTTTTAATTATTAACAGATGTAGCATGCTTACAAATATTTCTGCAAACATACAATTTCTGCAAAGGTGTCTAATTAATTATTGTGACTAGTTTCATTCTTTAACCAAGGCAGCGCAGGCACCAACAGCAGCGAATTTGTGGCCACACAGCTTCAGCATATATTGTACAACCACATGCAAAATTCACAGAATTCAGCTTGAATAGAAAACTGCTTTAACTTCCTTTAAAAGCTTCCTTTAAAGTGGACTAAAAATACATCCACGTTTTGCTTTCTGAACATTTGTTTTAATTTTTACTGTCACTGAACTTCTGCCTTTTGATCTCCCTGTTAGACTGGGATATTCTGGGCTGATAAAGGAATGGCAATGATCCAGAATCACTAATCCTAGCAGCCATCACCACACAGAAAGTGTATTTGTTTCAGTCCAGGACCATCAGGAACAAATGTTTCCAATTTGGACTGTGGGCTGGCAATACAAGCAACAAATCATACCCAGTTGATTTGAAGCCAAGCAAGAAGGCCACCTAACATGTATAACTGGGCCTTCCCTTTTTTGACAGGCTGGTGTTTTTAGAAGAAATGAGAGCCTGAAGGCAAGACTGGGGAGGTAAAGAATGAAAGAAGGGAGTAATCCCACAAATGGAATGGCCGAAACCCGAAGGCTTCTCCAAATGACAGGGATAGTAAAGGGATGGTTTGGCATGTATGTGGTGATTGTTCTTCACTTTCTTTTCTGTGCATCTTTTGTGCTTTGACAATTAAAATGTGACTGCTTTATAAAATGTTTTGTAAAGTCTGTGTGCTCTGAATTTCAGGGTCCACGAGACAGTGATGATCTAAAGCGTCCAGATCTTCTTTCATGAACGAAGATATATACCTTGGCATTACACCTCAGAGCACATAGTTTTGAGATACAGTTGATTTCTGTCCTCAGCGAATTGGCCTCAGTAGTAAGTAACATCCAAAGGCAGGACATGGTTCTGCAGGTGAAGGAATACATGTCTACAAGGTTTCTAACACAGATTATGACAAACTACAGAACAGATTCGATCCTTGTGGACAATCAGCCATATCTCAGCTTAAATGACAAACCCCCATATATAGTTGTCCCAGATAAGGGAAAGAAAACTGATATATTTTCCTTCTTGAACATCACCAAAACAGGTGTGTATATATAGAGAGTATATGTATACTTCTGCAAGCCCAGCAGCACAATTTCTCTTGCAGAACTTTTCCTGCATCAGTGAAGATGGACAAAAAAAAGAACAAAAACCATGCAGCTCTTACAATCTAGCCTGAGTTTTCAGATAAGGGATTTATCAAGTAACGTTTTCAACAGTAAATATACTTGACATTTAGTTGCTGAAGTAAAGCAAATATAGGACCCAACAGTATCATTTTTATGGAGTAGAACTACACTTTAGAGTATATGTCAAAAGTGGAATTCATTTAACTAAACAGAAAAGAACCATCTAAAACTGACAAGGGATATGGAAAAAGGTTGATACAAAACACTTCAAAGATTCCTTTACTAGGTATTCCTGAGAAGGAGAAACTTAGACCATCGAAGAGCATTATCATTCTACCTACAGAGACTCTTTGAGTAAGACATTAAATTTATGCTGCAAAGACTTCAGTGTCCATTAGAATAATTTTGATATTCTTACGTTGTTTCTCCTATTGATATCACACTCTTCATACTTGCTCATTAAGTCTCAATACTTTTTTATCAAAAACATGTCAAGGCAACGACAAATCACAGAATCACAGAATCACAGAATCATTTTGGTTGGAAAGGACCTTTTAAGATCATCGAGTCCAACCATATGCACCAGGCAAAGCCAAAACAAAACCCTAAACAGTGCAAACGTTGGGAACAATTAAAGATGTTGAGGCAGAGAAGAAAACTGAGACAATTTTGTTCAAGTTCTTATTTCAATGGCATCTGGTAAGAAATACATAAGGTCCTGTCTACAATTGTAACACCAAACCACGATCAGATGAGAGAAGCAGGTGTAAAGACCTTTTTTATTGCCAGTGCTGGAAGAGATTTTTTCAGAGTGGGGGAAAGGCTGTCATTGTAAGAGGGTGTTCTCCATCATGGTCACAAACCAGACCGAGAAGACAACCGGTGAGCCAGGAATCGCCGTTTCTGGGAGCTTCCAAATCCTGAAAGGGCAAACTCAGTGGAAGAAGTTTCATGTTCTTTTTCCTCTTTTCTGCAGGAGCTCTTCCTGTTTGCTGGGTGGAGGGGAAGTGTTGAAGTGACGAAAACTAGGATTTCCGTGAACCTTGAGTGAATCTTGCACATTTAATGTCAAGGTGGAAAGGCAGGGCTCTGCAGTGTGCCGAAAGGAAAGGGACGTCCTGGGGGCATGCTGGGGTGTCTGAACACGGGGCTCTGGAACACACCGTAGGGCAACAGGGAGGTCTGAGGGGACATGAGGGCAAAGAGGGGCCTGGAGGGACCCCAAGAGCGCCCAGGAGCCCAGGGCTGAGCTAGACCCATGGCCCCCACAGGGGAGTTCAAATTAAGACAATGCGTATGATCAAGTTAAAAAACCTCACTGAATTCTCTCTCCTGGTGTGAACTCATTACTGGGTATTTACATAATGTTGTTTTGAAAGCCAGTGAAATGTTATTGAACCTCAATGGTTTTCCTACATAAAATCCAGCAATTATCCTTACCAGGTAAATCAAGTAACCAGTAAGTGCGACAATCCAGCTCAGTGAGTATGATAACACTTTCATTGTCTTCATAAATGTCTCTGGAGAGTGCCTTCATTTTTTTTTTAATGCTTTTTGTAGAAGTTTCTTTTGGTAGCAGAAGTATCTCATTCATATCCAAAGACTTCTATTTTTTAATATGCAAATAAATGTGTTTTCATGCAATTTCACAGCTGTTAACCTTAAAGTTATTCTGAGCCTCATGACACAATTCATCACCCCTCCAGAACCTATGGCATCAAGCGCAGATTTAAAGTTTCCTTTCTTTGATGTGAATAATGACTCCCTAGTAAATGAGCAGAATTCATTATGTGGTTTTATTCTACAGAGCAACACCTTCTGAAAAAGAAAATTTCCATTCCAGACATCTGAACACAACTTGTAATCAAGTATTTAGCACTTTACACAAGATACAACGAAATCTAAAATCTATTAAAAAAAAATTCCTCATTATGCTTCAGGTAAAGGTGTGATAGCCATTCATTTTGAATTAATCATGAATGCAAGTCAGATTCAGTGTATGCTTCCCACACATAAGCCATAGAATGGTCATGGAAATAATAGGACCTAAATCTCTCATGAAATTTCAGAAGAAAGGAATCCCCCATACTTCATTCAACACAAGCCACAGAAGAAAACAGTAAATAGCATATATCTTTGGCAGATAGTGCAACACAATGCAAAAAGCACCAAGCAAGCCTCCATCTCACTCTTCCCATGCTTTTGCACATTCCTGATCCAGAGCTGCCCCATGGCACACCATTGCTGGTGTAATTCTGAAACTCAGGGAGTGCCACCAGGGTACTCATGCCTGTGACAAAGCCAGACCAAAGATGAAGATTCTGATCTTGTACCACAAAAAGAACCACCTGTATCTAGAAGATTCCTGTAGGAAACATCAGATTAATATTTTCATAAACAAGTCTGCAGGAAGTCAGAATATAAGCCAAGTAAGCCAGCTCATATTGTTGAGGGGGGGAAAAGTTTACCCACTTCTTCCAACAGTGGTCTAACAAAAGACGTTGCCTCTGTGCACCAAACCTTACATGATATCCTTAAACCACTATGGCTAGAACATTCTAATACTAAAAAACATATTCAGCAATAATAAATACCTTTTCAAATCGGTTTGAACTTAAAGTATTGTTCAACAAGTTAAACTAAAACCAAGTACCATGATTTAGATATATTCCAAACAATCCTGGCAAACATCTGAAACAAAAAATTCCCACCCTCCTAAAATATAAATTTAGTATCCATTCCAGAACTAGACTGCCAATCAAAAGAATCCTGTTTAAAGATGGCATCTTCTAAGATCATTTTAGAAACTGCTTTAGCCATTACAGTATCATTATCTGCATCTAATAAGTGTAAGCATAATGAAGTTGTCTAGAGATACAACGCATATATCTTTATTCCTACTCCCACTAGAAAATAGAAACATCTTAGTAGGAAAAAAGTTCCTTTTCATATCTGCATGTATTCTATTAAGACACAAATTTGAAGCTGTCACTAAACAATTCTTAAACTGAATAAGCCTTTCTGGGCTACATCTACAAAGAAATTGAACTTGCGTTCCCATCTTTTCCCTTCTCACTTTCCTTTCTAGATGAGCTTTATAAGTTGAAAATTCTGGGCTAAGAACTGTTTTAATTTTTATTTATAACAGTAAATGAAACCATCTGGGACATTTGGGACTTGAACAACATTTTGTTATAGTTCTGTGGACTACCCCAAAACTTTACCCCATTTTATTTATATATAACTGAAGGAAAAACAAAACACAAAAAAAGAGAAAATTTGGTGGTTATTTTCACTGCCATCTTCTTGGAGAGATGCTTTCATCCAGCTTGTGTACAGTTCACACTGCAGTCCATACGCATCCTGTGTTAACGTGGCAAAGTAATTTTATTTCTTTCATTCACCTCCTCATGTAGGCAACAGGGATATAACTCTGTATAGTGGAGTCCTAACCTTGGCTGAGGTGATAAGAAACAATTATTAATCCAGTGTCAGATTCAGATTAAAAAAAAAGAGAGAAAAACTAAAAAGAAAGATATAGGAGCAGGCTTTAACATGTACTTACATCCCCAAATGCCACCTCCTTAAGGACAATATGCATGCTTATGCTACACATATGTTTCAGTGATTTACTGATTTATGTACTAGTCTTCTCTACGAGATTTTTTTAATCATTCCAAATTGAAACTAAAATCTCTACTTATACATGTGCATACATTATATAGCCTTAAATGCTTTAGGACAATGAATTAAAGGCACTTGGATTTGATTTTCTTGTTTGGAATTTGTTTCAACATTTGGAAGCACTCAGTGGTGCTTCCAGAAAATCCTTCTGGTGGTGAAAACTATCAAATTTCTCAGACTTTACAAGAGTAGCTTGATTTTCCTACTGAATGGATTATTAAGAGCATAGCTCATGTGATATACAAATAGAATTAGGAAGTTGGCATATGGCAAGATAGAAGTTAATACCCTTAAAAAATTCTTCTTCATACCCCATGCAATGTGTGCTGTTTTGCCCAACTGAATTTGACCATTAAACCACCGAATGCCTTTTCCCCACAATAACTGCTGCTTTTGCTGTTAGGCTGCAAAACATCTTTGTCCCAACTCCTGCAATCAGGCTGACTTCCACCTTTAGAAGCCCAAAGAAATCAGAACTACTTTATTATGTATGAACTTTTAGAAGGAGAAATTGGTTACATGTAAACATTCACAAGCAAGTCATGCAGTAAGCTATCAGAATTAAATTGTATTCAATATAATGTCTTATTGCAGGAAAATAATTAATCTTGTATTCAGAATGATTGCAGAGAACTTGAAATACTTCAATGAGGAAGCTAAGTTTTCAATAGCTTTTGCAATCAGCTTTGTAACTAAAAAGAAATAAAAGAGCTAGAAAAGGAACTCACACCTGTGCTTCCTAGATGCCAGCTGATCAAAATAACTGAATAAACAAAGCTGTACGTGTTAGATCAGATCACCTACTTTAAAAACAATTTCTAAAATAAATCAGCCCCCATTATGAGGTTCACTAATTGATATGCATTTTTATCTCATTTAATTAATCATTTATTGTCATTTTTCTGGTTGGATGCCTGGGGGTCACAATGTAGTTCTCCATACAAACTGGTGTAATTTTCAGTTCTTTCTTCCTCTTCTTTTCCCTCTTTTTATGTTTTTTGAAGTTCTGTAGCTCTCATTCTTTCTTCTTCCTGTATATTGCTGTCAGCTTCTACATACTCAGCTCTCTCCATCATCCTTACTCTCTACAGGAGTTTCCATAGGGTGGGCAGACTGTGGTGGCTCATAAAACTCATACTTCAAGCTAGCAGAAAGCCAGGAGAGCCTGCACAGAGCAGCCCTGAGCCCAGGTTATCACACCATGTACTCATCAATTTTGGCATCTCCACTTCTGTCAAATGTCAACCATGTGGTCGTCCCACCAGAGCACCAGGCTCGCCTTATTCTTACCATACTGCTTTTCTGAATTCACTTTGAATGACTTCACCTTCTATTTTGACCAGCTCCTAAGCTATTTCAGTGTGACCTGTCTGCTCCTTCCCTCTCACTGTCACACATCTCAAAGTCACTTTCCATGACTTTTGATTATCAAAGGTAGTTCACTGAATCTGTCAGCCACCTTTCACCTTCTCGACTACCCTGATGAGTTTATGTGTCATTTCATAGTTCATGTGCTCATTTTTTTTCTCTTTTGCTCCCAGCATCTTATCTGTCAACCACTGAATGTCTCTCCCCCACAATATCTGCTGCTTTTAGTGTTACGCCGCAAAGCATCTTCTGTCCAGCTGGCTTCACCCTTTAGACAGTTGCTCTCTTCTTTGTTTCTGTTGTATTTCTGGCTGAGCAGCTATACTTCTTCTAGTTTAAACTGACTCCCACAGCCATAAGCTCTCTTCCAAAATTGCCTTTTCAAATGCACCCTCCACTTATCACCCTGCAAAGGATCTTGCATGTTTCTTCCAGTCATTAACTGATTAAATGTATTAACTGTTCCTTTCACTTAGCTTCTGTCATGTTTCTCCTCCCACATTTTTTCTTCCACCATATAACACACAGAAAGATTTCTCATCTGCTCTCCTTCTCTAAACCTTCCACCTGCCCAGTGATATTAGTCCTACTTATTTGGATTTCTCTTTCACCTGCTCTCAGTTTCTCTGTCTTTAGGAATAAAGACTTTCTTCTGTCTGTACAGCACATAACACAATGCCTGGCCCATGATTAGATGTCATTACAGCTATCCAAATGATATCTAAAAACTCTTATCTTTGTTTAGAAGTCTTTATTTTCTCTGAAATAGAGAAGAGCTAGATTTGATTACTGTCTAAATCTGCTACAAAAATATTACAGAAAGCCAAGACAAACTAGAGTAGTTCATTCCATGAATTTCTTGGAGGTGTTTAACATAAGCTTTTGCAATTAGAAGTCCCACAGAATGCTACAAAGAAATATTTAACAACAACCTCCGATTTTCTTTTAAATGACTACATTATATAAAGGAATATCTTTCTGTGATTTTTAAAGACTTCGATCTTTTTAAAGTCTTGGTAAAAGAATCTGTCATGTTTTGTTTAGGCTGAAACCTGACCTATCTTTGTATCAAATTGTAACATGCCTAGAAAATTACCATGTGAAAAAATGTGCCACCAATAAATACCTTAAAATCTACCTTAAAGACACTTTCTATTTAAAGAGCAACCAAATGCACCTGACACAAAAATCAGTGGGACTACTGCTGAGCTCTAATGACCTGGACCATTTAAAGATCATCAATAAGCTCAAGGTTGCTTTAGCAACTCATCTATGACACGAAGAGAGCTATCATACAGCAAGGCAGCCAAAACTGTTTTGTCTTCCAGACATATCCTAAGTCACCTTAGGGGTCTGCTCTGACTTCTCTGAAACTCACTGCTACACAACTAGTAAATTCCAATGTACATCACCTCAGATATTCCTTTCATTATTATAAATTTCATTCAGAAACATCCAAGACACACAGCTGGATCTGGAAAAGTTTTGCAACTCATCAATTAAAAAGCTCTTTTTTTTTTCCCCCTTGAAAATCTTGATTTACAGTATTCCATAATAGCCAAAATAATTACTGCTTCAAAATAACCAGCTATACCTAACTAGAATTCCAGCTACAGTCCAGGAAGAGAGAATTAAAATGACAAGTGGCATGAGAATTCACTCTAATTATGTTATGTGGTTCAGACAATGACATCTCTAACAGAATAATTTCAGAGTATTTACATTGCCAAACACTAAGCATTCTCTAATTCTAGTATAATATTTTCTACCCATTAATAATCAGACTTTTATTCATTCCTCAAAAAGTAGGAGGCAATGCACAAAAAGTACTCAAACCATAATTTATGCTATGATTTAGTGGCAATTACAGAGACTTGGTGGGACACCTCGCATGACTGGAATGTGGTCATGGATGGCTATGTCTTGTTCAGGAAAGACAGGCCGCTAAGGAGAAGTGGTGGAGTTGCTCTTTATGTGAGTGAGCAGCTAGAATGTATTGAGTTCTGTCCAGGGGCGGATCAGGAGCGAGTTGAGAGTTTGTGGGTGCGAATTAAGGGGCAGGCTGGCAGGGGTGATACTGTTGTGGGTGTCTATTACAGGCCACCGGATCAGGATGAGGACGGTGATGAGGCCTTCTACAGGCAGCTGAGAGCAGTCTTGCAATTACAGGGCCTGGTTGTCATGGGGGATTTCAACTACCCTGATATTTGCTGGGAGGCCTACTCAGCCAGCCATCCTCAGTCCAGGAGGTTCCTCCAGTGCATTGATGATAACTTTCTGATGCAAATGGTGGATGAGCCAACTAGGAGAGGAGCGCTGCTGGATCTTATCCTCACTAACAAGGAGGGTCTGGTTGAAGAGGTGAAGGTTGAGGGCAGCCTTGGTTGTAGTGACCATGAGATGGTAGAGTTCAGGATCTCATGTGGCAGGAACAGAATAGCTAGCAGAATTGCAACCCTGGACTTCAGGAGGGCCAACTTTGGCCTTTTCAAGCAATTGCTAGCGGAAATCCCATAGAACAGGGTACTAGAAGGTAAGGGGGCTCAAGATAGTTGGTTAGCATTCAAGGACTGCTTCTTCCGAGCTCAAGATCAGAGCATCCCAGCAGGTAGGAAGTCAAGGAAGGGTACCAGGAGACCTGCATGGTTAAACAGAGAACTGCTGGGCAAACTCAAGTGGAAGAAGAGGGTGTACAGATCATGGAAGGAGGGGCTGGCCACTTGGGAGGAATATAAGTCTGTTGTCAGAGGATGTAGGGAGGCAACTAGGAAAGCTAAGGCCTCCTTGGAATTAAACCTTGCAAGAGAGGTCAAGGACAACAGAAAGGGCTTCTTCAAATACATTGCAAGTAAAGCCAACACTAGAGGCAATGTAGGCCCACTGATGAATGAGGTGGGGGCCCTGGAGACAGAGGATAAAAAGAAGGCGGAGTTACTGAATGCCTTCTTTGCCTCTGTCTATACTGCTGGAGGCTGTCCTGAGGAGCCCCAGTCCCCTGAGGCCCCAGAAGAAGTCAGGATAGAGGAGGAATCTGTCTTGGTAGATGAGGGCTGGGTCAAGGACCAATTAAGCAATCTGGACGTCCATAAATCCATGGGCCCTGATGGGATGCACCCGCGGGTGCTGAGGGAGCTGGCGGAAGTCATTGCTAGGCCACTCTCCATCATCTTTGCTAAGTCGTGGGCAACGGGAGAGGTGCCTGAGGACTGGAGGAAAGTGAATGTCACTCCAGTCTTCAAAAAGGGCAAGAAGGAGAACCCGGGTAACTATAGACCGGTCAGCCTCACCTCCATCCCCAGAAAGGTGATGGAGCAACTTGTTCTTGGTGCTGTCTCTAGGCACGCACATCAAGGATAGGGGGATCATTAGGGGCACTCAGCATGGCTTCACCAAGGGGAAGTCATGCTTAACCAACTTGATAGCCTTTTATGAGGACGTAACCAGGTGGATAGATGATGGTAAAGCTGTGGATGTGGTCTATCTCGATTTCAGTAAAGCGTTTGACACGGTCTCCCACAGCATCCTCGCAGCTAAACTGAGGAAGTGTGGTCTGGATGATCGGGTAGTGAGGTGGATTGTGAACTGGCTGAAGGAAAGAAGCCAGAGAGTGGTGGTCAATGGGACAGAGTCCAGTTGGAGGCCTGTGTCTAGTGGAGTCCCTCAAGGGTCAGTACTGGGACCAGTACTATTCAATATATTCATTAAAGACTTGGATGAGGGATTAGAGTGCGCTGTCAGCAAGTTCGCTGATGACACAAAACTGGAAGGAGTGGCTGACACAACGGAAGGCTGCGCAGCCATTCAGAGGGACCTGGACAGGCTGGAGAGTTGGGCGGGGAGAAATTTAATGAAATATAACAAGGGCAAATGTAGAGTCCTGCATCTGGGCAAGAACAACCCCATGTACCAGTACAAGTTGGGGGCAGACCTGTTGGAGACCAGCGTAGGGGAAAGGGACCTGGGGGTCCTAGTGGACAACAGGATGACCATGAGCCAGCAGTGTGCCCTTGTGGCCAAGAAGGCCAATGGCATCCTGGGGTGTATTAGAAGGGGTGTGGTTAGCAGGTCAAGAGAGGTTCTCCTCCCCCTCTACTCTGCCCTGGTGAGGACGCATCTGGAATATTGTGTCCAGTTCTGGGGCCCTCAGTTCAAGAAGGACAGGGAACTGCTAGAGAGAGTCCAGCGCAGAGCCACGAAGATGATTAAGGGAGTGGAACATCTCCCTTATGAGGAGAGGCTGAGGGAGCTGGGTCTCTTTAGCTTAGAGAAGAGGAGACTGAGGGGTGACCTCATTAATGTTTATAAATATGTAAAGGGCAAGTGTCATGAGGACGGAGCCAGGCTCTTCTCAGTGACATCCCTTGACAGGACAAGGGGCAATGGGTGCAAGCTGGAACACAGGAGGTTCCACATAAATATGAGGAAAAACTTCTTTACGGTGAGGGTGACCGAACACTGGAACAGGCTGCCCAGAGAGGTTGTGGAGTCTCCTTCTCTGGAGACATTCAAAACCCGCCTGGACGCGTTCCTGTGTGATATGGTCTAGGTAATCCTGCTCCGGCAGGGGGATTGGACTAGATGATCTTTCGAGGTCCCTTCCAATCCCTAACATTCTGTGATTCTGTGATTCTGTGAAACCAAAAGCTAACATTAAGAAAGGATCGTCATATTATACATGTTCAGTTCATGATTGTCATTGGAAAGTACCTCTGATGCATACTAAGCTGTTTCCACACATCTGTACACAAGATCAAGAGCACCCAGTAGGTAGTTAAGAGATGTTGGGATTATTCCTGGTTTTGTCACTACCTAATGCATAACCTAAGGTCATTTGACGTTTGTTCCGCCTTTTCTCCAGACACTTTTCTGTCTGTTTAGGCATTAAAATGCTGTCAAGTATGTGCAGAGAATATCTGGCCCAAAGGGACTGTGATTTTATTAGGGGACTGAAGATCTATTTCAATATAAGCAGCTATTTACACCCATCTCCACCCCCTCCCCCAGGGTATAAAATGGTGGTTAAAAAAATCGCTCCCCCACAGAACACACTTGCTTTTCGAATACAGAAATTTGCTAAACTGTATTATCATTTAATATGCTAAACTTCCTCTCCAACACCTATGTATTAATTCTTTCACCAGTTATTTATATACCTCAAACTTACCCTGGCCCAACACTTAATTGGCATCTCAGAATTGCACACCTCCCTCTTCAGGCAGTACTTTTAGGATGTTCACTGTAGGCTGTGGAACTGAAAGAAGCATTTTATTTCTGAGAAGAAAACCATTCCCAGGGCTCCTTCTGGGCACCTGGTATAGTACTACCCTACCAGAAGTCAAAAGCTGATGGACGTGCAGGTGCTCTTTGCCTCAAGACAAAGATCACTCACTGTTATTGCTTGCTCTTTGTCATGTATGTTTTTGTCTCTGCACAATGACAAATAAGTGTTTGTAAAGCTTTGCCTACCACTGTATCTCAGACACTTAAAATGACTATATATGGATGCAATTCATTTTAATGATTGGTTCTGTTCTCTCATACTTGCAACATATTATTCAGTAAATTAACTTTGCCTCTCTTCCCTTTCAAAAGAATGCCATGAATAGCTTTTCACATCACAGAATATGCAATTGATTATTTTTCTTTGACTGCTGTATTTCCATGAGGTGCTGTTTTGTGTTTGTTGTACAGCCTATTAATTAACAGGTAGTCCTAGTAGTGCAAAATGTTCAACGATGTAGGAGAAATAGGGATCTGTGTGTCTATAATGAGGTATATGGGTGAGGTTCCATTTTTAATGCAACTGAGAATCAAAGATGCTATCAGAAAAGTGAACTGAAATAAAAAGACATGGAGAATTTAGAGCCAAAGTCTAGCACGAAAAAAAAAGAAAAAACCCAAACAAACAACAAAAAACCCACCAGAATGGCGCTCATTACAACAACCAGTCCAAGTCAGGACACTGCTCCATATTGAAGAAAGGAATAAGAAACAGACTCACTTTCACCGATTCCAGCACTGCTGTAGCTCACGCGCTGTAGAAAAAGCTAATAAGGGTTTTTCATGAAGGCGATATACTAAGTTGTGGCAGAAAGATGAACTGTCATCAAAACAGCTATGATAAAGAGAAAAGATAAACACTTGCAATTGGGAATGTGTTTCTAGGAACTGTGTATAATCTCCATCACCTCCTGGCAATGTCTAAGTAAACAGCCAAGTGAAAAAAAAAAAAGTTTACAGTAATACCAGGGAAGACAAAATACCAATCACTGAGTTTAATCTGTCAGGCCCTTGGTTTCACTGGGAGAGGACAGAGACACTCTCAGAGTACAGGACAGAAGTGAAAGTGAGTTGACAAGATGTTTCCAATCAAACCTGAAAGACTTGAAAAATATGAGGATGGAGGCTTCTCCGATGTTTATAGAAAAGATAGATGTTTGATCTGTAAGATGCATGGATATTTTTAATAGGAATAAGTGGCAAGTTAGCATTTCACCTAGACATTTTCCTTCTCTATGGAAACCCACTATGGCTTTCTCCATTGATGCAGTCTAGAACCATGTAGCTGTGTACACTACAAAATCCATCCAAGGGGAACACTAAACACAACATTTTAATTTCTTTGATTGTAATTTGATACTTTAGATAAGACCATAACTTCTATCATCCTTTTCTTTCCCTTTCAGTTTCTCTCTCTCAAAAATAATTTAGCAAATTTTTTCCACACAGTTTTACATATGTAAATATATGGGAAATTAAAATAGCAGGCTGATGGGAATAATTTGGTAAAACAGTGTATGAATAAAAGATGTGAAAACACACTGTTATTGATGTCTCGATCCATTAAGTTTTAGTACCAAGTATATTTTCAGCATATAGGACCAATCTCCACATCTTCCTTTCTCTACAGAAGTCACAGTTCAAATTTGGAATATTATACATGCTTCATAATTGAAAGAAAATACTATCAACTCTAAAAAATTGCCCTCAACTTAGTAAGAAAAAAGAATCTAATTCCTCTGGCATCAAAATATTTACTTCATGTATGAACAATGGAAACTATTAATATATACATTTCTAGAGCTGTTGGAGCCTCTGTACATCATTGAATAAACATGATACAATTATAAACTTTTCTTTCTTTATCTAGTCATGTCATTACTGTATGGCTAGATATATTAAATTCATAATTAGGATTACATGACTTGATATCTTACAACATACATGTAGACATTGTTTCAGAAAGCATTTACTGCATAATCATGCAAACAGTGAATTATTTCAATTTAAACTCAAAATTTATACTCATTGTAGTGTACAATGTAATCACTAGGATAGTCTGAGAGACGAGGAAAATGGGAAATTCAAATGTTAAAAACAAATTCAAAGATATTGGTTCATAGATATTTTCCTGAGGTACTGGATTCAGCCAAAAACCAGTAACATTCAACATTTGCCAACCCTGAAGTTAAATTTTATCTGTCCCTCAAAGATGGGGTTCTATGGCTGCTTTCTCTCTCTTTAAAACAGAGTAAACTGGTGAACTTTATTTTTTCTGAAAACTACTTGATTCCATTTGCAAAACTGAACTCAGGAATGGTACAGGTTTGGGTTCCCTTTAATCAGCCATCATAGAACCTCAAAGCAGTTCAGCTTCAAGTTCAGACACCCTCTCCCTCTGATTCAGGACCTACCATACAAAGGAAACCAAATCCCATTCTTAAGTGATACTCAAAAACAGAAAGATAGCTAACTCTTCACAGCTGGTGACAGTTTTTAGTTCACAGCAGCCACAGTTTCAAACACTTCAAAAACTTAAAGTATGCATTTATAAAAGATCAGCAAGACTTCAGTAATGTAGGTAAATCTACAATCAAGTGGATATATTGCCAAAAAGCAGGGCCAAAGATGAACAGCGAAAGGAATTTTATTCACTCTTAGCCATTTTCTACTCTTTTTGACACATAGCTAGCATGTCCAGAGTTTACTCAGGAGCACTTTACCTTTTATAACAGTGATGATAGCCCGTGAGATGGATAATGAACGCTTCCAGAATGATGAAAGAGCATGTCCATATGGTATATAACCACTTTTACATGCACTGGCATGAGGTATGCCAAGTATTAGAGAATAGATAACAACAAATAGCAGTAAGATATTACATTGGTCTTACATCAGAGAAACATATGAGAGTTTAGAGATTGATCTCAAGTTATACAAGAACAAGAGGTTTCTCCCTACATATTTTACTAATCAGAGAGAAAGTAAGCTGCAACACTGAAAAGTGTGTTTATGTCCACGTGACAGATCTGGGAGGCTGGGAGAGGAGGGCTTGTTATTATTGTAGAGGCAAGAGCATACAAAATTGTTGCATTTGCTGCTGCCAAGTTCTACATTTCTTGTGCTAAAAGTAGGTCTGTGCATTTACTGTGTTATATGGAATTATCAACCATGTACAAACTCATTTCATAAACTTTAACATTAACATCTTCTGAATATCTCTTTTAGACAAAGGCCCCATGTACAAAGACTGTGTCCTAACTGGAATCCAAATCTGGTTTTACCAATCCAGGTCCTTCTTCACAACAACAAAGCAGCCATCACAGGTTATATAAAATTTTCATGCAGAACTAAGAATTGGGAAATGCAAAAGAAGGAATTTAGATGACATGGCAATCAAAATATCAAACCTGCTCCCCAAAATATCTGCATATTATGCTCCCAAGCCCTGCCACTTTGATTTCAGAAAGCTAAAAAATAATTGCCTCCATGCACTTTTGTGCTCTTTTAAATTACCTGATCTGCTAAGAAAATAAGATACTGTCTGTCACTACTTTGGAATTTCTCACTAGAGATTGTCGTATTGAATATTTCAGAGGATTTTCTAAAAGTTCATCACCAGAGTATTTCTATTAATGATACAGGCAGCAAAAGAAGTCTAGTTTTCTAATCAATTGCGTTGTAGATTACAGCCCAAGCTATTTATTTTAAAGAGTGCATAGTTATGCTACAAGCATGAAACTTCAATGAAATAAAAATTATAATCAACTGGCAACAACAGTGTTACAAAATATTGCCAACAATAAGGAATATGGATAAAAAGATCTTTTTCTGTTTTCCAATTTACTGCCCTCAACCTGAATGAAAGACCTACAAGCCTCTTGCTGCCTTTCTAAGATGAATGTTAGTTTAGGGAAGATCAATGATTTCTTAGCCACCAGCTAAGGGAAAAATGTTTCATTTTTATATGCCACTTGCCAGTTTGTCAAAGGTAAGAGTGAGTATGCATGTGGGTCTGATAGGTTCGTAAATAAAGCAAATAGTGACTAGAGCAATATACTGGGAACTGCTAAAAATGTTTTATTTTTATGCCTGCTTCTTCCCTCATTCCAACCTCCAAAATACCTCCATAGGATCTATAAATTTCAAACAGAAGATGTGCAAGACCTCCTGTAAGATGATGTCTTTCATTTGTCATCCCTTGACACAGATTAACCTGGTACACAACTTCCCAAAATTTTTTGGTGGATTTTAGCAGAGCTGAATAATTATTATTTTCTGTCGTTTGTGGGTAATATACTGAGTTTGTCTGGCTGTTCCTCACATAAGGAACAAGCAACTTTTTAGTTCATTACAGAGTGGTAATATGGGTAACGTACAGATTTAATTTAATTAATATTTCACAATAAGCGTTTTGTGGTTTTTAAATATTTGAAGTCTGATATTGTCTGGTAACAGACAACAAGTTCTAACAGTCACCAAGAAGAAATGTAAAAAAGTAGTCATTTATTCATAAAATCAATCACCAAGGAAAAGACAAGAAGAAACACACAAGAAAAGAAATAAAGAACAATGTTTAAAAAGAAAGATATGTGGATAATATCTAGTGATAGAGAGCTCATTGATGACAGTGTTGAACAGGAGAGTTTTTCAGTCAAATAAAATGGAGGTTAGGGAGCAGACAGCTATTTGAAGGGAGGGAGTAAGAGAACAAAGGTGAGACAGGTCCTGATATCACTTGTATGATTAATTACTTCCTTTAAAATGCATGTGTGCTTTCCATGCTACATTTTGGTATCCAGCAAAAAAAAGGCTTTGATGATAAATAATATTTTGAAATAAATGAAGCTTTTGCAGTAGGAATTTTTTTCCCCAAAAAGCACTGGGAAAAAAAGCACACATTTTCTACACAAAATTGAAATTTTGACTGAAGGCTCTTTGAAAAAATAAAGCAAGTTAGGTCTCATTTCCAGAGAAGCTGCTAGAAATATCAATTGGAAGGTTTCCTACATCAGCAAATCTGTATTTCTACATTTCTAAATTTTCTGTATCTACCTCACACAGTTGTAATCCTGCAGAACTTTTTGCTAAGATTTGTTTATTCCACAGCTTCTATATATCATAGGATGTAACTTGCTAAAATGTTGGAGTGCCATGTGCCTGTATAGTTTTAGTTCAATTTAAGAAACAAACAAAAAAAAAAACCCAACAAACCAAAAAAAAAATAAAAAGAATGAGTACTTTTAATGTAACATAAAGAGCCAATATAGAAGATTTAATTAGATTATTCGTAACAGTCAAATATCAAAGAGTCAGGAAAACTCATTAGGGCACTGCATTGTTTTCGCACTTTACTTCTGAGTAATTGATCTCTGACTACAAATCCTTTGAAGGCCTCTGTTTAATAAAACTTCTGACTACGTACTCTTGACATCTACACCAATCATTACAAAGACTTGAGAAAAGACTGGATAATAGAGGCAATTTCCTTCTGGTTGCTATTCTAGTTCACTTTCAAGTGCAGAAAAACATTAGAAAGCCACAAGAAATCAATGTCTAAAACACAGACTTCTCAAAAGATTCCACAGTTTGAGCTCAGTCCAAATAAAACATATTAACCCACTTCTGAACAACACAAGACTGGAAAAGTATGGATGCGGTGTCCCATGTACCATTGTACAGGCAATGTTTTTACATATGATTTTTATCGTTTCGTTGCTTCAGTTCTACATCTTATTGGACGTTATCAAACATCCATTGTTACATACTAAATGAAGAAATGGGATACTAGACTTTGAGCAAATATAATCCTTCTGAAAAATGATAGGTGTTAAAACCAATTAGGTACTGAGTTCAAAAACTGCAAATAGTAAAATTATTCTCCTTTGCCAATACTCATCTCTTTACTAGTTTGAGTAGTACCACCCTAGCTGTCAAGTTGTTACACGCCTTGAACTTTACCCCTAATGTAAAAGAAAAATTATGACAAAAGTGATCCCTAAATCTTTCCTGACACTTCAGGCATCCTAAATACATTGCATAATAAGCAAGAAGCCATTTCTTCTCTTTTGGTACATAATTTCCTATACACTAAAGTGAAAATATGTCACATGAAAATAATGTTTCTGGAAGGAGAACAGAAAGCTTTCGTATTTTCCAAAAAATGTTTCTGAAATCTCGTTGAAAAGTCAGCACCCACCCCATGGACAGGGATTATTCTCCTTGAGCAAGTCCACTTAACCTTCTAGCCTTTTCAGTCATCTACAGAGGAAAACATGCCCCTCCTTCTTTCTCCTCAAAAA
This sequence comes from Nyctibius grandis, assembly GCF_013368605.1. NCBI lineage: Eukaryota > Metazoa > Chordata > Aves > Nyctibiiformes > Nyctibiidae > Nyctibius > Nyctibius grandis. The sequence goes on along the minus strand of NC_090661.1, from coordinate 9,329,930 downwards.
AAGAACATTTTAGTATCATTATTTCTTTTGTATCTTAGCATAAAAGTAATTTAGGGGATTTGATTTGATGCATCACCTGTGTACTTCATATACTCAGCCATATGTGTTTTTTTTTTCTCATAGGGAAGCTTGAGGGAATTAGTTGTAAAACAGACACCCGGGAATGCATAAGAAAATATCAAAGGAGATTTTATGAGATCTTGAGAGGAATGCATATAAAACCAAATGGACATGAAAGAGATCCAGGAAAGAGCCTTCTCAGATGCAGATGAACCGTTGATAAATACAAATGATGGAGAAATAAAGGCCTCAGTTTACAAGTGATTCTGAACAAATACCAAGAATTCAGTGAGTGTGAAAGCGGACATCAACTTGAATAGGGCTTTTCAAATTTGAAAACTGGCCACTTAGTTAAAACAACTAGGACAGTATTTTATGTGTTTAAAGGTCAGTGGTTTTGATATACTAATAAATAAGTTAACTTCTGTCAGTGTCATCCATGATATTTGCATGGCAGTAAGCAAATATCATATGTTTTCAAGTGCCTGCATTCAACTTAGAAAGTGTCCCAGTTAAATCCTAAAGTTTTCCCTAAAAACTAATCCTAAAAAACAGAAAAGCTAAGCAGCTTCTTATAGACATTCTAGAACCATTTCTGAAAGTAAAATGGCAGAAGGTGGCAGTTACCTGGAATAGCCAAAGAAAAGGATTAGGAGTGACCTATCAAGCCTGATACAGTCTGAGGTTGTTTCTCATTTCTGTTAGTTCCACTGAACTCTAAGGCAGAAGGAAACAGTAGCCGACCCGAAAACAAAGGTCACTAACATTTCAGTTATATTGGCTTTTCTGCTTGCATATTAAACCTTCAATTTTCAAAGATTTCACAGGTTTCAGACATAAAATGAAATAGAAACTTAACTAGAACCTAGCTAATTTATTATATATTTTTATAATAGGGTTTAATCTGAAACAGCCATAAATATAACAAAGGCTTAGGAAGCAGCACTGTAAATATGAAAGACTCATTAACCTGAGAACATGACATTTTTAAGCATACATGTGGGCAGAACTTTACGACCAATGATGTCTTGGACTAGTTGCAAGTAGACTAGTTCCATTACTTTTGAAATTACTTCCTTCCACTAACAGTACCTTTATGCTTTAATGTATCAAGAATTTCCTTTTTTGTATTGATTGTTATAAATACTATGCTTCCATTAATGAAATAAACACAAAGTCCATATCTTTCTCCTGCTGTGGACTCCAGACCTGGATGCAGCATTCTGGGTGGGGTCTCACCAGAGCAGAGTAGAGGGGCAGAATCACCTCCCTCGACCTGCTGGCCACGCTTCTTTTGATGCAGCCCAAGATATTGTTGGCTTTCTGGGCTGTGAGCTCACAGCCATTGTCGGCTCATGTCCAGCTCTTCATCCACCAGCACTGCCAAGTCCTTCTTGGCAGTGCTGCTCTCAATCCCTTCACCCCCCAAGCTTGTATTGATACCGGGGGTTGCTCCGACCCAGGTGCAGGACCTTGCACTTGGCCTTGTTGAACCTCAAGAGGTTCACATGGACCTACTTCTCAAGCCTGTCCAGGTCCCTCTGAATGCCATCCTATCCCTCAGGCATGTCAACTACACCACTCAGCTTGGTGTCATCTGCAAATTTGCAGCGGGTGCGTTCCATCCCACTGTCTATGTCATTGCTGGAGATACTAAACAGTACTCATCCCAATACAGAAGGTTTAAGGTAAAATAATTTTCACAAAATAGTCCAGTGTTTTTAAACTGAAAATGTGAATTCTGAGCCACCTCACTGTAAAACTTATTTTTGTGGAATAACAGAAATGTAATATGTCATAGGCTTCTGGGTGATAAGCACGGATACCTGAGGATTGTAACATAAGCAGTAACTGTGAACCATAAATTTAAAATGTGATAAATAAGTGCAATATGGTCCAATACTCCTTAAAATTGAAAGTAAATTCCCCCTCTGGCTTCAGTGGGTTTTGGATCATGCTTCGGTGTGTGGCACTCATTATTCTTTACAGCATGTTTACAACAGATTTCCCTGACGGGAAGAATCTGGGATAAAGAATTTTAACAATTAAATAATATAAACCCATATCAGAATTTAGAAGAGACAAGCAATTTACTGAAAGTATCAAGACAATTAATGAAGTGGACGACATTCTCGGGAACCTGATCTCTCAGCATCATCTCAAAGCAAAAAAACAGTGCCAGAATCTCTAGTTTCCTAGGTGATTTTATGGAATTTTAAGTGGCATTGCCCCTCAAGATGTCTTTTAATCACTTATGTATTTTATATCTTGTACAGAAAAACACATATAAAATCCTCTATTATTCTAGCCAGTATTAATCATTGACAGATTGTACTGTACTGTAAATGACCTAGTGCCTGCACATCCCAGCTACCGAAAAGGGAAAAAAGGTCATTAAAGGACAGATTAGCTTCCAGAAAGTGAGAAAACGTAAGAGGATGCAACATACACAGCGTCTGTCTACAGCTATAGCTTAACTGGCAAGTAGTAAAATAAAACTGGACCAGAACTGTAGAGCAAAGAGGACTCCATGTCCACTTTAAACATCTTTTGAGACTTTTACTTTGGACCAGCTGGGATCTGGTCCTAGGGACTGAACACCCAGCAATTGGTTGGAGTGCATTAGACTTGTTCCTAGAATGTATTTTCCAGTCAATTTCATCCAAAAGTAATCCAGGTCAAGCACTCTGAGACTGCTTCATATCATGAACGAAAGCTCAGCAGCGCAGAGACAACTGGGAAATTCAAAAGCACACTCCTGATCAAAAATAAAGACAGGAATAAAACTCAAAGAAGACAACAAGAAAAAACAGGTCTTTAATCATTGCACCAAGAGATTCCAAAAGAAAATATGGAAGTACAAAATGGAAGTACTATGTATGGCTTGGTACAAAAGAAAACAATTTGTCATTTAATCAAGGGAATTGATTGACAGATAGAAGAGATTAGAGCTACAATGATCACATCATTTACTCTTAAAAAGCTCAATATCAAATTATTGAATAAAAAGTTTCTTCTTTTAAAGAACAAATTCACACAGCTGGACATCAAGAGCAAAATGCTGCTAGAAATAATACAGAAACACTCAGCATGAGATGGAAAGGGAAATAGTTTTTCCGCCTTACGCAAACATCTGAGATGATGTATCAAAGCCAAGTTGATATTTTTAAGGGTTTTAGCCAAAAGCTGTTAAGAGAATGTCCACCCACATTCTCAAAGCTGAGATAATTTTGTTTAGAGTACTCAGGAAACTGAGGTTTAAGAGCTTGAATTCACGCTTAGAATAGGAAGAAGCAGGCTCTTGTACTGGAATATCCAAATCTCAGTGAACCACATTAGCCCCTAGCCTACTGTAAGTTTTGTGGGGTAAGGGAATATAGTATGATACCTTCCTTTATTTTGATCTAAAATTCTGCCTTACAAGAATGAATGGCTGCAGTTCTGCCAAATTTTTGTTTGTTTGTTTGAAATGAATCAACATCTTCCAGTCAAAACAGAAAAATTCCTGTTCAGCTCCAGAGTCCATGATGTGATGGTGAGCAGAAAAATTTCCAAACTAGAGCCCAATACAAACACAGTAGTCTGTTCCTCTGTGTTTGTTTATGGATAATTTCTGCTACTATTGCTAGACATTATACAAGCATGTGAAAAGACTTCAGTAGAAACCAGGAGGCAGAAACGTACTATCCTGAACACCAGTAAGTTAGCTAATTTAAAATATAATTTTTAAATATAAATATATTAGTATAGAGATAGATTCCTAACAGCTTCCCCAAAAATGGAATTATTTAGTCACTAGTTTTGAAATGTAATGCCTTCAAATCAGACTCATCACTAGACAATCAACTAAGCCATTGCCCAGGACATAGTAACTGATTAAGAGTGCTTTCAGATATCCCCCACTATTGAGCCAATCATGCTGTTCTCACCAGCAAATCTACTCCAGTTTTTCAGACTGGAGCACAGCAGACCAGGCACGTACCCATTCTTCCCTGGAGCACAAGCAGCAGGGCGCTGCACGTGCGGGCTAACACTGGAGCAACAGACTCACTGCAGCTCTGCATCTTGTACTTCAGATGCTGGCATTGTTAGCCCACTGCTGTACCCACACACTCAATATTATCAATTACCTCCAGCCACAGCTCTAAAGATAAGGCTGAATCACCGCATCATCAATTTTGCTGCTAAGCACTGATCTATTTATAAATTTTTCTGAAAGATAATCTGTATAATGTAGATTCAGAATGATATATTAGAGAAAAGAGTGAACCAATATATCTTGAGTTTCCACTGAACATTTAAATATTAAAAAGAAAATTCTTTTTATCATATTCTAGCTATGTGGCATTTTCTTTGGTACCTTTTCAAAGCATCCATACACATGGACAGCTATCTGAAAGCTGTCCAAGCATATGTTGTGTTCTTTCAAAAAAAGAAAAAAGCATTACAAACAATGTTTTCATGTTTTTATTCTTTTCTCTTTATAAGATTTTTTTTTAGATGCTTTTCCTCTGTATGTCCACAAAGGTTTCAGCGTGCTTCATTTCAGATAAACTGACTTTATTTTACAACATTTTTTGTAAAATGTTTTTTTACAAACATCTCCTGTTTATGTGCAATGGTCATTTACTGAGTACAAAAGATGCAAGCCATAGTATATATTCTGGAAAATCAGAACTGAACATGAAGGTTAAAGTCCACGCAAGCAGACTTTTCAAAACTGAGAACACTTGCCCATTTCAGGTGCAAAACCAGTAGCTCTTGGGAGCTGTGTAATCCAGAAGACATTTTTGTAGACCGACAATCCAGGTACCTCTACAAAATACACAGAAGCATTCAATGTATAAACTTGTACACCAAATGTATCAACGGATGACACTTACTACCTTACTGCACACGCTACTGTCGTATGAAACCAATCGTTTTACAAGATGACTAAAACTATCAGTTAAAGCCAAATATAAATTCCCATGAGGCTGCATAAATAGCTATTGTTCCAAGTAGTTCCCCTTCGGTTACAATCTCACTAGGAGGACAGAATTCCTCTTTTGAAAGAAACTAAGCTAAAAAATAATCATGCATGCCAATGTTCCAACAACATAAAAAGAAGAAAGCAGATGCAAAACTCATAACATCTTAGATTTACACATATGACTTTCTCTAAGGACTGCCATATTAAAGTAATGATAATGATGATAAAGTACTTGTGTCCAAACTTCCACACTATAACATAAAGTGGACAAAGATCCCTCTGGCTTGGCACTATGAAGCTCCAACAGTGGCTAAAAAAGACCCAGGTAATACTACAAGAACATGGAAAGTTTACACAGTGTTCCTTCCTCAAAATAACCCCCACAAACTACAGTAGATTGGAAAAGTGTCTTTGGATATGACAACCTTTCTTGATTATTATGCTTTAATATATGTATTGAAAACTAAAGATACCTACTGGATTTCTTTATGAAATAAAAATAGTTATACTTGTAAAAATAAATGGTGAGCTCTTTTGTTTGGTCTTTGATGCTTTAAACTGTATTTAGCTTACAGTTGAAGTTTTTCATCTCAGAAATTGTGACAGTCTAACTTAAAAATACAGCTAAGGATCTCATCCAGCCATTACAGCCAACTCTTCCACTCAGGAACATTAATAAAATCAGTAAGAATCAGAGAAGCTGCACGTGCAGACAGAAGAATTTGCTCTATGCATATATTGAAGTCCCTCTCTATTGAAATCAGAGGGAAGAAATTGATATGTTAACTACCATGAGACATAATGGATGCACCTCAGGTTAAACGTGACCTCAGGCATAATGCTGGTCTTGGAAGGTATTGATACACAACCTTGCGTACTTCACAAGTCGATGCTTCAATGAAGAAGCAAAAGCCACAGCTCCCTTCGCCATAGCCCACTTTTGTCTCATTCAAGACTTCTCTCCCTTTTACCCCAAGCCAGGGGAAAACTAAGAAACCTAGTTAGTCAGGTATTTAGAATAGTAATGGGAAATAAAACTAGAAGCCTTGTACTGCCTTTCAGCTGCAACAGTGCAGGATGTATATTTGCATGTGCATACGTAGGTAAAGGAATAAGCAAACAGATAGTCAAAAATCAAGCTAAAATAATCAAGCATTTGAACAATAAACAGGGAAGCACTATAGTACCAGAGCAAGTGGACAGAGAAATTAAGTGTAGTTTTTTCTTTGTAATAGATTACATATAGCTTTATCTTTGCCAGATTCCATTTTAAACAATGCTTATTAATAATGCATCATTTAATTTAACAATGTCTTTTAGTAAGAAAAGAAAGGTTAAGGATTAACAGATTTAGTGCTCCTAAAATGTGTGTACAAGGAAAATGCTGAAATACTGTGTATAGCAAACTGCTGCAGCTATTAATATAATCTCTGAAGGGTTACACATTCTGTCTTTTAAGCCAAAAATACCAGTGACATTTGGAACTGTTTGTTTAAAACTGCAGACTGACAGAATGGGGACATAAAAACATACAGTCAAAGAGAATAGATGCAGTGATGGTATACACATCTATTTGATATACTGATAATTTAAAATATATCCCTTGACGTGCATGTTTTTCTCTATTTTCACAAATTAGTTTTGTGCAAAGTGCTGCTGTTAATCAAAAGAATGATAACTGGACTTATTTTTAACATAAAAAATAAGCCCTTTAATGTTTTCTCATAGTGTGATGCTTTCTTCTTCTAAATTTTAAAGCTATCTGTCAGTTTTTAAAAGTACTTTAAAGTCTTTAAAAATTAGAAGTATTTAAAGTCATAAACCTAAGGTAGTTTAAGTGACTTTTACATTCCCAAATTTCATCCAGTATGCACAAAACTGAGAACATCCTACTAATAAACCAGTACAAAAAAGATGGTAAAAATAAATAATTGTCTGTTATTGTGCAGTGAAATGGCTCAATACCTGCTGTTTACTAAGGTTAGCACTGTTCATATTCTATAGACAGTTCCTGAAATATGAAGTATATGATGCCACAAAGGTGGATTATGTTATCACACCATTCTCCTTCCTCCCTGAAACAAAGAGTAGCTCAGGGAGATGTGAGGTTGGTGTAACCAGTGAATTAGACCATCTCAAGCTACAGGCATTCACATAGCAGCAGAAATGGACAAGTTAACTCTCTCATAAATAAAATTATTTGACATTTACTGTTTTCTCTCAGCGTGCTTGCCTCTGCCGAAACAAAGATAATCCTTCCACTCAGGAACAACAAATATCAGCATGTTGAAATTTCTATTTAATCATTAGGAAGAAAAATTTATGCAATTTTAAGTCTTAAAAACAAGATTGAATCAAAGGCCTTCTTGTTGTCACCAAACCTCAATCAAATGTAGATTTGAATGTAAACCTGCAGCTTGAGGACATCTTTCTTTTCTCCTAATGATCTTCTGCCTTATGTTTACAGTGGATGGCCACATACTGCACTCACCCTTCACAGTACTGCATTGTTTCATGGCATCACCACTACAAGAGATAGTCCCTTTGATCATTTTGGAAAAGTTTAAGACGTATTTTGCATTCGTTTTTAGCATTCCTATTTTCTCTTTTTGGAGAGTTTGCTTTTTTCCTCTAAGAGCAATAACTCATAGCTAAGTTCAGAAAACCCTTTACACCACAGGATATTTCGTTGAAAGTTGTCAGGGAAACTGGAAGAATAAGAGGAATTTGAGATAAAGAGAATGCAGCTAAGTACTATAACACCATCTCACTCAGAATAAACACAAGTAAAAGCCAAGACCAAGGAGAAAATGCCAGTTGCAATTATGTTAAAGACCTAAGGAAGAAGGGAGTTACAAGAAAGTGGTATAGAATTACTTAAAATAAATTCAAAAATTCTTGATTAAAAAAATTGAAGGGACAAGCACAGGCTCCAAGCCATAAGACCAGTAAAAAGAGTCAAAGAATCATCACTCTTCTTCCCTTTGGAGACTTCCATTATTGTTTCAAGACATCCTTGTTCATAACAAAAACATAAGAACAGTTCCAGCTGTCATGTACCCTCTTTATAGCAAAGAGTCCTCTGTAAGATGGGATATCTGGATGAAATGTAATGGTCTCTGATATGTAAAAAGTCACACTGCATAAACCTAATGGTTCTTTCTGCTTTTGAACTATAAAAAGAGGAATAGTCTAATCATCACTGTTTACAGGGCTTATTTAACAATACTTTGGCAGCACAGACATATTTCACACTAGCAAAGTGTGTACCTGTAGAACTACAGGTATTAAAGGTTAAACACAAGCTAAACAATAAACAATAAACAATAAACAATACAAGTTTAGAACTACAAATGAATCCTATAGACTTTCAAACCAGCAGCATAGATACTAGCAGAACTGTCATAATCTGAAAATAGGAAAACTTGTGTTTTGCTGATCGACCACTGTCTCTTCTTTCCCCTTTCTCACAGTCTAACCAGCACGTACATAAAACCTCTGTTTGGCACCTTTTTTTGTTTCAGTATTCTCATCAATTTTATTTCAGATTTCCTTTGACTAACTGTCCTTAGCAGCCACTGAGGTATATATTGAACATAATGTAATTTTTTACCTTTCTCCTCACATCACCCCACCTGAAGAATTTCTCTCAGGCACAGAATTTGTTTCTGCACATTCATAAAAGTGAGACAGACATGGTAAGGATCTGCAATGATGTAATTAAGGTATTCAGCCTATGCCTCAGTAACTTATTTAAAACAGCAGCAAAATTTATTTTATCTCAGTGCTTTAACATCAAGACTAAAGCATTTAACTGGATATATATTCTATGAATATACGTATTCTTCAAACATCTACTTTAATTTTCTTATATTCGGTCATCTTGTCTGAAACAAGGAAGTATGTAATTATGAAAAGTTAGAATTTGGATTTACAGTATGACCAGTAAGAACAATTAATCGAAGAAAAAGTACCATACACTAATTAAGAACTACTTTTTCAAAGTACCTGCCAATACAAATGCTTTTCCTGAATTTCTGAGACTGTTTAAAAATTCATCAAATCACTTCCACATAAAGTTGGGCTTTGAAATATACATATAATCAAACTCAGCGTTAGTATAGATCTCCCTGCCCATTTTTAGCCTGATTGCCTAAGGAAGCAAAGATAACGTGACCACCCTCTATGCCAGCCGCCCTCTTCCAGCCCCTACGCTTTCCTTCAAAGACAGAAAAGTGTTAATAAAAAATAACAGTATTTCCTCACATTTGAAAAACTGTTTTCTAGGTAGAGAAAGGAGATAAAATAGTGGCTCTTCTGAGAGAAACCTGAACTTCATATACTCTGTTTAATCAGTAGCTGGGGAGACAATCAGCTTCCACAAAGCTGCAGCACACACTGCCATGTGTGCGGGTTTCTTAGAAGAATTAGAGATACTCAGTCCTCTAGTTTAGAAAATCACACTTATTAGATCAGCATCGGTTTAGCTCAACAGCTCAGGCAAAATCTTGTCTACTTATAAACACTACAGAAATCACTTTCAGTAAAAAAACCCAGGCCAAAACATCTTGGAGCTTCAGCAGTTGTTGAGAAACCCAATGTTGAATCAGGGTTTGAACTTCATAAAAGTCTCGGGTAATGCTGTACACTAAATGACATCCTGAGATGCACCTTTTATCTCTAGTTGTCTGCACCTGAAGTTTGTGGAGTGAGTCTATCTTTGTCTCTGCTGTTTTTGTATTTGTTTTGTTGGATATTTAAGTGAAACCATAAATACATACACAAAAAAAAGCAGCTCACTTTATGCATGGCACTTCTGCAAAGACAGCCAACAAAACAAATTTTGGAACTGTCTCTTCTCTAGAAATAACCTACATGAAAATGTAACCTACTGAATAAATATTAAATTCTGCAGGACAAAAAATATCCCTGTTTTCACATATCAATGTAGTGTAAAAGCAGTTCATCTTGTAGACGAAACTTCTGCAAACTGTGCAATTCAGCTACCACACATTAGATTTTCAGCACATGAGCAACTTGAAGCACACACTTGAAGGCAAGTGCAACTACCTTGGATGTTTGATAAAAAAGCCTTTTAGCAGGACAGGGGGAAAGGTATATTTTAAAATGTGACAGCTGCTTTACTTTAGAGGGGTTCTCAAGATTTAGGCATCATTTTCTAATTTTTGCAGAGAAGAAAGAGGACCAAATAATCTCAAAGCCCTTTATCTATTCCACTTTTCCCATAAGTCTACTGAAAACTCAACAGTAATAACCTGTGGCTCAAACTGAAAACCACCACAAAGAGCACTCTCCACTAGTGGAGTGGAAGAACTGAAGATACTCTTACACTGTCCAACATTTAGCACAGCTGTAACACTTAATAAAACATTAATAGCTTGATGCAGTTAATCGCATCCATGTTTTCAGAATTAAACTCTTCACTGAGTCCAGAGGGGCTTGGGTTCCACAATAAATATTCACTCACTGTTAATTTAAAAAACAATTATCTAACCTGTAAAACGTTACAAATTATCTTTTGGTAGAAAATTGCATTACTTGGATTTTTATATAATTTGTGTTCCACAGAAGTTGTATTCCCACAGAAGCTGGCTGAAACTATTTGCAAGGTGACTCATGTATCTGGTTTGCATTAGAATTGGTACACAGCTGCCTTAGCTGGTACACAGCTGCAGCAGTGAAGAAGAAAGGCAAATGAAAGAGGGGTACAAAGGAGGAACTCCTTTGGCTCTGACATTCTTCCTTGAATTCTGTGCATGAAGGAACCAAACATGAAAACAAAAACCACTGAATTCATAAAATCTGTCCACATTTATCTTCAACTTATTACACAGCTGTGTCCATTAACATCCAATAGACTACATAGTCTGGGACTTCTGGTCAGAGTAACAGTGCTACATGACAAAGCTTTTTTATCCAAACAGAGATTTCCTCAGCACACTTGTTGGGGTAGGCATTGCCAATCAGTTCAGAAAAGTTTCCCCAGACACAGCACTACTGACTAAACATAGGAAAATATTTCACCCTCAGAAATTTGCCTGTGACTGGCAGCTGATGAAAGACTTTGTGAGAATTACTGAACCAACATGCACTCCATGTGGCAATCTGCCCCCTTCATGTTGTACTGAAATAAAACAGGCACTCAGTAGGTTTTCACAGAACTTATTATACTACATTTTTTAAATTTTTTTTAAGCTTAGATTCTTTAGCTATAGGTTTATGCAACTTCCCTGTCAACAATCTTTGTAAAGTTAGAGAGTAATACACTTCCATGTCCAAGGTGTTGAAGTGACAATAAAATGACGTACTACTCTTGGTCAACTCGTACTGAAAAGTATATGACTTTGACGTGGTAGAAGAGATGTAGCAAACCGTGATTGCTGATGTACAAAAAGAGAGCATTTGCTCCATGAACAAAGGGAAAACAGAGACCTGCAAGTTCACTGCTCTGCTGAGCTATTCACTGGGTACAACACAGAAAAAGTAGCATGACTTTTTAGCACCATTTTAAATTAATAGTTTTCATTTTAAATAACGTAATCTGTTTCTGGTAGAGTTAGTCATTCACAGTTTTCATAGCCAGCCTCAGGGTAGCTCCAATTCTGAAGACCCTACTCAGGCAAAACAGAATTCTGTTTCAATAAGGACTTTATCTTCCACTCTGAAACACTGAGTTCCACCACTACAGCCACTGTATTTCATTATTACATGAAACATACGTCCTACAGTACTAGACCGTCTTACTGTCTACTATGAGTCAAGCTGCAGGTCTAGGCTATTTGTATTTTGCCTTGCCCTACTTCAAAACATTTCAATCAGAAGTTGAATATTGCCTTCTGATATGAACACGGAAAAATGCCTAAAGCTATCTGAATTAAATTTGGCACAAAACACTGCTCTGAAAGTATTATTTAACTAGTTTTAGCCTACAGCAAGGTTTTTGAGCCAAGTTATAAACTCCCTAATAATAAGATGCCTAATAAAAGTGCTGACAGACCATTCACGGCTTCAGCAGTGCTCATTAAAATGCACTAGAATAGAACATTCTCAGGATGACAGATTCTCAGCGCCCAGGAACACCTGACATCTTGATAAACACGTGCATTTCTCGCTATGTGCACTATATACTCACTTTTCCTCTCTGGACAGCATGTAATTACATTACTTTCTGCAAAAATAATGACTTTGGCACTGAATATTAATGACTTGTTTAGTAACTAACATAAAATCATATCCTACCTTTATGGAAGAACATGCAACTTTAACCAACATTTCCACAAAAATTAACTTCAAAGGAATACTTTGCCCCAGGGCATTATATTTTCTGGACGTCCTAACTCTTCTTTTTTTTTCATAAATCTGTTTAATTTTGAAAAGATGCCTGTGTGCATAGGATATCCTTTTAATCATACAAGCCATTCCCCTGAAATAGTGGGAAAGCACATAAGTATTGTTTTCTTGTCTTAAAGTCACATGTTCAAGCATTTGGGATACCCAAAAGAACTTTGGTACTTGGTCCCAGGAACAGCAGAATAGCACCCAGACTTGAATTAGATTTGTAGTCTGCAAATATGAAGGCTGGGAGGATTTTAGTTCCTATGGAGAGGATTCCCAAAAAGTAGCAAACAGAAACCTCTCAGATGTTTGAGATTTATTAAATTATTATGAAATTATAAAGTCATAGCATAGTTTGTGCTTTTGCTTAACCCAACCTCCTCCTCAGAGCAGGGCTAACTTCAAGGATAAGTCAGCTTGCTTAGGGCCTTGTCTTGTTAAATTTTGAGTCTTTCAAGGAAGGAGGTCCTATGCCCTCTTTGGGCAACTCTGTGGGAGATTTAGACCCACATTTTCCTGCTCAAAACACAGAGGTGCTCCTAAACCTCTTGAAAATAGCTCTGACATACATGTAATAACTAAACATTTACTGGGCTGTAGTGTAAGGGCTAAACAGGACTAAGCAAACCACTCACATGAGAGCGCATAGGCCCAGCTATCCTCCTTGTTCCAGTGACTGTCAGCAGTTTGTATTACACCCCAATTTAATAAAGTGCAAAAGAGACACTGGAGCAAAAATTGGAATCCCAACCTTACTGCTCGAATCAATGGCCGAAACACCACCTTCTGGAACCATACCTAATCCCTTCTTACTGGTAGGTGTTATTTTATTTAGAGCAGAACATAACACAAAGGAAGTCCACTGACTCCTGAAATTAATTTCCTTCAGTCACAAATTCCTCCCACGTAATGATTACCTTAATAGAGAATTGGAAGTTTGATACAAAGCCTTGCTGGCAGGACACTGTTCAGAAAAGTGATTCAATCCAGTAACATGAAAGGTAGAAAGAACAAAACAAGAATATTGACTAAAGAGCAAAGATAATAGTTTACAACTCAGATCTTAACACTTAAGTGAATTATTTAATTAATATGTAAAAAAAAAATAATATTTTTTTGTTATACATCTTTCCCAATTTCTAAGAAGTTTTTTTATTTTTTTTTAATTGCCTACAAAGCATCTGTTTTCCAGCACGAAAACATAATTTGTCATACCAATTACTGATCTCTACAGAGCTTCTAATGGGACTGGCAGTCACAGAACCACACAATTTTCAACATCCATAATGCAGCTGCAGGAAATAATGCTGCTTTTACAAGGCACTCTAGCCTGAAGTAGCAGGTTATTTGAAACATCATTTCTTGATAGGAAATAGATGTCACATATAAGGATCTACAGTTGTCAACCACTTGCCTTTTTTTTCTTGAAGAACCAAGTGAGATGTACAACAAGGTTTTTTTTAACCAAACAAGTCGTCTTTGCTGCTTAGGGATGGCTTCTAGACCTCTGGATCCACTACTGTCCAGTGCCCATGCTACTACCTTTCTGTAGATCAGCAAGCTCTACATATGTTAACTACTCCTGCCTTACAGTGACCCATCTTTTCATAGCCCTCTATTTAGTTAGACCATATATCAGATGAGAAAAATTGCAGGACAATTACAGAAAACTACAAAATGCTATAAACAGATATGTTACAGAACAGCCAGAGAAATTACACCCCCATGCCATGTCACAAAAGAGAATCCAAGAATGCTAGTGGTCTCAGAACAGATCTTCAGTCACTATTTTGGGTTTGTTTGACTTACACACTTCTTCTCAGTCTTAAGTTCTTGGATGTTTCTAAGAAGACCTATAGATGTCTTATGTAGCCTTTGCCAGTCTCCAGGAAATTATTTTACGCCCTTTCTCTGCTCTGTGATACAGTTCATGAATTCTCTCTTTTCTGACTATTTCTACAATTATTTGTTAGAAACTAGAACAATTTTTCCTATAGAAAACCAGGTAGCCCCTTATTACCCTATTAGTTATCCTATTACAGGATTTAGCTCCTGTTAGCACATTTTCTAAAAACCTTCCCACTATTTTCTCAGAGCTCCTTTGCCAGGAAAAAAATACAAGACTTCTACTGGACTGTCCGCTTTTTTGCAGCCTGAGGTCTCAACCACAAGGGATTCAACATTCATCAGACTCAGCTCTGTGCTATCAGGTGTCAATTGTTCTCTGGTCCCAGCGATTCTTTAAAGTTTTACTAAGAACCAGAATCATTGATTCAAAATCAGAAATCTTTCTGTGACAGCTTTGAAACACAGCTGAAAAATATTCTGGGTGCACCTGAACACCATGCTATAAACAGGAGTCTTATGCCCTTTGGGAAAATGGTTGATAAAGGAAACAAAACCTCAGGCTGCTTATTTATTCCATAAATAAAATTAATTAAAGTCTTAAACTCCCACCACAGAGGATCATCTCTGTAACTCACAATAATCAAGGTCTAACAAACTACTTATTTAAATATATTTGCAACTGCAATTCAACCAGCTTTTTCTTTCATTATGAATTTTTGATCTTAACACACTTTTTAATGACAGAGACCCACCTCTTTTGTTAAAAAATGAAAATAATAAGAAAACCAAAATCTTAGCATCACTTAGCATCTCTGTATGGACTTGTTGTCCATGAATTTGAATCTGCCTCCACATCCTCCTTTGGCAATAAATTTCAGAAGTCCAAGAAGCATTCTCTTCTATCACAGAATCACAGAATGTTAGGGATTGGAAGGGACCTCGAAAGATCATCTAGTCCAATCCCCCTGCCGGAGCAGGATTGCCTAGACCATATCACACAGGAACGCATCCAGGCAGGTTTTGAATGTCTCCAGAGAAGGAGACTCCACAACCTCTCTGGGCAGCCTGTTCCAGTGTTCGGTCACCCTCACTGTAAAGAAGTTTTTCCTTATATTTATGTGGAACCTCCTGTGTTCCAGCTTGCACCCATTGCCCCTTGTCCTGTCAAGGGATGTCACTGAGAAGAGCCTGGCTCCATCCTCTTGACACTTGTCCTTTACATATTTATAAACATTAATGAGGTCACCCCTCAGTCTCCTCTTCTCTAAGCTAAAGAGACCCAGCTCCCTCAGCCTCTCCTCATAAGGGAGATGTTCCACTCCCTTAATCATCTTCGTGGCTCTGCACTGGACTCTCTCTAGCAGTTCCCTGTCCTTCTTGAACTGAGGGGCCCAGAACTGGACACAATATTCCAGATGCGGCCTCACCAGGGCAGAGTAGAGGGGGAGGAGAACCTCTCTTGACCTGCTGACCACACCCCTTCTAATACACCCCAGGATGCCATTGGCCTTCTTGGCCACAAGGGCACACTGCTGGCTCATGGTCATCCTGCTGTCCACTAGGACCCCCAGGTCCCTTTCCCCTACGCTGCTCTCCAACAGGTCTGTCCCCAACTTGTACTCATACATGGGGTTGTTCTTGCCCAGAGGCAGGACTCTACACTTGCCCTTGTTATATTTCATTAAGTTTCTCCCCGCCCAACTCTCCAGCCTGTCTAGGTCTCTCTGAATGGCAGCACAGCCTTCCGGTGTGTCAGCCACTCCTTCCAGTTTTGTGTCATCAGCGAACTTGCTGACAGTGCACTCTATTCCCTCATCCAAGT
The DNA here is from genome assembly GCF_013368605.1 of Nyctibius grandis. NCBI lineage: Eukaryota > Metazoa > Chordata > Aves > Nyctibiiformes > Nyctibiidae > Nyctibius > Nyctibius grandis. The sequence goes on along the minus strand of NC_090661.1, from coordinate 9,313,872 downwards.
CATTAGCGAATATATTGAATAGAACTGGTCCCAGTACCGACCCTTGAGGGACTCCACTAGATACACTGTCCCATTATCCACTCTGTCCCATTAACCACCACTCTCTGGCTTCTTTCCTTCAGCCAGTTCACAATCCACCTCACTACCCAATCATCCAGACTACACTTCCTCAGTTTAGCTGTGAGGATGCTGTGGGAGACTGTGTCAAATGCTTTACTGAAATCGAGATAGACCACATCCACAGCTTTACCATCATCTATCCACCGGGTTACGTCCTCATAAAAGGCTATCAATCAGATTGGTTAAGCATGACTTCCCCTTGGTGAAGCCATGTTGACTGCCCCTAATGATCCTCTTATCCCTGATAAGAGGATCCTAAGATAAGGATAAGAGGATCTTATTCTTGATAAGAGGATCCTCTTCTATGCTTTAAACCAAATTCCTAATAGTTTCATCAATACACTGTAGCCTAAACATTGCAAGATTTAGGAAATAACAGCTCTGTATTCTTTTTACCCATGACCTTCGTGATTTTGTGAACGTTGATGATAACAGCTCTCAGCCTTATTACGTCCCTTTTTGCCAGCCTTGTCTTTTCCTTATAAGGTGACTGCTCTGTTCCATTAATCATTTTGGTTCCCATACACAAACATACGGTAAAAATCATTTTTTATACAGACAGACATAAATAACACAGGAGTTTCCTCAATAGCTCTTGATCAAGACTCAACTTCAATGTCTGGGAAAGATGGACGTGAATTCCACTAAACCTAGTCTTGATCTTGTGGCAAGATTATATCATCAATTTACCAAGTGAGGCATAAAAAGAAGTATGACAGATCATACCCCTGGTCAGCAGACCCCTTGAAATTTTGTCTGGTACCTACCTTTGCCACTGTTTTCAGCAGGAAAAATTTAAAACTATCTTATGAAAAATGCCATCTGGTTCTTCCCTTATCATACAATTCTTCGGTTAGTTCCCTAAATCACCACCTTTTTGATTAATAATTTTTCATTTAATAATAAATATTTTACAAAAAACTGACTGACTGATTGCATTCACCACGTTTTCCTTGTTCAGAATGTTTTTTAGGAAAGACAGATACCAGGTCAGTCTTACACAAGCTACATTGTAATAAATATATGTTGCTTTCTAATCCCTTTTCCTTTATGAAGGTCTTCAATTATTCTTTCTTTCAAAATTTCTCTAAAAATACTATATGTACTGCAGATCATATTAGAGAACTACTCTGGAAAGTACTGCCTGTTTCCCTGAGACTTAGTGATGCTAATTCAGTACAGCTCCGGCCCTCTGCTACATGCATTTTGCCAGCGGGCAGCAGCATGTGGGTGCTAGGTTTGCGGTGTCCAAGGTTGAGCTGGGAGGTCAGGCAAGGTGAGGATCAGCAAGGTGAAAGGGTGGGCACAGGCACCCAGGGTCCTGACAGTCTGGAGGTCTTTGCTCCAAGCAGGTATGAGTCAAAGGGCAGCAGCTTCATTTTGCAAGGAGCTCTTGCAGTCCCAGTAAAGACAGAGCAGGAGAATACAGGGGAGTGTAAATGCTTTTCCACCAATATTGTTTCAATTCTATAGTTGAGAACATCACAGGTATTTCTTATAGCAAGAATTGTGGATGCAACATAAAGTACAATCCTCAAGAACGCAAGGTCATTCACATTTGACACCTTTAAAATTTGGGAGAATTTGAACTTCTGGTTTCCTTTATAAAAAGGAGTTCCCAATTTTAGATGCCATGATTATGGATCTGTCACCATACAGTTTTACACAAGGCTTCTCCACAGTGCATGTAATTATATCTTCAGAGAAAAGATATCATATATTTTTCCATTTTCCCAGTTCTATTAATTTAATTTTGAATATTTGATTTGTTTTTGTCTTCACATCAGATTACTACAACTTAAAGTTAATTTTATGTGCCTAAAAACAAATTTGGTGGTTCTGTCAGTGGCCCTCAATAAGTCCTCCATTTTGTATCATTTGCAGAAAACATTTCATCATACACTGTATTTTGCGCATACAAGGAACTTTATACAAATAGAAGATTTACTGGTGTTAGGAAGGACAGTTTTGTAAGGAGGCTGTGCAAGCACAGACTTAATTGTTTCATCAGGTGCTTCCTACTCTCTATTTCTTTTCCTTCTGTGAGATTTTCCTCACTCAATATCCTAAAAGAATCCAAAAGGGCAGTGGGCAGTGTGGAAGCATTAAGGAATTTACTTCTCAGAACTACCTTTGACCGAGAATCATTTCTAAACAAAAGTGAGGTTACAATAGTTCAAAGCGTTTACAAAAACAGAGCCCAACCCCAGAAGCGTTAATGCAAAAAAATCAGTGCACAGGAGCTGTAAGGAAATCAGTGCACCTCTGAAAATTGTAGTGTTGGAATTTACAGGATTGCAATTTCCCTGTCCTTTAAATGACAAAACTTTTAGACCTATTTAAAGTACAGCACTGTATTATGTAAGACAGTGTTTCTATACACTTTCTACATATTTCAAATCAGAGGTTTTGCCCTTTATCGCCACTACTCCTCTGAAAAAAAGAATAAACTTGGAAATTCATGTCTTGCAGAATTTGAATCTCAGCAGACCATCTTGCTTTTTTTATATATATATATATCTAATTTGCGCATTGCTTTAAAGAACAAAAATCTGTACAGATTCACTTCAAAATAAGTAAGTGATCATTTGAACTACCAAAAAGAAAATGCCAAAATGTTACTTGCTTTCAAGCCTGTAAACCTGATTTTCTTAACAGTACAGTTGCATTTTAGTTTAAGTCACAAATTTCTTTGCAGAAATATAGACGTGTGTGTATATATATATATATATAAAAGAAATATATCTACAAATTTGGAGTTTAGATTCTGATGAACACACCATAAGTGATGGTGCTTAGATGTAAGATCAGGCTATCCATCTCTCTGAGAATGCCTCTTCAGACTTCAGAAGCAGTACTAGTTATATTCTTCAACCTATAAGCAATGTCTCTACTCTATAAGAAGCAGTCACTGAAAAATTAAAGTAAAACTGTAACGACTTACTCAAGAAAAAGTTTTTTGTGATACACAAAAGTCAAGAAATGTGTGGAAGCACTATGTTAACTGAAGCAACTATTCCCATTTTATTTGCATTTCAGATTACCTGTTAGTATATTCTTGCTCACCAAAAACCCATCACCACAAACAATAAAAAGCACTTAGCTATTTATACTTGGGAAGAGAAGCTTGTTCTCATGTACTTTAGAACCTTTCTTGCATAAATTTTCTTCTGCTTGCAGAAACCAGTTTTCTGTAAAACCTTCTTGCCAAAAGATCAAATTGTGTAGTTTTTATTCAAGCAAAAGTCCCAGTGAGAATTCTACTTGATTAAGGGCTGATTGAAGACTGCAAGTTAACACCCAAAGGCTAAAATTTTCAAAACGCGCAGAGAATTTAGCTACACTTTTTCCATCAATTTTAATCAATGAACTGCTTTGAAAGCTTTAATCTAACTGTATGAGATTAAAATAGAAGACCCAGCTACTGAGGCAGTTCATAACTGCACCTACAGATTTAAACAATACCAAATAGATAAGGAACTGGCCTAAAGGGACAGGGCTTTCAGGAGTGTTTACCCATGTTCCTCATTGATTTTGATCACAGAATTTCCATTAATTTTAATAGAGCAGAGTTCAGAAAACATTTACTATGCTTTTGCAATACTAGCTGATTTATAATGGTTATCCCTTGCAGGGTACATCTTCTAAATTGTCATTTCAATCTACTCCTTTTCTTGGTTTATAGCATTTTATAGGTTCATAGACCAATATATATTACACTTTAAAATTACTAATAGTAGAGCAGTATGAATCCCTATTCAATTATTGCCTCTAACAAAGCTGGTTTTGGTGCAAAGCCGTTGATTGCATATCTATACACAGCCACCACGAGCTGAACAACACTGGTAATGTATAACAATGTGAAAACAGTTAAGTTTGGCAAGAGTTTTTTATGCTACCCTATACAGTCACCTAGATCTCTGCTACCCCAGAAGCAGCACAGTACTCCAATTCCTGATTTGAATCTATCTTAATGTATTCTTTCAACCAACTGTGAAATAACACAAGTTAAACTCAGATTTTAATTCCAAGTGTTACCATGGTAAACAAACATCACTTTCCCATTTCAATCTGTACCCTGGAGGCAAAATCTCTTTAACCAAATAGCTTTAAAGAAATGTTACTTCCTGGCATTCTAGGTTCACATAGGTTAAATAAAAGGAAATTCTCAGAGTTATCAATAGCTGAAGAAAACTCCTTAGTAAAATTTGCTTTTCCAGAAAATATTATCATACTTTCCTTCTACAGGAATCTTTTTATTCTAAGACTTGTAAGAGTTTCCATGCAAACTCTAACACTTACATGACAAGCAACAGCAGCAAAGCATATAATCCCACTCAGCTGTTTATGAAAGACAAAGCACACTTCTCCAATAATCCAAATGTGGAGAATTGCAACTGGCATTACCTACTACCATCTCAAATGCATAGACATTATTCATCTGGAGTACTTGAGCCTCACGTGTTGTGTGTCATTTGTAGCTAATTCACACATACACACATACATATCTGGATCCTGGAGCCAAAGGTGTTGCAGATGTTACTAATAGGCATACATTTGTAAAGATGTGGGAGGAACACGTATGATACTTCTTTCCTGAGTTGTTCCCAGAATAATGGAACTGGATTATAAAAAGCTGAGAGGTTGTACACGATGCTCTATTAAAAGCAACACACAAGCAAACCTAAAGACTAGATAAATATTTCCTCATTTTCTGCTAAGCATAAGCAGTTCCTGGGAGAATCATTTTTCCCCCCTTAAAATCTTTCCAAATTCTGGATGAACGTGATTACTATTATGTATTTTTGCTTTTGGGATTGTGATTATGGCTGGTATCATGTTTGGGTGGATTTTGGGGGGTTTTTTTGGGTGGTTTGTGTTTTTTTTTTTTGTAACCATCACTTTGCAGAGAGACAATGCATTGGTTCTCTTACCTGAATATATTAAAATCAGTCTCTGGAACACATTTCTGAATGAAGAGCCCTTGAAGAAAAAGAAAAAAACAGCTTAGCGGCTAGATTACAGTTCTAAAAATCAAGCAAGTCTGAAAAACTTTCTGTAAACTGTTTCATATTTCTAAGCTCTGAGCCATCAACTTCAACTCAGGATTCCAAGTCCTAACTCACTTGAGTGCAATTTTAAGCAGGAGTCTCTTCAGTGACTTCAGCACTTTTTGATCAGTCAGTCCATGGCTACTTGAGGGCCAAAACCCTAAACTGTGGCCAAAAGTCTCTGAATGTAGCCTGGGATACAGGCACAGAGATAGCAAATCTTTTCACCAGTGTACATCCTAACATACAGCTTCATATATCCTCACAGATAGCTTTCAGAGTGGCATAGAGCTTTACATCTATGTATAATTTACACCAATTAAGCAACCTGGACGTCCATAAATCCATGGGCCCTGATGGGATGCACCCGCGGGTGCTGAGGGAGCTGGCGGAAGTCATTGCTAGGCCACTCTCCATCATCTTTGCTAAGTCGTGGGCAACGGGAGAGGTGCCTGAGGACTGGAGGAAAGCGAATGTCACTCCAGTCTTCAAAAAGGGCAGGAAGGAGGACCCGGGGAACTATAGACCAGTCAGCCTCACCTCCATCCCTGGAAAGGTGATGGAGCAACTTGTTCTTGGTGCTGTCTCTAGGCACATCAAGGATAGGGGGATCATAAGGGGAACTCAGCATGGCTTCACGAAGGGGAAGTCTTGCTCAACCAACTTGATAGCCTTTTATGAGGATGTTACCCGGTGGATAGATGATGGTAAAGCTGTGGATGTGGTCTATCTCGATTTCAGTAAAGCGTTTGACACGGTCTCCCACAGCATCCTTGCAGCTAAACTGGGGAAGTGTAGTCTGGATGATCGGGTAGTGAGGTGGATTGTAAACTGGCTGAAGGAAAGAAGCCAGAGAGTGGTGGTCAATGGGACAGAGTCCAGTTGGAGGTCTGTGTCTAGCGGAGTTCCGCAAGGGTCGGTTCTGGGACCAGTTCTATTCAATATATTCATTAATGACTTGGATGAGGGATTAGAGTGCGCTGTCAGCAAGTTCGCTGATGACACAAAACTGGAAGGAGTGGCTGACACAACGGAAGGCTGCGCAGCCATTCAGAGAGACCTGGACAGGCTGGAGAGTTGGGCGGGGAGAAATTTAATGAAATATAACAAGGGCAAGTGTAGAGTCCTGCATCTGGGCAAGAACAACCCCATGTACCAGTACAAGTTGGGGGCAGACCTGTTGGAGAGCAGCGTAGGGGAAAGGGACCTGGGGATCCTAGTGGACAACAGGATGACCATGAGCCAGCAGTGTGCCCTTGTGGCCAAGAAGGCCAATGGCATCCTGGGGTGTATTAGAAGGGGTGTGGTCAGCAGGTCGAGAGAGGTTCTCCTCCCCCTCTACTCTGCCCTGGTGAGGCTGCATCTGGAATATTGTGTCCAGTTCTGGGCCCCTCAGTTCAAGAAGGACAGGGAACTGCTAGAGAGAGTCCAGCGCAGAGCCACGAAGATGATTAAGGGAGTGGAACATCTCCCTTATGAGGAGAGGCTGAGGGAGCTGGGTCTCTTTAGCTTAGAGAAGAGGAGACTGAGGGGTGACCTCATTAATGTTTATAAATATGTAAAGGGCAAGTGTCAAGAGGATGGAGCCAGGCTCTTCTCAGTGACATCCCTTGACAGGACAAGGGGCAATGGGTGCAAGCTGGAGCACAGGAGGTTCCACTTAAATTTGAGGAAAAACTTCTTTACTGTAAGGGTGACTGAACACTGGAACAGGCTGCCCAGAGAGGTTGTGGAGTCTCCTTCTCTGGAGACATTCAAAACCCACCTGGACACGGTCCTGTGTGATATGGTCTAGGCAATCCTGCCCCGGCAGGGGGATTGGACTAGATGATCTTTCGAGGTCCCTTCCAATCCCTAACATTCTGTGATTCTGTGATTCTGTGATTCTGTGATCACTTAAAGATACTGCTGCCTTCTGGGAATTTTCCTTTACATAGCTGAAGTGGCTTGAGGTAGTATTCATTCATGGTTGTACCAACCATCCAGGAAGCACAAACAAAAAATAAGGAATATTTTCATACAATTTTCTTTTATAAATATTTGAAAAAACAAGCTTGGCTACTAAAATTATGCATTTTTCAATTAAGAGTGTTTTTTTTTGAATCATTATCAGTGGTTTTAATTTCTTGCAGAAGCACATTGATTTCAGTGCTTTTTATATCAGCAATTCAGTTTCAATATAAATTTCTTTCAACTTTGGTGATGATAGTTTGAAATATCTGTACATCTCATCCAACTATGGAATCCCTCCCCATTTAAACTACATATGAATAGAGCTGTTGTAGGTACTGTCTGTAGTACCTACAAAGCCAAAAGAGAGTGCTGCTATAACCGGCTGGATTCTTTAGTTTGTCCCCAATTTTGTACAGAAAATAGTGTCTAGCATTGAGGTGTGGGTTATCAGGGCCCTGAGGGTACTGCTAATTCTTGCTGTCCCTGCCCACCTTCCCAGGGCTTCCCCCACCATGGCCAGGGCCCCATTTCAACCTCCCAGGGCCATCAGTCCTTGCCCCAGTGATACCACATCAGAGCTGGTTTCCAGCTCTCCAGAGCCCTGCCCTGCTGTCCCCAGGTAGGTGCCCGATGCCTGGGGCTGGGGCTGCCAACAGTGCCCCTCAGCTGCCCGGCTCCTGGCTGGGGTGGTGGGATGAGCCCTGGCTGCCAGGTCCTGCCCTGAGGGACCTGGGGAGCCGCCGGCTCCTGCTGCACCTGACACAGGTCATTCAGGGTGAGTCTGGTTTTGAGAGCAGACAACACTCCAGAGCAGGAGGAGAGAAAAGGCTGCTACATCTTGTTTGGAATAGGTTGCCTCAAAAACATTACAAATGTGGAAGATGGATAGAAAAGTGTAGTAAACCGTTAGTAATATTAACATAGCACAGCATTTGCATTCGTGCTCTACAGACTTGTTTCTGTCAGTGACAAAATAAGACAATTTTCTTTTTGTCTGCTCTACCCTATTTATTAAGGAGTTTTTATTAACAGCTGCTTCACCATATGTATATATTAAGAATTATCTACTCCATCATCCTTTTTTCCCTCTTGCAATTGTACCACCACATGTACTACTATTAAAGAGGAAAGACTGGGGCTTCTCTTGCATGAAGTTTATACAGATATTCAGTTATGAAACTTGCATATCACATAAGGCTTAATATAAGCCTAGAAAGCAAGACCCTTTGTGTTTAAGAATAACAATTCAACCAAGGATGCTAACAGTACCTACACTTCTGGGAAATTGCAGTCAGTGGAGTCAGTCTAAATTATTGAGTGGCTCATAAGACTGGAAGAAAAGTCTCTTACTGACATAAAAATAGGCTCTCTTTTATAAGTAATCCACCATTACCTTACCTATGAAACAGCTTTACTGTACAAAACACATTAAACCAGTTATCTGTTAATGGATGGACTTTCTATTTGATTATACACAGAATCTAAAATCTTGACTCCAATCCATTTCTGGCTACCTGGAAGCCACCTTTCTTCTACTCCCCATGAACTGACATTGCAGATGAGGTCAAAATTAACCTGCTAAAGTTCTGTTGTTCAAGTTTTAAGTGTTTGCTTTTTGCAATGCGTGTATTCTAATGCACATATTCCCTTTGTGTTTTTAGTTGAAAAGACAACATATTAAATCAAATTCCCAACTTTGGAACGTGACAATGTCCCCAATTCACTTTGTTCTGAACTGCTCCCTCCAAGCAAAACAAACCTCACCTGAATAAATCAATTTTTCTAGTCTTGCCTGGCATAACAGCAACTATTACTCTACACACTGCTACCCAGACAGGCTTGCAAGAGTATTTGTGTGATAACTTCCAAAGCACTTACAAAGCAATACTTTACAAGAGGATATTTCAGCTGTACTTGTGATTCTGACTTTCCTGTTAACACCTAAGTGTTCCTGGAAACTTTCTGAATATTTAATAGCAGGAAAAGGTTATTTGGTCCTGGGCATTTTAGAAAGTCTATATGTGACAGGGAAGCACAAAAGCAGATTATCTATCAGCAATTAGCAAATGGGAGACTCGGGTCTTTTTACCTATATGGTATTCTTCCTATTTGGGCTCAAGGATACAAGACACTGGATACTTTTGTAATATTGCATTTCTGAAGACAAGAGAGGATCTATATATATGATGGACTTGTTAAAAGACAACAACAAACACCTGTTGACAGTGACTTTTTAACCAAAACCAGGACACATTAACAATCATCACAGCTGATACAAGATTTAAGTTCAAAGTAGGTAAGAACTCTTGCCTTGCCTTAAACATTTCTCAGACTCTCTTTTAGCAATATCTCTAAACAAGGAGTTCTTCATGTTGCAGATACAAATGCATCAAAGAAAAAAAAAAGTTAAGAATAGGTAGTTTTAAAACGCAGGGAAAACGCATTTAAATTAAGTTGTGAACGCTTCAGTTCAAGCACACCAGGAAAGCACTCTGAGAGAAGACATGAAACCAACACACAGATTTTTCTTTCACATTTGAAGCTGATCAAAGCTAGCTTACACATAGCTTTGTACAGTTAAATGGCAGAAGATTAAACAACGTCCGGAACAAAAGGAAACACTTTTTTTCCTGAACCGCTTTGTCTGACCAGAACATTATTTCATTAAACCTTTTTCCATCTTCTAGTTCAATCACATCATTGCCAGAGTAACTAACTGAAGCGGCGCCTTCAGAGCACTCTGCAGAGACTGATGCCCTTGTTACGGCTCAGCTGCAAATCATGCATCTAAGACAGCCTTATGATTAGGTATAAGGGAACGATGAGGAAAGACAGCTAATATATCCATATTTTAATATGTATCTGTGGTACCTAATGATAACAACATGTTGATTCGAGCAGCTACTCACTTCAATCTTCTAATTTACTGGCTGATGGAAGAACTAATTTATTTTATGTAAAATTCAAAGGAAAGTTCAAGACGACATCCTGAGAGGTATTCTATAAAAAGATACCTACTTTCAAATGATTGACACTGCTGCAGCTATCTGCAAGGCATTTCGAACAATATCAGTTTTGTTGATAAAAGTGCAATTCATGGATAAATGCAGCTCCACAGAACACCCCGTTTACAGAATTATCTGTGAGACTAAGAGCAAAAAGCTTTTTGATAAAGTAAATGACCTAGTAACAAATGTTGCTTTGGAAAAACAGGCAGAATGTTTTTCCTATGATTGCCTGTTTAATTGAAATGTGGAACTGCTAAATTCAAACTGAATAAAGTAAATGCCATAGAAAGTGAAGATCAACAGTGAATTTTTTTGCCATAGAACATGAAAACTAAGATTTCCCCAAATTTATATGGGGAAAAAAATACAAATTTAAATAGAGTTTTTGTTTCTGGGTTTTGTTCGTTTGTGGATTTTTTTTTGGTTTGGTCTGTTTTTTTTTAAGATGATAGAAGAGCCACTCCCTCCCTCCCCAGCAAGGGTCTAGGCCCTGATGGTTCAAGGCAGATCTCCCTATGTAGTTTCTGTGAGAGGGAGGAAGAGGCAAAGCACACCAAGGTATCGTCAGTTCAATCCAAAATATGGCAATTACAAAGTTCATAAGATCACAACTCCACAACTGCTTATTTCAAGCAGCACCACTGCAGACAGAAAACAGAGTACAAGCGATCGCTCTGTTTTGTAGGAAAAGACAACATAAATTTTAGCAGTTTTAGGACAAGGCCTAAAAAATGAAATTCCAGAAATTTATAGAAATATATGGAACAAAAATTATTATTTTCTTTTTATTTTTTTGAACCTCTGGAGTGGAAACAAAATAATGTTGGGGTTTTTTTAGCACATACCTCTAAACATGGGAGAGCACCAGGAATGCCAGGTGTCCCCTCTTGCAAGATATCACACATTCTCTGAAAACTTATTAGCAGTTAGATGAATTTGCAACCATGTTTTTTTACTCAATCCGTGCAATTCAGCGGTGTGCTGGGCACGGGTGCCTGGGCGCTGGCAGCAAGGGCTGCAGGGCGGCCGCTGTGAGGGGAGGCCAGGGCTGCCTCGTGCCGGACACGGCCGGTTCCAGCCGGCTCCAGCTGGTCCCAAGGGCCCCGCCACAGGGCGCAGCCCGACCCCTTAGCCAGGGATGGTGGCACCTCTGGGAAAACGTATTGAAGAAAGGGCACTGAGGGGTGAGGGAAAAAGTGGGAGAAACGGCCCTGCGACATCGAGGTCGGAGGAAACGGAGGTGCTCGGGGTGCTCGAGCAGGGATTCCCCTGCGCCCGGTGAGGAGACTGCACAGCAGCAGGGGAAAAGCATGAAGATGAAGGAGCGGCAGAGATGAACCATCATGGACTGACCCCATTCCCCATCCGTCTGTGCTGCTCGGGGGAAAGTTGTTTTAATCTTTGTTTCTCACCATACAAATCTATTTTAATTGGAAATACTTTAATTTCCCCAAGTCGAGCCTGTTTTGCCCAATACAGTAAGTCTGCCTGTCCTTATTTTGACCCACAAGATTTTTCATCTTATTTTTTATTCCCCTGTTCTGTTGAGGAGGACGGTGAGAGAGCAGCTGGGTGGGCACCTGGCAGCCAGCTGAGGCCTGGCCACCACAGAGAGATTGTTCTTGTTGATTCAGATAAAAAAGAACCTTAGATCCATAGAAAGCAAAAAGTTAGCAGAACAGAGCTTAAATACTAACACCAACAGTGGGAGAGCTTTCTACCTGCACAATGTGTGACCTAAAATAACCTTTTTCAGCCCACTACTCTGAGGCACAACTAATTTAGATGTCCATCTCATGTACTGCTTGAAAATGTTCCTGCTGTTCCAGAAGCAGTACTTACAAAAAGCCCTGTTTCTTTTACAAAAGAGAACGATCAGATTTGAAAGGAAGGCTATAAAATTGCGTAATCTAGGAATAAAAAAAAATATGAAATCTTCTTCATGAAGAAACTCCATTTTAACATGTGTACTAAGCCTTTTAAAAATGGAAATTTAATTGACACTGAGAATAATGTGCTGTGAATCTGTGGGAGCTCTAGTTAAAAGCAATGTTTTAAATTTTGTTTATTCTGTGTTGTTTTTTTGACTTGGTAACCTTTTTATGTAACAACTAAATGGAGCCATGTTAAGGATACAGTCCCAATATCTCCTTTTGGTCAGTTTCCCTAAGGCTGTTTAAGCAATATTTTACACAAAATTACAGTTGTCATGTATATAACTACTCTTTAATGTGAATTTCAAAGCACTTGTCTTGCTTTAGAATTAAATAATAAAACTCCCACTGATACCAGTATCAGCAGAGCTAGGACAGGGCTAGCTGAGGTTTAAAATGTCTATTCTTAGTTAATTTTCTATCACAGTGTACAGCAACTAAAACTGACAAAAGAAATATCCATTTATCCTTTGGAACGTATAACTATATTAGCCCTGATGTACTTCCAGTGAGAATAACCACTATCTCTCACCTTTGAAATGCAGCAACAAGTTGGCACAGAAGGTAGGAATGCCTCACCCGGCTGCATTAACTCTGAACACACAGAGAGGGGAGCAGTCTCCAGAACTGCCAGTTTGGGGACAATTTTAACATGCACCAAAACCCATTAAGAACAATTTGAAGTGAAAGTCACTGATCCTGAAAGTTAAGCCCATGATTAATTTTATAGCCAGTAATTGCATTTTAAAGTAATGTTATTAACATGAAATTGTACCTGAAAGCTAGGCACATGTACAAGTCTTCGAAGACCTGGATGCTTTCCAGAAGAAACAAGTATTTTTCCTTTGTTCCTCTCTATACAAAATTCAGACAAAAAGCCAATTGCTTTGAGAAAAAAAAAATAATCCAGCAGCCTTTATAAGGACAGCCCTTTATTAAAAATGTAAATTGGAATTCAGCTGCCCATGTAACCTTTACCTCCCACTTACTAAAGTGTCTGTTAAGCTACTGTCTGATGGAATAACTGAAAGGCTTGCTTCTCATTTACTGGGTGACTGACTAGCAGTGCATACACTTTCATTCATTATAATTGCAGTGTGGGGGTTTTCTTGTTTGGGTTTTTTTCTGTGTGTGTGTGGTTTTTTTCAAACAATGCAGAATGATAGATACGTCAGCCACATTAGAGAGCAAACTCTTAAAGTAATGCTTGCACTACTGTACCAAACTTAATTTTAATTAATTGATGACATTATAGTTCCATAGGATGACAGTATGCATAAAATATAAAGTATTCTTCTCATGCAGTTCTTGATCAGGAAATTATCACATAGCAATGGAAATTTCAAGCTTCAGAGACACGCTCAAAGCTTGGAATATTTCTCTTAGAGGTAACATGGTCCTCAGGAGTTTATTCCCTAGCTATAAAATGCAAACTCAATAAACAAAGCACGTCATCAGTTCTTTGGCTTACATATTTCAGCTTGAGGTTATGCTGTTCCTGGGCAAAAATCACATTACATTCTTCACAGCCTCTGGCAAAATAACAGGAGCTTTTGTGTTTGATTTGGTGTTTTAATGGATAATTAATCCAGATCAGATGTTCTAAAGCAAGGAACGCTTATTTCAGCTATGTACTTGATCCGTTGACAAGTCACTATTCTAACTAGGCTTGCTTGGAAAAAAAGCCTGCTGTGCTGACATGTACAAAAATCCAAACTTTCTGCCTACAAAGTTGTATTTTAGCTTTCAGTTTTTAAATGGTAGCCCTAAAGTGTTGTTACACAGTTGAATATAATAGCTAAATTTGTCACGAAGCAAACTTTAGAAACACTAAAAAACTTGAAGCATACTGTTAGTAGGAAGATGCCAGGAAAATGACAATGCATTTTTGAAGGAAAATGTTGTCTCATTTTATATTTTTCTAATTTGAAAAAGAATACAGCTGTATAGAATGGGCTGGGGCTGAAAAGCTGTGAAACAGAGATTGAATTTTTGTTTTTTTTATCAATAACATATAAATTAATGCTAGAAATGTGACTTTTAAAAGGTGATCATAATGGCAGTGAAGATGTTTTGATTAAAGAGCTTGAGATCTATTCCATTGGAGATCTGCAAAACTAACACTAGCTTTATAGGCCACTTTATGCAACAAGATATTAGGAGGGGGCAAAGCAGTAAGAAAAGGCAAAGCAATTAATTTGCAGTCAACTTCTTGTCTCCGCTAATATGCATCTGTGAAAGGAAAGAACACAAAGGAGGAGGACAGACATTCAGAAACAGATACTGTGTGTGAAAGTGCCCTGGGAAACAGACTCTCTTCATTGTAAGCAGAGTTCCTACTACAAGAGAACTTTCCTCCTTAGCTGGGATCCCCTAGATGAAAACATGACAAGAAGTAGATAAATGTATACAAATGCTTTTTGACATCACTGAATTGCAAGTCATTCTCTGTAGGATATCAAGGAGGAGAAAAAAAACCCCACAGCGTTTATCCATTTTAAAAGTAGGACATTGTGACCTATTCAAACAATAAAACAAGAGCAGAGAGGGTAAACTGCCTAGTTTGTCTACATGAAATAAATGCCAACCTAGATTCAGAATCATTAACAGACAATGCTTTAAGAGTGTTTCTTGAAATAAGTAAAAGTTGCAAAATCATATAATAGCGCTTTTGAACTAAAAGTTTTTGAGATTCTAATGTCACTATTATTCCCTTATGCATCTGGCAGTTTTCAATTTAGTTATCAAACCATCTTTCTTAGTATTGTCAAAGGGATTAGAATATGAGCACTACTTAAAGTTCAAAAGCAGCAGGATGCTTTCTGAGAAGTTTTGATTTTTTTGTTCCACATTTGGAACTCTGTATCTTAAAAGAGATCACTTGCTTCTAATATCTTCCAAAACCATGAAGTTTTTCACAGCCTAAAAGGACTTCTGAACATAAACTGGTATTTAGAAAATAATGAAATTGAAACAAATTCCTTGATAACACAAAACAAAAACAACCCCTCCAGGAAGTCATAAAACCACTTTTTTTTTTTTTTTCTGTTAACCACCTGCCAGAGCTGAAGAATTCAGTATTTACAACTACAGATGCCTATGTAAACAGACAAAGCAGTAACTATTCTTGTATGTAAGTGTTTTGAAAATTCAACTTTCAAGTGGTTAAAAAACCCCACCCAAAACACCCAAGGACTTGGTAAACACTGATTTTAGCTCCTCAAACATTCCTGTAATATCTGATTTCAGGCATTTTTCCCCCATAGATTTTTTCAGAGATGGCAAGTATCATGATCACAGAGTTTTACTTATTCAGATGTATTCATTCTACATTGAACAACTAATATTTCAGAATATTTGTTCCAGGATTACTCTAGAAGACAGATCATTCTGGTTTCTTCTCCTTTCAGTCAGTAATTTTTTGTTGAAATAGTTCTCTGCAAAAAACAGTGCAAGAACGACGAGATTCTGGGTTAGCAAGTTCTGCCTCCGGGAGAACACATTGTACTAGAAAACATATTAACCATCAGTTAATGTTCTTGTGTCAGGAAAGTCAATTATGATTTTGAAATAACATTTGCAATGTGTTACACTAAAACATGCAAAACCATCTCGAAGGCTTTTAAACCTGACTTGTTTCCCTGTTACAATAGATGTTAATTCACATTTAGCAACTTGTTCGTTAGCGTGCTGTCTGATGGGATAGGTTTTCCCTGCAGAAACATGCTAATGGATGTTCCTTAAATATATGCCCTACACAAAGAACACCCTCGTGGAGAAAGGTGCAATCTGAAAGTCATCCCCCACTACCTCTTAGGAAAGCTTTGTAGAACATCCTGTCTTTTAAGCCTATACACAATATTTGCTATTTTTTACCTCCCTTTGAGATATATTTAAGAATGAAAACACGGAAATAATGTCATGGGGTTTTCAATGCTTATTAGGAAGAAGAGGGCTAAGTCTTCACAGGTAATAAAGCAACTGGCTGCAGGCATGTAAACTAGCTCTTTTTCATCTATGCAAATACGCTCAGCTACTGTTTTCAAACCCTCGTAAGAGTTTCTACAAATATATTGAACTGCAAGTCTAAATCTCAGTTCACTGTAAATATTTCTCACAACTTCAGTGCCAACGCTGTCTTAGTGCCAGTACAGAAATTAAGAGAGAAAACTACAGCGATGGCTGAGGCAGACCTGGTTATGAGCTCCTCCACAAACACCTGGTAACGAACAGAGACAGAAGTAGTCAAATTTTTGCAGAGGAACAGAAGGAAGAATGTAGCCAGGAACTGTGAAAAAGAAAGGAAAATGAACTCAGCCATGGCAGCCGTGAGGACTGCAGTACTGTCAATATTTAGCCTCTCAGGTGGAAGTCTGAATCCTATCCCTCCCATTACAGAACAGCTGAACAGCTAGTTTGGAGACAGCCCTAGCAAATTAAGATGTTAGTCCCCACCAACTTCCCAGCAGTTCAATTACCATTGAAGACAGACAGGTTATTTTAAATTGCCACTTAAGGTATGCCATGCTCATCTGTTTTGTTTTTGAATCAAAACAGATTAGAAACATTCAAACAATCTGTTAACAGTAATTTGGCTGCTCAGAGAGCAGCATCCAGCTCAGTAGCAGAAATTAAAAATTATTTCAACTATACTAAAAAAAAAATTCTGTAAGTCCCCAGAAATGGATCCATAAAAGCTAACATGCTGAGAGGAAATTTTCCTAAACATCAGTATGCTGAGCAAGGAGGCGTGTAGTCTTACCGAGAAAGAAAATACACAGGAAAAGAGTATTTCTGAAATCCTGACTCTCTTCAGACACTTTACTTAATGATGGTAGGGGCGTCTCTGTCACTCTGGGATTGCATCCTAGAAATCCCTCCTAAGTCTGGTCACCTTAGACCTTCTTTTCATCAAGTGGGAGAGCAGGGTCACTCTTTTACTAGAAACATTGCCAGAGAAAAATCTATTGACTCTCTATTTTAAATGCAGTAGCTTGAAGAGCAGAGAGCTATTCAAGAGGTGAAAGACATGCATCCGGTTATCTCTATTGTCCAAGTGGAATAAAATTGTAGGATAATATCAGGTTAGAAAGGACCTCGGGAGGTCTCACAAAACAAGGTCAGCTAGGAGATCAGATCAAGCTGCTCAGGACTTTATCCAGCTGGAACTTGAAAAGCTCCAGGGATGGAGACCACACAACCTCCCTACACAACCCGTTTCACTGCTTTACTATACTCATTATGAAACAGTGATATTCTTACATCCAATGCCAGTACTAAAAGAGAAGGGAGAGACAGCAGAAAGCATACATCATCACCATAGCGGTGAGTACTTTTAAGAGAAAGCCATTACTACCAATGTATGCTATATAAATACTAGTTTAAAAGCTCATGATAAGACTAATAATTAAACTTATTCAGGATAGACAAAGAAAAGTCACAGAATCAATCAGGTTGGAAGAGACCTCTGGGATCATCGAGTCTAACCATTGCCCTGACACCGCCATGTCAACTAGGCCATGGCATTAAGTGCCATGTCCAGTCTTTTTTTAAACACATCCAGAGATGGTGACTCCACCACCTCCCTGGGCAGCCCATTCCAGGGGCTGGTTTTCAGAGCCTGAGTAAAGTGGAGGCATGAATCAAGAACAAGGCTGTTCAGCCCCATTAGTTTAAGAGACCACTTTGAGAGACAGGTCTTCACATGCCTAAGGCGGCGTACGTAAAAAATTCTGCTGCCTTTAGATAGTTGCCTTTGGATCATGCTGAGCAGTATTTTCAATATCTACCTCTTCTGCCTGCTTTCTGTGTCAGTCCCTGTGGGTTGTACTCAGACTGCTTCCTATAGATGCCTCACTTAATAGCCATGATTGCTGTAGAGTTTTTGCAGAGTACGCACTCTATAGTAGGCTAATTTCAGCCTTCTTAAAGGGCTTCTGGGTTTTTTGCATTATTCTGTGAAATATTGTCATTAGCATAAAACAGCCTTTAAATATCTTTTGTTCATAGTCCAAAATCCATGCTCCAAGATGGAGTAAATTTTCCAGACTTAGTGAGAAGAACCAATTTCACAAATTTATAGATTCTTTATGACATGGGTACAGAAATTATAATTTTGCCTTATGCTACACCTGATGTAAATGTGTGGGTAGAAACCTTATTTAGGTACTTAAAATATGGAGTTCGAGAGAAACCATACCATATGGCAAGGGTCTTTCTTGCATCTAGTTTCTCAGCAATTTCTCTAAATGGAATAAATTTTCTCATTTTATGTTTACGCTTCTCTCACAGAGCTTCTTTGATATAGCGGACACTGATGAGGATGGTAAATGATAATTTTTTTCGTTCATGGTAGATAGTCAGTAAATGCTTTCAAGATTTCTAAGTACTATTCACATTTTACAAGTAAGGATTTTAAAGCTTTAGAGAGATTACATGATTTCCCAAAGTCTCATAGTGAGATAATAGTTGAAACAAGAACAGAACTACATTACTTCATCCAGTATCCGCAGTTCTAACCTCTACTCTGATTTAACTCTTGGTCATCTAATATTAGATACTAAAAGTTAACAAGCTCAGAGAGTAATGACCAAGTTCCTGGAACAGAATCCAATGAAGATGACTTAATACATAGAAAACATTTCTGGATGAGGAAGGCAACCACTGAGACACAAGTGGTTGGGAGACAAGGAGAGGACTTAGGTAAAGTATCATCAGTATTTACATTCTTCCCTTGCCTGCTTCTTTTGGATGTTGCTGAATAAAAGACACTGGGCAAGATGGATCTTTGGCCCGACCAGTACAGCCATTTATAGTTTACCTTCAGTATTTATGGGTAAGAAGTATAGAGAATTTGCTAACAGAGATCGTTAAATCACTAACAAAGGAGATAGCAGTGTAGAAATAACACAATGGGAACATTTGGCTATTGGGAAATTGCAAGAGACCAACTGTTTAAAGTATTTTGCCTCAGATTCCTAGACTTTTGAAGTTACTATAACAACACACCAGCAACACCTAAAAATGTTTTCTCTCTTTTCATTCTTATATATGCACAAGACTAAAG
Organism: Nyctibius grandis; assembly: GCF_013368605.1. Classification (NCBI taxonomy): domain Eukaryota; kingdom Metazoa; phylum Chordata; class Aves; order Nyctibiiformes; family Nyctibiidae; genus Nyctibius; species Nyctibius grandis. Next base: position 9,294,740 of record NC_090661.1, on the reverse strand, counting down.
TGTTTTAGAAAATCTGATCTAATTGCAGAATCTCTGAGCAAAGAATAATGTTGACCAAAGCTGGCACAAGTTGGCAATCTCACAGAGACAGGGCTGTATTGCACTGCTTGGTCACTTAATTTTCATTAAAGGGTTTTAGCCTTGCCTTCTCTTTCCCAGGATCCTCAACAGCAGTGGAGATTTCTACCTAGACAGAGATGAATTCACCAATAGACAGGCTTTGGACAGTATAGAAATAGTATCTTCACTCAGTAGCACAGGGAAAGCTTGGAGCTAAGAGTGGACCAGAATAACAACTCCATATGGACAGGATTCGCATATTAACAAGAGCATAAGTGGTTCCAGCCATCTCGCCTTCAGAGCAGCCAGCTTCGGCCTCTGAGGAATAGGATGTTACTCTACAAATCTGATTACATGTGGGTTGTATCAATATGCCATAGATGGCAATGTTTTGCTGTCTAGGGAAATCAAGATGCTATTGAATATTTAATCTGATTATTTTAAGGTGTTTTAAATAGAAGTCCACTCTTCCAATACTCCAATAAATAGCCTGGCTGATCTGCTGGAAATGGGAGAAGATACGACAGGCTACCTACCTTACAAACCATTCATGGGAGCTGCAATGAACTGCCAAAATACAAATAGTATTTTCCCTCTTCCTAGCCCTTTTTTTAATATCCAGTCTCAGCTATACATTTGTTCAAGCTCTGTAGCTTGGCTATAATGACAAGCATATAACTCATAAACATGGAAGAGTAGCAAAAATACTAGACACAATGCTAACCTTTTCATGGGATATTTAATCCTTATACCTGTGACAGTCTTACTTTTTATCATGTAATATCTTAACCCATTGAACATAAAAAACTTCCACATAGTGTATACAGATAAATTAACTGATGCTTTAAAGGGGGGTTTGGTACAATATTTTTTTATAACAAAAACCTCTAACTTCACGTAGTACAGTTTAGCACTTAGGCTAATCTGTTGAAAAACAGAGAAGGGAAGGAATAGGCTATAAAAGAAGATACAGTACTAACACTCATTGTAAAGTTCTGTTTATTTAAAGAAAAACATACTGCACTTGTCTCCTGCCCAGATACTGATCTACCTTCAGAATTGAAAAATACATTTTTAAGACATCTTACTTGATGTGTTACTGGTTGTGTTATATATTCAGAGCAGGTAGTCTAAAGCAAAGAAGAAAGGCTGCATAATTTGAACTTTAACTCATACTTCACAGGTCGATGCCTCACTCAGCCTGCAAGAAAAAGCAATTATTGCACTTGAGCTAACACCAGGAACAATATTATGAAAGGGGGTCAGCGACACACCATTTCATTGGAGAAAAGATGTGCAGTAAAAAAATAAACTAAAAATAATTAATTTTCTTAAAAGCACTGTAATTTCACCTCCCTGATTGAAGAACTGTTCAAAAGCAAAAAGGAACACACTGACATGACATTAGCTGCTTGAAATTACCCTGAAGTAATTCTAGATTACAGTTATAAGAAATGATGAAGCATCTTTTTTTTTTCATTTAAATACATCATTTTCCCCTCTATGTTTTCTTAACAAAGACTTTAAACAATGCTAGCTTCAAAACAAATAGTAAGGGTGATCTCTTCTTAAGCAATGTTAATTTAAAGTAATCCTATGCAGTTTTGCTAGCTTCTGTTTTTAACAGTGGCTGCTTTCATTCTTTGAAACAATTTCTGCTCCTTTTGGAACAGGTAAATTGCTTCAGTGAATGATAAGTTAGTCCTCTTGCTGTGAGACTGGAAGCTGTTCCTTCAATCAAAAGTAAGCTGGTTGGAAATAACTGATTTTATGCCTCACCGAGTTTGGTCTTGCCTCAATACAAGAGAACATTATCTTACTGCCTGCCACAACTGAGGGAAAAGGCCCTGTGTGACTGACACACAAAGTGCTTAGCCAGAACCGGTGCCTGCTGCTTAATGAGGGGAACAGGAAAAGGGACAGAAATCTCCTTTCAGCAACCCGTGCATGCTGTGGAGGCAACGACTCCAAAAGACAGCACAAAGTTTGGTTCTTGGTATAGGTAAGCATCCCCCAGTCGCTCCCATGTGACGTTCTTTTCCTCAAAGTTCTTTAATTGAAGCACGTACTGGAAATGTGTATGGATTATGGAAATATTTAACGTAATGTAAGATAGGAAAAAAAATTCTCACTCACAACTCCCCAGCTTGCTCTTATTTTGCATTTTCACCTGTTAATCCAAATGAGGATCAAAACACTCAGTCGAGCCCTCTGAAAAATCAACTTTTAACCCAAGGCATTTGCTTATGCTTACCCAAGTCTGCCCCACTCTGCCATAAAGTACTGCTTTATTTATCAGGACAGACTAGTTAGCTTCTAACTTGTGCTTTGTTCAGCACTGAGTGAAGCAAAGAAGCTGGAGAACTGCTAGAGATGCATTCCAGCAAATGGAAAAGCAACTGGGGCAGTTCTCATACAAATTCATTCACTGTGGGAAAAGAAAAGTTTAAGCCAGTAAATGCAGTATCAGACAGTGCTTGACCTTTGAAACTGTGTGTCAGCCTTGGTGGGAAAACAAATATACCACTTGTCATTAACAGGCATCTCTTCTACATGCGAACAACAGGCCATTGTGTTACAGAAAAAAGCGATGTCCTCAACATCTTACACTGATCCTCTTGAGGGGGTGGGGAACACCAAAAAAAAGCCCCCAAAAGATCAATGCTGTAATTGTTTTATTTTTAAAAAATAAATTCACTGTAACAACCTAAGTTTTAGCTTCTAGATTCCAGAAGACTCTAAAAGCATGTGTCCTTGCAATATACAAACTTACTGATATATGCATATAATCATCTAAAAATTGTGAGGGTGAAACAATAATAGCTAGGAACAGAGCAATGCAACAGAACAGGCTGTGCAAGAATAGCATAGAAAAACTATTTAAAAACAATATCGTCCTCCAACTTCTTCCCCTCCCACATTTTAAATCTAATAACATGTAGCTAATGATCAACATCACAAGTGATAATTTGATTTACAACGTTGGTTTGGAGGCTCAAAGACTGCACACGAATAGCTTAAGACAAAATAGCATAAGAAAGAGAACATTATTCCAACTGTAATTCATCTGCTGAAGCGTGTTTAGACACTAAATTGACTCTTCTCTTTTTAGAGGACACCTAACACTATGCTAATGTCAGGATAACTAATCATGTTGTATTATTAAGCTAGCATTTTTAATATTTTTTTTACCTGCATCTTGATAAGAAAACTACTTTAAATAAATCATATTAACCAATATGACCCTGTTGTTTTATCATAGGAGATAAAGCAGCTTACTTCTGAAATTAAACATAAAGTGTAAGTGTCTCAAATGATTAGTTGCCTGTATATATAATGGAATACATGTCTACTTAGATTACCTGATAGGTTATATGTATGCACTGGAGTAACCATATTAAGGGGGGAAAAAAAAAATCAGAAAGTGACAGCTCTGCAACCGATCTTGTGCTTCCTAATTGCAGACAGGCCAATCTGCTTAATCTAGAACAATCCAAAGTGACAGTCTTTCTTAGATCCCTCTAAGTTAGGTAAACTGATGATGATACCCTTGCAGAAGCACTGTTTCTGCAATAAAACACATGGGAAAAATTAATCTTATGTCCAGTTTTTGCAACAGTTGGAAAGAGAATAACGGAGATAAAAGTCTGCCTTGCTATACAGATGTGATCCCCTTAGTGTTCTGTTTTGTGTAACTACAGGATCTGCAGCATTTTGTGTCAGGGGTTTCTTTGCTTGGCAATATTCATTATGAGAGTTTTTATCAAGGCACTGATGTACTCCATCTGTTTTGAGCATATTGCCAGTGTAAATCAGCTTAAAGCAAGTTTATACACCCCTCGCAAGATTAGAAGAATTCTCATTTGGCTTCAACACATCAATTCTCATATGGTCCATTTTCAGGGATGCAAAGCAACTTAGAAAAAAGGCAAACAGATGACTTCAGAGTGCCAATGAGTTGCCTTCTGTACACAGTTTTCTAGTAGCTGTTAGATCAGTGGATCTACACATCTGATGTGCTAGCGAAGATGATGTTAAAGTAGTCTCTTTGTCCCCAGAGATCTGTCATATCTGAACTATTGCCCTCTGTGAAACCAAATTATATAAGCCACCCATAAAAGAAGTTGCTTTCTGAGTTTTCATATCTGCAACATGTTTAATTTTTGTCCATTTACAAATCTAGTTAAATCACACTACACCACCACACAAATCAAAACCTAACATAAAAATACATCAACAAGCAAAGACTCTACTTTGAAATACATGAATTACCAGAATTCAACTTCTACCTTTACCTTTTATAATATATCAGTTGAATTTAAACTGAGACTTAAAGCAAAGCATGCAGAATGAAAATCCACATGAAATTGTATGCTTTCATTCACATTTACTAAAAAAACCACAGAGCACTCTAAGGAGTGCTCAGATTCTACAAAGGACAAAGACTACACTTTCAACAGGTAAGGAAAAGGATTAATGTCCACTTTTAATAAAGAGGGTTTTTTAAGGTCTGTTTAGAAGATATTTTTTTTTTAAAGAATTAAGAATTATTAAAGACTAGCTAAATTGCTATTGGAGTTTTAGGAACTGAAAAATGTGAACTTTTTTTCTCTTATCATAAAATCTAAGGCCAATCAACATGTATGTTTGTTCATCAATTCAGAAAATATTCACTATGTCTTCAGACAAGTATATTGCAATAAAATATTCCTAATACAAATTTCTCTATTGGATTGGTGGATTGAGCATGTGTGGCAGAAAATAGTCCAAACCCCTCTTTCCAGATGCCTGCATATGAACATAGGATTTATTTTCTAAGTTACAAGATTTTTACGGAGGAAGATGTCCTGTCCGCCTCCAATACTTCTGGTTCACATCAGACTTACTCCAAATCCCTTTGATATATATAAAAGTAAACTGGAAAGATGTATTATTTTATTCAAGCTGAAAATAACAACAGTCATTTAAATGGAAATAAGAAGGCAAATACATCTAAGCATCTGCTTTGCACAAACAGGGCAGTGGTGTATGTTCTATCTTCTCCCACCCGCTGCAGAGATAGAAAGCAAACATTCATTTCTCGAATCCCCAGTTCACATGGATACAAAGGGCAATACTGTAGCCTGCACTTCTAATAGCATGACCATGCCCTGTTTTACAAATAAGCAACTGACCTCATTTCAAGTATCTACTAATTAAAATCTGCAATATAGATTTTCCTTCAAGGAAAACCTTCATACACCTACTACACTGCTGCTAACAGAATTCCAACTTATACTTCAAGACTAGACCACAAAGCACAATAATCTGTTTTTTTTTTTTAAATTTAGTTCTCTTCTCAGTTCATCCTCCTTTTATAAATGAGGCTTTATTAGATTTTTTTTTTTTAAAAACAATTTTGAATTATTCCTTTTCAATTGTCCAAGTTTGTATATTTATTAATATGATTAATGTGATTAATATTATTAATAACCTACAACACTTCTCATCTCTGATGGAAGGAATTAACAGCAAGGCAGAGATTCATCAAGAGGCATTCTTGTTTCCTTGTGAGACCTCAAATTGGAGTTTAAGTACTACCTGAGCACGGAGCTTTCTGCACTGGGATAAATTCCATTGTCAGCAACAGACTTCATTCTTACAGTATTTTGTTCTCATATTTCTAGATTTACTTTTTCCCCCCTCCATTCTTGTACACCATTTTCTATAGAACATCTTGCATGAGACGTCAGTGGAGAGCCTTTGTTTCTACCCATGTCTGAACTAAACTCTAATTTTCTAATAGTTTGAACAATGTTTTCGTAAAGTGTTTTATGTCCATTGATACCCCATAAACAACACTGGGTCCTGTTATTGAGTTAGAATAAATCAGTATAAGCTTCTTACCTACAGAACTATACTGGCTTGCATTTGCTGTAAATTCGGCCAATCCTTTCTTTGATAATATACAAAACTGAATCCAACTGCTGAAACTTGGAGCTGCATGAAATGTAGTGACCGTGCAGAGATTCAACACTTCTCAAATTTATGATTGTTGTAGTTTAAAGCTCTGAGTTTCAGGTCTGAAGGGTTCCCAAAGAATTCAGTGAAAACTTGGCTAAAAAAAATGTCAAGCTCCACCTGACTTTCTGCCAAAAACTATACATAACTTTGAGTTTAATACAAGGTCAACATAAAAATGTGATTCACTGAATTTTTACCAACCTACTTATCCTCTATCCCAGTTAAAAGAGAGAGGAAGGGAGTCCAAGGACACAAAAAACATTCATGATAACCCCACACAGCAGGGCATTGCCTGGGGTACAGAGTCCTTGGCATCAGAGAAGCATGATCCACTATTCCTGGAAATCTGAAGAAGAAAAACGGATGGTAGTGGGTCTTCCCTGGGGCCGATATCCTAGAGGAGTAACAGGGAAGGGTAGGCTGTGCTGTACGCACAGCAAAGGACTTGCATCAGAAATAGACATCCAATACGTAGGAGATGTTCATCTTTTCAAGTTGATGACAATTGCTGTAACATAGAGCTCAAACTTGAGTCCCTCAGAGTAAAAGCTCTTGCAAGCAAGGTGACCAGGCTTGTAGCAGCGTCGGCTGAAGCTGCTACCGTCTCTTGCCATTTGCATTCTCATCTGTGGGATTTTAATGCTTGTTGCTCTGATTAGCCCTGAGCCACATATCAGCATTAAAACTGACACATGCAGAAAAAGCAAGTGCAGAACTGATAAACTACTGAAGTGGTACTTGTATCCTGGCTTTCAGTGTGCACAGACATACCAGCACTCTGGCTGTTTCATATATTTCACCCACCTTGTTTAGACCACTAACATTTGTCAGATCAGCAGTAGTACCTTCAAAGCCAAGCTCTGCTCTGAAATAATATTGAATAGGACTCATGCCTGAGTTAGAAAATTATGGTCTTTTGTGTTTTCATAATTTCTTTAGCAAGGTCAGAGTAAATCAAGGAGAAACTAGAGTCACATTTTAAGATTAGAATAAATATGCCAGTTACTATTCCCCTGGCTTGATTCCCCGCTTCCCCCCCGCCCCCAATCTTTGATGTAGACAAACAGTTGTAAATAAAGGTTTCTGCTTTGAGCAAGTTGGACTCGAAACCTTGAAGAAGTATTTTTCTCTGAGCTTGGCAGTTAGCATGTAGAGTTATGAGCTAGCAGCACAGTTTTATTCAGGTGCTGTGTCTCTCAGATCAGCAAAATACAGAGGGAGGATGGAACTAGGATATACAGCAAAGAGGACAAACAAAAACAAGTTAAAAACTGCAAAGGAAAGAACTTTTTGGAAAGAAATTTACAGAAATGGAAACAATATGCACTTGAATGGAAAGGAAAAAATAAAAGTTTGGGATTATAAAAGTGCTTCAAGATCCTCACTTAATATAAAATGTCATCAGACTTACAGAACTGAGTTATGCAACTGTCCCTTTGTTTGCTTCATCTTCCACTTCTTCACAGTTCCTATTTCTGCTCTTGTAACCTCCACTTGTCCACTAAAAGTGGTTTACTGGGCAATTCTTTTCTCATATTTATTTGCTGGGTTAAATACCATAATATTTCTACATATTACATACTATATATAAGTGCATACACATGCACACCAGATTAGGTAAAAACAATATATAAAAACCCTGCCATTTTCCATTACAGAAATAACTTTTCAGCTCATTCCTGAGTATGCCCATTGATGAAACCAGATACACAGAGGCACTTCACATTTCTTCACTCAGCTCCACGATTTGCATGAACAATTTCACTTTTTTTTTTTAACTTTGGAAAGGCATGGAATCAATTCATGTTTTTCACGAATAGTGGCTATTCAGAATATACAAACTGAGAAATGTTGACACATCTGCCATTAACTGTAGAAAAAAAAAGGACTATCTGTTCATTCATCTTTCTTATTCTAACTCATCATTCCGTTTATTCTCAGACTTTTTCAACAGCCTATAACGACAACTAGTGAATGTACTTTGCTAGGAAGTTCTCAAGGGGTTTTGTTATTCTTGTTATTCAGCCACGATTTCTTCAAGATCATTCACAGTGTTTTTCTGAATCACATTTAATAACGGTTGATTAGTACAATGCAAAGTTGATTCCTGCCAGATCAGTTTCTAAAAAGGTCTAGCAAGTCAGCATAGGCAAAAAGAAACCTTCTAGAGAAGGCTCCTGTTAAAATCAAAACAATACAATCCTATCCCCCCATACTTAAATGAAATTATATTTCAGCTTATAAAAAAAAGTGTGACTTTGCAGATCAATTACTTGCCGTGGTTCCATTCCCAAAGATTCTGCCATTACATGTACTGCTGCTACCAAAATATCAATAACATCTTTGTCCCTTATAATGGAACTAAAAAATTCGCTGCCTAAATGTGATCTTTTTATACCTTGTTCTCAAGTGGACTGCATATGAAGTTGTCTTAGGAATCAGCCTGGCTTCAATCAGACTTAAAACTTCAAGGACTGTGTTTAAGCAATACTATGATTTAAAAGCTCACAGAGAAAGAGCATCAAAATCACCTCTGGCATTTACAATTCTCCTGATGTTATAGCTTGCAGACATGTACAGGCCTAAAAGCTGTAGCATCATTTATTTAAACTCTAAAAATGAAAATCTAAGCTTTCTTGTGAGAAAAATTTGATTCAATACATTTTCTTCTGGTATGAATGTTTGAAAATATATGTTATTCAAAGGATGTAAGACCGCTGGAGCAAAATCAGTTCATTTCACTGTTTTTTTTTTCAGGCTCAAGAAAATGGATAGATTATTTTTTCAGCAGAACGTGGGCTGCTTCTTCACAAAGAAGAATTGCAGCAGGAAGGAAGCACTCTGAGTTTCCGACTCAAGACGACAACTGTGTCTAAGTAATTATACGTCATTCCTATCTGTCAAACACTCCTTTAAGTAATGCAAAGTCTCAACTAAACAGTGCAAAGAAAGTCTTGGCCACTCTAATGCATAAGCAATCTTATTCTTCCTTATCAACAATTCAATGGCACAGAACATGTCCTGCCAATAAGAAACAACCTACTCCTGAAATCCAAGAAAATGAAGGGGGAGGCAACACGCAACCACAGCACTAGTTTTTTGGGTCTTTCATTGCACAAGAAATCTGTTTTCAATAGAAAGCTCTTCACCTCAGTGTGAAAAAGACAAGGAAAACAGCTTCCTTAAAATCTGTCTATCCACTTTGTTATCTGCTTGTTTTTACCTTGCTTTTTACGCTTGATTTCAAATTTCGTCCTACTCAAAGGAAGAAACAGTTTCTGGCAACAACCTGTCTTTTTACAGCTCTGCAGAGACCTAAACCTATCCTATCTTGTCATAGTAATGATAAAGCATAACAGTTTGATGCTGATGGGAAGGGACAAATTCTGTCTGCAGAATTATAACTAACTACATTATTTTCAAAGAAACTTGGTGTGTAGGGTTTACGTGGCAAGGCTTTGGTAGTGGGAGCTGCAGGGGTGGCTTGTGTGAGAAGACACCAGGAGCTGCCCCCATGTTGGACTGAGCCAGTTCCAGCTGGTTCCAAAAAGGAGAGCTGGCCGAAGTTGAGCCCATCATCAACACTGGTAGCACCTTGGGGATAACATATTTAAGAAAGGGTAAAAAATGCTACACAGGAGATGTAAGAGAGAGGAATGTAAAAAGTGAGAGAAATAGACCTGCAGACACCAAGGTCAGTGAAGCAAGAGAGGGAAGCGATGTTACAGGAGCCAGAGCAGTGTCTCCTCTGCAGCCCATGGAGAAGACCATGGTGAAGGAGGTTGTCCCCTTGCAGCCCATGGAAGACCACAGTGGATAAGATAACCACCCTGCAGCTCATGGAGGACCCCACGCCAGAGCAGGTTGATATGCCCCCAAGGAAGATGCAGCCCTTGGAGAGCCCACACAGCAGCAAGCTCCTGGGTAGGAACTGCAGCTGGTGGAGAGGAGCCCATGCAGGAGCAGGCTTTCTGACAGGAACTGCAGCCTGTGAGGGACCCATGCTGGAGCAGTCTGTTCCTGAAGGACTGTACCCAGTGAAAAAGGACCCATGCTGGAGCAGTTCTTGAAGAACTGCAGCCCATGGGAAGGATTCACATTGGAGAATGGGAAAAGTGTGAGAAAGGAGAAGCAGAGACAAAGTGTTATGAATGGATTGCAACCCCCATTCCCCATCCCATGTGTGCTGCTTGAGGTTGGGGAAGGAGGAGTCAGAAGAGTCAGGATCAAAGGAGTGAAGTGGAGCCTGGGAAGAAGAGGGGCAAGTAGGAAGTGATTTTAGCTTTGTTTCTCACTATCCTACTGTATTTTTAATTGGCAATAAATTAAATTAATCTTCCCAAGTCAAGTATATTTTGCCCATGACAGTAATTGGTAAGCAGTCTCCCTGTCCTCATCTCAAGCCAGAATCTTTTTAATACTACTTTCTCCTCCTGCCTTCTGAGGACGGAGAATGAGAAAGCAGCTTGGTGGGTACCAGGCAGCCAGCCAAGGTTAACCCACCACACTTAGACATGTATCTCAGCAAAAGCAAGACCTAGAAATGCAGAGTACTAACTTAAGAAGCTGGACTTCAAGCATCTTCTTTAGATTCATAGGAGAAACATAAAACATGTGAACCTCTCCACTCAAAGGTGTTCTGGCACAGATACAGCATGGAGTCTATGATATTCATCTCGGACTAGCAAGAGGCAGTAGCTACACTGTGACTGTACTTAAAATACTGACACAATGTGCATTTTAGTTGCAAAGAGCTGAATAAACATAAATTGAGCCCAATTTCCTAAGGAAAAAAAGATGGGCATATCACTAAATACACTTCTTTGTTTCTAGTAAACAGTTAACTGCATTTGCTGGGAAAGAGAATGCAAATAAAACAATGACTTTTAAAAAGTCATTGAAGCTGCCCGCTTCTTTTGCTAACACAAAGCATGAGGATAAGTCACGGCATTTATACTTTTCCCTCTCTGGCATAGCCAGAAGTCCTGTAATAATCTGTCTTGCAGGAGGAGACTACAAAAAGTATGTTTATTTTTATCAACAGGAAGATTAATACACAGTTTGATGGTAACAAGCAGATATGTAGCCAGACAAAAGTTTTCTGACATTTTCGGCTTTCTAAGGACAGAAAAAATACTCGTACAGCATATCTTGAATGCAGCTGAGATGCCCGCATTTTAATTCCTGCAGTCTCCTTTCTTTAAATGATACCCTGTCAAATTTATTTGCTGAATAGAAGCTAAAACTATGTATGTCCCTGGTTTTCATCAGCATAACAAAGTCTTTAGACTTCAAGCTCTTCAGGGAGAGAACACATCTATATGTGGTCTGTATACCTTGACATATACTACATAAATTAATAATGATCTGCATTTCATAAGAGGTAGTAGCAGATTAAAATCCCTACATTTCAGAAAAGCTCTTTTCCTGAAGAAATTCCTGTCAACAGTCAGTACGGTACTAAGTGAAAAACAAGCCTTTGGAGGCTAAAATTGTTATCTCAGGAAAACTATAGAAAGAGTGACATCAGTGAAAGTAGCGCAGGTTTTCAAAGGAGAAAAAAAGAGCAGAACCTAACACAGTTTTATAAAAATATACACACATAAAGTTTCTACCCCCCAATGAAATTGCATAATTTAATTCTATTCAGCAACAGTGACCACAAATCATAGCATCCTTCCTACCACATTAGTAGCAGGAAAGCAGCTCTGAGGAGACAGTGACAGACGCGCCATTAAAAATGTGAACTTGAGTGCTGGCCCCAAGCTGTCGCTGGGGTGTGGCACTGAGGTCTCCTCTGACTGGTTATGCAGCTGCATTCCTATCGCTGGGAGTGCATCTGCAGCAAAGCAGATGGGAAATCAGTCACGTCGCTCCTACCAGCAGTTGTTCCAGGTTGCATATTTACAGCAAAACTCTCCCTCTGCACCGACAAAATAAAGAAGAAGAAAAACCGCCACAAAACCAACTCACACATATCACCACCAAGAAATCTAAAGCACTGAATCCAGCCTGGAACCTTAGTTTTATAAGTCTCTAAGAGATTATTCATGTCATGGTCGTACTGCATTGAGATCAGAGCTGGGGCCCCAGGTTTCCTAATTCTCTAAGTATTGTGTTTTGACATCCTTTTCACAAACAGAAACATTAAAAAAAAAATAAATGAACAACTATTGGCAACAATTACAAAAGAATCAGAAAAAGTCCTATGAACGCATTACCAGATGAATTTCCCAATCAAAGTGATGGTACCAAATCAAACAAAAATAAAATTGTGATGTCAGAAATCTCACAGGATTTTTTTTTTTTTGCGGGGGGGGCGGCATGCAGAGACACAACTATGTATGTTTTTGACCAGTCCCTCTTTATTCCTTAGGAACTTAAGCCTGCAGTCTGCTGAAACTGTTACATGGATTACAGTTCCTGTAACAGTTACTGACCTAGGAAATGACTGAAGAAACTGTATCATACACTAAAGTGCAAATTTTAATCAAAACTTACTGCACCTCATCATCTTAATGACAGGCTATACAATTCTATGTCAAGCCCCTCAAAATTTTCCTTAATACTAAACATATGCCTGAGCCATCACTACCTCCTGGATTTCAGGTAGTGATTTTTATTCGTATATTCTTTGATTAGTCAAGACTCAGGCATACCTGATTTCCTTCATATAAACCACAAGATCGTCTACCACCAGTAGATAGTTCCCTGGGCACATGGTCTGAAATCAAAAGTTTGTTTGATTGTTTTGATTTATTTACTCTTGCCTCAGTGAGGTTTCGGGAATTGAGCTGCTTGTACGCCTACCACGGGGAGTTTAACATAATGATGCACTTTGTTCAATCTCTTTAGTGCATCCAAAAGGCAATGCGATGCAGTTAGGGCTGGGTGAGGGGGAAAAGAAAAAAAGTCAACCATTTTACCAATAGCACACAACTAAAGACTGTACATTAACTTGTTGAACTGTCTGAAAGCTATTTTGGACCTGTTCAGCCTGTCTCCATCTCCTAAAAGCAATACCACTATTCCAGTCCTGCTGTTCTGCCTTTGCCACGCTCCTACTGGAGCAAGCACACAAGCAAGAAAAACATACAGCACTAACCATTTTCATTGTATATCCATATTTTTCCAGAAAAAACATGTATATATCTGAAATTAATTCTTCTCCCCCTCCCTCCCAACACTTAAATTCTTCAGATAATTATTTACTTGATTACAGATTGGAGTTTGGATATAGGTTCAGGTACTTCACAGCTCTTACCAAAATTACAAAATGTAAAAAAATAGATGCCGCAAGAAATAAGTTTCTCTGAATTTCCTCGCCCTTTTTTTTTTTATTCTAAGTATGTGTAGAAGTACTGTGAGAACTGTCTCTCTTTTTTGTGTCAATATGAGCCTGGGTCAGGGGGAAGACTAGTGTGGAAAGCAAGGAGGAATGGAGAAAAGAACGAGCCAAAACTCCTAATAGTAAGCACGTCCACACAGCTGGATGTATCCAGAATACACCACTGGAGCTGTAATTGTTCTTACTGTATTTTCCGAGCCTTTGAAAGCAGGAGCAAAATCTCAGGTCTTAAGCTATTCTTAAGCATTAAGAATGCTTTATTTCAGCTTTGTGCCAGAAGCTAGTTAAAATTAATAGCACTTTTTGCTCATGGCAATTTTTTTAAATTTATTTTATTACTTTATGAATAGATATGTTCTTAATAATTTTCTTTGTGCAGGAAAGGAAGACATTTGTTTCCACAAGGAGCATTTTTCTTTCCTGGGGGTCCCAACAGCTAAATTAAAAAAAAAAAAAAAGTTTTACAAGAAGAATATAAAAAGTTTTAAAAGAAGGACATACACATTTCTCTCGCTGTGAAATACTATCTTTTTTTCCAAGTAGCGACAGCCAATTGGTTCTTTCAATTCCCTCGCATTTCAAGAACAGCATGAGATTTGCAAAGGCAAGAGAAAACAATACAGAGTGAAAAGTACTGATTAACTTGTGGTGGCTCATTGAGTCAGAATGTGGTTCCCCACTGCGCTGTCTCTAAAAATCTTAAATCACCTTTCCCTCCCAGAAGCACCCGAATAATTTGATCTCTCAAGGTAACAGAGCTAATTCCTTTAATCCAAAGTAAAAAGCTTAACACTTTTCTTGTGAGTGGAGGATCTTGATACGTTGCATTTTTAATTGTAAAATCTGCTTATGGATTCCACCTATATATTACTAAGCAGTTAATTTTTTTTTTTTCCTTTTTAAGACAATCAGACTCAGCTATTTCTTACAAAATAGCCCTACAGGTTTATGCTAAGAAAACATTTTCTACCTTGTCCTGCTTTACTACTCTTTTCTTTACTACTGGTTTCAGTTTTAATTGCTAAATGGTATCTGAATTGTGGTGGTCTTGTCATTCTACTCCCCTCACCACTTTTTTTTTTTTTAGTACTGATCTAACTAACCCTAACTCATTAAATGAATATATATGGTATATATACACCACACATACATATACTAGAAGAGATATATTCACCAGAAGAGGGAAAATGAAGGAACATTTGCAACACACGAGTGGATTTCAGGAGATAAGGGTACCATGTAATCATGGTATGTTTTATGCAGTTTAAGGCACAGAGATGTAAATATTTAAATTGCTCACCAGGGCCATTAGTTCACTCACTTCATAGAAGTCTCTAATATCATAAGACTCTAGGTCCAACAACTATTCTAGGTATAGAATGGGGAACTGGGGATACTGTGAAGTTATTCTAAGGGTTAACTATATCAGGAGAGAGAAACGACTAGCTGTTGTCTTGGGAATAAGCCATTAGAGCACGTTTCTATCCTGCTTACATTAGAAGCTGTTACGGTCAGGATCCTTGAAGCATCACCACAAAGAAACAACATTCCCTACCAGCTGGGAGCTCTCTTAAGATTTTCAGCATCTATGGCCCTCTTCCAGTAGAAGTTGTTTAAATTTCCATCAGTTTCTTGAGATCTTTTTCACTTCCAAAAAGTAAGGTATTACTACTTTAATTACTTTATTACTAGTATCATTAATCTTGGGGGAGCAGAACGAAACACACAGTTACATCTTTCATGCTTACTACCATGCTTGGGTTTTCCTTTCTTTTTCTTTGGTTTTGATAACATGTTGTGTATTCCTGTTTGGAAACTACCATCATAGTGGCTGCATCGCCAACTCATCTGTATTCATTAGTTTTTTCTTCTATAACTGTCCCTCTTTTAGTCTTTCCTTCCTACAAAGTTCTTCATTCACTGTGCTTGTCTTCACTCGTTTCCAGCCATCTGAGTTTTGAGGAGCTTAATGCCAGCTCCTTCCTTGTTTCATCTAGTAGATGCACGTGACCTGTTATTTTTAAACTTACGCTTTTGTCACTACATCTCTTTGCATTTCTGTTAGTTGTTCAAGTCCTGTCTTTTTGCTACCAGTTGATTCTAAATTATTCTGCTGTTCTATAAATTAATTCCTGAGGTTTTCTTTAAGTTCCCTACAGGATGAACAAAGGAGAATGAAAGCCAGAAAGAAGTAATAAAAGTCTCTCTGGGTGTCTCCATAAACTTTCCTGTAAGTTAGAGAGGACCTTTAATAGATTTTTCCACTTTTCATTCTTCCCCCATCCAGCCTCCATTCTCTTTCCATTTGAAGCTTGCAACCAAAACCTTACAAGCACTTTGCAATCCATCCTGAACTAAACTCCCTGCTCAAGAACATCTTTCTCTACTTCCAAACTCCACCACTCCAGAGCTGGGTTCATCCACAGGAAGGGCTGAAAGTTAGGTATAATCCTGATCCCTTTGCCATAGAGGAGAATTACAGACTTCAAGGATCAAATTCTGCCATTTCCATGTCCTCCTCCATTATCATCATTCTCCAACACTGGCCAGATCTAGTCCCACATCTGGTTTTCTCAGAGAACAGCTACTCACTTTTCCGCAGGGTTTTAACAAACACAAGATGGCAGTTACCAAAAATGTGGATGGCCAAACGGATGCTGTAGCACAGATCAATCTTGTTTTGAAATGTCTTTCCATAACAACACTGCAAGGCCATGTATCTTCCATCCTTGCTTTCTCAAGGGGAGACTGTTGCACAGCTACAGCTCTTAGAAGATAATGTTGGCCTCTCAGTTCAATCAACTTCTCATTAAAGATAACTTCAAGATGGGGCAAACCTTATGAAATTATTTCATTTATTGAGACTTGTGCTATCTTATTTTCCATAACTTCTGGAGCTATAACTAAAAAAGCAAGCACACAAACTTGCTTTAAGTCTCAAAATGTCTCTTTGCATACACACACATACATGTATAACATATATACAAGCATATATATGGGCATGTATACACATATACATAGGCACACTTGCTGTTGTAGCACTAATAAATACACAGTGATCCTATACTGTCTTGTTATTCTTGTAACCTAAATGCTCAACTCTGCAGCTTTCCCTAGTATGTCAAGTATCATCTCTTATGGTGTACCTAGTCTCACTAATGTCTATAATACTTCACAAATAAAAGACTAGAAATCAGGCACTAAAATAACACAACACTAATTAAGTCCAAATGCTAAAGAATGAAAGGAGTTTCTGAAGTTAGCTGTCATTAGCTATATTAGGAGAGAGAAATGACAAACCGTTGTCTTGGGAATATGACATTAAAGTGCAAAAATATTAAATTAAACTTTGTTGTGCGTTAGTAAATGTCAACAACTACCTCAGTGGGAGAGTGACAGGCCTCTGGCAGAGGAATTCAGTATAAAGGAACAGATTTCAAAAAGAATCCATTTTATTCTTTAAAAGGAACTGTCAACACAAGTCACAAAGGATGACAGACAGAAATGAGATTAGGAACAGCCTTTTAAAAAACCTGTCATCCTAGGAAATCAATAGGAAATCATTAACTAATAAAGGATAGCATCTGTTATCATGGGATTTAGTGTTATTATACAACCTTCTTTCCTGATTTCATTAAAAACAATGAAGGTATTTAGCACTTTGGGAAGACGTGGAAGCAATGTTACTGGACTGTGCTCCACCCGCCATAAACAAAAAAAATAACTTCCTATACAAACATCTCAAAGCTAAGGATCATCTCAAAGAAAAAGACAGTAATAACATAGCAGGCTTTATGATTACTATTATCAGGGCAGCCAGTTTGGATTCTGTTCTGTGTCAGCTTCTGTACAAATACTATATACATTAAAAAAAATTATATATATATCTATGTCAACACTGGATACATGAGGTGTGCAATGTACTTTATCCAGTTCAGATCTCTTTTGCACAAGTAGCACTTCACTTCATAAAATAACCCAGCATGATAAGCAGAAGTTCTGTATGTAACTTATTCCACTAGTTCAAATCAGAACTCACAGCTAATCCCTTTAAGACATTGAAGCCTCAACAGAACATCAGATTTCTGGACCTTGTTATCATCTTTTCCATGCTGTAAATCTACAGTGACATCCATAAATCTATAAAAGCTACTGAGCTTGAATCTAATAGCCCAAAACTACATAATGAATTTCTGGCTTGTTATTTTACTCTGCATTTACTCAAAGCCTGCCTATGCCTAACTTTCTATGCTAGTTAGCTAAACTGACTTGTATAAACCTATTATTGGGGGTGGGGAAACACAGACTGCTTAGCCAGAAATAAATTCTTAAGATATATATCTTAACAGCACCTATAGTTAGCCCCTATTTACCAGACATACCTTCTGTGTTATACATTTGTATACAAGACAGTGCTGTTCTGATCCCATGCAGATCAAAAACCAGCACAGTAAAAAGATGGAGAGAGAAAATAAGTGAGTTTAAGTGCCTCTGAACAGAAATATCTTCTTCTTTCACTACAGTTGTCCGTATTTTCGTATACATACCTACCCACCACAGTAATACCAGCTGCAAAAATAAACTTGGAAAAAAAAAAAGACTCCATGTGTGGCAGCATCTGAACATTGTTGCAATTTACAAAAAGCATTTACCACTTACATACTGTCCTGAATAATGACTTTTTTTTTCAACTTATATTTGAGATAACAAATAATGTCCTATTAAAATACATAGTAATTTATAATTTTCATACCACTGAAGCAAGACTGTTCTTGCAGTGATACTAAATTAGGTGTTCATTTTTTAGATTAGCCATCAGATCTTTCAAACATGCAAGCTAAAGATGAAATGAAGAATGTTTGGGGTAACACACCCAAATGTTAGCTTTCACCTGTCAGGTAACAGTTATCAGGTAGAAAGTTCTGCCAGTGCAAAGCATTTTGTGAGCACTAACTAGGCCACTTCATTTAAAATGTGCTTTCATTACGAGCATAGAAGGATTTTTCCCTTCATTGTATTGGGAAGAATTCCCATGATCATTTCTAGTGTGGGATTTGTAGGGAGAGTGACAAAGAGGTGACAGACAGCAGTAAGTGCAGTACCATCAATATTACCAACTATGCAGCTGTTTCTATGTGCCACCTCACGTAAGAGCCAGTGGCCTTTTTTAGTCAGCTTAGAGTTAACCTAGGCAACATATGTAAATATAGTTTGCTTTTATTTCCTCAGGCGATCTACTTTGGTGCCAAGTACAAAGGATGAACCAAGAGAGATGAAAAGGGCCAATCACTAGTGATAGCCGGTTATATTACAAAATACATATCTCATACACAAGACCTCATAAAAGGAATGTCACTTTAAATGCAAGATATTGTCAGCTAAATAGGATTGTAATTGTTAATTCAGCAAATATATGGTTTTATTGAAGCTGGAAGAAAAATTCTGGTGTAGTTGAAAACTATGAGCTGAGAAACAATTACTTAATCTGAAATGAGATTTGTTACATAAATCCATATAAAGCAACTGCTAAAGGGTTTCTACTTCTTTGCCCTCTATTAGTTCTCTTACATCAGCCTTCTTAGTGACCCCTTATAATGGAAAAATCTTAACATCAGTGTAATTATCAAATGCTAAGGCCTTGGAAAATGTCCTGCTTCCTAAGATAGCACTGATGTTAGTTTTAATTCTCTGCTTTGTTTCCTTTCCTCACAAACAATAATCAGTTTGCTGAATGAGACCTTTTCTCACCTTTTCAAATTCCAGAGACTTTTTGCTAATTACAGTATTCACCATGATTGGAAATGAATTTGCACTCTCCAGACCATTGTCATGTGTTCTGAGAGGGAAGGATCAAAAGTTAGTTCCAGCTCATTACCTAACTAGAAGTTCAAGCTAGAATAAGAGGAAACAGGAAAAGGCAAAATTAAAAAAAAAAAAAAAAAAGAAGAAAAAAAAGAGGAAAAAATCCCCGCATTGCTAGCTCACAGTGTTGTGCCAAGCCAGAATACTGTAGCAGAAGGCTCTGTGAGAAATATTTCCCCGCAGTGTGCATGCTGAGTGAACCCCTGATGATAATAAAGCTCTCAGATCCACACAAATTCAAAAAGTTTGTGCTGTCTCTCTTTGATCCACACATCTGACAAAATCGGCAGCATCTCCCTTAAGTGAAATAAAATTTTCGCAAATAGTGAAACATTCCTGCTTCTACAGTTTACCTACTCTGGGAAGCGCAACATGAACAGTTCCTTGTTGTCCTTGAATACTATGGGCAAAGAAGTGTTATCCCTTTTACAGCATATTGGATCATAAGATTAAAAAAATGAAATGTTCCTGTGGGTAAAAACAACATCTTAAAAGGCTGGTGTCAATGAACATCAGACTGTCTCCTGATTTTTTGTAATAAATGAGGATGGGAAAATTATTTAAAGATTCAGTGGCAATGTTTCAAGGACGTTCAGATACAGATCTGAAAGTCAGTTAAATTATCTCAGGTGATCATTTTCATTATAGATTATGAAGAGGCTTTTTTCATTGATATCCCTAACCCACATACATACATTCATAGAAAGATAAAGTGACAGGGCAAAAGTTCCTCCCACTTGCTTTGACAGAGGACTGGTATGTCAGGGCAATTTAAAAAATGCAAAGATGGTACAAGAGGATGTGTACAATCATCTTCTCTGATAGACTGCTGCCAGATAGAAAAGATCTGGGTGAAGTAGCGATGCTTTGCACTTTGATGAGGCTCAGATAGAAGTTAATTCAATTTGTACATATTGCTGCGTGTGTTAAGAAAGAGGCATCAAAAATTGGTTCCTGGCAATACCCAGCTAGAAATTCAACCTAAAGAGAGTAAAAAAGGAACATTCGTACAGCCCATCTCCTGCTATCACCTCACACATGCAAAGATACCTAGCACAAGCCTCCAACTCCAAGTTCAGAGAGCTTTGCACAAGCAGCACAAATGTGTCATCATTTTTCGTACCAAATATATATTATTTTCTTTCAATCTTCAAAGGTCAAGTCTCCTAAAGTTCTCGTAATTCCTGTTACAATCCTCTAAAATATTCTTCATGTTTACACCTTCCTTACAGTAAGGCGTTCAGAAGTGAATGCAGTTGTGCAGATAAGGCCCTGTTGGTACACAGCACGAGAGGAAAGATTACTGCCCTCCTGGAACTTCTGTGACTACACACCAGAATGCTACCTACTTCTCTTTGCAATTATAGCATATCCTCAACTGGTACTTTGGTGAGTAGGGTAATCTACTCTGATTGTGATCTTGTGTAATCTCTAAATTAGTATCTAGCCAATTATCACTGTCTATTTGGTTTCCTAAGTGCAGCATTTTGCAGCAGTTTTTTTCAAAATTTCACCTTAATTTCAAGTCATTTCTCCAATTTATGATGTTCATTTTGAGCTATAATCTTAAGACATCAGTAAAAATAACACTATACTTGGGACAGAACTCTGATTTCATGTATTCAATTTTATTAGAATAACTAGAATAGTTATAGTTAGAATAGTTTGAATAATTCAACAATTAGAATTCAGTAGTAGGAATAACTCAGTAGTTTAATAGTTCAAAGAATAATTGAATAGTAAGAATAATTAGAAAATTAGAATAATTTTTATTTTCAGTACCCACAGCTGTTCACGGACATGTCTAGCAATGCACATTATTGGAAGCTCTTAATGTGACTTAGCTAAATAAGATCTCCAAACAGGCAAAACAGCTGATTCCTGAATGATACATAATTTGAGGGACCTCTTAAGGACACTCTGAGGCAAATCAGGATCCTGCTAGAGTCAGGGGGCCTTCTGACAGTCAGGAGCATCACAGTTTAGCCCTCCGGATTCAGCAAAACAAATTATGTAAAACAATGAGACAAATGTCATCCAACATTTTCACTGATGACAGATTAGAGAAAATTCTACACATTTGTCCAAACTGTCTCTCTCTTGCCTGTGTTGTTTAAAACAAGTGAGACAAATCAGAAATAGTACAGCAAAAGGAGAGAGGGAGAAAATAAAAAAAAAAAAATTATTTTACCTGTAAAGTACTTGAGAGTATTTTTATTTTTCTGTGTTAAACCTAATGGCCGCATGTGCTCTTCTAGTTTTCTCTGTGTTAATTATGACAGTCTGGCACAGCAATGATGATAAGTGCTGTCTGTATTTTCCTTGTGTACCCCTACACAGAGGATAAGGAATCATACCTCTTTTTTTCCACATTTCTACATAAACTCAAAGCATAAAAGTAACTTTACCTTGGAAAATAGTAAATAAGAAAAGACTCAATTTTAATTCAGACATGGACCCTGAAACTTGTCTTATTAACAAGAGTTTATCTTTACTAGCAGAGTCCTTTTAAGCTTTTAAAGCTGGACTGGTTGTGTTCCAAAATACACAGAAAAAACACCTCTTGATATCAGTGGGATTTAACTGAAGTCTCCATGTGTGTAACTCACTTTCATTCCTTCCACTAAGAATCACCCAGCGATATGTAGAGCATTTGACATCTGTTATAGCTATGTAAGAGCACAGGCTCTTTCCGTATTTTCAACTGGTTAATAATTTAGCATACTTCACGTGTTATACCTTAAGTCCTCGTCACAGTTCAGGCACCTATGAAATTACTACAAAGATTCCGAAACACTTAGCTGGTTTTTGGATTATCGTTTGTAATCCCATCATTCACTCGTTACTTGCACCTTTTCAGAGAACACTGTCTTCTGGGCACAAAAAGAAGAAAAAAGCCTGCTCAAGCAGTTAGTGTCTGCACTCCAGTCTGCAAATCTCAAGTTCAGACTTTTCTCATCAAACAGGTATCTATCAGCATAGGGACTACGCTACAATGCGGCTTTGCCATGTGCTTTTCCACCTCAGCAATTTCAAATCAGCTACCAGTTTCACTCAGTTCTTTGAAACGCACACAGCCATGCTGAACTAAGCAGGCTTGGCAGAGGGGCAGGAAAGACTGGGACACAAGTGATGACTCAAACTGTCTACTTAAGAGAGTTAAAAGAAACTGCACACACTGCTTATTAGGAGCCCCTGTAAGTCCAGAAAGATAAACAACACTTGCAGAGGGCACAAGAAATGGAGGGAGTGCATCACTCAAGCGTGTGCAGCTCAATCACGTGGCAACAGCACAGTGGATCCTCTGAACAAATATAATTTCTCTGTATGTGTTTTAGCAGCAATTTTCCAGGACCCTGAGCTGGGAGAGGAGCTAGTTACAGGAAGATATAGGAAAAGTCACATTCTATTTGCTTTTCACTGTGATTTTACCATACATGGCAGATTCCCCCTGCAAAGAGCTGCGTTGAAGAGAAAAAATAAATAACAACAATAACAGCAAAACAGAAAGGTAAGAAAGAAAAGTAAAAGTACTCTTTTAAGATATATTTTTAAATTGATTCTTCTAGCCACATTTAGAAAAAAATAAACTGAATGGCAATAAGTCTAGGGAAAAGAATAGTTTCATATGTTAAAAAGTAAATTCATGATGCTACACCACCACTGGTGACACAGCAGCTGTGTCATATCTCTTTTGTAAGACTTTAAAGGACCTGCTGTTACAAATGCATGTTATTTATGTTTCTATGGATTTTATTTGCATAGCTCTAGCTCAGTGCTCTTCTTGGACTCAAATATTCTAAGTTTCCTGTATCTTTCCTTAAGTGTAACACAAACCTAGACGAAATGAAGAACTGTTCCTATGGGTTCCTTTACCATGAGTATTTACCAGTAACTACATCATCATCATCTTTAACATACATTTTGATATTCCTCCTAACTTTTATATAGCAGCAATCTTGTCTAACAAATGGATACTCCTGCTGAGGGAAGTTATAGGATAACTCATCTCCCAGACTGAATGAGACAATCCCAGGGCCTACATGTATTTTTTTTTTCCCAAAATATTATTAATTTTCTCCCTTGTCAGAAAGCTATCCTAAAGGTAAGAGTTTAGGGACATAAGCTGGAGAGAGGTGTCAACTGTAATGCCACACATGAGTTCACAGGCTGTAGGAAAGATCTACTCAATTTTTGGCAAGGTCCAGTGGGTGGCTTTACCATGGTCTCCTTAGGCACAGCCTGAAGGAAGCAGTGTACCCGTTCCACAATCAAAGTTGAGTCTGCCATTTCACTATCTTTGCCCAAAAGTAATTTCCTGCTTTGTTTTATTCAAGTTGCCTTTTTGAGGGGCAATTTTTCAGTGTGGATCTTCAAAAGATTAAAAATTATCTCATGCACTTATACCTGTTCTCTCTTGTTCTACGTTGTTTTTCTCTACTGTGATAAGAAAACTAATTAAAATAGCTGATTCCTTCAAAAGGAAGATCTGGAAAGTTCCAAATACACTGAACTCCACTGATTGCAAGCCTTCACGTCAAAAACATTTTTCATATGTATTAAAGGAGCACAATGGCTGATTTTAGCTCTTAAGCCAATATAAAACAACCATAGATGCAGGATGGAAAATGCTGAATAGACCATCTAGCATGGCCCTGAGCCTACACAATAGTCCTATAGTCCACTGGGCTATATAAAAACGTGACTTGAGTGAGAAGGCAGTTTTCTGTGGTTCCACAAACTTGTATCTTAACATGAGGTACTGGAGCAGTAAACTGATTATAATAACTGGGATAAAGTTTAAAGTTATCCTTGAAACAGGTTTATTTGGAAGAACAGAAAATTATAGTCAGACATTGTATGCAACAAATATTAAAATGCTGCTTAAAAAAATTCTTGAAAGGAAGACTTTCTTCCCACTCACCAAAAAGTCAGGCAACCTGTTGTGGTCTATGCGCAGTCTGCAACATACACAATCACTAATGACTGGGGAGCGCTTCCATATTTTCACTAATTTTTTGCTAGTATCAAAGAAATTACTGAACTGAAAAGAAAGAGATTAAAATAAAAATTAAGTTCATCCATCACTCTCTATGAGCCATGAAAAAGTCTTCAGAGGGAATAAATCTTTGTGTGAGAGAATACTGCTGCTGAAAACTTTTCATGCTTGAAATGCATGAATACCTTAAGGCTTGTAAGCTGTTCTGTTGACATTTTGCTCTTTTGATTAAATTTCCTATGCTGCTGCATATAATGTGAAATGATAGTACATTGCTGTTGTATTTCAAAAGTACCTTTTCTATATAAACACATAAGTAGTCTACTTAAATTCTTAGATATATTATTACTGGCCTGGAGCTCTTCTGAGTAGCAGTAATAGGTTTAACAAGCATGTTCATTAGCATTACTAACGTACAGCAGTAATTAGCAATTACAGCACTCTTTCCAGGTTCAAAATGTTCTGGGAGTTTCAAGGAAGATTTTTTTTTTCCAAAAAAAACAGAAAGAAGAGTTTAATCCTTTTCTAATTTGAAAAAAACATGCCACACAATATTACTGTGAGTTAGGTAAACAGAGGTGTTTTACAAACATGAGTTGAAGTGACTTGCCAAGGCCACAGCTGGAATCACCGTAAGAGTGGGATCTGAATTCAGGCTTCCTAGTTTTCAGTTCCTGTGTCAAGGTGGCAGGTGGGCTACGCCTGCCTACAGGTCTTAGGAAAAATAAAAAATAGTACTTGCTTATTTTTTTTTTTTAAACAACTTGATCAGAAATCTGCATGCACTTAAACATTATTCTCAGTTTAGGTGATCTGTAAAGCTGCCAGGGCTGACAGTCATGGAGTATATTACAAATCTTTACCTGCATACAGAAGCTTTATTCTCAGTCAAAAGCCACATAATTTTTAAACATCAGTGATTCTTGATAGAAAAGACATCCTAAAGATTAATTTCCATAGTGGCAATAATTATCAAAGCAGACAAACAAGTTTCCTAAGAAAAACAGAGCTAACACTCCTTTCAGAAGAGCAATTCACACCCTCCCTCCCTTGTTGGAACTTCATTGGTACGCATTTTAGTATAGCAACATGGGCTGAATTCACAACTTCGGTGATTGTGGATCCTGCCCAGTAACATACTGTGCATCTCCAACTCTGACTAAGGTCAGTAGCAGCCCAGATTCTTTCAAGTGTTGCTGAGCATCTGGCAGGGTTGTGCCCAGTGAGAGGAAGAGTTTCGGAGAGTATCAGCATCTACAGTTTCAGTAAGACTGATATTGTTTGTGTGAAAGTCTTAGATGAATACTATCACTTCCGTGGAAATGTTCTTCCTCAATAGGTTGTTTTGCACAAAGATGTAAAAGTTAACTTTAGCCAAAGCAACTTGGATTTCTAATAGCATTTGGCTCCAATGAATGCCTCACATAGAACATAATTCATATAGAACAGATGAAGAACCATTACTGTACTGCTCCTGGCTTGTCTACAAACCAGAACAAATAACGAAAGAGGTGCCCTTATGTTTCGCTGGCTTCTGCTCAGGATTTCCCAAGCTAACACATCCTAGCACCAGCCATAGTATGAGAGTCCTTCAGATGCTTCATGTTTTAGTGTTCTCAGGACTGTGGTGACACAACACAAATGCTTGATAAAGCCAGTCTCGGATTATGTATAAAGCTCAAGGAAACCATTACTGTACTAGGATAACAATCCATACTTTGTCAGTACTCAAGAGAAGCCAAGCACTCTGTTTCTGAATTACATCTCCTAGCAGAAAAATGCCCCAAAGCAAAACTACTGCTCGCTTTGCATCCTGATGGAAGAAGTGTACGTGTGAACTAAGGTATGGCTGTTGTAAACCAGTGTTTAAGAAAAGCATATTTCAAACAGAAGCATATGAATAAAGTTATTTTATTCAACATTTTGAATCCACATCCGAGAACTAGGATCCCTCTTGGCACTGGGGGTTGCAGATGACTGAAGTATTAGGGAAGTACTCTGCTAAATAAATAAAATTTTAAAAAATTCTTTTTCCACAAACTACAGTAGAAAATTACAGATATTTACAACAATTTATCCCCCCATCTCCTTTCAACAATAAAGTTTGAATGGGGATCACAAACATATCTTAAGAAAAGCTATGGAACTCCAGAATCAGCACTTGGTGACACTGTTTGCAACTGTCCCTCCCTTAATACAATACGTGGCTTTATGGTGATCCATTTCAGACATTTTCAGCAATAAAGAAGAAAGGAGAAGATGCTGCCAGCATCCCTTTGTGAGCTTTCAAATGGATAACTACGAATGATAAGAGGTGACCTCTAACTCATGCTGTCTGACATAGCAACTATCCATCACTCCTGTCAGATGTAGAGGAGGAAGAACTGGAAAGAAACAGGCTGCATTTTATCAGCTTTAGAGTCCTTACTCCCTTTAAAAGGCTGCTAAAGGGCTTGTAAGTATGTTTGCCAGCAGTTCCAGTCAAGAAACATTCTTTGAAGGGACACTAAAACCTGAGCCTGCATGTACATGACACAACTGCACCACACAGAGTAGAGAGTCATCTTCAGTTTAAGAGACTGAATATAGACTACTGAAGTGAGTCAGGTCCATCCAAGAATTTGTCTTCTTTCTCCCAAAATATAACATAGCACCAGTCTGACAGAGATGTTACGGGAAAGGGCAATTGCACGTTCATCAAAATATTGGGAGTTAATGATTTTGCTATATTTTAATTCAGTAATTTCTGCCACAAGCTGCAGAGCAATAAAAGAAGCAGATGGACAGAGTTAATTATGGCAGAACCACAAAAATAGTGGAATGAGACATGTTAGGTGCAAATTTTTCCACAAGACACTGAGAAATCTTCCAATTCCAGCATCCTGTTCCCTTGTCACCTTCTCAAACATGGTTCTAGTTTCACAGGAATAGATGATACATTTTCCTAGTATTTTAATTAAAAATAAGTTTTTCATGAAAAAAAATTATGCAAACAGAGCATTTAAATATTTTTAAGTGTGTCCTGGTATAGATGTCACTGACAATTGTTCTGAAATCAATAATTTTATTTTTATGCAACGTTCAACAAGCCTCTTCCCAGATAGCAGAGACGAAGAGAGAAAGGGTGGAGAATACTGACAAAGAGGTCAAAGAAAGAAACAGAAGAAACAGAAATGCGGTGGATCCTCTGAACAAATACCATTTCTCTATACGGGTTTTAACAGCAGTTTTCCAGCAATCTGAGCTGGGAGAGGAGCTAGTCCAAGAAGATATAGGAAAAGTCACATTTAGTTTCCTTTTCATGTGTGGCCTTGAATTTGACTGCATAATCTGGGAATTTTTTTTATATAGAATATACGATAATCTTAGCACTGGCTAAGAATTTTAAGAAAGCCTAAATTCAGACTAGGGACTAGAGCATGAGTCCGTACCCTTAAAATAGTGGTAAAGGACTAAAGGTATCCATCAAAAGTTACTGCAAACATTGTGACTTTCACTCCTTTGACATTATTACATGAAGGACCTTCAGGGCTAGGCACGAGAACTATCACTTCAGGCATCTAGTATCTTCAGGTTACCCACACCAAGGGTAATTTCCAGGTTTTCTGCAATCATTTTATAATGGTCTCCCAGGGCAATCTACTTTCAGAACCAGAAGTCCATGCTACTTCCTTCAGAATGCAAAAGGCTATTTACAGAGTTATGCTCTGAGAAACACAGCTTTGTACATGAACTATTTTGCATCCTGTACATAATTTCAACACAGCTAGTTTATTCTTCTCAACATGGAGCCAACAAAGCTGAGGAAAAACAAGCTAGTTTTCCTATTCTATTTCTTACGCCAACACATTTTCCATTCAGGTCTAATTCCTGCCCCCTAAAGATAATCACAAGAGTACAATTCCTCTCTATTTATTATTATACTAACTTCTAAAGTATTTGTGTTTTAATATGGCCCCTTATTATTTTCAGTATCAACATAGCCTAACAATTTAAAGACGGAAAAAGCCAATCTTGTATGCTTCTGTTCCTTTAGTAACAGTTTGCTTGGTTCCACATCAGTTTCTGTTTTTAAATGGACATCTATACAGAAAGTCTGAGCAGCAATAAATTATTTGTTCCACCAGAGAGTCTTGTCAGACAAGCTTTTCCAACGCATTGTATTAACACATATTCTGAGCTGAGGCTCAGTTTAGGACATGTGACAAGAAAAGAGAATAAAACCACATGAAACATCACATCAATTCATTGGAAAGCAGTTCAAATTTCAAAAACAAAGAAAACCAAATTTCTTCCAGAACAGGCCTTTGTGGGTTGTTCATGTTTGCATGAATCAAGCCTAGAGCTACATTATTATTTGTGTCCAAATTTTAGTTAGAGACACGAGAAATCAAATTCTGTCCACTTGTTCTTCTACTGCTCAATTCCAGCATTAATTAGAAGCCATAGAGAAACCTCTAATTTATTCCACTTCCATAAAATCCTTCAGCTACTTTATGCCAAAAAAAGTTAAGCATAGTGAGCTCCCTTTCCCATATCTTCACCTACTGTGCCTCTTCCTGTGTTTAGAGGTGGGCAGAAGCTTGGACAAAGAGATCATTTCCACTTCTCCAGTCAGGTTTTAGGTGGTTATTAGAGTAAAGAAAAAAAAATGGAAAGGAAATTTCAGCCATTCCAACTGCAACAGCCTAAAATTTTAGAGGAAAATGGAGTAAAGTCACCAAACAGAAAACAAATACCTTAATTTGTTCTCTGATAAAGTTCAGGATACAATTGATTATTGATCTTTTAATCGTTCATCTTTTGTCTTTGTTTGAAGAGGATGCTAAGAATTATTTTTCATTATTTGTTTAATATGCTAGCCTTACGTTGGAAGACTCATGTTTCACAGAAGACTTAAACAATTTTAATGCAAGACCTGGCAGAGAGCTTCTCAGAGACACGAAGTAACCAAAGACAACTAGAGGCTCCTATGCGATGCAGACTCAAGCATGATTCCGTTTTCCTGCTTCAGCAGGTACACGTAATCATTTGTAAGACTAGCCTGGAAAGGCAAACCTGCAGCAAAAGACCAACAAGCTAGTCCCAACAACTATGTCTATATTAACATTACCTTACTCCTGGGTTTGTGTCCAAGTCCTGCTTCCCCAGTTTATACATCAGTGCACACCAAGAAGATTATCTACCTGGACAATACAGGACAGGGTAAAAGGAAGAAAAGCTAGGTGGCAGTCCAGTGCCCTAGAGATGCTAAGGATACAAGGAAGCTAAGGAAAAAAAAAAATCAACACAGGTACAGAAAAAAATAGAAATTCCTTATGTACCCAACCCTGACTTTGCAAGCTACGTTGGCAAGCGCACATGCAGTGAGTGCAAGGTGGACATTGAGGGGGTCAGAGAGGTGGATTCCCTGGGTGCACAAGACTATGCTATAACATTGCACAGCTGAATGCAGGGTAAAAGGGTGCCATAAATGGTATATGAACCAATTACCAAGGACAGTAAGGTGTATAAACCCAGCTTTGCTCCTGCTGAAGTGACACACAGATGCTGCTCATGTGAGTGAGAGACAATGTAAGACCAACACGGAAATGACAGGCTTATGGCACTTGGTTAGGCAAATTTAAACCCAAATTCAGCCAAAGCTACCAAAACTAGGCTGGATATAGTTTATTTTATTTTAAAGAGATCACTTTCCTCCAAGGCCTCAATCTACAAATTGTGGACAGTATAATACTTTCTTCCCCTTTCTTTTTTGTTGGCAATTTACATTATAAAGTCTTCAAGCCAGTAACTGACTCTTAACGTTCCAGATTTTTTTTTCCATGTGTCAACATAAAGTAAGATTTTACAGCCAGATGCAATACATCTTCAAGGGAAAGGACTCTTTTCCTGACCTCAGAGGACTCTGAATAAGATCCTTTGTCCTCAGAAAAACTCAAGCAACTGAAGGAAACAGTAGGGAAGCAAAGCGAGCAGAAGAACAAAAGGGAAAAAAAGACTAATTCCCTCCAGATATAAAAAAAAAACCCTACAAACCACCAACCAACAAACCCACACACATCATGCAATGCACAATAAGAAAAATCTCTGCAGACAACCCTAACTCTGCAAAAGCACTTGCACATTATTGAAAATCTATGTTGTAACAAATTGATCTGACTGAAAAGGTAAAATTCTACGCTGAGGCAAGAGAGGCAAGTACCCCTCCCCCTCAAATGAGCAAATATCTTTATTGTTTTACTAAAAATGACTTCTCATTACAAAAACTTACAGTGTAAGATTTTAAAGCTATTAAATCTATACAATGAATAGACATCCCCATTAACTTTTTTAAAGAGAAACTGCTATTAGTCAACTGTTTCATGCAGCATTCCAACAATTGCTGTATTTCATCAACTTTGGTTATTTCAGAAATTCAGTCAATAACATTCTGGGGAAAAAAAAAAAAAAAAGACCTTAGCAGAAAATATTTTTCAACAAAAAAATACCAGGCAGTTCAAGCTTTTATGATCATTCACCTGCAAATAGAAAAAAAACCCCTTGTTCTGCATAATGCAGCTGGGCAAGCTGCTGTCTAAGCACTAACATTAACAACACAAGAACTAGGGCAGCACGCATGGGAGTGCATCAGGAGGCAGGTCACAAGATGATAAAAAAGAACATCTGTTGCTCTTATTTAAGATTTAGGATTCACATCTGTCCCTCTGCTCAAGAGCTAGGATTCTTTTTAATCCCTTTAGAATAATATAAAATACAGTTATGACACTTTGCACAAAATAAGTAATTGAGACTACTACAAGTATAACTAAAGATATCGCAAGATTCTGCTCCAGGTTTCCCCCATGCCTCCTAGAATGTCAAAGCCCTGACAGAATTTGCTTTACATAGTTCTGTGCCTAGAAATTGGGTCTACACTTCTAAATGAAGCTCAGTAGACAATAATAGAGAAAAAAACTCAACAACAAAGCATTATCCCAGCCTCTTCACAGTAGTACGTGGTGGGACGACAACAGATAACAGGCACAAGGTGAAACAAAAGAGATTCAGACTGGCTGTAAGGAAACACTTCAGCATTTTACCAGTAAAGCAATGGACCCTTCCAACCTGAATTATCTTATGACCCTATGAAATGAACCATGGTTCTGGGTTGGGGATATTTTGGTTTTAGCCTCATTTGTGACCTCACGCATTTTTGACCTTATACCATACCAACATGGCACTGAAGAA
The DNA here is from genome assembly GCF_013368605.1 of Nyctibius grandis. Classification (NCBI taxonomy): domain Eukaryota; kingdom Metazoa; phylum Chordata; class Aves; order Nyctibiiformes; family Nyctibiidae; genus Nyctibius; species Nyctibius grandis. The sequence goes on along the minus strand of NC_090661.1, from coordinate 9,263,238 downwards.
AGAATAATTGATTTCCTTAAGGGTTTTTAACAGATCTCCTTGCTTCAGCATTAGTGTGTCATACATTTAAATTTACTTTTATTTTCCTATAGTTGACAGATAGATGCACAGAAAGATTAAAATAAAATCTACCAATAATTTGAAATATCTAATCACACTACAATAAGACCCAATTTTATTAAGACAGAACTGTGTGTTTGAAGTACATCTATTCTTTCATTGCAACTATAGCTGTGAGTCCAGAGTGGATCTGGAGGGTCACAAACTATGCAGAAAAGGAAGACCACATGATTAGTGGCTAAGACCACATGATTATTAGTGGCTAACTGTGAAAACAGTGGGTTTGGTACTGCATAGTGATAAAGGTGATAAAGAAGAAATTTGAAGAAATTTAGAATTTTCACTTGGAAACAAATTTGTTATGCAGCCTGTCTTTGAAAGTTTCAGTATCTACATTTAACATAAAAGACTAAGCTTGGCATAAGCTAGCCTTAGCAATCACTGGACAAAATCCAACTCACCACATTTTACCACAAGGCCACATTTAATCTTGCAAATCCTTGCTTTGTTTACTATATTTCCTACTTCTTCATTAACTTTATTGTCCTAGATGACAGTTTTCTTCATCATTCTTGATTTAAATCCAAGGCATGTTCCCAGCCCTAATTTATCTGCAAAGCGCCACAGTAGACAACAATTTGGTAGAAACCACAGTACATGCTTATTTAATTACAGACAGTATAATAATGCATATGTATATGGACAAGGGAGCTAATTTGACATTGAACAAACAACAGGGAAGGAGAAGCCTGTGCATAATTTTCTGTGTTTTAAAGACTATGAATAACAGGAGTTTAATTATATCATGTCATATCTATATGCACATAGATCATCAACAAGGTTGCTCCAGACAACACTCTGCTAGTTACATTAAAGATGTACTTTTATCTCATGCAATAAAAGCAGCAGGTTGTCATCTTTCTCATGGAATAACCCTGCCAAGAATGGCATATTCTAGCTGGAGAGTGCCACAGGTATTTCCTGACAAGAGTGGAAAGGCGAGATACAGGAATCTTATGTTCATTCTAGCTCTCAAACAAATTTTCTTTAATATGTACAGTTTTTCACACCAGCACAATCATTTCTCTGTCTTCACAGCCAACACGTCCTTAATACACAACAGCATGGGATGAGCCGTGGAAGCACACAAGGGATCAGCATTCTGAAATATTTTTCTCTCTCATGCCTATTTACCATAATTTAAAGGGTTTTTTAAAAAAAAAATTACCTATGAAATTAACTGTATTATCTATGATTGCTGTAAAGCATGATTTAAGTAAAAGCAAGAAACATTATGTACCAAATAAAGCAGAACTTTTTCTTTAATTAATTCATGCTTACAAATTTAAGAGTTCTTTTACGTATCTACGATCCAGATGGTATTGTAAATAAGAGCTTTGGATGTTGTTTTTAGAAACAAGTTGCATGAAAGATGCAAAGTAGAAAGTGTACTGAGATGGGTGAGATAATTTATTGACAATACTGTAGAGAGGATCTTTTGTGATGCTAGTCACAAGCTAACCTACATTATTTCCAATACAGTTACTCTGTGATATTGTGGTATTTGATGGGAAGCCAGAGAAAGATACATGTCATCCAGGACTGTCAATACATAAGGAATATTAAGTATGAATGTATTTGTCCTAATTTAAAAAAATATTAGTAATATGATATAGGTTTTTAATAAAGGAAAACTTATTTATTTATTTTCTCACACAGGCCACTGCTTAGGCCTGATCAATTCAGATGGGTTTCTCTTCCTAGAACTATTAGAAGAAAAGATTACTATTGTCTCTTACATAGTAAAGAAGGATTTATTACTCGATGATAATGCTGTGCAAACAAGAACCAGCAGTTATTACAGCACATTGGTCGGGGGTGGGGGGGTGGGGGGAGAAGAACTGTACCAAAAAAAAAAAAGTTGTTATTGGTTTGAAAATCCCCCAACTTACTCATGTTGTACCTCATAAATCAAATAAAAGTTAGAACATTTTGGATGCTGAATCAAAGAAATGCCTTCCAACAATCCATGCATTCCACAGTAAGGGTAGAATTTTTCTTATCTTGTTAAAAAAAAAAAAATCTTTTCACTCAGGAAATGACCTCTGCTTACCTACATCAGAGATATTTTCAGACTCAAGGTTCAAAAGAGCTGCAAAGTAATTTGTTTTAACGATATACAGAACATCTTATTTTGCAAAAGGCTGTCATAAAGCATAAGGGAATCTGTATTTCAAATCTTTGAATGGCTCTGCTTCCAGATTTCTTGTTTCTAGTGAAGCTTAACTTTTGGTTAACTTGAAAAAGCAGTTGTTATTTAAATGGAGAGATTTAATCTGTTGTGAAAATCGGTTGTTATGCTCTCTTCCTCATGGTAGTACAACTGACTATGCATTAGGAACAAATTAATGAGTTGATGAATATTTACCATGTATCAGTTTTTACTTATCCTCTCTAGAAGGGACTGATATTACACACATCAGTCTCATAAAGGGGATACAGTATATGAGAATTAAAACATGAGATAAATCACCCATTTCCCACATTTGTGCAATAGCGAGGAAGATCTTAAACAGGAATGCTCAGGTGATCTTTGGGAAACAGGTACAGGAAATATGTTAAATATTTTCCTGTCCCATGTACATTGTTCCTTGGGTGCAACTGGGTACTGAAATCACCAGGTCTTTGGAAAAGGGATTATCACCTTGGCATGCATTTCTACAGAGACTGATACAAGTGGACTGAATTCACTACTTGGCTATATACGTGTTACTACAAGATACTACACTGCCCAAAATGTGAAAGTTACTGTAAATATCTCAAATTATCACTCGATGCCCTGCATCTAAAATGGTGCCTTGTAAATCGATACAGTAGCTTTTTCAGTAGTAGAAGCAGAACAGTAATGTTAGCTATGACAGAACATGAGGATCAGAAGTATAGTTTTCAGCTTATTCTCTTTCTCTGTTTTTTAACACACACAAAGTTGCTCTGCGGAGGGAGAAGGAAATGGAGAGATATACAGTCTCTAGATCAAAGCATGAACTTTCCCACGAACTATTTATTCAAAGGTCTAAAGAATTTAGTTCTATTACAGTAAAATCAGCTCTTTTTTGTTTGTTTTATAGTATTAAAATGTCCCACACTCAAAGGTTGCAGCAACTAACATTACCATAATTTACAGGGCAGTATGCAAGATTTTGCTTGTCGGGAATAGTTTAGATGGATACCTGTCAAGTTATCTCTTAAGACAATGAACATTCTTACTAGTTTTTTTCTACTGCAGTTTCAGAATCACTTCGTTCATATAGTCGTGCTTGTAAGTATATGCAATGGATAACTTAAAGAGCCCAAATTCATTAATTTACAAAGATAAGTAAACGTGTACGAAATAATTAATTTTTCCTCATTTTCTTTTTCCAGTATTTTGTTCTTCTACAAATATTAATAAATTCGCTTCTTTCAGGAAAGCAATGCTGATGTCCTAATGCAAATTAAATAACTATTTATTTCAATGTTTTCTTCAAAAAGGATGTTATGTTATACTGGAGCCCTCTGTCAAATCAAAATCTCATTAATAATCTCATTGACCCTGTTCAAGGTGATGAAAATATTGCATTTATGACTTGTTACCAACATGTCTATTTAATTTTTATCCAACAGAAGACCGACTGAACTTTGGTAACCATCTAGCATCAGTGAAAAGCAAAATTGTGACATTTCTCTTGCTGAAACAGTGGAAGGACATATTGGCAATTACAGCTTTATGGCCTTGAACAAGATACTCCTTCAAGAACTGCTGTTGCTTCATATGGATTTTTACAGACAAAAAGAACTGGGACTCCTTTGGCTTGAAACTAAGAGACGAATCCTACTGGTATTAGGAAATACACAGAAATCTAGGCATCACCATTAACACTCATGCTGAGGAAAAGCAGTCAGACAAAATGGGAAAAAAAAATCAAGATGTCTATTTATTCAGGTGCAAGGTACATACATTCATAGGAAAATCTGAAGATTAGTATATTGCTAAGAAAGGGGTATAATAGATTTTTTCAACTATGTGTGATATGTGTCAAAAATATTTGAGATAGATAGGGCCTGTGGTTATAATGTGAGTTAAATGCTATGATTAATCCTATGGCCAAAAAAATTATTAAATACATTGAGCCCACTACAATTCAGAGGTGATTTATGCAGGAAAATTATTGTGCAATGAGGTAGAATATTAATTTACAGAACACTGGCTTCCTCACATTAACCTCTTCGTATACCCTCACAGAGTACACTAAATTCAAAGCAATGTAATCCATTTGCTAAATGGAACACAGTGCAACATCCACACTGCCAAAGACTTGGGCACCAATGTATGATGCGTAGCTCTTAGGTCAAAAAATGGAAAATTGTCCAAATTTCTGCTGCTTGGCGCTGACCCCTGGCAGCAGAGTGCATAGCACTTGGCCCAAAACTTCCTCTGACCTTCCCACAGAGGTCCTTATGGCACTGCAACCTTAGTAGGAGTAGTAAGGTATTTTTGCAAGTTCAGAGTAATGAAATAGTCTTGGGGCTGCGGTCATGTAAACATGGAGCAGTTAGATTGATATAAATTTACACGTCTGATTTTCAAGTTCACCATGAAGACCTATTTTCAACCTTTTTTTAAATTAAGCCTGACATTTATGAAATATATAAATAAAAATAAAGCAAGAATACCTTAGATGAGTATTCCTTGCACTCTTTCAGTACTGTTCCTTCTATCATTCATTTAATCAATTATACTGTGAATTTCTTCAGAACAAAACATCGATGTTATTTACTTTGTCTTCCAAGGAGGTATTAATTTGATTCCAGAATATTAACTTTCAAATAATTACAAAAAAGTTAGCAACCATCTTGGTAATAGCTTATGAACATTCTAAATAAGCATTTATTATGGTTAGCATTACGGGTGCTTTGAAATTTGTCCTTTAAAAATTTTTCTCTTCAGGTAATTCTTTAGATGCAAGTCTACCTGAAGACATGCTCTTTCAAGACTGCCTTGGCCCTTACTTCCCTTTATTTTTTCCCCTAAAAGAGGATTAAAACAGAGCATCAGCCCTTAGCATATCCTTTTATGTGTGAAGAGAATGTTATCTCACAGTAATTTATTCACATTTCATACAGTGTCTGATCATATAGAAGAACGTATGATGTGCCCTTCTGTATTAAAAACAAAGCAGCAGTTCCTGCCCAAAATAAAAAGAATGGCGTTCAAGATGCCAGAAGGAAGATTCATGCTTTCTAAACAGCTTCATTTATTTATTTTAATCTAATTATAATGAGGTTAGCTTTTTCAAAGAAACACCTTTGTTACTAGAAAAAGGCTCTACAAGAAGCAGATTCAATCTGTATTGACAGTTGCTCTTCTAAATATAATTACTCTTTTCACTGGCCATAAAGCTCTTGTGAATACATTGCTTAATAACCAAATATTTAGAACTATCAGGATAAGCATCACTTGCCCATTCTTGATTCACATTTGGAATGTACCACTTCTTAAATTACCTTAAAAATGGTATCATCTGCGGTGACTGGTAGAGTTACAATACCAAGAGGGTATCGTACTGTACTACTACAATCATGCAACTATCAATAACGCCAGATGCATGTATCCATTGAGCTTATGCTTACCAGCTTATCAAAACCACACAATTAACTTAAAAACTACTTTCAAATCTATCTTCAATAACTGAATTAACTCTGCTGCAAGATTTGAGATTACTTGACCTGTAAACCTGATTCTCTCTTTGATGTATCTCTATGCCTAACTTTCACAGAATATTTGAAGTACAAATAGTAATTAAAAGAACACAGGCCACACAGTTACAATGTGGCATCATTATAGTATAATTTCTGTAGCTATAAAAACATGTGGTATGTGTCCCATTGAAGGTATGATAACAGTTTCAGGATAGTAATATACGCGCAGCTAGTTAGGGCTTTATTTCCATCTTTCCATATCCCAAATTAGACTAGATATTTAATTAATAAAAACAAAACAAAACAAAACGTCAAAGTTGCTTGGCAAATGAAAATGACCTGGCAGAGAAGCACAGAAACTGATACAACCCTGTTCGAGTTTGACATAATGCTTTCAAAATACAGCTTTTCTTATTTCAGACTGAAGTCCAGTTACACTTTCCACACTGTTCATGTTATTTTTATTCTGTAAAACTCAAATGCAAAAAAAAAAAAAAAAAAGAGTATATGAAACTAGTTCTGAAAGAATTTTAAAATAAAGAAAGAAACCTCTAATAATTTTTTATATCTGTCAAGCAAAGCCAATTAAAGTATCCCGGTTGTGAACATAGCTTTAAAGTCTACGAGTTTTCCCCTGGATTACACAGTGAGCTCACCTTCTCAGACTGATTCATCATAATCCTCATTATTTCCAACTTCCAATTTCCTCGTGCTTGGCTGGGTTCTGCCAGCAAACAACCACTCATTTGCAAATAATGCAAGTTATACATTGCCATAAACAGACCATGTGTGGGTTTCCCAAACTCTAATAAGTCTCCCAAATGGAAGGATGCTTCCTAAAGCAGTAAAAATATATTTTTATCTCTATTTTGGTTCTTATAAAATCAGATATTTTTTCTTTTAGTTACTAGAGCTAGTACTTTACACTTTTGATTCCACAGTGTTCTTCAGCATAAAATAAATCTATTGTGATTGGAACAGATGGTTGAATTACTACAAAGCACTGTCCATTAGCTTTAAAATAAGACCAACAACAAATTTTCAGAACTTGACGCCTCTTGAGCATGCCAGCAAAGATTTATGCTTTGGGTAAAGTTAGTAAATTGCTATTGCAACTGAACAAAGATGCGATTATTTTATTTTCTTCCCCTCAACTTCAATAATACTCTGTCCATTCTATAGTTGGGAGAGTTTACAGAAAACTTTATACTGCTTTTTTTTTTTTGATAATTAGACCATCACACATACCCCAAGAAACAGCAGTTTCACTGGGTCTCAGAGAAAATTTCAGGAAATTGGGAATAACAGAGTTTAAAAATGTAGTTGTAACACATACAGTTCTCCTTTATTATATTTTAAGGAACATTTCTTAAGAAAAATCATAATTTCCATAAACATTTTAACCATCTTACGGAATTCAACTCATTGTAGGTTCTGCAAAGTTCTCCAAAATGGTGAAATACATAATCTCTTACTAGGTCTTATTAACCTTAAAGATAATTCAATCTCAAAACACTGAAACTGCCGAAAACACTTCCCCTCGGTTTCTTCCTCCCACCCTCCTCCAGTTCATACCCGCATAACATAACTTCTTGAATATCCAGCTAATATACACACACACACTCACACACACATATATATAAAAATTAATTTTCCTCCACATCGAGACTGGTGATTATATTTTATGAAGTATTAGGAGATGCTGATTACCTTATGAAAGTGTTAACGAGTCAGAACAGAATACTTTTATAACTTGTTTTTGAATTTCTTAACACATCTCTGGTTTTGAACAAGGTGGCATTTAATAACGTTCCCTGGAAAGTGACACTAACAAATGTTAATGCCTCATTCCAATCAGAATGCCTGTTCACTTGGATGTAATAGTAAGTATTTTTTTCAGTACACTAACAGTGCATATAACTTCGGCATTAATGAATTCATGGTGTTCTCAACTATTATAAATGTTTCCCTTTTTGAATAAAGTCCCCCTTTTCACAAGACAAAATTAGTTTATAATTTACAACGTTTGCTTAACACAGCATATGCAATTTCAGGCACTGGTAAAGCTATTAGTTTCTTTGCTTGTATACTTTCTTTGTGCAAGTGCCTCAACATAACTGGTATCAGTGGAGAAAGCAACCATGCTGCCTTGCAGTGCCAGGAAGCACACTGGCATGCCAGCTAACACAAAATATTATTTGCAAACATTTGAATATCAATAGCATTAACAAGACTCTTCTTTATTATAATTCAGATCAGCAATAGGGTTCATGTTATACGTTTAATAAAAGTTATTTCAAATACGACTTTGGGAGAAACACTGTCTCATGAATTCCCTTTGATGACTTAGTCTACACAGGTCAGGTTAGATTTGGTTTGGTCTGTCTGACAGAACCATGGAATTAGTTCTCTGGTTCTTAGTCTCAGGATTTTTTTGAGGCTTCCATACATTCGTATGTCTTTAGTCTAAATATTCTCATACACTAAGTACACAGACACATGACAGAACTAGTACCTCAAAATTTCTACAGCGTTTCAAGTACTTCTTCATTACGTGCCAGTATTCACTTATCAACATACATTCCCCTTCCTACCCCATACTGAATTTTCATAGATATCAAAAGGAAAATTTCCCCTTTAATTGAAGAACATCTAAAAATTAATATAATCTGATTACCATAACACTAAACAGAAACCAGAATTATAGGAATGAACAGAAACATGGCTACTGTAGTCCTAGTTTTTGAAGCCGGGAAGGTGTCATCGTGAATACATAGTCTGACCCTTTACATAACATAGATACTAATCAATCTGATTAAGAAAATAAATTCTCGTTAAGAGTAGGCCAGAAAGGTCTCCATGTTTAAAGAAAGATTTCCTCTCTTTTTTACTGTCATCTCAACGTTATTTATTTCAAAGGACATTCCTTTAAATTATTTCACATAATGTAATCAAAGTACATCACTAGCTACAAAAATATCATACACCTAAAAAACCTGAAAAAGATATAAGGAAACCTAGTTCATACTCTATCATAAATTCCTGGGCAGCTATCACATATCATTTCACTTCTCTGCAGCCTATTCATTCATTGATTATATAGTCAGTATTTTCTATTGAATATGTCGGGATGCCACAATTGCACTGTTCATCCAAAAGAAAAGCACAGCAACCAGCAACTACTGGTTACTCAGTTAATTTAGTGTTAACTTCAGGAAATGATATGTTTAGCATGTGGAGATATTAAAACAAATATGTATTTTTTAAAATCTGACAAAAGCTGGGGAAAAAAAAAAGAAAAATCTTTGGCATGTGTCTAACGATGAGTAACATGAGGCAATACTAAATGTTCTAGCAAACATATGTTATCTGATGATGAAATAATTATGCTCATGTCTACACAACACATTCCTGAATATCCTTTAACTGAAAAAGCAATGCTTTAGAAACAAGGAGATGTAACAGATGACAATCATATGTCCTCAAACTTAAGTTATTCCATGTCTTTGAAAGAGTGATACGTTGTAAACAGAGTCACCAATACACATTAGCTTACAAAATGATACAATAAGCAGAGCTATAACTGGTCTGAAATTAAAGAACTGTGCATATTTTCAAGTGGTACATTTTGAAGCTCATATGGGTGCACTGTAATAATGACAACATATCTGGAGGCAATGCCAAAATCAGTGAAGTTCAGCGAAAAGTCAGAAACTCAGATGTCAAACTAAATTCAACTCATCTTGAAGACTGCAGACTCTTCGGGACAGACTTTTATTTCACAAAGTCACTACCCAACTGGCTTAAAAGACAATGAGAACAATGCACTCAATATGGAATTAAACTTTAACAATACCTGGACACCTCAACTACTACCAAATGTGACACAGTGCTGTATAGCAACTGTGCAATATCTGATCACAAAGACAGTTCATCAGTGCCCTTGAAACAAGGGCCCAGTCCAATAAAATATTAATCATGTGTTGACTGTGCCTGGACCTAAAGTAAGTGCTCACACGTTTTTGGGGTTTTTTCCTCTTCCTCCTTTGCTTTTTTTCCTTCTGGAGTCAAGAACTAGCTGCCTAATAACACTTCAGGTTAGCAATAGACTGGGTTTAATTAATTTTGGTTCAAGTAACTTTGGCTTGGACAAGACAGTTTCAAGGACTTAATGTATTCTGTATCACACTATTAATATCGAGTACAACCCAAGTTCTTGAACTGGAACAACTTTTTAGAGAAAAATAGGAAAGTACTGACTATTTGTTCTGTAGAAAAAATTCTCGACTTTGAAGTTCATCCTCCACCTTTGGCACAGATAGGTGGTGTCTGCAAAGGCTGGGATGACAACCACCTTGTTTTGATAAGATGATGCTAGATGAAATTAAAAGTAAAAGCCTTTATCAGACAAGGCACGTACAAATAGCTGGCAAGAGCACCTCAGCTTTCCCATTTTAAATGCGTTTAGTTACTGCATAATATGATATGGTAAATTATTCTAGCTGGTTCTGCCATCGTATACTGGACAAATACTCTTTTGGCAGAAGGACGTATATAAACCCCATAACAATTGTTATAGTGTATGGATTCTGTCTGGAAAAAGCAATTGTTTCTGATAAACTTCGTAATTTATGAAAAAAGTTAATCAGAAATTTCCATAAATAAATGATCAATTTAATACTCATTTGGCTTCTTGCTGGCAATAAGTCAGACCCTCAGGGTGAAGGTTTTGGTAATGATTGAAAATATATCTCCATTAATTTCTCAGTGTCAATGCCTTTCTCTGTTATTTCTCTCTAATGCAGAGCAGTGAAGACATGCTACTACTTTGCATTCTCTGGGCAAAAGGAGTTTTCATTTCATTTTCTTTTTTAAGACTATGCAGATTCGAGTGATAAAAAATCCACCTGAAAGTCACTTTGACAGGAGTGTAGAGCAAGTAATGAAAAAGCCAAAACCTCACATAAAATAGCAACTTTCCCTGCTGCAATTGGACTGCAACTTTCTGAACGCTGGAGAGTAATTTTTTAATATCTCCTCCATATCATGCTATACCACGTGCACTACAAGAATCACAAGGACAAAGTTAAAATGCGAGTTCTTTATCCGAGATGCTAGAAATTATTTGAACACTTAAATTTTTGTTGTTGTTGTTCTTTTGGTTTAGTAATCTTGAAAAATGTCTTCTAGGAAATAAAAGCTAATGACAAAATCCAACAAGTCCTGGTCTTCATTATCCTATAAATGTGAGTAACTCGGGTTTCGCATATTTGTTTTTTAAAATAGATGCATATCATATACCTTGCATATTTTGTATCTTTTGTTCTATCCTTTGATTCTGTTTATTTGTTCTTATACTTTAAGCCCTTAGGACACATCATCTTTTCTGATTAGGAAATATGTCAGAATAATGTAGGAATTCATAAATTTCCTTTCTCCCTCCCAGAGAGACTCAAGTGGTCAGATAAATAAATCTCTCTTCCTCCGGTTTCACTTTCTTATTTAGCTTATCCAAAATAGGGAGAAGCTGCTTTGTCTCTGTTTTCTGCAAGATTTTGGAAGAACGGGAGGAAGATTTAAGTTCTTGGGGCAGGGTGAGAAGGAATCAACATACCACCCTCATAAAAGAGATAATATTTTAACCCTGGCAAATAACTACCAGATTCAGAATGACTTAAACCATTTTAATTCTTTTTCATGGGCTAAGGGCTCATCAGTAAGTCAAGGACCAAGTGTGCTTATTATGCCTTTTATTTCTAGAGCATACATATATTTTATACAATATATTTATAATAACACATAATTTCTGCTCTGATAATACAAAATATTTTCAGAAATGAAGAAATATCTTGCTAAATAATTTGCAAAAACTAATTGTTCATCATATGCTGCCATTTCATGATGGCACAACTTTTCTGAGCACTATTTTAACAGTACAAATATTATACTATGAAGGTGGTGAGACACTGCAACAGGCTGCCCAGAGAAGTTGTGAATGCCTCATCACTGGAAGTGTTGAAAGTCAGGCTGGACAGGGCTTTAAGCAACCTGATTTAGTGAAAGATTTCCCTGCCCATGGCAGGGGGGTTGGACTAGATGATCTTTGAAGGTCCCTTCCAACCAAAACCATCCCATGATTCTATGAACTTCTTCATTATAGAGACAAATAAACTAGCTTTGGAGTAGTACTTCAGCTATATTTGTGGCTCATTTATTTACTTTAACTGATATGCCTTGAAATATCAATTTATTCCTCCTTCTCTGGGTTCACCATATTGAGGAAAAAAAGGCAAATAATTAATTTTTGCCTAAAAGACAATGTGGTATGAACTCTTGTGCACTTCACTGATGAACTTACTAGGAGATGAATATGACCTATAAGATATGCTACTTGAATAAGCAATAATGAAAAACAAAGCCACTTTCTACAGTTATTTTCCCACAGATTTCTGCGTTGGAGTTTTCTTGCTCAAGTCTTCTGTGGGGTTATAGTAAAAATACATATTTATATATTCACATACATTTATGTTGGACATATAAGCAGGTAAGAAATATGTTACAAAGAAACTACACTTAATATAAATCTTCTTCTATATACTGCCGTGAGGCAAATAAAAGGTCCTTAAAAAGGAACCTCTTACAGAAAGTGAAGAAACAAATTTATTGATTGCATAGGCTTGAAACGTTCTCTAAAACCTGTTGTCTTGCTTTCTGAGGCTGCTCAACATACAGAAATCTCAAAATCAAATTAAAACAAACACAGAAACAAATTTTCTATCACTTAGCAACTCTTCTTCCCTGAAAGGAAACTCTCACACATGAAAAATGGTCTTCAAAAATCTATCAAAGTGTAAGTCACTACTGAGGAACCAACCATGTGTGTATGTACATGTAATTTCACACATTTTCTATATGTTTTGAAAACACTTGCAGAACCTGTAGTGTTTACCATAAATGTGTGCTACTTTAAGTAATAAGAGCCAGAAATGGAAGTCTTTGCCCTTTTCTTGTTTATTGTTTTAAAAAAAAAACAAACAAAAATTATCAATGACATACTTCGGCACAAATCAGCAGTAAAATATTTTCGCCTGCAGGACAGCATTATTCTAATACAATTAATAAGTCAATGAGCATACAGAATGGCGACTGAAATAAACACGCTGTACAGAAAACTAAGTTCATTGCAGAGCATCAGCTATAGACAGAATCTGAAGTGTAGCTTAGGAAAAATAATGAAACAAAACATATAGTTTGGGTGGTTTGGGGTTTTTTTTTAGAAATAATAAAAATTTTAAATAAGTACTCCTTTATTTTCAAGTGTAATTAGAGAGTTTAAAAGTCATGGCTGAGTAACCCTCACCTACACAAGTCAGTGTGAGTCACACTTTCAGTTGTGGTGACATAATCTACACCAGTCTTTACATTAATGCCATTCAATAGTGGCTGCCTTATCATTAAGGTAAGTTTTGTTTAGGCAATACAGGGCAGCAGCACTTCAAGAGCTGAGCTGCCTGGCAAAGACAGAGGGAATTTTTCCTCTAGCATGGAATCAGACTAACCTTTGCTCTTTCCAAAACATACTACTGAATTAGATGAGTGGAAACATCTGAACTGGAAACTCTCCAGTACAAGAGATAGCTGTCAGCATTGCACTCACACATGCTCCAATGAAATCCAGATTTTTTCCAGTCTCCTTCATACACTGAAAATAAGTCTGTTTTCCCAGACTTTTGAGGAATGGATGCCCCAAGATTTTTGTTTTCTTTTTTTACCATTATCAATGTTACATTTTATGGCAAACTCTACTTCTAGGTCTCAAGAGAAAATAAGCTGTCTCTTCCAATACTGCTGGATTGTTTCACTATATATTTTACTGTTCTACAACAGCTACACAAGTTTCATATATACAGGTTTCCACATCAAACTAAAAATTAAAGAAGTACCTGATTTCTCCCTCCTCTTGCATGTCCCTCTATCATCACTGCACACATGTTCTGTTACTGGATACTTGCCACTAGTAGTAATCCCCACATGAATCCCTCAATAGGCACACATGGCTTTTTTCTTCAGCCTTCACCTAAGACTGAAACAAAGATTCAGCATAACACACCCAGCACAGTCCGTTAAACGTTATTTCTGTAAGAACTAGAGAGTAAATCATCTTCTACCCTTTAAATTAAAAATGTTACTTTAACAGTCATACAGGCTTTACTCATGCTAATGAATTAGACAAATCAATCTAAATTATTTGTAAATTATTTAGAGTTTCAACTGCCTGACTCATTAGAGAGAAATGCAATACTTTAATCAAAAAGGGACTTCAAATTATAAATTAATAATAGACAGGGGATAATCCTAACCCCCTACACCCCACCAAAGCCTTTGTTTCCATGAGTTGCAGGAAAGCAAAGACATTCTTGTCATGAAAGACATAAGATATGAAAATATTTAGTAAGGTATACAAAGATAGATGTGCCCAAATCTGTAAATTTGTGGCCACGAGTAGAGTTTTTATTTCATAATATTTGCTAAATATAACAGTGAAAAAAGTCATCCTGTTGAGGTTTTTACAAAGACTATTGCTCAGCATTACCTATGTTACACATTTTGGTTTAAAACCTTCCATTGTAGAGATAAATGAGCAGAATCTGAAGGACCCCGTTCATATCCCTTTAACTTCAGGGGAAAGATTCCTGGAACTGTCAGGAGCAGAAGGGAAAAATAATCTGATTTTACAGCTACAGCTAGTTATCTTTTCTTCATGAATACATCTATAGCCATCACTGCCATCCACGGCCTGATTGTCTTTTGTGTTTTCTCTTACTGAATTTCATGACCCATTTATAATATATGAAGATTACAAAAGCAGTGTATAGCAATTTTAGAAGAAATAATGCAATTCAAACATTGGCACAATAAATTAAGAGATAGAGTTAAACCATATTTATTACAAAGAGAAAATGACAAATTTTAAGATACCATGTTTCACTTGTGATTTTATGCATTAGTTTGATTTGAACATATTCAGCATTCATTTCTATGCCTCATTTATTCAGCTGTTGCTACTACCCAGATTCAGCTTGCTAACGCAGCAAAAACAACCTTATCCACAGAGGACATCAGCATGAGAATTAACGTTGAGTGACAGAAGCTGATCTGTACTTAGTAACTACTAAATAGCTTGATTTTCTCAGGAAACACAACTGGAATACTCATTATTCTTCAAAAAAAAAAAAAAGAAAAAACCGACAAACCAAAAAACCCCAAACCAAGAAGGTCCCCTGCATGAAATGAAATGGTAGGTAGCTTGTGGTGGTGGTTTTCATTTACCACACAATGGCAGGAACTCAGTATTCACAAAGCAGATCAGAACAGGCAGAATTTGATTCAGACTACTCATTTAGTAGTCCACAGCATGAATAATGGTTGAGCTGCTGGCACTTTCCTGGATGCTCTTCTAAACCATTCATTGTATTTCATTTGAGAGTTCAGTTACACAGGGAGTTTAAGTCATTTTGGGGTGTGAATGAAGTGAAAAACACTACTATTCTTGTTTAACACTCTTCCAGAATGTAACTGTTTCTACAGAAGAGTAATAAGGTATAACTCTTCTAGAACACTCAGCATCAGGCCCCACAACATCTTGTTTAATGTCAGAATATAGCACAGTATATATAGCGATTTGTTTACAAACAGATATAGTTATTGGGTACACAGAAATTCAGATATAAAATTGATAATTCATGGTGCCAGTTCAAGGATCTAGCCATTAAACAACACTTTATCTGCTCACAGCTCTCACAGAGCAGAGCTGGATACAAGCTTTGGCATAACTTCATTGTCTGTTTCCTATTATGTCCATGAAATAACTCAGCACATCTTTTCAAAGTGTTGCATATCTGTCAGTTCACAATGCCCATTTATTTCAAGTTCATACTTCCAACACTGTGACAGTGGGGGAACCCAACTTCTCTAGTAATGAACCTGTGGCACGATATCTGTTGCTAATGCCTTGCCCATTAAAGGGTGATAAGGTCCTAAACCCCCCATGAAGAAACTGTAAGAATTTCAATCTTTATTTTTTTTCCTGCCAGTTCAGGTTTTGGTGTGGAGCAAAGCAGCTGCACGTAAGACAGGACAAGCTGATGATCGCATTCACATTGTAGTAATGTTGCCCTAGAAGACCTCCTGCATATTGTATTGTCATATGCATGAACTGTACTCTTTCAAAAGTGCTGTTCCTCAGACAGACAGCAGAAAATCAAGGGCAAGTGGGCTATTCAGTGAACAAGGAAGTCTAGGCTAAATTCCCTCAACATCATATCTGAGCATATGGTCTGAACAGCAGAGTTACTGTTTGTCTATTTTACTTGATAACCTGAGAGTTCTTAATGCAGTTCTATATGTATAAGAAGAAAACATTTTTAGCTTAAAATGTAAAAAATGTAAATTGGTGCAATCTCTTCACATGAGAGGGAATTATATAAATACACTTAAATCACGATACTGCATATATATAGATAAACAGATAAACTCTCACACAGAAATTTCATAGGGCAGTCTAGATTTATACAAAAACTCTGAAGAGGTAAGAAAAGGTCAAAGAAAGCTAATCCTTTGGATACCCTGCTTACTGCAATAAAAGAAAGAACAGAATAAAACAACAACAACAAAAAAATCCCACCACTTCCAGCAGGTAGCTCAAAGGTCACACAGTGAAATTCAGTAGGAGGCATAAAGTAGATAGTATATACCTTGCTATAAATTTCAGCTACAAGAGATTCAGTAGAAACCTCTTAAAAGACCTAGAACTAAAAAAATACAGAGAGAAATAAGCCAGCACTGAGCAACTTCACAGTTTTCTGACCAAGAAAAAACAACGCCAAACCAACCAAACAGCAACAACAAAATCCACCACACCCCCACCCGCATAAGCGTGGATTGCTTTTGACACACCTTCTATTTTAATGCACAACATTTGTGTCCCAGTTCTTTCTTCTAAGAAAGCAGCAGCAAAACAACTGTAATTCCACATTTTCAGTTGCATTTTCTGCATGTTAGAGCAATGTAAACCTGCTCTGCTTAACAGTATGAATGAGACTACCTGCCACCCACACACACGATATGAACAGCATAAAATAAATCCTCCACGTGGGTTTCCCAGCATATAAAATGCTTCCCTTCCTGATACTTAAAATACAGATATTAAATGCACAGAGCACCTGGCAAGTGACAGAGAAGTGTCCTTATTTTAGAGTACACCTAGGTCCCTGATTTATAGCAAGGCACAATACCTAAATATTGGCTGTATTTAATTCAAGGAGAACATAGTCCACCTGTTAGCCACAACAACCCCCTGCAGCGCTACAGGCTGGGGGAAGAGTGGTTAAAAAGCGGCCCGGTGGAAAGAGACCTGGGGGTGCTGATCGACAGCTGGCTAAACATGAGCCAGTGGTGTGCCCAGGTGGCCAAGAAGGCCAATGGCATCCTGGCCTCTATTAGGAATAGTGTAGCCAGCCGGTCTAGGGAAGGGATCGTCCCTCTGTACTCGGCACTGGTGAGGCCGCACCTTAAATACTGTGTCCAGTTCTGGGCCCCGAACTTCAAGAAAGATATTGAGGTGTTGGAGCGAGTCCAGAGGAGGGCGACCAAGCTGGTGAAGGGTCTGGAGGGTCTGACCTATGAGGAACGGCTGAGGGAGCTGGGGTTGTTTAGCCTGGAGAAGAGGAGGCTCAGAGGTGACCTTATTGCAGTCTACAACTACCTGAAGGGAGGTTGTAGTGGAGTGGGAATTGGCCTCTTCTCCCAGGCAACTAGTGATAGGACAAGAGGACATAGCCTCAAGCTTCGCCAGGGGAGGTTCAGGTTAGACATTAGGAAGCATTTCTTCCCAGAAAGGGTTATTAGACATTGGAATGGGCTGCCCAGGGAGGTGGTGGAGTCACCATCTCTGGATGTGTTTAAGAAAAGACTGGACATGGCACTTAGTGCCATGGTCTAGTTGACATGGCGGTGTCAGGGCAATGGTTGGACTCGATGATCCCAGAGGTCTCTTCCAACCTGATTGACTCTGTGATTCTGTTCTTTGCCTGGACCCAAAATGAAGTCCAGATGCGCTGTTACATCCCAGCACTGACCTGTCTCATGGTAAGAACTTTATCAGGAATAAGCTGCATCACCTGTACTGCAGAACTACTGCATCAGTGCTAGCACTCTACCATGAGAAAATATTTTATCAGCCTACATGAAGTAATACTGTTCATGATGACCAAATTAAGAAACAATGCTTCACTGGACTTCAAACATGAGGCTAAAAAGAGATATTGCCATTTTTCATTGAAAACAGAATAAAACAAAGTAATCATTAGCTAATTTTATCTAGATAATGTCATTGTTTTGAATATAAAATTATCTCTGTTGCATTGATCAGCTGCAAGAAAGCAGGAGTGATACTGGATAAGAAGCAAGCAGTCCCCCCCAAGTCACAAAAGCTTATGAAATCATGTTTTCTCAGTGTTCCTTCTTACCTACTTTTGTTCATGAAAAACTTGGAAATATAAAGAAGTCACTTTTCTTTTTTAAAATATCTGTTCTAGTATATCATAGACTTCCTAACTATAAAGTAGCAGTCTTCTGAAAAGTAAACATTATTTCCAAATTTAGACAGGAGAATTTCTAAATTTTAATTTTAAAAGAATAAATTATTCCTAGAAGGAGAGGAAGCTAGTAAACAACAAGATGTGAAAACAGAACACACAAAACCACAAAAATGGATATGTGTTTTAAAAGAACAATACAGAAGCCTGACCTTCCATTAAATAAAACTTGCAAAAGAGAAGGAAAGAATAATGAAGTTCAAAAGATGAAGATATCTTTTCTTGTCCCATGTAATTATGTCTTTTTCTTTGATTCCATGTAAATAGTGAGGACTCATTTTAAACAAAAAGAGATAACATTTTCTCATCCAGTTCTAGAATATCATACTTAAAATAATCAAGGTAAATTACACCATGTGAATTCATAGCTCTACTCCACTCTGCAACAAATATCTCAAAAATACCCTCAGAATATATAATCCCTAAAGAAATAAATCAAATATGCAACATTTGTATGGAAGGGTCATCCTGTTTAGTTGGAGAGACTCTAGTTTGGAGAGACTAGAAAATTACTCGGTCTACCTGAACAAATAACCCCCATAACAAAGAACAAATTCTCTTCATACTTCGCTGCCTTTCCCCTCCAATACAGAGTTTAAACAGTAATAAGGAATGCATGATAAATACTTTTAAACATTGACAATAACAAAATACAAATATGAAATATATGAACAGCAAGAGGAAATGAAACAGACACATATTCAAATACTTAGATATTTAGCACATATACTCCAGATAAAAATCAAAGACATCACTAGTGCGCACAATTTTATCCAAACTTTTAAAACACTGCTTTAGGACTTAGGAAAGCTTTGCCAAAGAAAGGAAAGGGGCTGCTTTGCCATCAGCCCAGGGCAGGTGAATGCTTTCCACACTGGGTGAGACCAAACTCACCCAGCCCACCTGAAGCTCATGAAACCATTCTGGCACTTGCTACAAAGCAAATAAAGCCCAGGTAGAGCATCCAGGGAGGCTTTCCCAAAAGGGTTGATAGTGGTGTTGTGTCAGCAAAGGAACATGTTGCAGTTTGATGCCCTGTAATGCACAGAGGGCAAGAGGCTGGGGCTGAGCCAGATAACAGCCCCAGTTGGTTAGAGAAAGTCCCTTCATCTCATTCCACCCCACAAGGTATCTCCATGCACCAGGCAAGTGGGCCCTCAGAACCAGAAGTGGCTGCTTCCCTACCCCACCAACTAAATATCACATAAAATTTCTGTTCTGGATCAGTGCACTTCTGCTCTTGCTGCTGCCTTACCCCGAAATATTTGTTTCTTGGAGTGTCTAATTCTACATCTTATTTATTTGATGCAGTGGCACCTGCAAAGTGGGGAGATGACATAGGAAGTGCTCAGCTGGTAGAAGAAAATTTGTAATATTCTCTTCTTTACCTTAACTAATTGATACTGACACTGGGAATTTTTTACAGCCATGCTGTTTCGAAACTTTGGAAATACAAAAAAAAATAAAAATTAAGGTAATTACTTGAAATACAGTCAAAACAGTTGTCCAGACCTTACGAGAAGAATAAACACACACTACTGTATCATGGAATTATGAAGCAAAAAAGATAACCTGTTTATATAACTGACACAAAGCATGGCAGCTCATTCTAAGTTCTGGTGTTAAAAGTTCAAGGATTCGAAAGACATCTGTCAATTAATTAGAATAATTTGTTAGTTAACAATAGCAAGTTAGTAAAATTAATCAGTAGCCAGTTAGTAGTAGTTAGTTACAAATTTGTAAACTAGAAGCTCATCTACAATAGCTTCTTTTTGACTAACAGGGCTTTTATTTCCCAGAAAATGTTTCTCCTACATTAAAATAGGAAGAGGAAAAGTTACAACTAATATAGTTAGGAGAAAACAATGATACATTTTGTCTCTTGAATGATAATAAAGAGATTACCACTTCATAAACTGAAACCTACCTTCACTTTCAGCCTATTGATAGTAGACTGTACTAAATTTTTATGTATGTATTTACTAGAAAAATTACAGGCAAAGGCTACTTATTTGGAGAAACAAACAAAAAGCATCTGTACTATTTCAACAAGCTGTTGAAGAGACAGAAGAATATTTTTAAAAGTAGGGAACAATACAATAATGACATTTGTTAAAAGAGAATCAAATACTAAAACTTTACCAGAAAACAACTCTTTAAAATGGGTTAATGATCAGCTGAAATTACAAGTAAAAAGGTCTTCTAAGCTTTTACCTTGTATACAAATCAGATGCAAAAAGTGCCCAAACACAGTGCTGTAAAAATTGAGGAATATACATGAAAGATTGCTGGCTGCTATAAAACTGTATTATTATGCTAGAAAACAGCAGTCAAGCATGGGAAAATTCACTTCATATGTGAGTAACAGCAGGGAAGACACCTCTGAAAGTCTTGATATATGTCACCAGTACCGACAGAACAGAGAAGACAGACTGGCACAACAAGCTACACCATGCTGCGCTATCACTACGATGTGCTTCAAGTACCTACGCAAGAGTGTATTTTGAGAGCCAAAAGTTAATTCAGTCAATAACTCTTTGGCTAACAAACTTGCCCGGTAGCACCATTTTTAAAAAATATATACTTTATAAAGCCGTGTCATGGAACAAAAAAGAAATTCACTTATTTCACATAAAAATAATCTCTCTTTGTTATGAGACATCAATGAACTACTTGTAAGGAACAGTTAATGTTTTGCTTACAACTAGTGATTAAAGGAGTATAATTTTTAAGTAAATAATATCTAACTCAAAAAATATTTTCTAATTCATCTTTTGAAAATTGATATTTTAGGGAGCTTTAGTTTTGTTCCCCAACATATTTAGTAGATAAAACCTCTCATGTGACAGTAATTTTTCTTCTATCCACTTAATTTCTATTGTTTGAAATGTTAAGGAGCCTGGAATACACAAAACATAGAAACCAAACCCCATTAAATACTACATAAGGTGACAGGGAAAAAGGATCACAGAAAATTGTTACTACTTGAAACAAACTCCACTAATGACCATTTCATTTCTTTATTTAGAAAATAAAAAAGGCTCTAGACAGTAATAAACTAGTGTTTTTAATGCTGTTAACTCTGGAAGTTCCAAATTCCTAAGAGTTTTGAGCCACACAATTTCTCCTTTCTTCTCTCATGTTTTTAAATCTCTTATTTGGCACAAACACTGAAGAACAAACTATAAAAGCATTAACAGTATTTGTGACAGATTTTTTTTTCTTTCTTGTTATTGAAGAAGACAAGATTTATTTTACTGTCTGAAGATAAAAAAAAAGATAAAACATTCTGATAACTGAGGAAAACAAGTTTTGATACTGTATAGTCAGTATTGAAGTCACACTATTATTGTCAGAATCTCCTTTGCACTTGACAGCTTTCATCACATTAGGGAAAAGAACTGCTCAGCAGTTTCAGATCAAGATTTTGATCTCACTTATATTGGTGGAAACTCACAGCAATTCCACTGAAGTCTTTAATCCTGCCAGAATATTTTTATAGTAATGTTATAATCTGTATTTATTTTGGCCCAAGATGTTCCACCCACTTGTACAGCTCCCTACTAAAGGGTTGCTGATAGCAAACCCATCTATAACAAGGGAATAACCAGGAGTTCAGAGATATTTTTTGAGAGAGAGAAAAAAAAAGATAGGTAATACCAAATTGGGGGTGGGAAGGACAAAAAACCTAAAACTCTCCTACACCACCCCCTCTGAAAAAAAACAACCACCCAAAATTATCAACAGCTTTGCCATCTGGCACAGCATAACAGCTTCCCTCCAAAGATGGCACAACCTTGACTCAGCTGCGTTCCTTTTAAGGTCAGGTGCTGGTAAACATTTTGAAAAATCATCTCTCTCCCAGGTTAATCAAGGATGATTGCTTCTTAAAATATGTATCCCAAGAATGAGTCTGAAATATTAAAGGAAAACTTATATAATGCAATATATTCTGACATCTGCTATAGTACTTGAGGGAAGATGACAGAGAACAGAAACATATTGTTTTAATCCAACATTTTTCCTGTTAAAAGAGAGGTTATTTAAATTATTATTATTTAATTTATAATTTTATTAATCTGCCTTTGTAGTACTGAATATTACAGGAAGAAGAGCAATTTTTTACTTCCATTTAAACTATGACCTATATTGCTTACACAGGCACATTTTCTAAAAAATGGAAATTCATAGTAACAGGACACACAGGCATATTTGCATATTAAATACACATTATTTCATTGGCTTTGATGGTAAGCAGACTTTTCTTTCCCATATTGGAAGCATGGAATTTAGGAGAATAGTTACATAAAGTGTTAATAGCTGATTAGAGCTTTGTTCTGGACTTAAGGCTATCTTCTGAAGCTTGTGTCATGTACTTAGTTTTATTTTACTTGTCCCTGGTGCTCAGATTTCCATACAAAAGCCATGGCACCAACAGCTCTTTTTCAGAGTACTTAATTTTTCCTCCTTGAATATATGGAGGAAGGTGCAGTTACTCAGTAGTTCTGCCCACCAATTCCACTCCCTTTTTTTATCCTCTCATTCCCATCAGCAGGAGCAACTTGGAATTGGTTACTGTAACGGTTGGGGTGACAGCACACTTTTGAAATATAACCACAAATCCATTTTCTGATCAGTAGCATTCTGGGAAGGGTGCCATCCTACAGAAGCAAAAGCAGAAAAACAGTTTCTGGCAGAAACACCAAGCACTAGAGACATGCAGAGGCAAAGACAATGCTTTTTTTCATGTGTCAGAGCCCTTAGAAGTCATTCTTTGCCTGTTACCAGTCACCTGTGGGACAATATAAAGAACATGGGTTTTGTCAACCAGCTTTTATTTCTTCATGTACAATTGCTGAAGTAAAAAAAACAAGTTTCTGATCAAACTACTTTCTTGTGGAAGGCAACCACCTAAATCGGAGAACAGAGAAGTGCAACAGAAATTCATAGTCATCAGAAATTTCCATGAGAATCCTCCATGATTTTACAGGGATCAACAGTGAGAGGAAAAATAGAAATACTTTGCTACACACCGATAACCAGCATACTCCAAGGAGTCTTTCTAAAGGAATTCCCCTTCCCTCTCTCTTCATCTTTTCTTATCTTCAAGCCCTGGTTTCCTGTTGATGCATCATTTTGAGATTCTGCTAATGGGAATTTTATCAGACTAAGCATTTAATTGATTTTTACCTTCAGTATCATGTAGCACAGTCTCCACATGAGGGGAATTAACAACTGACAATGCCATGTGCTATTCTACTTGTCTATTATATTCCTTGCTCTTCTGCTTCATTCTTTTCACTGAATGTATTTATTACTCTGCTCAACACACAAAGCCTTTTCCCAGCTACATCAGAGAAAGCTAACAGAACAAATACTGTTTAAGCCCCCAAAAGTCTGGTAAAACTGTAGGAATAATGGTGAGGAATAATTACATGAAGATGAAAGAAGGAAGAACTAAGGGCTTGAACAATCAGTATCTTGAGCCCAAGCTATTCTACTAAGACCTAGCAAGAGCCTTAGCTCCTTAATGGTTGTGAGGAAATAAATTCATTCTGATACTAGCACTCACAA
This sequence comes from Nyctibius grandis, assembly GCF_013368605.1. Lineage (NCBI taxonomy): Eukaryota > Metazoa > Chordata > Aves > Nyctibiiformes > Nyctibiidae > Nyctibius > Nyctibius grandis. The sequence continues at coordinate 9,239,209 of NC_090661.1, read as the reverse complement.
TTCTGTAGGAGAATTTAAACTGTTTTAGAATAAAGGCATGATCTCAATGCATGACAAAACTGTGACAAGTTTCTGTCCTCTCTTACAGGCCAGAATGTCACCGCTAATTGCTACTCATAAAAAGTGTACAATCTTAATGCCTTCATCAAAAAGAAGGTCTTGGAAATTAAAATTCAAAATAATTTTATATACACCAAAGACATCTTTTTTTTATGGAATTCCTTAACAAAAATCCAGTGTATGCACAGGTTTATTGTACAGTTCATAAAGAAGACACACCTGATTCTCTAACAATTCCTTAAATCTTGTTTTCATTGATGTGTTGCTATCAGATTAAAGACCTGTGAAGTACAAAGCAAAAAATATTAATATTAAAGCTTCTCCAGTGCTCCAGAATATTTTGCATAAGACAGTAACCATACTAATTACAAACACTTTTCATTTGAAGTGAGTGCACTGCAGCATGTTATCAAGAGCTTGAAGATGTCTGAAGTACTGTCCAGGAAAAATGAAGAGTCCAGTTAGTTGATATACTTCAATTGTAATCTAAATTTTTCTCTCAATGAAACCTTTGAACAACTTGATTTAATTTTTACTCATTTGACACTCTGAACTGTGTGTTGATTCATTTTCAAACCATAGAAACTAGGACAGAACTTACTGTACAATGGACACATACATTCTTTTTTAGAATACCAGAAAGATCACTTGAAAATAAGATCAGGCTGTATGTTCAGTCTGAGGTTTCTTCACAGGCATTCTGTGCTCTTTTTGAGATCTTTGGAGCTTTTAAGGAGTTCATTTTTATGGCAGAGACATGGCAAATAGTACATTGCTGATTTAATTAATGTCATAAATAACCTTTGCAAAGCTGAACATTGAGGGAAATAAGTGGCATTAATCACCTATCTTTGTTTAAATAACTCCAAAGATTTTTGAGCCAGATTTTTTTTAAACTTAATATGTAACAGTTCCTAACGAGAATTTCTAGATATATATGTTAATCAGATTATTACCTATATTGACCTACATAACACATAGAGAACAGAGGCTTAATACAGTTTAACCTAATGTATTAAAATGTTAAATTCAGAATAAAACCCAGAAAGGATCTTATTTTTGTTGCATATAGATATGTTGACATTATTTAAATATCCTGAAAAAGAAGGAAAACTACATTCAAATAAGCAGTATCCTCAAATTAATAGCAATAATATTCTTAAAATTAATATACGCAAATATTTAACAAATATTTACTCCTATAATTTGCAAGCCTAATATTCACTGTGCTGTATGATTCAGAGCCTGCTACGACTGATCAAGAATCATAGCATCTTTCTGTCAACAGACAGACATAATCACAGAAAGATACAATACACTAATTAACAGGCCCAATGTGACTGTTCTTTATTTTACATTTCTTGTGTATAAAGCAAAATAAAAGAAATTATTTCATTTCATATCTTAATGTACAGTCACTTATGTTTTTAATTCATCCCCCTCATTTTTCTTCTGCACACACTATTTTTCTATTTTAAGTCTGGTCTTGAATGTTGGTCATCACTGTCTGCTGCAATTACTTAAGAATAGATGAACAGGAACTTGCATCAGTGGAATGGAGCTGCATTAGGACAGGTTTCTAAAGGATATGAAATAGTAATTCTAGTTGATCTAGGTGTAGTTGCCATATTTAAAAAGAAAACATCTAAGACTGCATTGAGGGAAAGCTGTGCTCACTTAGTTCCAAACCTAAGGGTATGCGAGAAACATCCACAGGAGATGAAAACAGACTTTAAAAGAAGAGTTTCTTTCTGTTCCCTGCAACACACATGCTGTCCGTTTCTGGTAGCTAGCACTTCCAGTAGCACACAGTAGATTCAAATAAATTGGCTGTTAATGGGCAGAAAAATCTGTTAAACAGAAAACATATTGCCTCATGAGTTTCTAGGCTTTGAAGTAGGAACTGCTGCAGCCAGCTTTGCTGAACAGGGTTCCTATGCCTCACTCTTCCTCTGAGACTGTTTTTCCAACAGATCAAAGCATTTCTAGCTTAAAGCGTTAACTTGCCTACAGTTTGTAAATGCAAATAGGCAAGTCCTTGGATAACTAATGTACCTAAATACAGATGATTGGATAGTGCTAACCAGATAGCAACACTAAGAAACAACATTCCAGCATCATACAGAGTAAAAAGAAAATTTTGCTCACTTAACATTCACAAACATTACAATTTTTAAAAAAGCAAACATACTTCTCAGTACTCCCATTACCCCTCTTCACTCTTTAGTTTTCTTAGACACTACTCTTTTTAGTAAAAAATTTTAAAAGGCAAGGCAAAGATTTGCTATATGGGAGGTAAAGAAGTCTGGAGTTTACTCTCCAATGACTATGTTCAATTAAAGAACACAGCAACAAACGACAAACATACCCCAAGGAAATTAGTCTGGTTCGCTTTGATCTGAATTATTTATGAATATTTCTAAACTGGAATATTTTCAATAATAGTTTTCCTTGATTAGTGAAAAGATAATTACCCGGTACATTTATGGACCTTAAGCTTACATATGGAGGTCAGTGTGCTATTTAAAGAAAACTGTGGCCTAATTGCTTTTAAGAAGCCATCATCAAGCAATTAAATAAATCTTACTGGTATGTATCTTAGAAATTTGTCATTGTGCCTCTGCACTTTATTACATTCAAGAGAGAAAATTACACCAAACTGTGTTTTAAGCAAATGCTTTAAAAAGTGTTATCATCTATCCCATGCACACTGTGTAAAACGACTTCGTTGTTAGGTTTTTACACCCATTTGCCCAGGCGGAAAGGACTACAAGGAGTCCAAAGGAATGGAAAAAATCTGTCTCTGAGTTTTGAATGCAAAGACTTGTGAACATAAAGAACTGAGGAGTCCATTTTAAACAGAGTATATCTCAGTAAAAGTAAAATGCTCTATGGTAACTTCATCAGGTTCAACACTTCAGATGTTCAGATTTTCTCACCTCCAGTTAGCCAGGGTTGGGAGGAGCATTTCAGAGAAAGAATATACTTTTCTTCCTCAGATTTCTCCACAGAAGATGGGAAAATAGTGAGATAAATTTAGCCGGACAGAAGTGAGAAAGACAAACATTAATTAATTCACTACAGAAAAAATCAGGGAGGTTTCACTTACCTGCAGGCCCACAATCAGCAAGTTTTCATACTGAACTGCAGATAGGATCTAGAGACACTGATACATGATAATTATTTTTAAATCAAGATAATTCTACCTTGCAATACTAATGCAGCACTCTAATATACATCATTGCCTCCAATAACTTCAAAGTTTTGAGGTTAAGCTTCATCAAAACTTTTACAGTATTATTAGTATAAATTATTAGCAAATATGTAAACTGAAGCCCACCAAGGATAGACGGCAAAATACAGAGCAGACCCCAGAAACTGTGGTTGCCAGTCTTCTACTTCAAGGGAAAAAATACTGCAGCATTTGGGTATAGAACATCCAGCTCACCAACATAGATTTACTAGGAGAAATTACAACTCCTCATTAGGGCTGCCCAGTTTAGCATTCTACTCCCACCTATACTGGGGCTGTATCAGCCCTACTATTTCTGAAAAAATTACATATCATTAAGGTTAAGCATCCAATAGATTTGTTACCCTCAGCTAAAAATGCCTGAGCAAAGGCAGACAAGCGCTGATGTAAATAGCTTCAAACATTGAGTCTGATTTTCTGTTACCTTACACCTTTTATCATTTACATCTTTGAAAAATGGTATCAGATCAAAACAGACTCTTTGGAAGTAGTCATGCTGTTTTATTCACACTATCAGAGTATCAGAGACACTCTCATTGACCTCAGAAGTCCATAAAATAGGCACCAGGACAGATTTTAAACTAAAAAACAGCACTTATCTTCTGACATTTCTTCTTTAAGAAATTGTTCACAAGGAAGAAAAAGGTGTTAGTGTACTCCAAGAGAGGGAACATACACTTATGAAGCAAATTATCTTGTTGAAATGAAGTCACCATCCAAAATACACTTTCAGCTATAATCTTGGTATTCTTTGTCCTTATGAATAGGATTTTTTTTTTTAATTTGCCTTGATTAGGTTTTTAAATTCAAAATTTGACTAGCACCTCCCACCTAATTTTCCCAAATGGTATTTTTTATACTTAGCTAATGTGATTTATTTTTTCAGCTGTTACCCTTCTTGCGTCTATTTTTCTATTGTACCACAGGACAGGAACAAAACGCTACTGACAGCTTTGGCAGTACACTGGCAATGGGGAAATAAAAAGTTACTGAAAAACACCTGAATGTTTTATTTTATGTTTTTGTGATTACGTTTGGAACTTTCAACAGTATTTTCTTGTACTTAATTTCCCTTTTTAATTTTACACATGGAAGATACTATTTGGCACTTGAATAGCCCCCCTGTAGTTTTGAATTCATACACTGGAGAGATGAATGGATAAACTCCCATCTCTCCTGCTCTTGATGCTTGGCTGGGGCAGTTTTCAATAGCAGGTTAGAAGGCAACAGCACATCAATCCATAACGTAAGAATTACAGTCTCCAAATAAAACAAGAAATCTTCCTTTTTCTACAAGCACTAAAAAGTTTTAAAGTTTTCAACAAATCAATAATTACTTCATTTTGCTATTTTTGAAAAAAGTAATCACAAGGGAACTTTGGTAAAAAAAAAAAACAAACGCAAAGAGCAGCATGAAACCAATCATCCTTTCCCTTACGTCTGAGTTTACAGCAATTAGGACTCTTATATGGGGTATGAGATGACTCTTGTTCAAATACACCTCGTATCTAATGTCTCCATGATGAACTTCATTCTGCGTCTTTTACATGACAAGAAGAATGTTTTTACAACGCTGCAATAGATCTCTCAAAGTCAGTCCTCTTCAAGCTGTTCAATTTTACATGAAATACTGAAATATTCATTGGAACAAATAGAGAGCAGGAAAATGAGTCTATAGCTTTGGGGTTAGGGCACTCAGCTGGTAGGGGCAACCTCTGAGTGCCAATACCTTTTCAAATGAATATTTAATTATTTATACAAAATTGAACAGCTGCAATAAGAGAGGGAGAGATCTCTTGCCAAATAGGTTAGAGCACTGTCCAGAGACAATTTGAGGTAAATGATTCTAGAAAAAGCACTAGACCTGTTCAGCCAAATCCAGCAGCTGAAGAAATTTTCTTCAGTGAGGAAGCACGGTAAACCTAACCCTGAAATGAGGTTTAATAAAATAGTATTATAATAACAATAACAATGCTGATTAAAGATTTTGGATGCCCATTATATTCTACTATTTCTCTCTTATAGAAATTCAGATTTATGGTAAAAAAAGTCTTATACTAGTTTGTATATGTAAGCTGTTTGAAGTTATAAAAAACCTAAAAAAACAGTGAAGTTTTCATTTTACCTATTTGTCTACTCTTTCATTTTACTATTACAGTAATCCATAATACTTTAAAATAGATGGCTTAGCTTTTCCTCATATTAATTCTTGTTAATTTAATTATCTTTCTAATTAAAATCATGTGCTTTTTTGACAAAATAATGTGTATTTTTTTCTTCAAAACCCATGACGGTGTAAGTTAAGCAAGGTAAGGTACTGTGCTTTTTTAAAATCAGATAAAATCACATTAAGCTTTTGACCAGAGCTTGAAAAAATTTGTACCCAAGTCAATATTCTGACAAATAAAGATGACGTGTGTCAGACACTAAACCATTTCTGTAAAATGAGTATTCAATTGCTGACAGCTTCAGTTATCTACATTTTCATAGGTCCAAACCAATTTTACCACATTTTCAGCAATGTCCAAGAGGTTGTGTATAGTTTCTCTGGCTGCAGAACCATTCACAGAAAGAAATAGAAAGAAAATCTATTTCCCAGAGCTCAGGACACAGTTTAGGAATCCCATCCCTAATTAATTTACTCAATCCCTTCTTGAACCCATTGATACTTTTGATCTCTACAGTGTCATGTTGCAAAGACAACAATGACAACGCAACTGAATTCACTGCCCAGGATTTTGCTGGCATCTTTTTGTTTCATTGACTATGCTCTCTCAACACAAACTCTGTATGTATGATAAATTGCTTTGAAAAATATCTTTGTATAATATTCCTTCAGCAATTTTGGTTCTGTTTTTTAATACCAAAGTCAATATTTAACCTATTCACAAAAAATGAAAATAATGAATAATTTTAAAGTTCTCTCAACTGCCACAAACATCTAAGGGAAGTAATTGAAAAACTAAAACTAGCTGAAACAAGCTCAGGAAAATGAAATACAAGCGAGTGTACCACGGCTTTAAACTAATTAAGGTAATGCAAGAATTTATAGCATATGTAATGGATGGCAGCATATACTTTACAGTTTACTAAGCCCTATCGAGAAAACCATCATTTTTCACTCAAAGTTTCATGTTTCTGTTAAACAGCGAGATAAACACACTCCATCTTCCTCTCTAGGACACAATCATAGCCATCAGTACAATTCTAAAGCTACATCCTTCCCTAAATGCCAGCCAAGGACAATGGAGAACCTGTCCACTTGTTGCTTTTTCCATTTAAAAGAAGCAGCAGAAGTCTTGTGTCTGAGCAGCAAATGCACTAGAAACAATTTGTCAGCTTTTGTAGTTAAACCTACACTACAAGCCCTTTACTGTGCGCTTTGTGAAACAGCACATTCTGATCAATCCATCAACATCCAGGTTGTTTCAATATTATGAAAAGCTATTTAAGAAAGCTAGATCACATGAAGCTTTGTTAACCCTGCTTATCTAAGATGAGCATTGAAATTACAAACATCTTTTTCATTTATAACTCTTTTTTCTCCTCATCCTCCACCACAAACTTACATTCACTCACACACACACTTTTACACCCTTTTCTACCCCTTTTGTCTAACTGATTTTCATGCAAATGAATAAAGCTGTGAAACTTTCTGTTATGAACAGCCCAACGGCACCAGAGGCAGAACAAAGTCAAATTTGTGTAAGCACTTTAAATAGAGTATGTCTTCATCATGCCACTAGTTTGTTTTTTTATTAAAAAAAAAAGTAAGACAATTCTGAGGTGAAGAATGGACAAGTCAAAGGTGCCAGCAGAGGTAAAATATAGCATGTATATGGAAAACAACTGCAGGAGATTTAAGTATGGCTTCTCTGTATAGCTGCAGACAGAGGTTACCTTTTTGTTGGTACCCAGTTTCTGACAACAGCTGATTCAGAAGCAGCTGTTATGTTGAAGCATTTTCTTAGCTATTTTCCACTGCATGAATTAACTAAGACTGCACTGAAGAAATCTGAAGACTACTGGCCTTGATAGAAACATGAGACGTGAGAAAGATGTTTTCCAATAAAACATAAAGCAAAGTCGAAATTCAAGAGAATTTTGTGACTAATAGATTAAACAGTCAGTCTGTCTTACAGTCTTAGTGCACATGAATTCTCTATCAAAGAGCAGAAGACAAGATATTTTAGGTTAGCTTTTTTTGAGTACTCTGTTAAGTATGATGAAAAGGTAATGAGTAAAAGTAATTATATTGTACTTCTTAAAAAGGATCGTCAGACACTGGAAGATAGGATCTAAAATGTCTCACAAAAAAACGTCAAACATCTGAGACGGAAAGGCCCATATAGTTCCAAGGCAGAGTCAAACAAAAGCAGCACACGGAGCAACCATTACAGACAAGGCAACCAGTGTTAACCACCAAAAGGTTCGAGAAATGCAATTGATTTCCAGTCATTTGCACATATAAACAAAAGAGAAATTGGCATCACCCACTCAGATAAATCACTAACTGTAGCAACTGAATGCTGTTGCAGCTTTAACAGTGGTATAAAAGTCTACACATTACCAAATCTGTGTTAAGTCTGATTAGTGATTAGAAAAGTCACAGACTGAAGATAATAAGAAAGAGAAAGAACATGCAGAGGAAAATTATCCTTACTAGAGAATACGCAAGTACTATAATGAGGTGAACTCACTGGAGTCAATACAATTTAACAGTACAGGGGAAAATGTCACTTGTTATTGGGTTAAAAATGTGCCAAACCCTCAAGTTCATCATGAGGTTTCACTAAGGGCAGAGAACTGAAAAAATTGAGAAAGAGTTTGAGAGTGTATTCCGAAGAACAGCCAAGCACCAAAAAAAGTGAAACTAACCCAAAACTTGTGACCTCTTAGAAATTTTTTTTTCTTTTGTAGCAAAGACTGAAAGCTTTTTGAGCATAACCTCATAAAAATCGGGAATTCTGTTCTGAAACTCACAAAATAGAGAGAAAACCTGGAATAACTATCATTAGCCATTAGAAAAGACAAACATTTACTTATGCTTGAACGCTCTCAAAATAAAATGGCTAAGAGAAACATTGTAGTCTCTTAAAGGAGAAAAGAGTTTATTATACTAAAGCGTTTTAAGCTGATGAGAATACTGCTATGCAAATACAAGCAGCTAATGTAAGAAAGCACAAACCACAGATAAACCTCAAGAAAAGGACGAGCACAGTTTTATTTTTAAATAAAAACACCAGTACATCCATATCAGTGGCTGATTCACCACTATTTCCTTAAATAGTCAGCTTTGGCTTTAGAGTGCAGTTTTGGAGGTTTGTTCTTCAATATTCTCCAAGTATTCATTCTTTAATTAAATCGAGGAGAGCTTAGCTATTAGAAAGGATTTGTCCCTTAGGTATATGAAATATGATAAACTGAAATGTACTGGTCATCAGTCCAGAGATCTTGTGAACATATAGCAACCAATTTAAAACATATTATATGCCTCTGGTGTTTCTCTAAAGGAAAAACACTTTACAATGAAGTCTTTTCTAAAACTGAACCTTTGTATATATGATGACCAATACTGAGCCACAGTAGTTCACAAAATTCCAGTTTCATAAACAACTGCCAAGATTATCTAGCCATTTTTCATAGAACTCACACAATGAAAGGCAAAAAGAATTTTATGCATACAATTTTACATGTTTCTTCTAAATTATTATCTTTAGGAAATTTAGGATTGAGCAGAAAAATCTATAAAATACTTGGGTGGTTTTTTTGGATGGAAATGCAGAAAGAACTGTTGTTCAGTGTTATTAAGCTCTACTAATGCTTTCATTATAATTGTAAAAAGTCAAACATGTAATTTGTCAAATATTGAGAGAACTGTCATTATGCTGATGCTCTTCATTTGCATTGTTAAAAAGCAATTGTTGTTTCCTTAGTAAGAATAGGAAAATTGTATCTGGCAAAAATTTCCACCCCCACAACAGGGCAGTGGATCATTTCCACCAATGCAAAATGAAGTTAGGTATTCCATTGACAAAGGCAAAGCAGCTTTGCATCATCACTTAGAGTTCATGGTCAAAAGGAAATCTGTACTTTGTGCAATTTAATGAGTAACATAATCTAACACAACTTTATCAATTGCCTGATTTAGTTTTGTGCAGGACTTCCTGGTAGCTTGAACAAGGACAGAAAAGGAAAGTGACTCAAATGCAGAATTGCAAAGACATAATAAGAAAGAAAAAGCAGTGATTTGATGCAGAACAGATATTATTGCCACACAATTAGTAAAACCGAGACATAGCACCACCAAGCTACAGCAAGTTAAACGAAAACTGTGAAAGCTGGAAATTGTGTTCAATGGAATGTTGATGTCATTTCTTAAGCTATCTTCAGTTATTCTTTTTCCCCAGTAGCTAACCTGTTCTTATGGTGTGAAAATTTCTTAATAGTCAAGATTATTAAAACTTCAGGTTTGAAAACAAAATCTGTAATTACTAAACAGAGAGACAAAAAACAATTAATAGAGACACTTTATATTTTGCATCTGTTCTGATTGAGTGATTCTCCTCACTGACTGCATTGTCAGATGTAATATTTTACCTGGAAAAGCGAAAACAAATAAGCAATATTTTTGCCTCAGTAAGTGCTTATGGTGGCATCTCCAGTTTAACCATCAGAGACCAGAAAAGTAAAACTAGGGTTCAGTATTAATCAATGTTTTGTTTGCAAAGTTTCCTTTTTTCCCCCTAATTCCAACGATGTGACAAGAGCTGTATAGTCTCTTAAAAATGTAGCTTGTGAAGACCAAGTAGCAAATACTACATTGTTCCATCTAAACAGAAGTCCAGTAACATAAAACTAGCAATAGCATAATTCACAGATACTACAAACATAGTAGTGAAATTTTGTAATGATGTTAAATTGTTTTTCTGTCATAGTGATATGGAACATGGATTTTTCCCTTGATCCCAAGCAAATGAGGATTGTAACTTCACGCTGTTTATCTCCTCCAATAGCTTTAGAACACATTCCTCAATTTTAACAAAATTTGACAGACGGATATGGCCTCAGAGATATTATGTTCCCACAAGTTTTGTGACACTAAACAGATGGGAAGAGGAGAGAGATCTTTATGTAATCACATCACATATCCCACTGAGAGAAAGGCTTCAGAGTATACATATGCTTGCTTAAAATACAGAGCATTTCCAGGAAAGAGAACTTATGCCCCAACCAGATAAAAAACTTGAGACAAAGCATGTAAGCAGACATAAAACATACATACCCAGGCAAACAGCCTCCTAGTTCTGGTGCTTATGAAGTTAACTTGTTATGAAAGAGAGGCAGCAGTGGAGACATCATGTTTATTTGTTATCTCCTACCTGACTTTGGAGATTTCCAGTTTCTAGCAAGTCTGACGACTTCAGTGGTAGCGATAACACTGGCAGGTTACAATTCATGATTTGCTGGGGCTGTTCTGTAACAGAGATCAGAACAGGATTCTTTTTTATTTCAGATTAGGTTTTTTTACAACTCATAACTGTATTCCGATATCTTTTCAGTTCTTTTTCTCTAACACTGTAGGAATTCAGCAGCAGATTACTATTTCCAATGTTAGAGTACACTGTAAGAAAGTATCCATTTTGCATACTTTTACCCTCTTTTTTCTGAGGTTACTGACTAATAGTGCTAGTCACAATTTCTGTGAATCTATTCTAATGTATGCTATTTTTAAACAAACATGTAGGAGTCAATATGCCGATGGAAAGGATGAGGAGCAATGTATTTCAGATATATGCTGTTCCACTGTAGAGAACTATCTATCTCGTGACTATGTGGGGAATTCACAGCTGCCATTAACTGCCTACTGCAATTTATTTTAAAAAAATAAATCATAAAACATTTCACTTCTTAATCAACATTAGACTATGGAAGGTTGGATGATGTGTATGCCAAGGCCAGCATATAGCTGAATCTACTCAGGGTTACACAATCAGTGCTGGAGGGAACAAACTTTCCTAATAAACTTATTCTTTTTCCTTCCAAGTAAGCTGCATCTGCTCCAATTTCTATGACTTGCCCCAAGTGTACAAAAATACAAAATCACCTTCTCGTCCTTAGTTGAGCTTTGCTCCACCTTTCTTGTCAACTGTAATTTCAAAGCAGACTAACTGAAAATAACCAAAAACTTTTAAAAAGTACAAAAGCAGAACTGAAAACTGCATTTACAATATTGCAAGTATCAATATTCTCAAATTCAAACATATTTAAATTATAGGAGATACTATCTGATTTTCCATGAAAACTATTAAGATCAGTTACTATCTGGATTTTTCTCTAACTACTCCAATGAAATTTGAAGCTCCCAAAACAGTTTTAAAGGGAACATCTCTCAGTTTGCACATAATGTGCAGAATGTTGTTAATAATTTGTTGATTATTAGTAGTTTATATACTTTGCAAACTTCATCAAACCACCGAGCCTTTTCTATACAGCTTGTTTCTAAATGGGAAGCTTTATCATTTACATTGGTATAACTTCCTGCAATAAAAGTAGTTTTCTCCAGTTTAGCTGAGAATTTTCATACACTAGATAACCAAAGCTAAACCATAACTGGCATTCTTAACAGCGTCTGCATGAAGGACAACAGTACACAGTTATAGGACTCCAAATTCATACCATAGCTGATTGATAGATGTATAATTTTCTTTGTAGGCAAAGGGAGCATCATCTAAGATGACAGGTGATTTTGTCTAAAAAGACAAATTATATAAAATGTTTTGGGGAAAGTCAGGCAAAGAAGTCTGTGTAAAAATCAATTCTACTGAGTTAGACTAAGAAATTTCAATATTGCTAACGAATTTTATATTGTATACAGGGAGGTTATTCTCATAACCTTCTGAGCATCTCCCTGTCTCTGAATATTAGGCTACTCTTCAAATTTCAATTGTACCCTGGTGCTCCCAAAACTTTTGGAAAGAAGTGCCAATGTTCTTTGAATCCAATTTCATTTTCTCTTACATGTGGTGTTGAAGTGTGTTTCACCCTTGAAGCATCTGTTAAGGAAAGCTTAAATCGTGTTTTCACTCTTGTCTTTCCAGTCAAATGATAATTTAAAATGACTGATTCTGGAATCAAGATGGTGAAAAAATGTCTCATGGCCTAAACGTATAAAGCTAACTTTGAGAGTTGCAGATAGAGGAGCTGAAAAACTAAACAAAAAGAATACTTTGAATACTGAAAAAAACCTGTATTTCTTAATGAATGCCCTCAGACAGCTACTATGGATATGTCTATACTGCATACAAGACGAGTTACAAAAGTGTAATGAGATGTGCAAGCTAATCTTAATCTGGATACCATTTATAAATTCATTGTACAGCTCAGAGCTCAAGTTAAATTTTCCCACTCAAAGGCAACTCATCTGGCCTTTGGAGAGGATCCCACTTACAATACTGAGCACGAGGTACGTTTTATACTCTGTTGGACTGAGCACCTCCTGTCCCTTCCGCTTATTGTGTGTAACATCTACAGTGATTAGAAAAGCTGTAGGACAGTAGTTCATCATGATTCATATTCTAACTTTGAAATGCAGAATTCTGAGTGCTTAATATGTGGAAAGCATACACAGTGAATGAAACAACCAGACTTATTTCATTTTCAGTTTGACAGCTTATCTTCTTTCAATTCTATCTAGATATCTTGACTCTATTAAGGTTTAGTTCTTTCTTCTCTTTTAACATTCAAGCTCTTGTATGTCATGCCACCTGCTCTCATCTCCAGGTTTCGCGTACCAAAGATTCAGTAGACCTCAGTCTTCAACCTCTATCGTAACTAAAGGCACATCTTTGAACGATAGTTTCATAAACGTTCTCAGTTGGGTAGTCTCTGTTCAGGATTAATGCTGTTTCAAAAGCAAGTGCAGCACTTCTGCCAGCAGAAGACAAATTTGTTCTCTATTTTGAGCTTCAGATAAATCTTATACACAGCTGAAGGCATTCAAGTCATCAAATGAGAGCTCATACAGCACTGGCATAATATGTATCAGCATATGGCTAGCAGAGCCTGCTTAGGTCACAAGGGTGGATCTTCACAAAGTGAATGAGCACAGTTTGTTCAGATTTTTAGGCTTGTTTAAAAAAAATGATCTGTTTCAATTCCAGGACTAGTTTTTTTTTCCTGTGTGAAGTCCTGGCAGCATACCATTTTCTTAGAAGCTGTAATTTGGAACAGTGGCTTTTTTCCACTAATGGGAAAATCTCAAAGGCTTTGGGAATTTAGTGAAGATTATATATGCACTTAAAAATTCAGAGGATTGTTCCAACTGCCTGAGCTACCTGAGGTTGAACCACTTTTCTTAGCTTTCACAAAACCAACTGGTAGGCATAATTGTAGATTGGTTTTGAAATCAAGTATCTCTTACTGCTGGCTACATTTTTAAAAGCCTTTTTCTTTTTCATGTTCTGCTACAGGAAATATATTTGTAATTCATTTCTCTAAACCATATCCTTTCCTGAAACAGTAAGTGTGAAAAATATGCTTATTTGCTTTGCTAGATAATGTGTTTATTCCTAGATATTTCAAAAACATACATTTGCACAATTTTGTGCGCTCCCTTATAATCTGAATGCAGCCTACAGCTGTCTAAGCAAAACAACCCAAAAAAGAATCACTGGACCAAAGAGATCTTGAAGCCTGTACAGAAACACATTAAGAAACAGGCCACAATATGGATAATCTATGTGTAGGCAAGCCAGACAAATGATTACAGCAAATCTGGCCTTTGAAAGTACGCTAACCATCCAATTCAAAAATTGAGAGAATAGGACTATTATAATATATAGCATGTTATTTTGTTCTCCTGTGAAAAGCTGTCAATTCTTACTCATTAAAGCTGGTTTTGCATGGATTGGGAATAACATTTTTTATTTTGTCTAATTGATTGTAACTATGTGACTGCAGGAAAGTACTGTCCTCAAAAACATATCCTCAAAATTACAGTTATGAGTAAGTCCCAAGCAAATGAATTATGTTCCTAAGTCCTTCCAGCAGATTTCAAGCTTGCTCTCAAAATATTTTGCTAACAATTGATTTCCCAACTTTCCTAGTTGCCTCTGGGAACAGCATACATTTTTGAGGAAGAATATGGTCTACCCAGCTGTAAATAAAAGAAACGAGCATTTGAGGAAACATGGAGGAGGGCAAGATGACAGGCAATACTGTAAGTACTTTCTAACAAAAGTTTGTGGCTCTTTCATGAACCTGGAGCCCTGCTGCCTAGATTTCTGTCATAACCTAAGACATCTAAATTGGTGGAGACATTTCTGACAATACATATACATTTTTGTAGTATAAATCTCTATATTTAAATCACTGTCCTGGCTATGAAGCACACTACAAGTTAAAATCTCATACTGTTTCTGTGGGACACCTCTCAGGTGGTAGGGATAGTTCCTACACCACATCCTAGATGGACACAGGGAGTTGCTACAGGTCTGAATGCATCTGTAATTTGCATCCCATTTTTCCTGACCACATAAATTCTGTACACCCAACTGTACATGTTGGGTATATGTTTTTGCTTCTTGGAAAACCAGCATTTCTTAGAGGGATGAAGATACGTCTTTAGGATAATGGACTAAATAAAAAAATTCTATGTGCCTCTTTCTTATTCAAAGCACACATCACCCCATAAACACTTCAAATTGTTCCAGCTTACTGCAGAAACTTTCCTTCTTACAGGTATGGATACTCTGAGCCAAAATCAATCCTCTTTTTACATGTGTACTCTACAAGGTAATGCCCTATAGAGTTTTTCAAGCTAGCTGAAATTATAGAGAACTGGAAAAAATCCCACTGTCATACTAAGCTAAGCAGACCTACAAGCTTACAGAACTAAACTGCCATCAGTACCTGAGCTGATCCATTTGTAAGGTAAGAGTGTGTAGGCTAGCTGATATACCCTCTGCTACACGTGGAATTAAAAGCATTTTACTGCACCATTCCTGTTGTTTAATTTTAAAGCATCAAATTAAAGCTTAATAAATCTCTAATTATGTTGCTTTATCATAAATTATTTAAAAGACATTTCACATATTCCACAGCAAACTGAAATCCTTCAGTTCTTTGGCACACAAATAGCTCATTTCAAATATTTACAGAGAAACATGCCAGAAACCTAGTTCAAAGGAATTTCGACAAATCAGAAAAGTTTTCCTAAAATATAATCTCAAACATATGGTTCCTTTAGCTCATGCAATTTCTGAGCCCAGGCTGAAATTGATAGCTAATGAAGAATGAACAGAAAAAGCTACAAGTTTAATATGAAAATGAAATACTCTATGAAAAGATCAAGTTTCATTTCCATTAAGGAAGAAATTTGTCTTTAGCTCCACTGGAAGCAGGATTGGCTTCCAAATGGTGCCAGAGTTCACTAATGCAGAGCTTGATATTAGAGACACAGTGAGGAAGATAGATACAATGTGCCACAGAACATAAGATTTAAAATTTCCTTTCTATTTGCTATTCATTTTTAACAGTCACCTTGGATCCAAACCTAAGTAAGATCTCTTAAAACTTGAGAGTTAAAAGAAACAAGCAAACCAATCTGTGGTTTTAGAAGAAAGTTTGATAATATTTAAAGTTATTCTTAGTCTTTTCATTACTTCTTTTTCCATCAGAAAAGTCAGGCCTCCTTAGTGTTAGCTGTTACAGTACTATATTATGCAAATGCAAAGGTTTCCTCTTTACTTTGCCTTCCTTCTTTATGCCCAACAGTGCTTTCAACTCATCACTCAGTGTCAGAACACATACCAACATGTGTAACAACACACCTTCTGGAAAGAAAGTTCTCATATTTTCTTGCAGTATTAATCATTTCATAGTTCTTATAGTCAGACTTGAGTTGATAACTGCACTGGATTAAAAATGTGTTCTGAATAAATGTTCAAAATGATGGCTCCCTACAAACTTTACAGACTATTATGAAGTAAAACTTTTTTTCTGGTCCAAATTCAGAGAAGATCCAAACCTACACTAAAGAATCTTCCACAACTTGTAGTGTTTCACTGTATTCTACCAAAGCAAGGAACCTGATGGTGTTACAGCAGCACAACAGCTACTTTATAATAGCTAATCATGAATAGCACCTTTTTCCTTCATCCTATCACCAGTTGTGTTCAGAGAAGTCTGCTTCTTGAGCAAGTTTGTTATTTTCACATTATTTATTTCATAATAGGATTAGTCCTGTTTGATAATTTCTGTGAAGCTTGAACGAAATATATGCCTAGCAATTGATATTTGCTGCTCCCAAAAGCCAGAATGGTCATGCAGTTACATTTGTGAACTGTTTAAAGAGTCACGTGGATTCCTTCCCCTTGATCCTGAACCTCGGCTAAAGATGATGCAGGTGTTTGGTAAAAAGAAATTTAAAAGACTACATACATAATGTATATTAAGAGGCCCAAACCGGTTATTTGTTGCAAATAGCAACATTGGCAGCCATGTGCAGGTGAAAATATGTTAATAAAGGGTAAGTGGGTTTCTGAGCATACAATATTCATGCCAAGTCCCTGCTATGCATATTATATAAAGAAAATTGCTATATTTAGATCATCTCTATTTTAGCATACATTTAGTTTTATAAAATGTCTTGACTATTAAAATTTGCAGCCAGTTTTATAACTATAAAATTCGTAAAAAGTGTCTGACCTTTCTGTATGGCACTACAGGCTTGTAAGCTCTGCTAAATATAGCAGTGAGCAGTTCAAACTGTCAACCTAAGTTCCATTTGTTCAATTTTTTATGTCAGCTCATAGGTATTTTTATGAAATTCAGGGATGCAGACTCACATCAAAAAAAAACATTCAACTAACTCAGCTTCGATAAAATAATACTATCTTTTGCTTTTAGGATGCTCTCATATAAGATTTATTTTCAAGAAACCAGTTAGATTAAATCAGGTTCTAGAGATGTAAATTATGAAATCATTTATTAACTCAAATCATACTTGGTCCAGATGCAGAAAAGATATTTTAAAATGTTGGAACAAGTTATAGTCTCAGTAAGAAAACTTGGTTAACAATCTCATAGTTTTTGGTGAAGATATAAAATACCTTAGAGATGAAAATCAGATGTTACTGAAGTTGCCTGAGCTGTCAGAGAAACACCAATAACACAAGTTAGAGAATCCACTTAACATCCACTGCAGATCTGACACAGTACACTGTTTAATTAGAGTCTGATGGGATGAGAAGTAACACTATCAGCTCTGAAAGATTGCTTCCCATTATCAGCCAGGAAGCCTTTTATGAGGGAGGAGTAGGCATATCCTATTCCCAGAGTGCAGCATCCAGGCGAAGAGATTTTGGCTGGTGCCTGCTGAAGCAGAGAGGGTATGAGAGGCAACTTCTAGGCAGCAGCACTAGCAGCCAAGGGGGCTCTTGAACCAGGACTGCTGGGGACAGAATAGGGTAGTCACAATTATGTTGGCTTTACCCTGCCTTCTCTCTCAAACAACTTCAGAGGAACTTCAGTCAGACAAAAGTCATACACCAGGGCCCAAAACCAAAAAAATCAAAGGAACTGTTCCTAAAGGATTACACTCCAGTTCAGCTACGCAGACAAGAAATTAAGAGCAGTGCTCACACAGGACTGGAGATCAGGGTCTCTGATAAACATAGTGCTAAGACTAAAAAGTATTCCAGATGTAAAAGGTTCTGCAGTCTCTGTTAATAAGTAATTTAAATATATAGCATATATTCCAAATATATGATACAGTCATCATTCTTCACATAGTTATCCTTTTCCAGGGGTTTTGGGTATGTTTCAGAAGAGGAAATGAGCACAAATCAACTATTTGGCTGGATACTTAAAACACACATTCTGCGTCTTGTTTGTAGTCCCTATGAAACCAAGACATACAACTGGAAAACTCTCCAGTGTCTCTACAGCTCTGAAGCCTCTTCCTCCCTGAACGCAAGATGGTTTTTCTTTCATAAAGCCTACTGCCAGAAAACAAAATTCATGGACTGTGCCTGCTTACAGAACATTCATACTTTCACAAGTACCATAGTCACAACACAGTTCTATCTGAATGACAGTAAAATTCAGATACAGGAGAAATAACTCAGATTTTCAACAAATTTATGTACTTAATAATCTGAGCCTAGGCTGTTATAATATTGATACACAATATCAATAAAAAGTTCAAAACAAAATACGAATCATAAACTAATGGTAATAGATGAAGGCACAAATTTAAACACTCAAAAGTCAAGAAACTTCTAAAATATAGAATAGGCAGTTAGTGATAACATCTCAGTTATCACACAGCACTATGTAGCCAAAAAAAAGCCTTAAAAAGGCAGCCTTTATGATCGTGATATGAACTCTGGCTATACATTGCCTTCTGTACCCTTCTCCTCCCCATTGTTTTTTCAGGTGTATCAGGGGATCAGAGCACTTTAACCAATGTAACTTGCAACAGGCATTAAAGAGTCCTCCAAAGGGATATATTGAAAACATAATCCCGGGACAATAGAGAAGAAAAGTGATCAGAGATTCATACTGGTTAAGTATTTGACCTAGATTTGTCCAGTTGTATTTCTTTGCCTGTCCTGCTTGTTTTAACATACTTAGAAAAGTTCAGATAAGGCATATTTTTAAATGGCTACTATTTTTCTACAGCTTTTAGTCTATACATCCAAGATGTTTACGGGAATCTTAATATGGAATATCTTGACTTTAATAGTTTCTTGGCTTGTTATTTCCCACTGGACTGACCATTCTAAGAAAAGGTATGTTTGTCTTCCTGATTTCCTTGCTTTATTTGTAAAGCTGAAGCTGTGTGGAAAAGAGAGTCTGTAAGAACAAAGCATCTGTTAAATTGCAGAACACAGCTCTGTAGGGGCCAGAGAAAACTACCCTTCTTATAGACATCTGCTGTTGATAAATTTTCTGTTTTTTTTTTTCTTTAAAACCTGTGTCTTACTTTGTATCTTTTCCTCTTCTTCTTCCCTCCTCACTTGATTGATAAGACTGCACTACTCAAGTCATTGCTTCATTCACCTCCCCATTCTCAGGCTGAATCCTTGAATCCCTGACCTTACTACCACCCCGCCCCCACCCCCCCACCCCCAATGATACTATTTATCTCCAGCGGTCTCTTTACAGGCCACTGATACCTCTACCTCCCAGCAGGGACCCAGCAACACCAGCGAAGAACTCAAGATAATATGAGATAAAACTACTACCCATGATGTAGTTTTGTCCATCCCAAACAAGTAGTGCTTAGAATACCACAACTCACACCGTCTCTGAGTACGATTTACCAATTGAAAACCAGTGAAATACACATTCACAATGAAGCTACCTTGCTTCTGTTTATATGGTCACATAAATCCCCCAGTCAGCAAGACAAACAAGATTGCACTACGTGTGGAAAAGAAGGGGCTGCTAATCTTCCATAGCAGGGCATAACAGGAAAAATTCCAGTATACAGGCAAGATGCTTCTGAAAATCACAGCTATTAGTAAGGCTACCAGTTCTTCCTTTTTCAGCCTCCTGGCAGACAGATAGGTTTTGCCTTAGATCACATGTGTCACTGAATTGTGCTTTCTCCTTCCTGAAATATAACATCCAGCTCTCCCTATTTACAATAAGTATAGAGATCATATCTATAACAAAAGTAAAACTAAATACTGAACCTTAATAAGGCACAATTTGGCAGAAATAGCCTATTTTTGAGTCATCTGCATAGATAAAGTACACCAAGTACCTAAATATAGCTTTAGCTTCAGATGAATTACACCAATACTAAATTTAACGATATTCATTGTCTCTGTATTACTTTACCATGCCAGTGGTAGAAACTGCAGTATATGTTAAGCATACCTCATTAAAAAAAATTACCTTCCAGCTACTGAAACTTACATTTGCATTACTCCCAAAACTACATTCCATCATAATGACATTTGAAGTGAATTCAGGAAGAATTGCTATTGTTTGAATTCATTACCTCCTCCTATAAAGAAAAGATTGCCATAAGCATAATTAATCTGAAAGTACATTAGACAATATTTCTAGTACTTACTGGTAGTATTAATGAGATTTACTGTAGATGAAATAATTGGTAAAATTGGGAATAGCAGGTTCACAAAGCATTGTATTCATGTGTTCCGAGAGATTCCAACAGACTGAACAACAACAATCTCCAGAATACAATTATGCAAATACTTCATTATTTTCAGTTAGTTTAAGTTAACTCTATATTAAGCATGCTCTCAAGAGCAAGAAGATGGATGTGAAATGTAATTTTTGTTGTGATATCAATATTGTTATCTCTGAATATTTTTTTAATGAGAGACAGAATTATTGACACTTGTTTGCTATCTTTTATATCCATTTGCTTTTGTTTGAGAGGAAAAGCAAGCTGTCTAGTCTTTTAGCAATAGAAGACACAGTTTCATTGCAGTTTCATGTCACTGTGAAGTATAATTGGCTATAAAGGTTAACTATTTCTGGAAGTAAAGAAATGGTGACTGGGGAGTTTCATATGTATGGTGACAAAGGTAGTGAAAATAACAGATCACGGTGGATCTTTTTCTGTTCAAGGGCTGTTGACTTAGCTGCTACATTTCAGTGGAGCTCCCGCTGAATTCTACAGTCAGAGAAAATACATCTGAAACAGGTCTTGAGAAGTCATTTATCACTTCAGCCCCATTTCAAGGCAAATATGGGTCATATCCAAGTCCTTCCTAACTGGTATTTACCTACCCTGACTCTAAAACCTCTGAGAATTAAGATTCAAAAATCTGCTTTGCTGTCTTACCATTAGAAAGTTTTTGATATTTACCCGCATCTGTCTTGCTGCAATTTAAGCCGAATAATTCTTGTTCTGTCAATCATACACATGGAGAACAAATTATGTTCTACTGCTAAATAATCCCAAGTCTTTAGGATCTAAGATGTCTGGATTTCTAACCTTTTGTTGTTTGTTCTTTAGCTCTCTTCAGATGGTTCATACTTTGCTTCAAATACAGTAAGCTAGACATAACTGTGGCTTTACCAATGCTGTGCAAAGCAGAGACATTATTTTACACTTCATCTAAGCTATAGTCATTTTCAAATACAACTCAGCATGACTCCTGTCCTTCTTGCAATAATTTAAAACTGTTGAGTCACATTCCATTTACAAACCCCTGTAACACAAAAATCCTTTCCTGAAGAACTGTTACTAATCAATTTATTTTCCCATCCTTGTTTGTGCTGTAGTACTCCCATTCACAGCATCTTGCACGTTATTATCAAAATTAATACTAATTTTAAAATTACTACTCCAATTTGCAAAAATTATATTCCAATCCTATTCTCCTGCACATCTGTACACCCTCTCAACATCCATAATGAGAAATTATTTTAAACAAGAATTCCACTCTGCTGCAAGCAAAATAAACCATATGAAATAGAGCAGATTTGGACTTACAGATGAACAGGTCTAGGAACAGGCCTAGGGTTAGGAATCAGATCTCAGTTCTTCCTCCCTCCAGCTCTGTCACACATTCAGCAAGCAATGAAGAGCCACATTCATTCTACAAATGCTCGATGCCATCTGTAAAAACAGGGATAAGCAATTCATGTTTATTTTTAGATACCTTTCCGATATAGATGCAAAACTATACATATAAGACAATATTTATAAATTATATGCCCTGCAATTATTATGTTTATATAATAAAGCATAAAATTATTTTAATACCATCTGGATTGAGCAGGGGAAAAAATTAAAATTATGGTAGAATTAGACTAAGATTTAAAAATCATTCCAGAAAACTCAAGTTACAGACTCTGAACCAGGATTTGGATCAGAAAACCACATTGCTGCCAGATATCCTCACTCCATATTTTGAGAGTGGTTTGAGACTGTGTTCTGACTTTAGGAAAACACTGCATTAGACGTTTAAATCCATCTCTGTATAGTTGAATATACAATATCAGTGTGACCACTGGACTTAAGTGCTTCCTGAATGAGTATGATTTAAAGCGGTATCCTTAGCAGAGATCCATACAAATAAAGGGAAAAGGAATCAAGATACAATGACTTTCCCACTGCCTTAAGCAGCACAGAATTACAAAACGATTATCTGCCAAATGCTGAACATATGAAGACAACTCAGTTGCTAGTCTTCCTTCACAGTATGACACAACCTAATGATCCTTCAGTGCTTTTTCTTTATACTGTTATTTTTCCAATAAATAGCGTGAACTTGTTTCTTCTCACCCCCTAAGTAATCATTTATGACAATTTAGTTGGAATGATGTGTTGGTGTTATTTCCTCTATAGGAGATGTGCTGGAACATCTTTATCTCACTGACTCATATGGATATGGTCTGTCATGTTCAAAAAAGTACAAAATTGAAGAAATAGGGCACAAGCACTTTCCAGTTGTCTGCAGCTTTTATTCTGTCAGTGAATTTCTGGAAACTCACACATCAAGTATGATAGCAATGGCAAGATTCAGGGATATTTGGAAACTTTTCACATTGTCTCCTCATAGCTTAAGTTTCTCACTTTCCAGCCATATGTTTGTTTCTTGATTCTTAGCCATTATTTCCCCTCTCTGCTGTGTAATTTTTAAGCTCTTCTTAACTAGTGCTATGGTTATACTTGCCTCTACTTTATTTCCTCAAAATGTCCATCACTCTAAAACCCCTAGACTGTCCTTCCTCATCCACCACTCAGCCAGATTTTGTGGATATCGGTTAGCTTCAGGCACCCAGCACCCAGGACTGAGTACAATTAACAAGGAAAGCTTTAAAGTTTAGGCATTCGCAGTGAGACGGCTTTAACTGAACTATTGTTAAATATTAAAAGGGTCAAAAAATACTAAGTAATCTCAGGTTAAAGCAAAGGATGGCTAGTCTTATATAAAACAAATTTAAACCTGCACATCTGTGATGGGTTGGCATTGGCCAGCTGCGAGATGCTCACCCAGCCGCTCCCTCAGTCTCCCTCCTCAACCGGACAGGGAGAGAAAAGAAGATGAGAAAGCTGGTGGGTCAGGATAAGGGCAGGGAGATCACTTACCAATTACCATCACAGGCAAAAAAGACTTGACTTGGGGGAAAGGTAATGTATTACCAGTTAAAATAGAGTTGGACAGTGAGAAACAAAGACAAAACACAGAACTTCTTCTCCTCACCCTCCCAATTTTCCTGGGATCAGCTTCACTCCTTCGTTCCCAACTCCACCTCCATTCCCCAAGTGGAGCAGAGGGATGGGGAATGGGGGCTTGCGGTCTGTCCAAAACAGTCTTCTGCTCCAGAGCAGGCCCTCTCCCAGGCTGCTGTCCATCAGGATGAACCTGCTCCAGCACGGCTTCTCCACAGGCCACAGCCCCTGCTAGGAGAACCCGCTGCAGCCTGGGCTCCCCGTGGGCCACTGTTTTCTTCAGGAAACACCTGCTGCAGCATGGTCTCTTCCCCGGCCGCAGGGGAATCCCTGCTGGGTGCCTGGAGCACCTCCTCCCCTCCGTTTCCTCTGACCCTGGTGTCACACGGCTGTTTTTCACCCTTTTTTCCTCACCCCTCAGTGCCACGTGGTGCTTTGCCCTTTCTTAAATGCTTTCCCCGAGGCACCACCACCCGTGGGTCGGGCTGCGCCCTGTGGCGGGGCCCTTGGGACCAGCTGGAGCCGGCTGGAACCGGCCGTGCCCAGCACGGGGCAGCCCCGGCCTCCCCTCACAGTGGCCGCCCTGCAGCCCTCGCTGCCAGCGCCCGGTGTGACATTACCTACCGTAACTTCCACATTACATGCTGCAAGCAGGACCGCAAGCTCCTGATTTAGAAATTGTTTATAATATAGTTAGTTGTGCCACATAACAAATATCCTCCTGAAAGGCAGGAGGTCACCATCTTCAGTGCACAAGTTACTTGCAATAGGGAATTGACTGGGCCTCATGGTCCTGCTCTGGAGAAGGGTAAAGCCAGAGCACTAATATTACCTGTCAGAGCAGGTCAGACTGCAGAGCTAGAAATGGAAATCGGGGATAAAGAAGATATTAAACTGTTATCTACCACTAAAAGCGTGAACAGTTTTGTTTTTTTCACCTCTCAAAATATTTTAGATGCTTGAAATATGTTGCTAAAAGTAAAAGGTCAGAGCAAACCATTAGTGTTCAGGACACAATAATAATTGGCACACAGGGCTACACACCACTGTGGTGGAAATTACGGTCCACACATCCTCCTGCTGCCTGTTACAAATTTAATGAAAAAAACATGTTTTTCTTCTCATCAGTGGAGAACAAAATAGGAATCACTTCAGCTGAAGAATACTTAAACTGGGAAGAAAATTGCCTCTGTAACTACCTTGTTAAAAATGCTTCTAGCCTTCCTCAGATGGCATTCATTGCTACTGCAACCTTTTAATAACAACTGGGGAGACCAGACATAAATAATTATTTCCAGTGTTCAGAACAAGCTATACCTGATCCATTATTTAATTATCTATGGATGAGGACATCACTAACAGCAGTGTTTCAGAGACAACTTGTTGCCTTCTATCTGTTGTGTTTAATTTTTAATTGTGAAACCGCATATGGCAATGAGTTAATCATAAAATAGACAATTACCATTGTGATAAACTGTTCTGTAAACATAGCTTGCTAAAATAATACATAATGAGCTTCTCTTGTTTTGTGCAGGGTTGGATAATTGTAAATGCTCACAAAAAGAAGCTTTATGGACATTTCCATCTCATTAATATTTGTAGATCAGTAATGTTATTTGCTTTGAAACCACTTCTGTCTTCTTTTGCACTGAAGAAGACCACTTCATTTCTCTGGCTTCTTGCATAGGTAAATTTAGCAGGATAGTTAGGCATAAAATGCCTTTCCTGTCTTACTCTGAATTTCTGCAGATTACTACCACACCATTTTACTTCTGCAGATTACTGCCACACCGTTTTACTTCACTATGCACAGCTGAATTTGCTATGACATTCACTATGAGAAGTTCTCACCAGTTAAAACATGTTCCCCATTCTGCCACACAAGAGAACAGAAAGAACAACCTCTCTTCCTGGTCTTACAGATCAGCCATTATCTAAATGCTGTTATATTCAGTAGGCACAGCTCTAATTTTAAAGTTGCTGTGCTGTGCTTACATACAATGCATTCATATCTGCCCTTGATTCTACACAAAGACTCACCCCTTAAAATCACTGCTGCAGAATAAAAATGTTTACATACAAATCAACCACAGAGTAATATGAAAATCACTTCTAGTGGCTCTAAGTCTAGCAGCAAAAAGTACACCTTGGAGAATTTCTGCTCATTTCCCACAAGTAAATGGGAAGATTGAAGGAGTTACAAGTTGTATTAAAGTCACTGTAAGACTTGCGTATATTCATGCTCTTCAGAGAATACTTCCCAAAAAAATACAACAGTGGAGGAAGATGTACCCCTTTCTTGTAAAAGTCATGGTGCTACAGAGGTCAGCCCATTTCATCCAGGGCAGAACAAGGGATGTGTCAGTGCCTTTTGTATTAACTGCATAACCACAGTGCAGGGACTGGAAATAGACCTGTGAAATATATGACAACTTCTGTTTATACATCACTTGTTTTCCATAAATTATGAAAATGCAGGACAGAACTAAGAAAGCTAAAGGAACTATGAATAACTACAGAAGTCACTGCACTTGCCAAGTTAAACCTGTTAATGATCAGTGGCTGGGCCAAGGTTTGTTACTTGGATTGAATCATCAGTTCAGCTACATTTGAGAAGCTACTTCTCAGAGAGCAGTGTTCCTTTTCTAGAATACTGAACTATAAAACAAACTTTATTGAAATGGAACATAGCACATAATGAAAAGAAAAATGAATTTTTACAGTAACTAACTAGGAAGTGTTCTTCACAGAGACAGAGTTGAAAAAGACAACTGTATTTAAGAATTTGGGTTAAACAGAAATCTCCTTTCCCACAAAATTCTCCATTAATTTCTTTATCTACAATTAAAGTACTGTGCTTAGATAAAGCAAACCAGATCTTGAGCATATCTAAACAGAGAAAGCTGCAGCAACTACAAGAATTCTGGCTTACTAGGTTTTCTCTTGCACAGTGCATGCAAGGTATTACATTAGTAACAGGCTGCAGCTAAGAATAAGAATTTAGAAAGCTGGGATTAACAAAACACTGATATCTTCAGTCTTCTGTAGTATCAACTAGGAGAAGACCGAAGTTATTTTTATTCTAACTTTGAAATTCTAGTATGTATTTAGAAATTGGTCTACCAAGAACAAGAAAACATGTAGAAATCTTTTTAAATTAAGATCTAGAGGAACAATCCTTCATTTTTTATGGAAAAAAATGTAAGTATATCCTGCAACTGTGTTTTACTTGCCTTTTTCCAACTAGACAAAATGACTTAATCTTTAGATAAGCTTATATATAGCGGTGGAAGGAACAATATTTGCTTTCTGTTTCCTCCCCTTTTCTCCCATAAAAAAAGGACAAGCAAACAAAAATTATAACATAGTTTTGGCAGGAAATCCTCTATCTTTTAATTTTTGGATCTGTTTCTAACACAAAATATTTTATCTTATCTAGTATTACATATTCTATGAAAAAGTAGAACAATTTCATATTCAACATTCAAACCTTTAACTGAATATAATCCAGTAACAGATAATTTTGTGTTGAGGTCAGTCCACTGAGACTAGAAAAATTTAATTTAGCATATTGCAGTAAAGCAATATTTTCTTTCTTAAGGTCATATCATGCCCAAAGTACATATGCTTACATTGAGACAACACAAAATTCTACTGAGTAGCACTACAGAGCTAAGCTTCTCCCTAGGTATATTGCAGATGGATTTTGGCTTAGGGTGAGGGGTAAGTAGTCAACAAACAATACTCAGAAAATGCAGGAGAACTTGTATCAAGTTTTTGTACCAATAGAAACACAAAGGTGAGAAAGCTGGCTACACAGGTGAGGAATTGAAAACATACTGATAATAGTAATTTTTAACAATTACACATCCAGTAAAATATAAAAGATTAGCTATATTCAAAAAGGATCTTTTTAACACGTGGCTACAAGCCCTAGGCCTCTGATTTAGTCAAATGGGAGAGAGACACCACAGAGATGAACTCTCAAGTGTCAAAGTTAGTCTTTGGAGAAACCTCTGCTCATTGACTGGAGAAACTACTCAGCCAAGCACCTGCAAACTGCCCAGACACACTCAAAATAAGACAACTTGCAAATGTCTTAGAGTTACCATTCTTGAAAAGGATCCAGATTTAGCCGTTTGTCTATCCATATTAGGAAGTATATATAGTAAGCAAGTAGTAAGCTACTCCTAATGTAAAGAAGAAATGTTATTCCAGTTATGTCAAACTTTTACCTGTGGTCTAGAAAATCCTCTGAAGGCCTGGACTAGCAAAAAAAAAATGGTATTTGTAGGAAAATACGTGAGATATTTGCTAGAAATAAACAGCATATTGAGGTTGGTAGGGCAGACTGGATAAACCTGATAGGGAGAGGAAGGCAGAGAAGGCAGGAGACGAAACACCTGGCTTGAATGACATCCAGATAGCCCCATCTGTACCTCTTCTGTCTACAAACACACTCTGCTTCTTATTCCTGCTTCAGAAGTTTGAGCCTGAAAAGAGAAACTTTGTGTCCTTAAGCCACGCCGTAGCTATCTGATCTAGGTCCGCCCTACTTATATTAGTGGATTATTCCTGTTAATCAATTGACTTTGTTCTATCTTGGAAGACATCAGTTCAGAGAAGTTTCTCTCCTTGGAGGCTAAACTGAAAAATCAATTTCCCTGTGTTCTAAGTAGGACAGTAGAAGCAGGAAGAGAAACGGGATTCAGGATAATATTTCCATCCTGCAGTGACTGCTACAGCCTGGCCTTTACACAATTCATGGCACACAGCCTGACCAAAAGAGATTTTGTTCAATTCAGGCTTGCTGAGTGCTGAAGCTGAGATCCACTACAACAGTCTAAAATTCTACAGGGCTTGCTCTCCACTCCTCATGATGCACGTCATTGTTCCTACCAAGGTCTGTAGACACTACTCTAAGCCTTTAACAAGGGGGGCAAAAGGTGAGAATCGGATCCCCTATTCACAGTAGATTCAGCTTTCTCTGCAGTCTGTTCCAAGGGAAACAATCAGCAAAACCCACATTCTCACTATTGAGAGGTATTTTCAAAAAAATCAATCCACAAATCAGGAGGAAAATATAGCAAGAGGCTATGAGATAGGAAATAAGGCCTGAGAAGAATAATGAAGGCAAATAAACACACACAAAAATTAGGAGCATTGAAAAGCAGCATAGTGACAGAGCAAGAATTTATGGATTCATGTTTCTCTAACAACCTCACTGATCTTTTACCTGAAAGTAGTCACTGAACTGAAGGCTTCATGGGCAACAGACAACTCTGAAGTATGAGAGTACATCAGAAAAGTGAGACCTTACTTTGAAACAAGCAGGAACTCATGACTGAAATAAGTAAATTTATCTCAGTAGTATTCCCCCTGGGTAACTCAATTTTTCTTTTTTTCCAACAGCAGCAGCTTTTAATAAACAGGGAGTGCTCACATGCACATACATACAAATGGAGGCAGGCAGCTTTATTTGGAGCCTTTTCAGACAAGTTTGTACGCGTTCTGCCTATTAACTTTGGCTATTCTGATTTTACCCACACAGCATGGACGTGGTCATTAATATTAACAACAGCATGGGGCAAGCTGGGGTTCAAGTTCTATTCAGAAGAGAGTGACAAGAGGACACTGTCAATTGCACAAAAGTGGCACTAAATCTAAATACGTAATGAAAAATATCATGTAAGCAAAAGCCACAGCACAGAATCCAGACTACACAACAAAATACACTAAAAAAATCCGCACTGCATTCTTTCTCTCAGCTCACTCCCCCCTCCAAAAAAGCAGCAGTTTTCTTGTGCGATAACACAATACCACTTCTACTGCTGTCCTTACAACTGCTTTACCATCAACTACATATGTGCCATTTGCATTGAGCTGAAATCCTGAATAACTGGTTTCACTGTGCTTGTGAAGAGGAAGAAGAAAACCCATTTCTTGCAATTGTAGACAGCTAAACATTAAAATGCCTTCTCACAACACTGCAACTACGGCACCACCATACATTGATTTCTGTTTCAGTGGGCTTATTGTTTCACTGTGAAAAGTGCTATGTGTAATTAATTTCGTTTACTTTGCACAGACCACTTTTGAGCACTATAACTGTTGAAAGCGTTTAAGTAACTGATCAAGCACTTTGTTTGCGTTTGGTGAAATAGAAGAGATTCCTTCCCATCATCAATTCTCCTGACAGCCCATCTTCTTTCTGTGTTATCTCTTTCAGCCTTTTATGAGGAAGGCCTCAGTAAAAGATGTGTTTGAGTTAAAGGTTTGCTGTCACTGCAAGACCATCTAAAAGAAAAGCATCACCTGGAACCAGTATAGAATCTAGAAATATTACTGTAACAGTCAATGTTTGGAGGCTTTCGGAGCTTTTTTGTGTGGATATGGGGGAAAATGTGTATATCCAGACCTCTTTTTTCCTTTCATAATTTAGTCTAGTCTGATAAATATATTTTCATCCTGTATCGATCAATTATATCAAATGAACATACTTCTATAACTGCAGCAAGCAGGCTTGGCTTGCAGCAACAAGGACTGCTTTAATAGACTCCTGATAGAGTTCCTATTCATTTCTTCCTCTCTTATTTGTCATAAAACATTTAGCTCAGAATCTCCATTAATCTGAAATGTCATGTTATGTACATGAGCCAGCTTACATAGCATGAGCATGTTTCTAACTTTACAGCACAGTGTGTGTAATTCAGCACAACAGTGAATTTGGGCCTCTACCTTTAAAGCTAAAGATACTGCCTGAAGTTAAGTTGACATTCTGGCACACAATAGACTATACTATACTGTTATCAAAAACAGCCATTTGACCCTAAAATTCCTTTCTACATGATCAGAATTTGTGATGAATGGCAAGGCTTGGTGGATATTGTTTTTATACTTGTTAGTAGGAAAATTGAAGAAACACATTTTTTCCTGTCTTGTTTATTCTGATCGGTAATGGTTTTAAACAGAAAGAGGGTAGATTTAGATTAGATATTAGGAAGAAATTCTTTACTATGAGGGTGGTGAGACACTGGCACAGGTTGCCCATAGAAGTTGTGGCTGCCCCCTCCCTGGCAGTGGTTAAGGCCAGGTTGGATGGGGCTTTGAGCAACCTGGTCTAGTGGAAAGTGTCCCTGCCCATGGCAGGGGGGTTGGAACTAGATGATCTTTAAGGTCCCTTCCGACCCAAACCATTCTATGATTCTATGATTCTGGAAGGCAACAGTGTTGGGAATTATTTATTTTTTTTTAATAGAGTACTTTTTAAAAATGTAGATATTTCTGAAGATGGTCATTTGTTCACTCTTTCCACAATACAAGTTACTGAAGTATTCAGATTTATGCCCCAAGTCATTTGTGGAAGAGTAGAGATCTGGAGCCTTTGACAAAGGCTTCTGCTTTTCATTTGAGTAAATTACCAGCCAAAACCAAACAATAATTATTTGAAATTATGACTAAAAATCCTCTTGACTCAATGGGATTTCAGTGACAAGTTTCACTGATAATTTCATTACATTATTTCTTTTGACAGCAAGGCTTCCAAAAAAGGCTAACATTAAGCACTATATATTCTAGATAGTAAAACTTTCAGCTTTTTCAGCCCTTTTGTGTACCAGGAAGGAACAAAAAGTACCACTCAAAACTAATAAATCAAAAAGAAACAAAAAGAGAAAAAGACATTTCTTCTTCCCTTTGTGTATCACTTTTTTGAGAGACTATACTTAAGATCACAGTGAATTACACACAGATGTTGCCTTCTCATCAAAAGGGATACAGAGAAAATTAAAAGGACCACTGAACTTCTCAGTATACCCTTAGTCCTTTAAGATATATTCCAAGATTCTCCATCTAAAATAACATTCTGCAATCTCCCTCTCCTTCATTCCCAACAGACAGCTTCAATTATAAAACCTGCTGAGATAAGGTCTCTGCTTCACGAGACTAATGAACATTTGAAATTATGTGCTGGACTAATGGATATTGAACACAGAATAGCTATTTGGTAGGTGATTTCACCACCTCTTACTCCTTGGAAGTTGTTGTCAAAAAGCAGTAGTTTGTAATGGAAACATATTGATATGATAAAAATATTAACTCTCTAAAAACCAAAAGCTAGCTTATAAAAGCTAGCTTTGACCTGAAGCACTCACTTAAATTGAGGCTTTGTTTGCACTGGTTTAATGAAAAAGGAATATTCCCATAACACAAAGACATTTGATACAACTAGGGGTGGGTTTTGTTTTTCTTTTTTTTTTAAAAAAAATTGGATATGAGACCTCCTACTGTATTCTGCTGATTTTTTGTGTTACTTTGATGATGTCTTGGTCATTAACTTATAGCCTCTCTTTTCCCACTCTAATTCAAAATGAAAAATTGAATGGCATTTGAGAATCAATTGGGGATCAAGGTGATTCCCAGTCAGCCATTGTTTTCCAACTATATTATCTCAAGAGCAATATCTACACAGTTTTAACATAAACTAAATAAAATAACTTCAGTGTCAGTTTTAGTATAGAATATTGCAAGATATTAAACTAAGAGGACAACTGCAACTTAACTGACACATTGCTAGGAAAGTATTATATTTGAAGAAATTACTTTGAAACATGGATTTGAGATTCAGATTCATTCTTATATAAATGTTTTGGAATAAAATACAACTTTTTTTTTAGTAAGCTATTGACAAAATACAACTCTGCTGTAAGAGGACAGTACTTCAAAATAAAATGGGTATAAATAATATTGATGGGAAATGACCTGTTTAATGTTCTAATGGCAAAAATAGTAAACTGTCATTAAGGATACAGATAATGCAAGAGGAAATACCGGACATGTAAGTCTACATGGACTGGAAGAATAATTTTAAGTAACAATTTTGGAATTACATTTTAAAACTGCAACTTCTACATTTCCCTTAAACGTGTTAGAACAATAAATATTGTCTCATCCATGATAACTTCTAGATGACAGTAAAGAAGATTCAGATTCAACTGTTGAACTTCTGCTGTCACCTCAGGTCAAACCACTTGATCTCCCTGGCTAAGAACTTCAAAAGAGACTAATAGAATTTGCTAATGGATTATTTTTGCTAATGTAACTGTATGAACTGAATACTAACTCCTATAAACACCTTTTAAAACCTCTGCCCTCAAGGCTTTATCTCCTGTCATTTTCTTTCTCTGACCACTTTATGTTAGAGCTCCTGGAAACAGAAGGAGGAGCTGGGTATATCCAGGTCTTCTACCAAGGGAATTGTAAGAATACTGCACAGGAGGAAGGTAAAATCGGTCAGCTAGAAATGTGCTAAGCCATGGGTACCAACTAACACACCATTGAGAACTGACAATTCTGTATTAATATCTTTGAGTTAAAGTTTTGCCACCTCCAGCAATTATCAGTCACAGAATAAGAAAAAAAAACACAGTGGAATAAATTTTGAAAGTATTTTCTATCTCTTTTTTTTTTAAGTTCTAATTTCCAAGTTATTCTCTGCAATGGCAAAGTTAGAAATGTCTCTTTAAAAAAAATCAGATGAAAGTTCAAGAGCTGATTTTTGTTTTCCAAAAAAATGATAATTTTGCAATGCTATCCACTGTAATGAAAACAGGAAGACCAAAGAGACTTTATGAGGGCAAAGGTGTTCCAGCCTGATAACATCTTTTATACACCCAGATCTTCCGTTCCTTTAGCAAGCAATAACCGCTAAATAAGCAGTTAGGAGAAAGCAGTGCCCATTTAAAAAATACCAAAATCCTCCAGTTTTGGTCTAAAAGAGGCCTTGCAGGCCATTATGAGATGGTATATACTGTTTTAGCATGCAAGCTCCTTCATAGCTGGCCAACAACAACTGAGCCATCCTCAGCACCTGATTTTGTCTCTACTGCTAATATAAATGACAGAAAGAGGCCTGCTGGACCTAACTTCCAACCGAAACTAGTGGATTTCTAAACTTTAGATTTCAGCTTTTGATAACTCCCTAAAAAGGGTCCTAAATGTTCTGAGTAATTCTCTCTGAAAGAGGAAGAAAATCTTTTTTTTCCTAAGACATCTTGGAAGGTGGTAGAACTCTCATTTTGATGTGAGTTTTGATGTGAGTAACTCTAATTTTGATGTTTGTTTTCAGCGAGGTATTTTTTTCTTTTTAAACTTGTACTAACCAATTGTTACCAAGGTGCAAACTCCTGGTACGGGCTGTGAAGACTGCTTTCCATTTACACAACTCTGCTACAGCACAGTCCCTGGCAAATGCAGAAACAGAACCTGGCACAGCTGCCTGGGAAGTCTTTGCAATAGAAATGGTCCTCAAAAAGGCTCCATAGGAAACTCTGAGCCTTCTCCTTCCTTCTGCACCCAGCTAAACATCTTTGTATGTGGAGGTATGGCATGCTTCCTCAATGACCAGGTACGAGAGTACTCAAACATTACTGTATTGTATAGTCTTGTAGAACTTCCCCAAAACACTTTTTCCTGTGGGAATAAAAACACAAGTGGATTTCAAATGGGAAAATCCTGTTTAAATAAAAAACCAAGAGCCTTTAGCACTGCCTCTGCTGGGATCTGGATTAGTTAGGGGGAAAAGGCTGGGAGCTACACTCTCAGACAAATTAAAAGTAAACTGGGTAGACGCCATGTCTAAAGTAAGGCCTTTTCTCAGAGAATTCTAGTTTAAAAGGGATCAGCAGTGAGTGTCCATCCCTTTTAAGGAAAGTAAGGGTCACCAAAAAAGTCATTTCTGTAGGTGAACATGAGGCCACAAGCTCAGAAAGATGACACAGGGAGGTGGTCACTGTTTAACTAAGATCCCACTGAGAGGGTGGAACAAGCAGGAATAACTGAAGCCCCCAAAAACATTCACTACAGAAGGGAAAGACAACACTGAAACGTCTTCTACAGGTGGAAGAGAAACACCAATATGGCTGCAAATGGCACCTGCATTCCTCAAATTTAAGAGACATTTTAAAATGGATCTACCCATGAATGAAGAAAAAATACAAAACACTTCATCATATGCAGTTTCAGGTATTCTTTTTCCATGCATAGACACGAATTCTTTGAAGCAATGGGTACAACAACAATATATGATGTAAGAAATCACAGAAATTGGGTGGGGTGAGGCTACCAATACCTCAGGAAGAACAGGAGACTAAGCGTCCTGATCAAGAGCTAACTGTGATGATTAAATGAGTTAGAACCATTTTACTCATGCCTGGGTAAATAAAATTAATCTGGATGCTTCCTTTGTTACCTTCTACAGCACCCAGTGAGATATGAGAAAATGTGTGGAATCAGGGAGACACCTGAAAGAGGTCCCAGAAACACACTGCCTCCAGAGCAAAAGATCCTAGTTTTCTCAAGCACAGAGAAAATGTTCTTGAGTTGCCTCCAAACATAACTGATGGTGATCTGATTTTCCATTAATATTTCCACTATAAGGAAGGAACTTCCCATGCAGGTAAACCACCTTCACATCGACCTACTTGTACAGCAGATGAGGCACAGACTGTTTAAAATCTGTTTATGTGGAACAGTTCAGTGATGATATCAGTCATCACTTGAATATGATTCCTTCTAGTGTAAGAGGGGATCTCCCATAGGCTTTACCGGCTGCTTGTGCACTTAAAATAGTGGTACAGGTTTAAAAATGGAGGCTGACTAAATACCTTGGGCAATGAACTCACTGAAACAAACTTGTTTCTGAGGGTTTTGTCATTGTAGTTCTGACAGGCTTGTGTGACTAAAAAGGGGATTGCTCACACATGCTCATCAAGCCGATTTATTACTACAGTGAGTGTCAAATTGTGTCTGGAAGAGACACATACCATATCTGTTTAGTACAAGAACATGTTTGTACACAAATTTAACCTGGCATGACTGCAAAACCTGGAGAAACTTGAATGAATACAGGTAATTCCCCAGAACTGCTATGCAATTCTTTATTGGTGTTGCAGGGCAGGAAAGGAGATTTATATATCTATATAATGAGTGGGCATATCCCCAAGCACTAAGTCACAGCCTTTAAATGCACATTTAAATATTTTCTGAAAACTTTTTAATAGTTAGGATTTCTCAGTTGCTATTCTTCCTGGCTATTTCATATTTAAGTAAACCTAACAAGCTGAGCAAATATCTGAGGTACTGACTACCCTTTCCCAGGAAAAAAGGATTTTTCATTTTGTGTATCGTTCACAAATCACTGCAGAGCTCACACAAAGTCAAAACAAAGGCTTATCATAGTGAAGGTGAAGCGGATTTGTTTTTGATTAGAAGTTAGATACAGACACCACCTTCAGTGCGCTGGGTTAATAACAGCAAAGTCACACATTCAAAAGTTAGGAGACTATTGAGCACTTTCAACTTCTATTTGGATCCAAAGTAAAGTAATTTAAAGGTATAAAGCACATTGCTGTATTGGATCAATCAGGAAAAAACAATAAAGAACTACATAGTATCAGGAGAGATTCACTGATTTAACTACAAGATGCTACATGCTCAGAAACCTTGGCTATCAAACACAAGTAGGGAAAAAAAGTATACATTTCAAATTAGTCATTGCTATTAATATATTCAATTGCTGTCAATGGAAGTCTCTTCACTGTGTACACCCATATGAGTAGCCTTGGTTTGGGCCATCATTACAGATCCCAGCTTTACCATTACATCTCTCCAAGATTATTATTACAAGAGAAGGGAAAGTAATTTTAAAAAATAGTTTCATTAAATGTAAAGTGATCTTCATGATGTTTCAGATGCATCTATAAAAGTATTCTATATTTTCCAAAATATTAGAAATTATTTTCATATACACATAAGTTTTAACTTTTGTTCTTTTAATAACACAGATAGATCTAAAAATCTAGTTAGTCTGTTTACACAACTTAGTATGATTCCACTGTGAAATAGCTTAGAATGACCTAAAATATTTTTCTTAAAAAAGAAATCATTTAATTGCAAAACACCCTAATTTATAAGCTAAGGAAAACCAGAAGTGGCACAAGCTGAGAAAACGTAAGATAATAGTAAAATAAAAAAAACAAAACAAAACACCACAATTATTTAGGAAGTCTTTCCATTCATTCCCAAACCAGCACTTCAGTTCTTCTAGCATATTGAACAAATATGTGTTATGATCTGTGGCAAAGAGCCAGAAAATTATGGTCGTATGGTATTCCTGAGCCATAGTGATAATAACAAAAGGTTTTCCATCAAAATCAGAGGAGTAACACAGTCACAAGATACTGACAGAATAAAAGCAAAAGAAATACAAAATAACAGATGAGAAACTAGATAAACAAGAAAGTCTTCCAAATTGTTCTCATTTGCATGTTTACACGCAGATCTATGCAATCACAATAGATGAATGATTTCAGAGAAATGTACCCATTATAGCACTGTGTCTTAGTTACCAGCACGAGAATTTACAAGCAGGCTGTCTTACACACATAAGGAATGTGGTTTTCACTCACCAATAAAGCCAAAATCCATAATTGAACTGCATTGCAGTATCCATCTTCTTAAATGGAGTCTCTAAAAAATACATTTTTAAATTGAAGAAATGAAACTTGATTTTAAAGAAACTGTTGTACTCTCACTGTAATAAAGCCATTTTTATTATGAATGCATTATTCATAATAAATCATAGGGTTATGACAAGTAAGTGGCATTACAAACAAAACAAAACAAAAGCACCTGTTTCAATTTGCCTATAATCATGTCTTATAATGCAGAAAATTACTGAATTTAGAAAGGAGATAGTTGTATGAAAATATAAATGAGCAACTTGGAAGTAATTATTGACCCATTAACAAGTTGTCCTCTTTTCTGATTGTACATGGATAGCATTCTTAATCTTAAAAAACAAACAAACAAAAACCAACCAACCAAAAAAAACAATATCCTACAGGAAAGGTGGAAACTGAGGACAAAACTTAATTCATTGTGTTCCCAGAGTTTTATCTGTATGGTCAAGACTACACAATACGAAGACCACAGTAAGAACCACTGTTGTCATTTTTTTAGGTTAATTTACACTCCACACTTAGATCTTTTCCTATTCATCCCTCCTTCTGTCACATTAAACATTTAGGTTGCAATTATGAGAAACTGTTCCATGTGACAGAGATGGTAAGAAATAATATATTGTAGCTTGAAGGGATTGATATAAGTGTGATGATAGTGGGCATTCCCTCACAACTACAATATAAAACTTTCATACAAAAGAAGGATATAACAGTACAAAGATCTAGATGTAGATAAATATTAAAAACAATAAATTGCAGCTGAACATGTTTATAGCTATAGTGGGGCATTTAAAGACATCATATATATTTAATGGGTAGTGAACAGGAGTCACAGAGTGTAGAGTCCTTAAAGGCAGGCAGTTTGACCCGGGTATTAATTTATCATGGGAACTTTGCCATCCTTTGAAATGGTTCAGTGTGCTCTCCCATCTATTTTACGGACAGGTTTAATTCTAGCAGCATAAGAAGGATGAATGTAGTCATGATCACTCTTCCCTTGAAATATGCCTGCAAAGGAAAAATTAGTAGATTATAAGTATACTGTCCAAAACATTTTTATTTGCATCACTTAGCATCTACCCAAAAATTTGGGTTTACAGAAATTTTAATAGATCTATACTAATGCAAAGGTTGTACTTTTTGGTTCTAGAAACGCTGAGAAGAGTGAAAGATTTCAATCCTGTATGATTTAATATTTTTCACTTCTTCAAAAAACCTCAACTGGATCTCATTAAATATACACAGGGAAAAGTTTTCAAGTACATCTCATTATTTTTTATTCTTTGCTCACTATTTGCTTTGTTTCAGTGTAAATACTTCCATTTGTTCAAGTTCTAGAAATACTTTTTAAAAGGAGTATTTCAAATTATTTGGCCCTGCTTTCTTATTCTTTCGCCACCAAATGCAATGTCTGCTGAAGATCATTCACTGTTTTTCACTTTAATTAATTTCCTTTTTCATTTTTCACCCTTGTTTTTCAAAACCTCCTAAACCAAAGAAAAGTGGGAGTCTAAAGGCATCAATCTTTCACATTTAATCACTAACACTTCTGAACCATTGATATTCAGAAAATAAGAAAAAAGGGAAACTCCCCAAGATACTCAGTTTATTGTCTTCCTAAGAAAACAAAGTACAGAAGAAAAAATGAGAAAATTAAAACTCTGAGTTCCTCTGAGGGAGGAAATCAAAACTCTTGGAAAATAACATTTCTGTTTCATTAATGATTCTAATCTAAAATGTATCTCAAAATTGCTTTTCCATTTATGACTTTTCCTATTATCTTTCCTATTGTGATTTTTCTACTAGGAGCAAAAGAAATTTCCAAGATTCTGGTACGGTAATAAACACACAGAGGTGCCTGACTTGAACAGCAGTGATATTTTTATGGAAGGGAGATCAGGGGCTTTCTAGCAGAGGGGGGTCTCAAGAATGCTGCAATAATTTTGCTACATCCCTTTCTCTGAAAGTAGTATATATGTACGGCCTCCATAAAGTGGCTAAGAGGATAATAAGAAGCTGCTTAAATTAGTTGTTTACTAACAGAGGAATCAGTACGCAGAGTGCATTGTCAGCAGGACAGATCTGCTTTGGGCCACCAAGAGAGCTCGAAACATATTTACAGGGTGTCATCATCTGTCCATTACATTGGTTAAGGCAGAAATCAGGGTGGCTTCCAAAAAACGTTATCATTCTTTGGAACATGTTTAAGGCTCTGGTGACAGGAAGATAAAGAACTGAAGTCAGGCATGATTAGCACTGTCTAAAAAATCTCAGTGAAAACACAAGTTCAGAATGTTAAGAGGCGTAATCATTAATTTCTTGAACTACAAATAATATTTGTTCCTAAAAATATTCCTTGCAGAGTTCCTAAGAGATGAAATTAAAGTAGATTACTTTTTAACAAATTGCTAGTGGACAGCATGTTTCAATCCATTTATATACATAAGTTTCCTCAAGTGAATAATCAAATTTACAAATATGCAAGCATATCTCCATAAATATGCAAGAACAAGCCCTTGAACAAAATCAAAGTCCTACTTTGATAGTTATTAAATCATCACCCAAAAACAATGCTAGAAGAATATTAAAGTGGCAAATGTCAATCATGTATAAGCTAGCAAGCCCCAGCATAAAACCTGGTTTTATTTATGTACTGTAATATTGTTATGATCACATTTTCCCATTGAATCACTGGCTAATTCCATTCACAGATGGATTGTTCTCATTAAGCAAGAAGCCATTAAGTATTTTCAGTATTTTTTTTACTACTAAGCAGCTCCATAATCTACTTACTAAACACTATTCAAACTTCAATGATAAAATAATTTGTTTCCTCATGGGATTTTATAAGATACTTTTCACAAATACTAATGTAGTTTCACAGCTACTAGGAGGTAAGGGGAGAGTGGAGCCATTTTGCAAATGGGGAGCTGACACCTACAGAAGTTAGGATCAAAAGTGCATTTTAATTTGTGGATCCAATTTAAACACCTCCCATTGCTGCTAGGAATGCTTAGCACTTTGCAAACCAGATCTCTAAACCTCAAAGCACACAATTATGAAGTTCTAATAACACAAAGTCATAATTTCTTTGTTAATAGCATTTTGTGAGCTATCAAAAATACACTATGGAATGGATTTTCAATCTTTTTTTTTTTTTAGTTAGCTTAATTTTGTAAGCTTTGACAGACATCTACTTCAAGCTAGAAATTGCCAAACTCGATGTTCCTGAGCCATCCGCTTCAAGTTAGACAGCGTCATGGCACCCCTGTGATGCTAAGGCACAGTTAGCACGTGGATAGCAGACATCTCCTCACCCTCAGTTCCCACCATCTGGGACTGATTGAGGGAAACTCCTGCTCAGGTTCTGCAACTCCGGCCTTGAACATGCCCAGTACAGATGAAAAGACTTAAAAGATTTAAGCTGCCAAAGTAACGCACCTTTACTGCACATGGGCAAACTGCAATTTTTTGAAGCCTTATAAGCTGGTTAAATTCAGGTTATTTTCAGCAAATGTCACATTCCTGACTCCCTGCCAAATTTCAATCCCTGCTCCAAATTATGCACATACCAAATTTCTCCACAACTTGTTACAAATTATTTTTTTAAATACGTACAGAAGAGTGGTTTTGCCCAGTCTTATTCTCAAAAATTTTTCAATCATTTTACCCAGAAATTTCTACGTTATTCCTAAGAAAACATCTTGGGAAACAGGAAAAAAAAACCTGCCCAAACAATTACAGTCTGCCAAGGCTATGAGCATAAAGCTATCTTGACCATAAGCATCACCAGCAGTTCCATCTATAATATATAAATGAACAATGTGGGGAAAGACTTAAATGTAGTCTTGAATAAGCAACCCAAATGAACCAAGCCATAGTGTTGTAAGGATTGCAGCATTATTACTGTAGGGTTACTGTGGATTGCTCATCTGTTTCCAATTTGTTTAGATGAAGCTAATTTTATAGTTTTTTGGTCCAATTTCCTCTTTTTCAGGACATCTAATTGAGTACAAAAGAATTCCACTTTTATGACATGGCTTAAAGTGGTTCATTAGTTTTTATACATTGATAGTAAATCTGCTAACACATCACGATTCTGAAGGTGATCAGAAACACCAAGGCTGGTTCCAAATTCACTCCCCTTTAGATCAGATGAAGCTTCAAAGAACCTTACCAACCAAATACAATAATAGATATGCATTGCAACAAAATCTTAGTTGATCTGCAAGTACCAATATTAAATACTTTATTATTGAAATTACAGCTACATGCCATAGTCTAATGGTGTGCAAAGGTACTTAAATTATTCATTATAATTGCTAATTTTGTATTTTAATGGGAACAGCAATAAGACCCATCTTGATCCAGCCACAGCCCAGTGATGCTCAGGTCAGCAGTGCTTATATGGCTTAAAGACACTGCTAAATGACCTCAACCTCATTTCTCTCCTGTTACTAAACATGCATTTGGAACTGCACATGTAGAGAATTAAGAAAATATACATTTTTGCACTTTTCCTTAAATTACAAAGACCAGCAATTGAAAAATACTGTAAATTGTTGCTTCTTGAAAACCAACAAAATGTTCAGCTCAGCAGTGACAAAGCATATGCCGTCCTTGCCCCTAGAGGTCCCAATTCAAATTAACCAAGAGCAGTAAAATGCAAAACAATATGCACACTTTGGTGGTGTATTATGG
Source organism: Nyctibius grandis (assembly GCF_013368605.1). Lineage (NCBI taxonomy): Eukaryota > Metazoa > Chordata > Aves > Nyctibiiformes > Nyctibiidae > Nyctibius > Nyctibius grandis. The sequence continues at coordinate 9,197,505 of NC_090661.1, read as the reverse complement.
ACTGCACTACACACTCAACACTTGTTATTGTTTGATCAAGATATTATTCTACACACACTACCCACACATTGTTTCTATGGAGAATAAAAGCCACAGTTTGTACACACATAATAATATTAAAGGAAATATACTAATGGATCTTTATGAGAAACTAATGTCATAAAATCAATCAAACTAGAGAGCACACTTTTTCATTAAGAAATGCTTAAAAAAAAAGGTATTTGAGTAGTACTGCCTTTCTGCCATACCAGTATACAACTGCCTTTATAACTGGTCTGGAGAGGGACTCACAGATTACCTGAGCAAGGTAAATATTAGAATTAAGCCAAAGGCAAAGAAATAACATTGAAATGTGGTTACAGCACATATAGTATAAGCATTGTTAGGCACAGCTGTAAATAGCAGAAAATTATTATACTGTGATAGCAAAACACGTACCTACACATCTGGACAAGACTGCAAGAGATTTTCAAAAGCAAAATGAGAGATATTCTCTTTTCTAGGGAGGTTAATGGAGCTAATCCAGTAGGTGAGCCCTAGTAGGTGGAGATCAAAGCTGTGAAGCATGCACACACTTGTGCCCTCAGTCACATAAATGTCACATTTATGGCTCACTGCATGTGTTAGTGGCCCAACAAAACCACCACTTGTTACAAGTAATATGATAATCATTAAGTGGAATACATCTTCTGGAAGTGATTGAGAAACTGTTCTTTGCTTCCTGATACTGCCAAAATTACATGCAAAAGTGTTCCTGTTGTCATGCATAGAACAAATAAACAATACTCCTGTCTGACCTTAAAGCTAATGACAATACTGTCCTTGCAAGCTTTTTTCTCCTAAAAACAGATCTCATTCTCTGCTTACTGCTCTTTCTATAAAGCTTTTACTTCAGAACCTTTGACTTGTTTGTGCATCAGACAAGGACATTTTTAAAGAGTGAATTTATGACTGGCTTGAACAGAATGAAAGTTTGCTTACCTATCGTGAGCAGCTTTTTCAGACTACACAGTCACCGATGAGACAAAGTGAGCAAAGTTCATGTGCTACAATAAAACTCTAAACTCAGGATAGACTCGTGCATGTTTGTTGAGATACATTTTAAGAACAAATCAGACTGGTTGTCATAATCTACTTCTCAAAAGCATCAGTGAATGGAAGGTGTTTCTAGAGTTAAAGAACTTTAAAAGCCAGGAAGAAAATCACCTCTAAATATAATGAAGGAAAATAAAGATGTATGCTCAAGGATAGATATAGTGAGAATTCAAAACAGGGAAAAAAAGGAATAAGAAGAAAAAAATCTGATGTCCCCCAAGTTGGTTCAGAGTGGCAAACACTTAAAATATCTGCTTTAAGGACTTTAAGAACTAAATGTTTACAACTTTACATCCTCTAAGAAGTAACACTCACACTGCGAATGCTTTTAAACAGTAGTGTTATGCTTAGAACGATGTTCAGAATTTGTCCAGAACTTTCACAAAACCACATGGCAAATTCAGTTCAGGGTATTCAGATATGACAGGGCTGATCAGCTTTTTTTAATGAAGAAGAGAACTCATTATAATAATATGCAACTTTTTTGTATTTCAGTCTAACCTTCCCACAAAAGACTTATACAATACACACATACAGTGCACTTCAGTCTGCATTACCTTTATTCTTCCATTTCAATTATGCATTAATTTACATAACTTTAATTCACAACAGGCAAATTATATTTATAAACCAAGGAGAGTATAGATTTGTTACTCATTTCAAAAAAAAAAAAACCAACCCACGTAATGGATATAAATTATATCCAACACATTCAACAGTTTCTTGCAGTAAGATGCTATTGCATGTAAAAAAAAAAAAAAAAAAAAAAGACAAATGCAAATAAATTAGTCTGTTTACAGCATTCAAGCATTCACCAAGCCTAAAATCTCAGCACATTTCAGCTTATAGGATTTCATGAATCATTCATGAATGAACACCACAAGCTGCAGAGATACTGCACGTCTGTAATATTCACCAACTAGAAAGGACAATTAGTTCTCAGACATTGTCTTGTTTTCAGGTAGCTCTCTGTCATATGTGATTGCTTACATAGATATATTTTGCTCCCTGAATTTCTCAAATATAATTTCTTATAAGATCATCGATTTCCAGGATATGCCAGTATCTTCATGAGTAATCAAGAGCTATCCAGTTATTCACAATCACAAATTGTGTGACCTTAACATAGTACTTCAAAGCTCTGTTTTTTTCAGTTCAAGATTTAATGCAACCTCTAGCTAAGTGATGGAGTTGATCACTAACTGTCACAGAAGGGTACACCACAATGACCGAAACAGATGAGGGGGTGGCATAGCACCTTCTGTTCTTGCTGCTTCTTTTCCCAACATATTCATACCCACCATTGCTGGATACAAGCATTGCCTTAATCCTATCTCTATTTTATGTTCTTTCATTTAAAGTACTTCTAGCATGCCTCAAATTAAAAAAAAAAAAAGAAAAATATTAAAGGAAGTGGGTAAGATTTGATATTAACTATCTTGACTATCTATTAACTACCTATTAACATCCTTGAAAGAAAAGCATATTCTTAACACAAAATGACTGACAGACAAATCTAGAACTCTTTCCTTCTTAGTAGTTCATAACTGGCAAATTCTAACTACTCATTTTGTATGTGCGTGACACACAGGAGTTTAAAGTTTTTCTTTGTGTTTATTATCACCGTGTTCACAACATATTATATTTAGAAGTAAACAATATGAATGTATGTTTTCATAGATCAAAAAATAAAGTCAATAGGCATTTTTATACTGAAAAAGAAATTAATTAAAATAGTTAACTACAGCTCAACAAAACAGTAAAATTAGTGGGAAATTTTGAAACAGAATTCTATTTAGAACAGAATTCTACATTTCCTAATTGAGACCCTCTTATATAAATTTCTTCTCTCTCATCTCTTGAATAATTAGGACACAGGGTTATTTTAGGACACTCTAGAATACATGACTGCTAGGTCAGCTTGCGGCACCAGTGCTCTTGTAACTCAATATAAATACAGGACACAGCACCCTACATAGCCAATAATCCAAAAAGCATGTCTACAGACACCATAAATTTTAACTTTGAAATTTAGCTTACAGTTATCTAACAATAACAGGTCTGACTTAGTTTATACTGCTATAAAATTGCACTTTTTGAAGCCTTTCATTTCCCCACTTTGCTTCTGATGACTGTAATGGCATTTGTGGATCACCACCTGTCCCTGTCAGATGGTGATGTGATGCTAATAATAAACATTATGCCTTCTGTACTGTTTGTTGAACTTGGTTACATTACATGACTTCCTGTTCTGGAACATTAAATGTGGCATTTAAAAAAAATTATTAATGTTTCATTCGGAAGTCTGCTATTATTTTAATTGCAATTTTGTATTCCTTCTCCTCAGCAGAGACATTAATTCTACTCAGGAGAAATGTAGACTCTTCACAAAAGAAAAACGTCATGCTACAATGGTGAAGAATCATTTTATTCTAATAAGTGACCATAGAAGTAGAAGAAATACAAAACTCTGCTCTTGCATGCTCATCAACCCTAGTTTGGTGTTTCTAAGTAGAAATGTCTCTGCTTTCTACTAAGTAGCTGCATAAAACAGATTTAAGCACAAAACCAAGCATGTGAAGGTCTCCATAAGAAATATTCCTACAGTCAAAAAAGACAAAAGTCTGGAACCATTAAATTACAGCTCAAGATCCTGTGGCAAATGCAAGGCACCACTAGAACTACATTCACTTTCTTTTCAAAGAATATTCTACATTCTGTATTTATACAGATATTTCTATATCCATAGGACTCTTCAGAAAACTTTATATAGAAATCAATTTTTCATTCACATGTGTAATTAAGAATTAGCAGACCTAAGTTCTAATGATATATGTCATCCTGAGAAAGTACTTTGAAAATGTCAAATGACAGACATGCTAAATTATAACTACGGGAAGTTATAAAGTTCCAACTTTTCTATAAAAAAGCCTGAAAAGAAAAAAAAATAGAACACTTTCTTCATGTATTTGCTTAGAAGAAATGTCTTGCATCTTTAACATACATTGCTTGTGAAACCCTCTGGGTTCGGAAACACTCTCTACATTTGCATTCCACTGTCATCCTTTGTGTTCCAGTATTTGTATAAATTACATCTGTAGCTCACTGTACCATTGACATGTCAAGTTCCTGCAGCTACACTTTCTTACTTCTATTGTTGAAGGTTACTATTTGGTTGTTCAAGGCTGCTGTGAGTGACTTGCTCCTTGGAAAGGAATATAATTAATCACATTGTCCAATTGTCATTAAATTGCCTTTCAATTCATGTTTATTTTTTAAAAAAGTAAATTCAATTCACATCAGGTTTGGATTTCAATGCATATAAAAAGAATAGCCCTACTACACTGCTAGCACTTTGACACATGCTAACAAGAAAGTGTGTTCCACATTTATTTTTGAAAAACAGATGTTGGCTCAGCAGAAGTCCTTTCTAAGCTGCCTTCAGTATATATCCTTTTTATCATAAATCATTACCAAACTAGGTGGCTCAGAGTTGTGCATTGCACATATTAGATGAGAGCTACATATCAACCAGTTTGTTTTATCTCTGTGGCAGAAGAATCAGCTTTATGTCACTTGGCATGTTATTGAGCACAAATCTTCACAGACCAATGCTTAAATTTCATAGATGTGGGAATATTGTAGATAAGGACCTATTAAATTAAAGAGCTTCATATTTTTTGTTTGTTTGTTTAACAGTCCAATTACAAAATAGAACGCATTTCTAGTACCTAAGTTAATGTATCCCATCAAGATATTAACAAAGATACTATCAGCACTGAAAGGTCTATTCTTTTAACTAATTTGTGCAGAAATGTAGGTATGAAATACTAACAGGAAATACTCAAATACCTTATTCAGTAGTGATAGATTTCTCTGAAAGAACTTATCCACTGAATGAATAATTCATCAGATATGAAGTGTATCAAGCAGTTGGATTAATATGTGCTAACATTACTGAAGGTTAAAATCTCCTCTCCAAAATTTAAAAAAAAAAAAGATCTCTCTCTTGCCTTGCGCTTTGAAATTCATCTGGCCAACCATGGATATTTACAGTATAAAAAAATATCTACATTCAACAAAAAAGCCTGCATCTCAGTTAGTCATCTTAAATTCCATTTATAGGCAGCAGAAAGAAATGAGCACTTAAATTAACCACACCCTAGGAATGTTTTTTCCTTATCTTCAAAGGGAACTCGAGGCAAGTAGCTCAGACATAGATGTCAGACACAGATATTGCACAGTAGACATCAAAAGTGAGGTGAGAGAAAATATAGTCAGAGATCCTGTTCCAGAATTTGTCTCAGCAAGGTGGACAGGATTTTCATGTTATCCAAGTCTTTAAAAAGAACAGTTATGTTCCTACATTATGTTACAAAACTTAAGTATTGTACGGACTAGGTCTGGCAACAGATACCTTGCCATGAGCTCACATCACTGTGAGGTAAGTGGACCTCCAAAGTGGGCAAAACAGACAAGATGTGAACCTGAACTTTACACATTTTTCTCTTTAAAACAAAATACATGCTGAAAAAAATAGATGTCATCTTCAAAGTCTGAAATGCTCATGCTGCAACCAATACAACTGAATAATGTCCAACTACAGAACAGTTCCTGCAGCACTCCTGCACTTGGTACTCTTTGGGTCTTCTGCAAATCAATCTCCTCATCATGGCACAGCCATGCTGTGTCCCAGTAAAGTTCTCGTGCTATTTATAACTAAGACATACATGAAACATACACCCAGGAGTCATCCGAACTGTCAGACCAGCAGTCTAGCTCCTATTGCTAAAGCTCTTTGTCCCATCCCTTTCACAGTCTCTCTCATTTCCTCTCATTAGCAGGTTTAGCTATTTAGTGCTGAAGCCTACACAGGGTCCACAATGTTACCTGAGAAAATTTCTCTGTTCTTTCCACATGGAGGTAGAGCACTGTTGGCCATTTCTTCTTACTCCAAGGGTCAATTTGAGCCTTGTATTTTTATCGGATGCTGTCTAACAGTATATCACACAGTGCTATTTGTGTAAAGGAAAGAACTACTGTTTGTTCTGGTTTTCATTTGTTCTATGTACTTACTTCAATGCTTGTAAGTGGCACAAAACAGCCAGCTGAGAAAAGCATAGCAATACTTTGTGTATTTTCTTGAATGGGCTTTATAAACAATATCACTCTGACTATTTCGGACATTGTGAAATTACTCTGGGAAGTAATGACATACTGATTATTTTTTATGTGTTCTTTTTTCACTTTCACTCGGTCAATTAATTTCCATCCCATTTTAACTAATAATTTAATAGTGCTTTAGCTGTCTTATCACAAACCTGAGTTAAATATGTTCTTGGCATTGCAGTGAAAAGGGGCACCCCTTATCCATGAACGTGTGCCTATCTGAACATCATATTTCACATTTATATTCTTCCTGAAAGTTGTCAGATATATTATGTTGTGCCCAATAAGTACTTTATAAGCATCATCTTATTTTAAGAAGAGCAATCTTTTCCTGTGTCTTCGTAAGGTGATACATCTCAGCAAATAAAATTTCTGATTGAAAGATTATTTCTGTCTGCTTTGTTTTCCTTATGATATTAGTTCTTGAAATATTGAATTTCTTTCTTCATATCTCTACAGTACTTCAACTCTACTGACAGCACAGAGCAAATTCTACTCAAACATTTTACTCCTATCTTGAAATTAACTTTCTCAAGGCAATTTCATTCTTTTTCATTTAAATACATCTGAGCAGTTTTACTCTTCATCTGGATAAGACGAAAGGAGGATTTTTGTATCATTGCTGAGTTGAAGCCTATAACACAAATTGTCATAAAATCATGTCATAAACACAGTATAAGTGTGACTTCCATTTCAGGTAGCAATAAAACACAGCTTGGTTTCCCCACACTGAGATTAAAGCATATAGTTTCCACTAGGATACCTCCATACACATTACCTGGTATAAATTCACTTCAATGTTGAACGATGTTTGTGACATGCCTTGCAAAGTTCTAGAGATTTTTTTGAGGAACTTGGATTAAGTTCTCGGCTAACAGAAAAATTTAAAAAATTGTCACTTTTATAATTTAAATAAATATTTTTTACTGGTTTTCCAAATTTTTCAGCTTTTTATTTTTTACATAAAAATGACTGAATAGTGCTTTCTATTTTATGTCATTTGAATCAAGGACAATGAATTAAATTTAACACAAGCCACTACTGCAGGAGCAGTTATAAAACAATACCTAGAAATAAAGTTGGCAAACATATTGTTCCTCGAGGTGCCATTCCTTTATGTGGCTTTGCAAGTAAGACTTGAAGCTTACTTTGAGTCCTCCTTCAGTCAGAGGACTTCTTTAAAGAATTTCCAAAATGGCCAAGTTTCTGCATAGACCGGAAAATGAAATCTCAAAGTTTATTCAGTATCTGCAAAGAATGAATATTGTATTTAACTTAACTGTAGTGCAAAGAGTCAGTTTATCAAGCTGGGTTCGCATATCGTTTTTTCTACAGACTTTAAATTTAAGAAAAACACAATAATAAATTTTACAATAAAATTTGTCAAACACACGTCTGAAATCCTAATTTCTGATTTTTAAAAGGATATTGCTGTAAGCATCCCATCTGTAGTACCAAGCTAATTAGGGGCTTGCATTCCAGTTAATCAGGAACCACTTGAAATAGCGACAGTTTTTGACTGAACATTAAAATTTCTAGCTATCTTGGCATATGTATTTCTGTTTAAAATGTTCATTGGCTTTTTATTTCTTTAAAATTCATTGGTGAAGACAAGATCATTTTATATCAGTTGTCAAAAATTCTTTAACCCAGGAACTAAAGTAGTATGACTACTAATGGACCAAACTAAAATAACACATAATGTGCACGTTTTACGCTGATTTAATGCCACAAGATCTAGTTAAAACTGGGTCATAGTCTGACAACAGTTCCAAAAATCTCAGCTCAAACTGGGAAGATAAATGCTACTTTGAGTTCCTAACTGTGTGGACAGCAGGCACAAAACTGGCTCTTTTATATCAGGCAACTTTCCTCATGTCAGTTATGATGATACTATATCTTTCTTCTCCATTTTGCAAATGGTACCTAAGGACCTAATGATACATTCTCCAAATGTAAAAAAAAAAAAACAAACACTCAGAACTGTTTCAATTTTATCTTTTTTTCCTTTTTTTTTTTTTTTGGCAATGTTATTGCAAAACTTAGCCAGTTTCAGTGAAAAGTGTCAGTTGCCTCAAAGCTTCATTTCTCATGGACAAATAGCTTCTCAGAATGTTTATATTTTGTTGTCAAACTTTATTATTATACTGATTATACTGATTCCATGCTGCTAAAAAATAGTAGTCTGCAGCACATCAGAACACGTGTACTGAACCATCAGTTTAATCATTAACAGATAATTAGACCAAATTCAGAGGGGTGAGAGAAATGCCTTAAAGGCATTTCAGGGGAAAAAAAATGAAGGGAAGACAATAGAATGTTTATCTGTTTTTATAGATGTTTCTCTAAAGACAACATCATTTTTTTCTTTTCTTCTGAAACACCCACACTCTAGTGAGTCACTAGAATACCGTGAATAAACTGATCCCTCAGTGTTTTAAGCCATCAACTGGTTTGACTCATTTATGCACAAAAATGCCAGCGGAAAACAAAGAAAAAAAAAAACCAAACACATTCAAATACTTGAAATACCAGTACCAGGCACTGCAGGGCATACTGTATCGCTAACAGACCTTATGCATATGGAAATCAGTGGGAGACAATCATACTACTAAAATGATATTATTGAAGTGGGCTCAAAAAGGAATTAGATAAATTTATGGAAAGGAGATCTCATCCCTCAGTGGCTATTAAGCATGTTGATTCAGATGAGCCCACTAAACTGATAATTAGATGGTAATTACTCAAAACAAAACAAAACAGAGCACTTCATGCTTGCTGTCTTGCTTACACTCTTTTCTTTATCTCCCTCTTTTGGCAAAAGTTTGACATAGGAATCCAGCGGCCTTCGGGGTCGATCTGCTTCAGATTTAGCCTTGCTCTAAAGGACACATTTCATCTACAACCATCAGCTTAAAAGTGTATCTTCATAATGTAATACATTACATTGAGCTTTATCTTAATTTTCCATATCAGCTCCATAAGTAAACGATAGTCACTGTCATAAGTACGATTTCTTAAGAGTACTTAGGGGCATATTTGGACAGACAGTAAGTTTTTTAAAAGGAGTGAATTCATTAAGATCAGGGATTTCTATTGAATTTTAGTTGAAGTCAGGCATATCATATTTACTTAAATGCCTGTATAGGATCATATTAAATGCCAATTCAACTGTTAACATATCTATGTAGCTCTGGTCCACATCCTCAGCCAGTATAAACTGATAGACAGCAGCCACACACGCATAGTCTCTGCATTCTTATGTTAAGAAAGCCATAATTTATTTGATTCAAATACTTTGGGCATGCATTATAGAAACAATGCTTTCAAATCTCAATACACAAAGCAATACAGCACATCACATACATCTAATAGTTGTTGTTAAACTCTCCTTGATTCAAAACATATTCAGCCTCCAATGGCAACAGCACAAACTATGCACTGTACATTAATGACTGTAATTTATACACCAGAATTAGTACAAAAATACCATATTTGTCATTCCCAGACACCTTTACAGAAAGAAAGGAAGAAAATTGAATTTCCCTTTTGATATGCTACTTCCATTACAGCTGAGTTCAATGAATGAGTAGCAGTGTGTTCCTACTGCTGATTTCTGTATAGATAATTTAGGAGGATTCCTACTGCTGATTTCTGTATAGATAATTTAGGAGGATTTCTGTATAGATAATATTTAGGAGGAGTGCATCTTTGCACTCAAATGACTCGGCCTCTGCAACCTGTTTAGAAATTGTGATGTGATTCAGATCTTTATTTTGCAATCTGATTCACAGTGCAGAATTTTCTGCAGATTAAGAAAGCCTTTATTTATTCAGGAGATTTCTTAATTCTTCATACTATGTGCAAATTAACACTCATTTTACAACCTCGGTGCTAACTGTTATTTGCAAAAGGATTAGTGCTCTATGCCAGCAGTTGCTCTAGTTGCTATATGAATATTCATTAGGATTTCATACATAGCACCCTCAGTATTTACAGCTTAATTTCTTTATTTTGTGGCTTTGTTTTCCTGCTCTACCCATCTGTACAACTGCCATTATCACAATCATGCAACTGCCTATGTTTAATCAGAAGATCTGTTTTGTTGCTACTCCTACACAATCTTCTGCAGGTGCCAATACAAATTACAGTCTTCACACCTCATACATTTTATCCAAAGACAAAACTACTTCTGGTGATCTCAATAATGCATGAGTAACTTTACAACAATGGGGAAAAAAAAGTGTTTACATGTAGTTTTGATGTAACTATCAGCAGTACTCCCAACAGTAAAACAGATGGGCTTGCTTAAAGCACAAGTATCAAAAATGCCAATGCCGGGATGCACCAGGCAGGCGGTCATACTGGATGTGGACAGTACCTCTTCCAGGAGCGATCAGGTTCTCAAATCCTGTGGTGACGTTATAGAACACAAAAATAACTTTAGGGTTGGCATAATTCCAACCTTGTTTTATAATAGTAGAAGTATATTTGCTTCTGCGTATGTTTTACTGTCGTCAGTTATATCTTCAGAGCAATAGAAACCCAAATCTAGATTACTCCATGATATTGTGATCCTTGATTCAGCACATGTATTATTAACAGGCTCTGCAAATAACAGTCATTTCAAATTTGATCTCAATTAACTTTTTGTTTTCAAATATAATTTCTTGGAACTATTCAACTTTTATAAAGTGTTTCTTTTCTAAGATTTAGATTTATGCTTTTGTGTGTTTTCCTTAGCCATTCCATTTTTTTCCCTATTAATAAACCTTGCTATCCACAATGACCTCTCTGAAAGCTTGATTTATTGATACAAATATTAATGATAACTATGTCAATACTGTTATCCTTCTTACCATAAATAAATAACAAACAATGCAATTATGGAAAGCTGAGCACATCTGATAACACAGCACCTTGATATAGAAGAAGTGTTACCTATAGAAATCAACAGATTTGTAGCATATGCTGCTACACATAGATGGAGAAGTCAACTGTTCAGGAATAAACCTACTCAAACCTGTCTGCATTGAAATAAACTAGGTCTTTAACTACTGCAATTCGTGGCTGCACAATACATTAATTCTACTCAATTACCAAGTACAACCAAAGCCACAGTAAGTAACCTTTTTAGCCATATCTTTACAGCAAACAGCTATGTTTTTACACAATTACAGAATCAATCAGGTTGGAAGAGACCTCTGGGATCATCGAGTCCAACCATTGCCCTGACACTACCACGTCAACTAGACCATGGCACTAAGTGCCATGTCCAGTCTTTTCTTAAACACATCCAGAGATGGTGACTCCACCACCTCCCTGGGCAGCCCATTCCAATGTCTAGTGACCCTTTCTGAGAAGAAATGCTTCCTAATGTCCAACCTGAACCTCCCCTGGAGAAGCTTGAGGCTATGTCCTCTTGTCCTATCACTAGTTGCCCGGGAGAAGAGGCCAATTCCCACTCCACTACAACCTCCCTTCAGGTAGTTGTAGACTGCACTAAGGTCACCTCTGAGCCTCCTCTTCTCCAGGCTAAACAACCCCAGCTCCATCAGCCGTTCCTCGTAGGTCAGACCCTCCAGACCCTTCACCAGCTTGGTCGCCCTCCTCTGGACTCGCTACAACACCTCAATATCTTTCTTGAAGTGCGGGGCCCAGAACTGGACACAGTATTCAAGGTGCGGCCTCACCAGTGCCGAGTAGAGAGGGACGATCACTTCCCTAGACCGGCTGGCTACACTATTCCTAATAGAGGCCAGGATGCCATTGGCTTTCTTGGCCACCTGGGCACACCGCTGGCTCATGTTTAGCCGGCTGTCGATCAGCACCCCCAGGTCTCTTTCCACCGGGCCGCTTTCTAACCACTCTTCCCCCAGCCTGTAGAGCTGCATGGGGTTGTTGTGGCCGAAGTGTAAGACCTGGCACTTGTTCTTGCTGAACCTCATGCCGTTGGTCTCGGCCCATCTATCTAACCTGTCCAGATCCCTCTGTAGGGCCTTCCTACCCTCCAGCAGATCGACACTGCCACCCAGCTTGGTGTCATCTGCAAATTTACTGAGGGTGCACTCAATCCCTACATCTAGATCATCTACAAAGATATTGAACAGCACCGGCCCCAGAACTGAGCCCTGGGGAACACCACTAGTGACCGGCCACCAGCTGGACTTTGCCCCATTCACCACCACTCTCTGGGCTCGGCCATCCAGCCAGTTTTTAACCCATCGAAGAGTCCACCCATCCAAGCCCCGGGCAGCCAGTTTGTCTAGGAGGATGCTGTGGGAGACAGTGTCAAATGCCTTACTGAAGTCTAGATAGACTACATCCACAGCCCTGCCCTCATCTACTAAGCGGGTCACTTGGTCATAGAAGGAGATCAGGTTGGTCAAGCAGGACCTGCCTTTCATGAATCCATGTTGGCTGGCCCCGATGCCCCGATTGTCCTGCATGTGCCATGTAATGGCACTCAGGATGATCTGTTCCATCACCTTGCCTGGCACCGAGGTCAGGCTGACAGGCCTATAGTTCCCTGGATCGTCCTTCCGACCCTTCTTGTAGATGGGCGTTACGTTTGCTAATTTCCAGACAGCTGGAACTTCTCCAGTTAACCAGGACTGCCGGTAGATAATCGAGAGTGGTTTGGCAAGTTCATTTGCCAGTTCCTTCATTACTCTAGGGTGAATCCCATCCGGGCCCATAGCCTTGTGGGTGTCCAACTGGCACAGCAGGTCACTAACCGTCTCCTCCTGGATTACAGGGGGTTCACACAGCCCCCCGTCCCTAACTTCAGGCTCTGGGGGCCGAGTCCCCTGAGGACAACCGGTCTTGACATTAAAGACCGAGGCAAAGAAGGCATTGAGCACCTCTGCCTTTTCCTCATCCCCTGACACTACACTACCCTCCTCATTCAGCAAGTGGTGGAGGCTCTCCTTGACCCTCCTTTTGCTGTTGATGTATTTGTAAAAGCTTTTTTTGTTGTCTTTGACTGTAGCAGCCAAATTGAGCTCTAATTGAGCTTTGGCCCTTCTAATCTTCTCCCTACATGACCTGGCAACATCCCTATAGACCTCCCAAGTTACCCGACCCTTCTTCCAGAGCAAATAGGCTCTCTTTTTTTCCTTAAGTTCTAGCCTAAGTTCTCTGTTTAACCAGGCCGGTCTTTTTCCCCGACGGCTTGTTTTCCTACACACCAGGACAGCCTGTTCCTGAATATTTAGCAATTCCTTTTTAAAGCACGTCCACCCTTCCTGGACTCCTTTGCCCTTCAGGACTGACTCCCAAGGGACTCTGTCCACCAACTTCTTAAACAGACAATAAGATCCTGCAATACCATTTCTGTGTGATTTTAACTAGTAAAAAGAAATCCTCACTGATGGGGTACCCAGCTGATTTTGACAAGCTACTATGAATAAAAGCCATCTCTATCTTGATGCATAGAGAATTTTACATCATGATAATTACTCCAAGACAATGAAGTACCATAAAGTGGTTTTGATATCAAAATCTCTCAGTAGTTTTCACTTCTATCCAGTCAGTAACCAGCAACGTCTGTGTTGAGAGCTCAGGTGCCTGCTCTCTGCCTGCGCAACATCATGAGCTCACGTTCTTTTCATCTTGAAACTGCAGCTGTTGGTGTTTTTGAGCAGGTATGATCAAATGTAAGGTGAATAAAACTAATTTCAGTGGTCCCTGCTACAGCTTACAGATGATGTAATGAATCTTCTCGAAGCTTCTGAAGCTGCTTTCAAAGCTATATAAGCAACATTGCTGACATCTCAATTCATACGCCACCCCTTAAAAACGTTTTTGATGTGTGGTTTCCTGTGTCTTTTGAAATGGAACATGACTATAACAACATGTCTTTTCTCTTGTCTCTAGTTGACAGCCCCATAGCTTCAGGAGTGGAAGCTGACAGCCCTAAGAATAGTTTATGCTTCTGAGTATTTAGTGATCCGGTAATCGCAGCCTCAGAGAATTACCTCTGCTGTGCCATATTATCCTCTAAAAGCTGTCGCTGCAGAAAATCCATAAAGTAGCTGAGAAAATTGCAATACATGAACATCTACAGCAGCTTGTGTTATAAGAATTGTTCTCTAGAAATACAACACAGGTTTTTCCTAATACAACAAATATGTCTTCTAGTTAGCACTGCGTACAAGTTACAGTGTGTGTGCAAAATACACGATATTATGTGAAGGAACACGTACGTTATAGGAACATTATATGCTATAATCTAGCACCTCATTTTATGACATGCGCAAAATATTTTTTTTCAGTACACCACTCAGGATAAACCATCTTGTAAAAAGAGAGTATATTTTTGAATGTGTTACATAAACATGAAAAGACATACTCTTCTAGCCTACTAAATTATTTTGCTATTGACCTAATCTCAATGCCAGAGAAAATTGTCATGGCAGGAGAGGATTCATCCCAGAGGTAAAGCAGAGGAAGGAAACTGCATTAACAAATGAAAACATGTGACATCCTTCCATGGGACAGGGTGGATGGAGTGGATCAGCTATAGGATACACTGAGACACAAACCTTCCTAAAATATTGATATCATCCCATTGTGGTGACCATTTTAAATGGTTCCTATCTCTATTGGACTTAAGCAGAGGCATGTTGTTGAGAATTAACAGCACAGGAAGATACGATGAAGGAGCCTGAGGAGTTTGAGTAAGGACCAGGAATGAATCCTGGCAAATAAGTCTTTGGGACTGAGAAATCAGTGACTGGAAGCTGTGTTGGGGATAAAACGGTGTCTCCTGTTTTACTACTTTCACCTCCAATATAAGAATTTGGTCATTTTCTGTGAATAAAGACTATCACACCATAAAAACTCTGGAGTCAACTACTTATTTCTAAGCCAAGCTAGAAGAGGACCACAAACATGTAGTTGTGAAGTCAGATGGAAGAACTTAAAAATTATAGGTCAATCTAAATAATTTGAAATTTGCTTAAATCTCAGTAAATTAAGAGGAGAAAAAGGTGTCAGTTCCTTTTATCTGCATTTTTGTTTCTGCTTTTGGAAACTCCTGAGTCATATTTTCAACTTTCCTCTGCAGTCAATTAAGCCTGAAAAGGCAATTTTTTTAAAAATGAACACTGAGATTCTTCCATCATCAAATGCCTCCAGCAAGTGGAGAAATATTGCAAGACTCACCAAAAAAACCCCTAAAGAGTCATTTTATATGAACTCAGAAGGGATGCGAGACACAGACTCAGTTGTATTCCTATTCTTCAAAAAGTCACAGTTTTCTAGAGGGGAATTATCTGGAAAGATAAAAAAGTATCAGCCTCACTGTTATTTTCAAGAAAGTTTTCATTACCATGGAGTACTCATTTTATCTATCTAGTGGCACATCACAACGAGAAGACTATTTTATTTACTATCTCAACTGATGTGAAAATCCTATTAGCAGTACTGAAGAACCAAGTAAAGTGACAAATGTTAATTTATTAATCCATGTTACAGCAAGACAGAAAAAACTGAAAAAGACAAAATTCAACAAACACTTGTTCATTTAATTGTGTGTATTTCCTGAATCTCCTAATAAGAAAAAAATCCATAACTACAATAGGAAAGAAAGATTTGGAAAGCATTAAGCCTGTGAAAAAGAAACTTAGGAGAAGAGCATACCTGCTGTTCAACTTAAATGGCAAAGTGACAGGGCAACAAAAATAAAGCTGGTGCACCTATGGACAGCTCCATGAGTGGTGAGAGAGCACCAGTCTGTAAGGTTCTGTAATGCACTCCAGGATGATGCTACTGCTCAATAGCTGTTGAAAATGTGCTATTCACAAACGGTGGGGGGAAGAGGAAAAAAAAAAAAGAAAAATGTGAAAAAAGATCAACCACAGAAAGCTAAGGGGACTGGGTATAAATCTATGCAGAAATGTTACGATTAGACACTAACCAAGCAACAACTGAACTACGTGTGAACATAGTTGTCCAGAAATATGACAAGCTAACAGCTTAGGAAGAAGGGGAACTTTTTAGTGTGATACTTAGGGCCATAACAGCAAACAATGGGATGAAATTAGGAGGGAAGATTTAGGCCAGATATCAGCAAAACATCTCAGCAGAGTTATTGTACTACGAAATAGTCTCCCAAGGGATGTTGCTGAAACCCCATTGTATGGGAAATTGAAAACTAGCTCCAATTAGAGCTAAAAACTTCAATGCAGCAAACAATACTGCCTCCGTGGAATGATGGCCTGGATCGACTTAATAGCTTTTTTTCCAATTTCTATTATATTCCATTGTAGAATGCACAATGCAAGACAGTTTTAGAGGAAGAATTTTTTTTCAGCAAAAGATATTGTTTTAGCTAAGTATACTTAACAGTTTAAACATCTATCACTCCACCAGTCATTACTATACTATCTGAAAATGCCATATGGACAAGGATATTTTTTAAAAAGTGATCCTGGCCTTCAAAATTCTGTTTGATCTCCCATTTTAATAGCTGAAGCAGATCAAGTGGAAACTCCATCTGAAGAGATGATTAGGAACATTCATAATATATAGCAGCACATCAAACACAGAACAATATTACTGCCAGTTTAAAAAATGGATGCAATATTTATCACAAAAAAGCTAAAAACCCTTTAGAAAGATGGTAAAGTAACTGTAGCAGACCTACAGAGAATACACTTTTCAAACCTACATGCGCACAAATAGTTTGCACAAAACAGCTTGTATTTTGTTTGTATTTTCTCTCCCATCGTGTACTTACATTTTCTGCAATGCCTTGCTTTGTATCTGTGCGGAGCCACTCGGGTGACCCTACAAGCGACAAAGCCATGCAGAAAACACTCCAAGGGGCACGATCCTTCCATACAACACATGCAAGTCGCTGGTATGATTGTTGGATGTAGTTTTTCCTCAACAAGCTAAAACATTTCACTAAGCACAAAATGAGAAGCAGCAATAAGAAAACTTCCTACACGTAGAATTTTTCCTATATATATATGTCCCCGATAATATAATTTTCTATTACTGTTCACATTTGCCTTGTCACCATTCTGGCTCTGGTCAAGCCCTGATGTGACTGCAACACCATGAGATACAGGCAAATTTCAGAAATGACTAATTATTTCACACTACGCATGAGCAACTGAAAAAACAAGAAAACAGTAATTTCATCAAAATTATAGGAACTACTGCACTTCCTTTTGCTTATGGATAAAAGGACCTTTTGTTTGATCTACTGACTGATTCTGAGTCCTGACAATAGCTGCAATACTGAGGAACTAAAGTAAATCTCCCTGAGAACAGAAAACAGCCTCGTATCTTGACAGCTGGCCATATTCAATAACTGGTATGGTTATGAGCAGTATCACAGAAAAGCTGAGGTGGATTAAAAAAGGTTTTTAATAGGCACTTGAATTAGTCTAGAGAAACAGCCTCTCTTTTGACAGTACATAAGGCAGTGCATAAGTACATAGTGCGCATATTTCAAATTAAAATTCAGAGTAAAAAAAACCCTAGAATATTTTCCTTTAATTTTAATTGATTTTCACCTGCTTATACTACCTATATGCTATGTTACAAACAACACTAAATGATAACCAAAGACCAATCCACCTGATATTCTGAATATATTTCATTCCTATTCTAGCAACAGCTGCAGCACTGTTGTACATGCATGAGAATATATTGGTCTACCAAAGCAACACAGTATTTACCTGTTTCTGAATGGATTCAGAAGGCTCCAGGCTGAATTAACAGCTGGCCACACATTGTCCAGATTTCAAAATCTTTCAAGAGACATACTAAGTTGCAAATTTTATACTTAAGGTATGATTTAATACCTCCCTTATGACCTACATGGTGCAATATAGGCAGGGGCTGTTACAGTGCCAGGGATGAAACTCTTAAGCACATTTTCTGTGTGTGGCAGCCACTCAGCCTGGAACAGCATTAGAAGCCACAGAATATTATAACAATATCAAGACCTCAGGTCCCATTAGCTACTTGTTGAAAAGCCACAAAAGCTGTGTGGACTTGCATCCCCAGTTTCCCAGGAAACTTTTCTCTGTCACCCCAGTTGTTCCAAGGTATCTTGGAAGTACACAGCCGCAGAAAGCATTTTTGAGCTGATGAGCTGTGACCAATGCTGTCAGTCTCCCCAGAATCTTCCCCGTGTCTGGAAACATTAGTGGTTTCATAGGTCATGTTCATGACGTTCATCCCAAGTAGTTACTGAAGTCTACCAAATGCATTTAAATTATCTATAGTAAATATGTGACATAAGGGCTGGTACAAGGCTAATATACATTTCTTGAAATAAATCACTCAGAAAAATCTTGCAGCTCTCTAGGGCTAAAGGTGATTTTTCACCAACACCAGTAGCTATAGCTTGAGGATCCACAGAGACCTGGCAGCAGCCCTGTAATACAGGAAGACGATTACATTCTCTTTGGCTTCTAGAAAGTGAATCCCATCACCTTCCCAGGAACAGAGAAAAGTTAAATCCATGGATACTGCTGACACTTGCAAGAATTTGCAGATTTGTTTTCTGTTTTAAATAGAAAAATGCACAGGAAGTCTGAATCCAGCAGGTAAACAAGTTTTCAGAGCAGCAATGTCTTTGCATATATATATAGCAGCTTTCACCCAAACAAAGCTCAAATTAACGTGGTTGCATAGATTTAACACAGCTACAGTTTCAGGTGTTTTTAACCAGAAATCTAGGAGTAGACTTCTAGTTGTATGAGAAAATTGCTAAGAAATTTTTGATGGACACAAGCTGGAAGAATTTTGGTTTCAAGGAACATCCAAAATGCAGGAATTGCCGCATCAGAGTACTCTAACACCATGTTCAAAAGGGAGAGTCCCCCTCAACAGATCAAGGCTTCTTGTGGATAGCTTTCAACTATTATCTTCAGCCAGTTGTTATTCTGGCCTACACCTCTCCTTAATAAGATTTGCAAAGAAAAAGAGGAGCATTTATTTTAACTAAAAATTATGTAATGTAGTAGGATTTGAGCTAGTACTAATTCAGACCAGCTTTTATATCCATACATATATAAAAATGTGTAGCTTTATGTTGCTAATACTGCATATTTATCACATTTATTCCCAGTAAAACCTTTGGGTTCCTATAATAACAACTGGATGCTACCTTAACTCTCCTAAAGTTAATGAGCTACCTCGCTAGGAGCAAACTTCACACTACTTTTTCTGTCATTAAAATGTGTGGTACCTTCAGCACAGCGTCTGTGTACCTTTATTCATAGAACATAGGATGGTTGATATTGGAAGGGACCTCTGGGCATCACCTGGTCCAACCTCCCTGCTCAAGCAGGGCCACCTAGAGCCAGTTGCCAGGGTCCATGTCCAGACAGCTTTTGAATATCTTCAAGGAGGAAGACTCTACACCCTTTCCGGGCAACCTGTTTCAGTGTCTGACCACCCTCACAAGAAAAAAAGGGTTTTTTTTCTTATGTTTAAACAGAATTCTCTGCATTTCAATTTGTGCCCATTGCCTCTCATCCTGTCATTGAACACTGCTGAGACTAGTCTGTATCAATAATTGATTTTTCATGGTTCAGTTCCTTATGTGCCTCACAGTTCTCATGTGAGGTTAACCTAAGACAACACATTGGCACGGGCCATGAAAGCTAACAAATAAAAACTTGACTTGTATCAAAATAAATATTTGATCTAAAACAAATTTTTGTGCTTCAGTTTGAAGCAGTTTAACCCTTTTAAAAGAAAAAAACAAGCTAAAAGTGACATCAGAAAACAAAAGCCACATCCACAAGGGACTTCAGTGCTAGTTATAAAAAGGTGTCTATGAAACCCTCCTTCTCCTACAACTCAGTGGCTAATGACATTCCTGTTTGCTTTGCATCTGCTTCTCCCAGCTACAGCTCTGAAAGCTCAGGCCTATGCCGTGTCTTTGCTTTGGTTCCCCTCTCCAATTCAGACATGGTGAGTCACAGAGAAGCTATGGAAGTGCAGAGCAAACAGAGAGCACGAAGGAGGAGATCAGTTTTCCCATGCAGAGTAAGCTGTGTCTACTGATAGTTTCATTAGTCTTAAACTCAGGGGTCTGGGCAATGTAATCAATCACCAAGCTCTACTGAGGCACTTGTGAATAAGAAACTGTATTCCTTTCTAAAAAAATCATCCTTAATCCTTTTATTCCTTGTTTTTTTTTTTTTCTTTAAAATGCAGACACCACCACTTGCCCCTGTCTGACAAGTGTGTAATGAAAAATAATTCTGTGCTCAAAACCTAATATAGTAAAGACCAGATAAGCACCTCAGAAAGACAATATGGCTTGGACAAATTTATCCAAACTAAACATTACTTCCACTGCTTCTTTAGGAGAACTTCTCAAAATATAGCAGAAGTAATAATGGACTGCAATTCTTTAAATACGTCTCCATAGATAGGAATCTGCATTCTATCCACGAGACTGCTAAGTATGCCAGCATACCTCCTCTTAGCACTGAGGCACTTACTAGTGGCCTTTGCGATATCTGGTATCAGAAATATTTGATATCAGAAAAAACAAAGAAGCTTGTCACACAGTAGTGCCACAAAGTGATTGAGGGAAAGCGTTATCCCAATGTTTCCATCCCAATTAAACTTCCCTAAACACTCAGGGGAATTTCAAAGCAGTTTGCAGTGATTTAACTGTGCAGCTCACACTGACATTTCTGGGGGTCAGGATGATAAATCCCTTCACATTGCTCTGAAAGTTCCTCAGCATGTTGGAGGCATGCGTCAAAGTCAGGAGAGTTCTCCTAATGAGCCCTGCTCCCTTTGATGTTGCCGCTGGATAGCATTTCTGGCACTGAATGAATATTTTAGATGTCTTATGCAAAAAAAGTCAAACAGTTTTCACCTTTGATAATCATATATCTTACTTTAAAGGCCTTAACTTCTAAATACCGGGGATGAAAGGTGATTCTTTTATGTCCTTTTTTGCCATTGAGAAGTAATGCTTTTTTTATTAAAAATGAAGAATGTTTCACATTTTGTAACCTTAGTATACATTAGTGAACCAATGGCATTGAGGTTAATATCAATATATAAAGTTGAGCAGTGTTAATGTAGTGGATAGCTCATTTCTCAATTAAAAGTGTTTTAAAAATGAGCACATTCATTTTCATGCAGTCATTTGAAAAAGCCTATGGAGAAAACATCTGGAATTTTAAGGAGATTTACCTGAGATTTTGCTGAGCCAAACTTCAGAATGCAAAGTTCAACTGACACATCTGATTTTAGTGTTCTTAAGTACAGTGTCTGCAGTTCATAGCAAACAGTAAAATTTAGAGAGAGAACATTAGCATTATTGAAAATCAGTGCTAATCGAGTTCATCAGGATGCACTTCTAAAGATTAGAGCAGAAAATATTATGCCTCTATTATGCTATTAGGCAGACGTCTGAAATTCATAGCAAGGGAAAAAGGTTGCATATACATAAATTTAAAAGCCCTAAAGAGCAGGAAAATTATTTCTCCTATTGCTTTTTTGCCCCATATTTGCAAACCTTCCCTTAGTTTTAGGAAAGAATGACAGCCCCGGCGTTTCCAGATGGTAATTTAAAATCTATTTGCTGGTCTAAGAATCCATGCCTATGGTCATTCAAGAAAGTTCAGAACTTGAAGAACTCATCAGATCAGAGACAGCTTCAGAAAAATCCTAAGCAGGTTATGAGTATGTTCTAATAGGAAAGCAAAATCTGAGCAACCAGAAAGCACACGACGTGTTTAAAGTACAAAAAGCTGATTTAGTGCTCTGATCCTCTAGCTCTAAAGGCAAACTCCTTGCCTGGCTACAGAACCAGAGCCTCTGGGGACACAGCCATGCCAACACTGAGCGGCACAACAGTGTAACAGCATCTGCAGTTTCCGACTTCTGTCCAGGTATCTACGTCAGTAAATCACACCCTAATTCTGAGTCCTATTCAAGAAACACAACCACTAATCTAAGGAAGATTTGATCAAATAGCACATGCAGGATCTGACCTGGTGCTTTGTAGTGGGATCTCCTGGAGACAACACCAAAATCTCTGCAGCTACGACAAAGACTGCCTAAGGAAATGGAAATTATGATTTCTTTGCCCTTTTTGTTCTGCTCCTCTGTAGGGCAGAGGTCTCAAAGAAGGTTTCTTTGGTCACTTTTCATGGGCAGATGTAAGGACCTTCTCACTATGCTACACAGGCTTCCACAGGTACAGCTGAACACAAGAAAACCTAGAAATAAGAGCTGTCCACGTGGTTTGTCATTTTCAGCCCTGTTCTGAGCATTATCAGTCTCATCCCACCAGGTCACTGACACAGGCCAAACTTCCTAAAAGCACTGCTGCAACCACAGTCAAGGACATGATTCGGCCACTGCTGCCCAGTGACATGGCTCATTAAATGCTACTGAGGCTCATTCATTGTCACTAATTTTATTTCAGGTGTTACATTCACAGAAACACACCAAACACAGAAGCTCACTGAGACTCCCCATCAAGTTTGGAAAGTACAGCAAAATGTTAGAAGATGATGATTTTGATTATCAATTATGAGGTGAATTTTTGAGTGTCAAACTATCCACCACTGATGAGATATTTTGAAAGCTAGGTTTCATAATGCCGTGGGCGGTGTATTCTCTGACTGTTTTGGGTCATATGTGACAGACAAGCAGAAGGGAAAATTGTTCTTCTCCATCATTCTGACAGATATTGCTAGATATACCTTTCAATGTTTTAGGTACCATCTGACCTAAGTGTCACTGCCTATACAAGCAACCTTCTACTTTCCATTTTACATCCCTAAGCTCATGTTTCAAAGTGTCCCACTGCATCTGCCTACCTAACAAGGAGGAGCAAATGATGCAGAACACATTTAATGTCTTCCTCTCACGCAGAACCAAGACAGCTTACAAACACCAACTGTAAACTGCATTTACATTTGGCAGGTTTCCAGCAATACACAGTACTGCCAGCAAACAAGGAAAAAAAAATGCTGTACTCAGCAGAAACTACAAGGGAAGGTTAATGTAAAAACAAACTTAATATCACTATCCAAACTGGAGTTTCACAAGGACACAGGAGTCCCAAATTAAAGAGAATTGAAAAAAAGAAAAATCTGTATCATCTGACATCTGAAACAAGAAGCTTAAGCACTGCAGCACCAGTGTAGCGCAATCACGAGACTAAGGCACTGAGTAATAATGAATTTTAGTATTTCTGCAGTAACAAACGCCTCAACAGCAGTAAACAAGCGTAAGAGAGAAAGACATTCCCTGCAAGGTATCACAGCTATTGCCTTGGATTCTAACACATTTCAAGTCATTAGAAATGGAAATGAAATTTAAATAACCGTCTTTCACAGAGCCCCATGTAGATCCAAATGTCCATATTCGGGCATAATTCCTTGATGACAGATTTAGAAGAAATTATCTTTGAATGAGAGTAACTGGGAATTCTCTGCATCACAATATCTATAGTGGGAAAGTCCCCTTACCCTGGATGACCCTTCAGTATTGTATCAAAAGCCGTGGCTTTCCTCAGTATACTTTATGCATAATATACACAAAAACTGTAAGAACATAAAGCTGGCACAGCTTAACTCAAGAGCTACAAAATGAAAACACTATGATTTCCAGCATACATGGAATGAAAAAACTATGATTGTCAGCATACATTTTATTTGCCACTCATTCCCTCCTTTCAGCCATCCATTCTGATGCAGTCTATAAATATATGATCTGCTATTTTTCCCACAAGATTTTGATTCATTCAGTACACAAACACCTGCTGAAGAAAAACTCAGCCTTAGCAGTTAACATTTGGCAGCATTTTACACAACTGACAATGGGGTTAAGCTCAAAACAGAGCAGCAGT
Organism: Nyctibius grandis; assembly: GCF_013368605.1. Lineage (NCBI taxonomy): Eukaryota > Metazoa > Chordata > Aves > Nyctibiiformes > Nyctibiidae > Nyctibius > Nyctibius grandis. The sequence goes on along the minus strand of NC_090661.1, from coordinate 9,173,378 downwards.
TCAACCCGAAATCCATTAAAATTATTGCATCGTAATTAGCATCAAGAAGACAGTAAGCCTTTAAAAACAGTCTGAGATAAAGCTGCATATGCAACAGATAATCTACATGAAGTCATAGTGGTTATCACAGTGAAGACACTTTTTAGTAAAACCAACAACATTTGTTAAGGTGGCAACTACCATGGGAAAAAAAGTGCAAGATTAGAAACAATCTGAGAAACTACAGTAAACAAAAGTTAAATTATTCTTATCTGACACCTGTAATCATGTCAGCCTATGAGCATACAACCCAGTGGACGGAAAAAAAACAAGTTCAAGTAGGTTTTGTGAGCGTGACTGTTGCTCTTATTTCTACAGCAAAGCATTTAGCTTGGTGGGCCAAGAGGAGAGCAGTGGATGTTGCTGACCAGTGGATCCTCACTGACAAACTGATGATGTACCAGACAAAAGGACATTGAGCTGGACTGGTAACTTGCCAGACCATGGGTTCAAAGGGTTGTGCCCAGGAGCACAAAGTCCAGCTGGCCACCAGTCACTAGTGGGGTACTCCATGGGATCAATTCTGGGGCTGGTGCTGTTTAACAACTTCATTAACGGCCCAGTCAGTACATTTTGGAAAGTACTTTCCCTGGGGACAAAGTGGTTTTCTGCTATGGGGCAGAAATTTTTGGGCAATGAGACTTTTCAGAGAAGGAAGCTCTGAGCTGAGAAAAGCTCTAGTTCTTTAAGCAGAGCTCTGCATTACAAATTTTCTAACTTTTTTAAGACTAAAAATATTTTCTACTCATTATTACATCATTTGCATCATTACTGTTTTGAGCAAAAAGTTTAAAACATCAAACGCATATAAATTTTCAGTTCTAGTTTACAGCCACATTTTACTGTAAATCAGCTTCAGAAACACTGATTTTAGTTTTGCTTAAAAAGGTATACCTAGATTTACATTCTTAGTGAATGCACTTAACTCAGGATAAATCACATTTAAACTAAACTCAGATTTTTTTCCACTAGTTTAACTAAACTAGTTTAAAATAATACTATCTGTGAAACTGGAACAATTCTGAATGTCTGAGACATAATCTAGGTGCCTAAATCTCAATGAAAACTAAGGGAAGGTAACCCCTAAGTGACTTTGCACCTTTGTATCTCAGCCCTCAGCTACATTTCCAATATGTGCTTTTGGGCTCAAGGCTGATCAAATGGACAAGATACGACTTGCACGTGCACATCTTTGTAGCCTGTTAAAAACTGTTAAGCCTCCTAAACACAGGATTTAATCAGAGTTGTACCTTGGACACTCTTTGCCTCTAGTAAGAATAGCTTTTAGAACATTGCCAAAACAGTATTTACCTTGCTAAAAGAAGCTGTTCTCTTAGTTTACCTTGCTACAGATAAAGACAAGGTCACATGCTTTAATCCTCAAATGTTTTTTTTCAGTCTGTTTATTTTGACACAGCAGTTGTCAGGTTGGTTTTGGATCACAGTCTAGTTAATCTCTGCTGCACTAGAGCATCAGGTTCTTCCTGCTTCTCACTCCATCCTCCCAAATCCTTACAGCAAAACCTTACCCCAGCAGACAGCTAAGTGCCTGCCATAGTGCATAGTGGTGGTCAGCTTCAGCAAACACAAAATAATTCCCCTAACAAGCCAAACGAAAGCATTTTGTCTTTATCTCATGTTTCTCTAACACAGTCTGTTCTCTGTATTTCCACAGAAGTCCACCTATGCCACTTTAAACAGAGAATATATTTTAGTGTATTTAGTGTGATTTACTTGAAAAGGAGATTTGAGTACAAGGCACGAATACGCAAGGCATCAGCAGTTGCTCACTCTTTTGAGTTTCTGACAGTGATTGTAGTTATGGTTAGAGCTCCTTAGAAAATTATCATGATCATGTAATTATCTACTTTTACTGGGTCCCATGTCTTCAGCATCTTCCATACTAGCATTGCCATATTTTGGGATAACACACACCAAGAGAGGGAAGACTGAAGTCACGTTCCAAGGAGAACTCACTAGTGCTATGGACAGCATGCTATAGATATTAGCCTAAATATTCCACTCCAGTATTGCAGCTGATTATCACCTGCACCTATTTTAATCAAACACAAACACCTTTACAGCACCCATTAGAACTAATGATGTAGGATAAATATGAAAGAGCATAGTCTCACTGCTACTTAGACAGATGTCAGACACATGTTACAAGTACCTCAAGGTAATACAAAAATGGCTATTAATTGTTATTTTAGTAGTAAGACTGTTTTCTTGGCTGTGAAAAGCATGAGTTTGCAGAGAATGCAACAATTTTCTATTCTAAATCTGATTTTTAAAAGTACTTAACAACTCCTGCAGAGATTAATCATTACACAATCTGTTAAAGGCATTGTAGCTTAATGTTCTAGGCTTTAAAAAACTGCTTTGCCATTTCACAAAACTTCTTGAAAATTCAGAAACTTTCCTATCACTACTTGAATGCAACAGACACCTAAAATTTTCGTGCACCAAAAAAACCCAAAAGCAGAAACAAAAACAAACCTCAAACAGGAAAGCATATATTATTCCTTTACAAGCAAAAAGATATTTGCATGTGGCTGTGAGTGACCTAGTTCATGTCCTTACTGTGCCATTTTCCTACATCACAAGTAAAATGCCTTCGGTGTCACATTGTTTATTATTTCAGGGAGAGTCTTTTTCTTCTCTTCTGCCTGCTTTCTTTTTGACCGCAAAATCTGGTTCAGAGATATCTTTTTTGATGATATTTTTTTTTTTTCCATAACTGGAACATTCCCAAGAAAAGGTCTGGTTTCAGTAATTCAAACATGTCCGACAAAATAAGTTTCATAGAAAATAATAATTCTTGAGCAGTTCTAGTAATGTGTAATGTAAAGAGAAATACATAAACAGGTTGAAAATTTAATTACAGAACCTCCCAGGGAAAAATGGTTTCCTTCTTACAATGGGCAGGGGCCACAACTGTAAAACACAGAGGACAGCAGAGAGAACTTCTGCCGTAATGGATGGGGGTTTACAGGTGCATGTAATAGCTACAAATATATTTTTAAAACAGAATAAATATATATGAAAAAAAAAAAAATCAAACCAATGCCTTAAAATGTTCTATTTGAAGGTGTTTCTAAAAATGGACAAAACTATGCAAAAACCTAAGGTTTTCTTAGGTCACTGTACAGTTAAGGAACTTGATTCAGATTAGCCCGTGGTATACAGTGCATCAACCTGGGTCATAATTTGAACATCAGTAAAAGCAATTACTAAAATATGTAAAACCACATCTATCATCAACTCATTTTTTAATGCTCCCTCGGGACCTTATTGGACTCTGGCATTTTCTCCAGGACCTTGTTATGTGTGAGGGAGTTACCTGACTAACACTGGTCACATGAAGATTCTTCTTCCAGAAAAACACCTGGCAGTGTAAGGTTCCCACAACGGCCCCAGTTGCTCTCTGGCTACCTCTGTACTAGTAAATTAAAAATACTCTGAGCTGTTCTCTACCACTGGGGCCAGCTCCTGTGCAACAGTCCATACAGAAATTAGTAAATCTCCAGCACCGAGCTGGCCACATCTAATATATCTGTGGGGGGTGCTCATGTTAACTCTCAAAATACACCCAGGAATTGTCCTGGAGGGTGAAGCCAAAGCTGTGTCAGGGACCAAGAGAACTATTTAACAGTACATTTAACGACTACGTTCCTGCACATGTGCCTGCAACCTGCCACTGTTTAATTTAATAAATTATATACTACAGGGGCTGCTTTTGCATATTCTTGAATTATTTGAAGTGCCACATGAATGATTCAGTGTCACAGATTAACGGGTCACAAACACATAGGAATGGAGCGTTTTGCAGTTTGACAGATTTCTATGGTTCAGCCTTATAACTAGATAAAATTTAAATTAATGTGTTTTTTCAAAAACACAGATTTACAAAATTAGGACAAAGCTGCAATAGAACGAACATAGTATTAAAATTACTATTTACATCACAGATTAACTCAGCTTCTCAAATGGCTCCTAAGGTAGGACAAATCTACAACATATCCCTGAGTATTCTGGGAGTTAAAAACTGCTTGATCCTGTTGTGAAAGACCCCCTCCTGTGACCTTCAACATCCTTATGCAATGATATATTGCAATCAGTCTACAGTTCCTAAGTATTCTCCAAATTCCCCCAAAAAAGCATTTCCTTTCCCATAAAGACACAAACAGGAAGAAACTGTACTCTTTCTTTCACACCCGATATATTTAGCCATGCTAGCAATGCGGAATTAGGAAACTTCTAACTTCTGCTGTTGCTGATACACTAGTTACACTAGGGAGACTGAAGTTGCTCTGATACAACTTGCCTTGAAACTTCTGCCCATATTTTTCAATTCCTTGCCTTGAATTATTTTTATACGTGCTCTGAGCTACAGGAAACCTAAATTCCTTTTCCCCGGAGCACCATGAGCGCTTGCAGAGCTGTCACTTATTTCACAGAGTTTGTAAATTGTTTGTTTAGTCTAGGGGGAAGAAGGTTTTATAACACTTTGGTTTAAAAAAGGGTTCCAGGAGCATGATTCCTTCTTATGATAGTGGCTGTATCAAAGATTATTGTATTTCTTATCACCTCCTTTGATAAAAGAAAATAGCTTATTTTAGAATAAACTTTCTGTGGCATTGAATAGAATGCATAATCCCTGCTTCAGGGTTTGCAGAGGCTCTAGAGATCAGCAAGAATATTATTCATTGTCACAAACTGATATTAATGCAGCATTTTATTGAAGAATTTCAATGCCCAAAAGACAAAAGACATTCTTCAGTTCCTTGGGGAGGGGAAGGTTATATACTGGTGTCTGTTCTACATTTAGCACTTCACAGTGAACATGGTTCTGTCAGGCTTGTTCAGAATAGGAGCAATGAAAATGAGTACATCAAAACCTATGCTTGAAGTTATACTTTGCAGTGCAAGAGGATTAAACTTTGCTGCAATATTAGATTCATACCTGTTCAAAGTATTAGAGATTTTGCCCTGCCTTCACTTACAAATCCATCCTGAATGATGGAAGAGCCTAACTGGTGTCTTTCAGTTAATGGAGATTTGTCCTTAGAGGAAGGTTTACTGAGCCCACGTACAAAACCAAAGCTCAGTGGCAGGATAAAATGAAGAAAAAGTTCTCTGCAGGGGAGAAATTCAACATCTGTGAGGATTGCTGCGCTCCTGCTGCTTTAATAACAGTCAGAGCTGAATTCACTACTCTGCCCAGCCTATAAAAGGAAAATCCTCATTACCTGTTAAAGAGTCATTCTCTTATATAAACAGATTACTCAGGATGTATTTTCATAGTTGTATTTGTCCCTAGTGGAGAAGACAGTATGTTTAAATGTCCAGAAAATATCTTCTACCCACCTGCCTTCTTGCAATGGTTAACAAAGTAGAAATCACAACAATTACCCATGCAAGCATCTCCAATGTTACTTACCAATAGGCTTTTCAGACCTGGTGAAAAGTTTTATAACCTGTAAGGCAGGAGATGGCTGAATTTCACCAGTGGCTGCATTTAAAAAGATAATCACTTGCAAAATCCTCACAGTCAAAAAATTAATTCTTATGTTTTTTCAATAAATTTGTAATACATTTATTTATCTACTTAATGCATCAGAAACACACCGCTTCATCGCCCAAACACTCGAATACCCAGGAAGCAGCAGTGCTTCATAACCACTGCAAACAAAAGTCAACGCTATTCTGAAAAAAACATAGGCTTTGCCTTTTACTGAATTCTAAAATCACTCTTATTCATTTTTTATTTTGAAATCATACCAGAAACACATTAATCTAACTTTGGAAGGCTTTGCTTGCATGAGGGAAAAATCTGTTTAAGGGTCGTTATTTTTCCTCAGAAGAAAATGGAAACAAATAATATTGTTTCAGACCAATTTAGGGTTGATGGGAATATTGGAATTCCTTGTGTCCCCTCCCATGGGTTACACGGACTTCTAGTAAATTACATTGTGTTCAGCATAGCCTCAGACTGGGAATTACAAACAGTACACCAAAAGCCTCCAGCTATCAGGCTTATAATAGTAAATATAATTTGCAGTAGAATACTTTTTTCTAAAATTATATTATTTTCAGCTAAAGAATGATGTGTGCAAAATCTTTTTTCATTTTCCTTATTTTATAGAGTATGGCAAAAGTCAAATAAGTGCTTCACTGAGCAAAATGAAGTATATATAAAATGGCAAGTAATTATCCGCAACAGTGTCTTAGAGAAATAACACATTTGCTATTTTTGGCATTTTCTGCTGTATACAAAATGTCTCAATATTTAACTGTGATATGTCAGCCACATTCAGTGACCAGATATTTTCTAGACAGCTCCCTGAAAGGATAATTATTCTTTTTCTTTTCTACGGAATGCCAGGTTGGAATAATGTTTACAGGTTTTGACAGACACCTTACAAAATAAAATTAATGCTTGTAGGAAGTAGACAGAGCACAGCTTGCAAGCGACCGAGAAGTCTTGTTCTATATCTGATCTTCAAATTAGGGCCGAGACATCTAAGGAAGGTAGCTGTTTTAACACGACAGTTTACACACTGAAGTTTGAAAACTGATAAACAGATTTACTTCTGTGATTAGGAATACATTTAAAAATAAAAAGACATTTTTGCCAGCTAAAGAGTGTAAGAGTGATAGCATTAATACCCAGAAGAAGTTACTACTTTCAGCCACCAAATATTTCCCACCAGGTTCAGTGCATCTGTTATAAGTTATGAGGACCAAGAAAATAAGGCAGGGATTGTAGTCCAGAACTAGTGCTTTGGCTGTCTGCTATGATATTGGAAACAGACATGAAACATCTTCAATATCTTTTTTTAGATGTGATTGACAAGTTTAATTTATTTCATGTACTCCTTAGCTATGGGAATAGCAATAATGCAGTGGAAGGATGCTGCATGGCAGAGTTGCCGTGGCAACAAAGCAGTCAAAGTTAAGGCATGAAACATGAACGGACTGGACACAGAGAGCAAATTCTCTCTTGGCACAGGAGAATTAGAAGTTTTACAAACAAAAGGCAAATTGTAGCAATGTAACACGACACTTGCCTGCGACACTGGTAATATCTAGAATATATGACTTTAAACACCCAACGTTACAATTCTGAACTTGTGAACACCGATAGGCAGTCTGCAAATCATGGCACTCATTGAGGAAAACATGGAAGTTAACAGCCTAAAGGAATGGGATAAACCAGGACATCAGCACCCACTCTTGTGTCTTCTTAGGGCTGCAAAAATGAAACCTAGAGGAAAACAGATTTCACTCTTTTCCTGTTACACCTCTTGCCCCACACTACGTGCCCTGGCACAGTTTGAGTTATCAAACCACCCACTTGCTGCCAAGCTGCTGTATATTCTTCCTAAGGTTATGACAGACAAACACAATTCTCAATGCTCTCTTTCCAAAGCAAGTAATATTTTTGACAGATGGATGTAACAGCTTCCATTTTCCTTAGCTTCATAATCACTGGAAAGTGCCAGAAAAACATACTGTATTTGAGCGAGTAAATTTTCATGGCAATATTTTTAGGCCCCACTGGAAGTATTTCCTTGTAGCAGGTGCTTCCTTTGCTTCCTTCATTGGAAATCAAATGTTAACCAGAAATGCTAAGCTTTGCATACTAATGACTGAGAGATAATTGACATACAGTACAGTTACAACAGTATAAACTCTGAAGGACTCAGACAGCCATCTGGAAATGCTGAAATCCCCCTGTATTTCATTAGTTTGACTATTTCTGTGATGTTGCGTGGCTGCACAGCAGAGAGTCAAACCTCCCAGGAGCACACATCCCGGCCGGGCTTCCCGAGGCACGGTGTCAACCCAGACACAGCAACACTGCGTAGGGGAAAAATGACACCATCTCAGGGAAAGAAAATGACTGAACTTTTCTAGTCACCGGTGCTGCTCCACAGTGCAGCCAGATGTTGGCAGGGGATGAGAAGAAACTTCACGTCAGGTGGCGGCCAGCTAATGTGGACCTTCGTAGGCCAGATGAAAAGGAAAAGAAAAAGGTTTTAATTCAATATTTCTTTTTAAGCTTCATTATTTCTCACTGCACCTGCAATTTGCAACAGAACAACAATTTGTTTTTACTGTTCCTGTCATCTTTGGAAGTTTGGAATCACAATCAGTATAAAGGAAACAATCACAACTGTGACTTATGACATTAATTATTTGTGCTGTAGAATTTGTTTTCATTATAAAACATCTGCCCTGCTTTTAAGCATAAATGTACCTTTGTTTTTGGAGCACTTTATACAGTTTATGTAATACTAAAGCTTAAGATTCTTCTGTTCACTTTGCACATGGCTTTATGATGGGCAATAATATCACAATTAATATTTCCTCCATATATCTTTTTACCAGGACTGAAACTGGATCAACACTGTAAACTTCAGCCTGCTGCTTCTCTCAGTTTAATGAGTACAACAAGCTGCATTAATCACTGCATGGTCAAATTGATAGCACCAGGCATCCTTGAAATGTCTCTTGATATTTAGCTACTACCACTTTGGAGGCCTGTGGAGTTCATTCTATAGCAACCATGACAAAAGTGTCTCTGCCAAGAGTTCCCCAAGCACAAGTTGTCACTAAAATCCAGTAACTGTATAGGCTATATTCTATTAAACATTTTATACTCTTTTCCCATTCGAGTGCTTTGTAGCAGCTTTACACCATTAAGGTGAACAACAACAATTTAACGTGACCACAGTATCCTTTTCTACACGAGAAGCTTGAGCACAGCATGCTGAAAATGTCTTTACCCCAAAATCACTAAGCAATAGACTTAAAACTGAAAGTTTTACATATATAAAATACGTGAACTACATGTTCCTGCATACCAGCAGAATCAAGAAGAGCAACTCAGTACCAGGACCCTAAATGCCCTACCTCAAAGACTGAGCTACTTCATCCAGTATGTACTTAAGCACAACGGAGTGCCAAACAGAAAAAAAAGTAATGTTCTGGAAACCAAAACCATTCTTGGCCATGACTGGTACATGCAAGAGTGAAATAGTACAGTTTCAGTTTGCAATAACAATTTTTTACCTAGATTTCATATTAGTACAGTAAATGAAAGTGTGGCAATAATTTGGAGGAAATTCCACAGTTACCATGGGATCATCAAAATACATTTTATGTGCTTTAAAATTAGTTTTCATTAGCATTATAAATCTATTATTTTAAAAATGTATCACATTAACAAATATAATAAATAAACTTAAAAGTTAAAGTTGTGCTGTTAACTCTACTAATCACTGAGGAAATCTGCTTTTCAGTGACTTCAGATAGGGAAACCATACTGCACTATATGTGCTCAGCCAGTGGTTTGGTAAAACGACTTTACAAAACATAAGTAGCACAAATCTGCAGCTGAAGAAATTTCTGCTTATCGTACCTTATTATTTTAAATCTCAATCAAGTCATAATGCTCTACATTTCAATATTCATTTTGTTACCTGTTCCAATAGAATTTCTTAATAAAGTTCATTGGAAATTCAACTTTATTCTTTTGATGACCACCAGTCAAACTACTTTAAAGAAAATAAAAAGTAACCTAGTAGTGAAATTAGTTGTGTGCCATCCAATGCCTCTATTTCTTTTTCTGTCTTTCTGTTTCCATTAAAGACATGAAAAAATAATAGAAGCATAAATATTTGCAGTAAAAGTTTTTTTAAAAAGAAAACCTGCTAAGAATTAATCTTGACATTATGCAATTGATGTAAAGGCCTAGCTGTATTAAGTTAGGCTAAAATACTTATTAACAAAGCAATTTATAAAGAATTAAAGGTGTTGCTTTTTATTACAATTAAAACTACAAAGCAAATATCTGTTCTCATGTCAACACAACCACTACACACTTTTCAGTGTTCCATGTTATATTAATACCTATACAATATAACAATGCAACACATGTCAAGATATCTCTTTTTTTCAACTGGTGGTAACTACTTTCTGTTGTTTAGAAAATCTTTCCTTGATCATGTTTGGTTTCAATTTGGACAGCAGGTGCTAGTATTCATTAAAAATTAGAAATTCAATGGGAATGTAAAAGCAAGATAAATTCTTTTCCCTTTCCAATCTATGAATACAAACCAGGACATACACTTTTTTTTCAGACTCTGGGGTTTGGGTCAGATTTTAATATAATTACCCACCAAAAATTAAAATTCACTGTCAAAACACCTGCCTCTTACTTTTCAAAATTTGAGTGGGAACTTACCTGAAAAAGTAGCTTTAAATATTGGGGACACAGTGACCAGAAACACTTCATTCAGTAGCTTTGGTGAATTTCCTTTGTTCATTAAGTTTAAGTGAAAAGTAAGTGTCAAATTTTTTTAAAAATTATTTCTATTTAATTAAAGGATTAAAATGCATTTAAGTTGAATTTTCATTTGCAAGCATACAGTTGGATGAATTCCAAGTAAATAAAATGAAGACAAAAAAGTTACCCACATAATGAAAATACAAAAACGAAGGCTCTGGATAAATGCATCTAAAGCTATGTAACTTGGCACTCTGCTAAAAAGAAGCATAACTTTAAGCTGAGTAATTGGTTGCAAATAAACTTTTAGAAAATTATAAGCAGTGAGAAATAACCTTTACTTCGGGGGAAAAAAAAGTGTAAAGCATATAGTTTTAACTAAGTTTTCCAACGACCTTTCAGGGGAGTAACACCTGTGTCCTGTGTTTGTGTCCGGCAGAGTAGAGCTCTGAAGCCACTGGCCTCGACTGCCGTGCAGCTATGCAAATACAATGCAGAAAGTATCTTTCTCTTATTGCAATGTAGCAAACATCAGAGGCTAATATTTTCTTCTCTTTCATTTGGTTTTGACTGAAATGTTTTTAGGAGCCCATGACACTCCTGGCTTGGCTACATTTTCTCTTATTATGGCACTGCAGACTCACAGGCTGAAGGTCATTCCTTTGAAAATACATGGTATTTCCCTGAAAATAAAAAAAAGGAGGGGAGTGGAGGGCGAACACATCATGTGAGGCCTTGGAAAACCTTGCTTTATAGAAAGTTCAAATTACAGCCAAACTGGGATGGAAAACATCGCTTTACCATTCCCACTCTTGGGAAAGTACGTCAGCTCCCAGAAACGCGAGCTGAAGCATAAAGATAAATGAACTCCATCCTGCCAAGAGAAACCTGCAGCATCGTGTCCCTGCTCACCGGGGCCAGCCCTGCCATTGCAGCTCCTCCAGCTGCCAAAACAGGAGATGAGCACACGAGTGTAGCTGCTGGATAACAGAGGGATCTGGTCACGATTCCCCCACTTCTGCTCCACGCTGCTCGAGAGAGGCAGAACTGGCACTTGTGTTGAAGCATACGCAAGGGCCTTTTGTGTCCGCTGCTTGCTTAGCTTGAAAATTAAAAGAAGCTATTGATAGTAATTTATATGCACCAGGATGACTGCGAGGGGAACTTGAGCGTGCTAAATTGCAAGTAATAATTCACTGTTCTGTGACAGCTGAACGGAACGTAATCACAAAATTTAAAAAATAAGATTGGGAAAGATTACGAGAGGACATCAAGTCCTTCCCTCTGCTCTTCTCACAGAGTTTCTATTGATAAGCTTTCCAAAACAAATCTCTGTTTGAGGATGGGAATGTAAAAGTGCCCAAGACACTATGATTACCTGCAATTTGTGCATGCAGACATGTGCATTAAAAACAAATCTCTCTGCTTCTGACAGTTTAATCCAAAATCTGTACGTAAACCTAACATCTTTCTCGTTTCCATACTAGAGAGAATGGCACTTTGATAGAAATTACAGGCACTCAGATGGGTGAAAGACTAAATTTTGTAGACTGTACTTCACTTCTTTATGTTCAAAGATTTCTTTGTGCCAGTAAAAAAAAAAAACCACTTTTCATACATGTCCTTTCTTCAGAATGTCCATATCAACAGCTAAATACATATTTCCAGTTTGCTGGCACTCCAAAACCCCCATTATCTTAGGAAGAGGATTTCCCTTCTTATCTTCGAGTTGTGATTTGAAAATATTTCTTGTCCATTTCTCTTATTTTTTCAGCTTTAAATCAATTTCAGCAGCTTGAGAGAAATGTGTATACCTGATGCAAAGATGAAGGCATTGGCAAAAGGCTAAAAAATCATACTGGAGAGAGTCAAGTACCCGAAGAGAGGGAGGAAAAGGAAGGAGACCAAAAGCAGAAAGGAAGAGAGACAGATGTGCACATACACTAGACACACACTTCAGGTAAAGATAAAACCGTACCATATATAATAAGCCCTGTAGTACTTTGTGCTAAATGGAAATATGACAAGCCGTGTTCAACGGAACAAATCCCCTTTCCAAGAGTAGAGCTAATCCCTAAAACCTCAGACATCTAAGACTCCACACATCCCTGTTAAGCTACAACAGCAGAACAAACTGAGTATTTGTAATTTTGTATGTCTCACCGTGTGTGAATAAACTCATTTAAATTGCTGATTCTCTCCCTCACTAACGCACATTCATGCACATTATTTATTGTGCTTAAATCATATCATTCTCGGGTGGCAAATTAAGGTTGAAAAGATTTCTCACATTTGACTTCAATTCATCTCACTTTCCTGCTCAGTTCATAAAAGCAAGAGGGAAAGAGACATTTCACCTACCACCTCTTGCTTATTCCTTTTTAAATGACAAATGAAACAGACTTAATTACATTCCGGATTACTGTGCAGAAGAGAAAGCTTTTGCCACCAACACCTGAATGACACAGAAAGTATCAACAGCAAATATATTCTTATATGAGTTTTGGTATTACCCAGACGGTACCACTAGTCAGTAATTAATTTGAGTGAAATAAACCATATTTTTCCACAATCTTGAGATGGAAGAAATATCAGAGGGTAAAAATCTTATCTACGGGGATTCTTTATACTCTTACAGTGAGCAGTCACCATGTATTTTACTTCATATAAAAGACATTTTACCCATCTGCTCTCCTCTCCCTTTATTTCCAACTTTCCACATGTAGCTGCTCCCTTACCTACCGTGATTGCAATTGGTACCATAAAACAGTAAACCAAAGAACTTACACAGGGAAATTTATTGCCAAGGGCAACAACAACAGATACTTACCAATACTACAAGTGAAACTAATCACATTAACCCTTATAATTACTACTGACACTGAGTACAGCTGTGAGCCAAATTGATCACACAAGGGTGCCCGCAATGGCATTGTCTCAGCTGGCGCCTTGCAGAGCTCAGGAGGCAGGGGGGAGCGAGTGGGAAGTCACTTTGCATCCAAGTTAGCAAGATGAGGATAAAATACTGTCTCCTGAGTGATGTTTGTATAAACTGAAGGAAAAGCAAACCCTCAGCAAAAACTCTGAGACCTCCAGATCCAGTCAGTCAAGGAAGAGTCTGCCTAGCCTGGCTGCATAGGGTCAATAAACAGCGCTAAGCTCTTTTTTCATATCACTGGTAAGAATCTTGTCCAAAAATGTTGTGTCTGACACAGAAGCCTCCATTTTATCCCTTTCAACAGAAGTTGAAAGATAGCCTATTGGGAGATGCACTATCTGCAGCCCAGACGCAACCAAATAAAACACATTTCCACAGCAGTTATTCTTTTCTGCAATAGAGATATTGATCAGTGAAATATCTTCATGTCTTGCAGAACTGATTTTCAACGGGCTAAAGCTTCTCAGAAAGATTAGCACGGCACAAAGTGGAATTAGAGGGTGGATCTGCATTAGCATCTAATTCGGATGAGGAACAGACACTTTAAACAAACCTCCGGACAGTCTCTGCTCACAGCGCTCTGGCTTGCTTTGATGAGCTGCTCCAGAGCACAAGATTTGAACTCCTGTCAACGAAACTAAGTTGGGAAGCGCACCTCAGCCACAAATCGGCACTCACAGCCAGGCTGAAGTAAAACCACCAAAAAAGCGTACACTGAGGATGCCGGATCCTTAATACAATTTTATTCTACATCTGGGTCCACATAAGTATCCACACACCTGACACTCTTTAATTTAACAGGGGACCAGACTCAGTTTTGAGACAGGGGATTCAGGCTTCCTCACTAACTAAGCGTGCACAGGATGTTCGCAAGTTAACAGTCTTTAGTCCTCAATAGGCAGAGCCAGCGACAGTCAACTCCTTAACTACAGAGATGACCCCTGAAGGTCAAAGAGCCCTTTGCTAAGTGGTATGAAAAGGAATGCTGTACTGCAGTCTGCAGTACATTTACACTGAGACCAAAGGAAGATTTTCACCATCACGAATGTCAGCATAGCAAATTTCACAAGAACTGAAATCCAGTGATTTTATTTATCTGTACACTTCTACTACAGAGTCTAAGCTCATAAGACTGCAAAGAGCAGGGATATTTATAACCAAGATTTTTCTAAAGTATTTCTTTGCACTGCTAATAATGAGAGATCACTCTACCCACAAAATCAGGACTTATTGCTTGGATATACAGAAATGCAGAATCAGAGTAATAACATATGTTTCAAGCCTCCCACACTAAGGGTTGAGGTATATGCTTGCTGCTATTGCCTTTTGCAGGTTTTTATTTAAGTATACTCAGAAATACTAAAGATCACCTGTGAAGAAACCATGTAATATATTCCACTTGAACGAAAGGTCCTCTTCAGGGCAGTATTCCAGTGAATTTTATTTTATTTCATTTTAGAACTTCTTTACAATGCCACCAAAAGTGCACTGGTGGGTAGAAGAATTAACAATGAAGGAACAGATTCTGCAGAATTAATCCTTTTATAGTCTTGGAACAGCAGGTCATAAGAATATCTTAAGCACATTATAATGTATATTACCTTGTCATACATTTGAAAAGCTCATTCATTGAGGCAAGCAGCTAACTATTTCAGCTGAAATTTTGTAAAAATACTAATTTTATCGACGAATTGGAATAAAGAGTTTCTACAAAAGATCATTCCAAGGATGATCATTTTCAGTGTTCAGATCATCCCTACAGGAGATGGCCGGGACTGAAGGACACAGACCTTTTGTCTTCTGGAAGAAGAGGAGGGTGGTAAGAAGAGAGACACAAAAATGCGGTCATGACAGGGGTGGATTATCAGTAGCAAGCTATAGAGGCAGAGGGGACAACTCAGGAACTGACAGAAAGATGAGATAAAGCACTAGATGTTTTAAACAAGGACAGAAGAATGCAAACATACTTTTGCAGGGCAGAAAGGGTCTATTTTCAGCCTGCTTTCACCACACTGGAATGTCCATGATGGAGAAGAAAATAGCACTGTAGCAGAAAATGATCGTGACCTCCTCAATGAACCTGACCTTCGCTAGAAAACGTGTCAGTGTGATGAGGGAGACGGAAGAATCTTAATGAGGTAAGAGGAAAGCCGGTCATCCTAATGCAGTAGGCTCCTCCCAAGAGATCAGCTAGAAAGCAGCATTCACTGTATTTTGAAACTTTATTTGAATTAATCCTGGTTTACCTCTTAAAGAAAAAGCAAGAATATTCAGATAGTGACATAATCGATTTGTAAATTTCTTTTTTTCCCCCTCACATTTTTCCTCTGAACAATTAAAATGTACATGCAAATCCTGGCAGCTGTAGTACAGTCCTGGGGCAGAGGGGTCTGAGGAGCCTGTGCAAAAGGCTGGGGACAGGGAGGTGGCCATCGGATGTCCCTCAGATCCATTTCTGTGCTACAGACAACACCTGGCAATCTCGCGACTCCATTTCCTAATAACCTGGAGAATTAGGTTAGACTGTGCTATAACAGGATCTCCCACCTTTCTCACTCATCTCACACTGCACAGACCTAAATTTAAAGGTTATGTCTATAGTACTAAATTAAACAGGCTTGCTCTCTGCCCCTGAGGGCATATGGCTCAGCGTAGTTTGCATTCATGCACCTATGTTGTTTTTATCCCCAAAACAGGTCTCATCCATCCTGCTATGGGGAACTGTCCCTCAGCGTTCACACAATTCCCGAAATCATCCGTTTACATTGACAGGGAGTTGCAAGGGTCCCAACCCTGCCAAAGAGCATACAAGTATTTAAATATTATAGCTGATCATGTGCCAGTTCTCAAATCTGTTCTCTACCCCTGTTTAATTTAGTGCTGTAGACATGTTGATGGAAACCACACAGCATGGACCTAAGTCTCTTCTCAGAAAAAAAACAAAAAAATTCCCACATGGACAGATTAGCCCACACATGGCTTGAGGGTGAATACAGACAGACATTGTTGTCAACATTACCATCCATTTCTCTTTTATCTATTGTTTCCTTTTTCTACATCTCTTTCACAGGCAGGGAAGAAAATCTAAAGATAAAGCCCCTTTTTCCTTGAAAAAAGTTACTTGCTAGTCGCCCTTTATAATCTTCTTCCTTTGTTCCCAGTCAGCTGCTCTTCTAACACAACCTGGATTTGACAAAAGAAAGCTAAAGATGGAAGATAAAACTTACTTTGTTTTTCTGAGAAAGCATCTTCCACAGAAAAGCTAAAAAAATTATTAGATTTCAGATGTTCCACCCAGTTGAAAGCTGGAGATGGCTGTCCTGAACAATTGCTGCTTTTTAGGTTCCTGAACTTGCTGGATTGGTTTTTTTTTTCCTTTGGTAGGGTGGCGATTTTCATGTAATTTCCAACTTGACCAGGTAAAAAATACTAACCCATCACTTTTCCTTCCCAAGCCTCACTTTCTAGCTTATGGATTTCTTTTTTTAGGCTCCTGTGTGATCATTTTCTTATTTATTAATAAGGGTCTTTTTGTTTCTCATTGTTGTATGAAACAGGTAATTTAAAAAATGCTCAGATCATATTGTTTCAGCTGAGAACTAGATCCTAGCACAAAGGACAATTCAGCAGCACTAAGTTGATACTTCTGAGCCCAGAAGCTGATCTAACATGCCCTGCAGCACAAGGGTAACAAAGCAGCAGAGGAGAGCTCTGCTTACAGCATTATTCCACCCCTCTGCTCTCCGGCTCTGGCACTGAGGAAGTCTGACGAGTTTGAGCACTGGTGATTCTCCTATGCCATAATATTCTGTAGAAGATCTTTGTATGAGAAGCTGTGTAGTTTTGCAGCATTTCTTTCTCATTCTTCACTTTTTGCACATTGAATTTACTCTAAAGTACAGAAAATAGCCTATGGACCTTAACTTCACTCCTGTTATATTAGAAAGATACGCAGCAGAAGTCACTACTGTACCAGAATGGCACGTGCAGAAGTGCTGCAGCGAGGCATGACCTGGAGTAGTCCTGATTCCCTTCCAAATTGCACAGAGGTTAAAATAAGTCCAGCACCTCAGCAGAGCACAATGGGAAAATGGAGAAAATCACTTGATCCTGCTTAGCCACCTCTTACAGCTTCATCAGTGGCACAAGGAGCAATTCAGCCTTTTTGTTTTACATTTGAACTTTTCTCTGTAGCTTCAGCAAATTTAGTGGTATGCTCTGGTGCTAGATAATATTTTCACTTCCAGAAATGACAGTTAATAAAACCAAGTGCTGTATTTTGCCCTTTTACAAAATATGGTTCTAATCTGAAAATTTATAGTGTATCTGTTACTCAAACACCATACTCACTTCATTCAGAGGTATATATATCCTGACAATCCAGATGGGCAAGTAATTTAAAAAGGTATAAGGAAGGATTCTAGTGGTGGTCTATATTAGCAAATTACTGCGTGAAAAGGTTCTTTTTGGTGTAATTTGCCCTCCACCTATACTTGGAGCCTCACAGTATGTGCTACAGAGAGCCCTGGGTGCTTCCCTGCTTGGTGGAAACAGGGTGGACTCAGCAGCAGGTAACGCAGGCACACTTAATATTGTGCAGTAGGTCACATCTTTCTGAGTCTATTTACCAGGTAAAATACACACTGGGATCCAATGCAACCTTAGCTGATGAGCCATTTGGAAGCATAGACTCCACCGCTCAGTTTTTTAAGAATATTGGACACAAAAGGTTAGGTGAGGTGACTCTCACATGCCCTATATATGGCAATGATTTCAATTTGCAAGTTTTTACAGCATCCTGTCTCCCATGCAAAGACTGGCCAGCAGTGAAATTCCCAGTCCTCCTTACTTTTGAAAGCTAATAATTTTGCCTCTTCTTTATAAGCCAAAAACTGCCTATGTACATGTTCACAAGGAATACCAAATATTAAATGTCTAAGTGTCACAATTTACCACACCAAATCCATTTCGTGTAACTTTGGGTGCCAAGAAGTTTCAGCTAGATGCTTTTTATTCTTGTTGAAGAGTTAACAGTACTGTAAGACTTCAGTGGGATAAATCCAGGGCCTTGAGACATGCTTAAGGAGACCAAAAAGAGGAAAAATAACTTCTGTTGCTCATGGATTCTCCCAGTTTGATGTCAACAGGATCCCCACTACAGGAAATATGTAGTTGCCACACAATGCAATACAGTTCTACAGTACAGACACGATGTCTACAATACATTTGTAGAAACAGGCCACAGCATCCTTGAGAATCAGAGGATCAGAAGTTTTAGGTAGATACTCAAAATTCCTGAGGAGCTCAGGGCCAGTCAGACCCCTTCTCACCAACAGAAGGAAGAAAATTCTTCTTTCTGCAAGCTACTCCTCACCCACAGTCCTAGCATGATAAGACTGGTGGACTCTTAAGTAATGAAAATAACATTTTTCACGTTTTTTACTGTTCTCAGCTCTGTAGAGTCACAAACAGTACAGGGAAACAGCGGAGGAGCTCTCTACTGCATAAACAGAATCTGTTAACCAAGTTCCAATTACAGGACCAAAAACCTACCCACTTATCTGTGGTTGCCATCACATTAAATCTGATGATAATTGGGTTGAACAGATGTGTAAATCAGGGCAGAATCTGACGTGCCAAATCTGTATTATTAGTGATGTTATTCACTGCACAAAACTAAAATTGACTTTCAGACTCTGGCTGAAATCTGCATTTCTGCCCATTAGAGAAACAAAATCTCTAATTTAACGCTGTCCAAATTTTGTTTGGAATAAATAAGGAAAAAATACATAGCCCCTAAATTCTCATTTTGTTCCACCAAATCCAAGTACACATACAGCCAGTCTTGGAAACACCAACTAAGCCTGGGCATACAATGTAAACAAACACTGTTAAGGAAAAGATTTTCAGCAGTCTTTATAGGAGACATTATTCAAAGAGGCATTAGCACACAAAAACCAGAAGTGGGTATCCTGCATATCCTGGTTTTACTCACAATTAATAATGTTTTCTTATCTAGACAGTAAATGTTTAAATCACATTTTCAGTGCTAGAAAAAATTTTTATTATTCTTCTCAGAACGAGCAATTTAAACAATTTATAGGATTTCAGAAATGTTACTCTATCACACAATGTATATGCCTCTCAAATTGTCTGTTTTGCTCAACACTCGTGAAACAATTTCTGATAAACAGTTAACAAGGACTGGGGGACGTGCCTGCTCTGGCTATTCCTTGCTGCAGGAGGACAATGCGCATGTGCTGCCAAGCGAGCGCGGTAGGACTGGCACCTCCGGGAGACAGAGCTATCTCACACTTCATTTTTTCCCACTTAACAGACAAAACATGCACCGTTCCTATTTACAAAGAAGACAAGTCACACATTTTCAACAGCAAAAAAGCCAAAATACATTCCTATTGTTGAAAAACGGAGTATCTTTTGCCCCCATCTGCATTGCCACCTCAGCTGGAGTTTGCCAGGTAGAGCTCCTACACAACCCTGCGGCACCTAAACTAGAAAGCAACGTACCTCTCAACAAGGAAACCCACAATCAAGAACAACACTACCAAGCCTTTCCTACAGTATGTAAGCCCATTTCTGCTTTCTGTCATTTCTTTGCCTTCCTGAGCTCCTGAATATCAGGAGATCAGGTGTACCAAAAAACTCGGTTTAGAACTGGCAATGTCACCACCAGACTCTTTGAATGCAACTAATCCCAAATCAGAGGGATTTGCCTCCAAACCTTTCAGAGGGCCAAGGACATCCCTGCCTGAACCCTGCAGTCTCTTGTGAAACGTTTTGTTCTTTCATTGTTAGTCCCCTTTTCTCCAGTCACCAGATACACATCTCGGTGTGTTATTGACGAGGAGCTGGCACCTCATGTGAACACATCTCCCCAAGGTGATCTGCTACAACCAACTCCAGCTCCTGAAGAGTCAACAGCAGTAGCTGGTGTCACTACTGCCCATCAGCCGTGGCTAGTGGCCAGCCAGCACTGGCTCAGGTCGGCACCAGTTGTTTGGTGGAGAGGGAAGGAGGGTTTGCTTGAGTAACCAGGAGTTGCAGGTGTGTGTGGCAGTTGCCAGGGACCAGATGCAGCACCCTGGCATTGACTAGTGGTGCCTGGTTTCTGACAGATTTAGTCCTTGTGGCTCTGGATCTACACAGTATCTGCTAAGCCAGGGCTGCCCTGAGACGCCTCCGATGCATCCCCCTCCTGGCAGGCATCCTGCTGCTCCTGAGCATGTAACCAGCTCAGCTACACACAGGGCTGAGCAGCTTCCCTCTATGTTTTTGAAGGAGGATGCTACACAAGGGGCACTGTAGACCTGGAGAAGAGAAGATGGTGCAGGCCATGCTGCATGATCCTGTGCACCATACAGTCACCTCGAGCAGCCACAGGCAGAAACAAACTTGGGTATTCATGCAACCCAAAAACCTAAAAAGCAGTAACAGAATGAGTCCAAAAAAATTTTTCTTTGATATGCCAGCGGGGTGTTCTCAGTATCTCTCATCCATTACACCTTCCTAGCTGTGCTCCAATGCCAACACGGCATGCACAGTTAGCAAATCCCATCATTCAGTTGGAGCACTTCAATAGGATAGAATAAATCCAACCAACCTACATCAGTCTCGTGCAATTGCCATTAATGTCAATCACAGCTACATCAGCTATTTGCATAATTGAAACTACACCAGGGACTGAAATCCCAAAGGAGACATGATCTGTGTCTCCATCTATATACAGAAAATTACACCATTCTATTTTAATTCCATGTATCAAATTCTCACATAGGATCTAGAGCACACAACTGAAAGACCAAGAAAATGGTTGATGAATAACTGCAGACTACAAAATTTGAAGAAAATCTGTGCAAGGAAAATTTGCAAATATTAAATTCATCTCAGTTGTTGAGATTCCCCAAGTTCAGTTTTTTTGACAATGGACAGACAGGAAAATCAAAACCATTAACCATAGAAAATAGGTCTTCAGTACAGAAGTCTTTAATCTGGTTGAATGACTGAATTTTGTCTGAAAAGCTCTTACATAAAATATTTCCCTACGATTAATAGTAATTACCATGCATTGTTATCAGTCTAAAATGTCTTATGATGCAGGGCATAAATCTATTAAGCTCACAGATAATGGACTGAATCATGAAGTCCTTCTTTACACTGATTTTATGTAAATTATTGTTCCAAGTTACTTTCAATGAAATTGGTCATTCCTAGCATTGCGTTTCCTTTTCTTCCTTGAAATGTCTTAATTGGAGAAAATAGGCAGAAAAGAAACCATCTTAAAAGACTAAAAATTAAATTCAGATTAATTAATCCATTTGTTGTTTTGTTCTAACAAATTAAATTAGTCACAGTGGAACTACAGTGTCAGGGACATCCGAGTTGGAAAAGAGCTACTAAATTATCTGTTATGCCCTCCGATTCCTTAGTTGTCAAGAAACATTTAGTTATATTAAAATAATCTACCCTTACCTATTATTTTTCTCAATAATGCTTCTTCTCATACTGCATATTCCATGAAATACCCATCTTCTTGTACACCTTCAAGTGTGGAGTTTTTTAGTGCTGAAGAAGAGCACCAAGATCTGTGGTCTGCATTTCACCTCCTGCAGTCCAGAAACTGCATTTTTCTGGCAAAGTGCTGACTTCTATTTTTTTCACTTTTAAGCAACAACTATTTAAATTATCAAAGGGATTTTTTCTCTGGTGCTTAAATTTAACTACTTTTATTCTCTGATGCTTAAATATAACTGCTCTTATTCTAGAGCATAGTGGAATTATAAATGTGTGGATTCACTTAGTAAAAATCTTGCCTTTTAGTTCCCCAAAGCTTCAACAATACCAGAGATGAATTACAAATCTTCATTTTAATGGATGTCCTCAGTAGTTCATCTTAGACAGTGACCACTGCAGCCAAAGTAGCAAGACCAGAAAATCAGTTCTTCAGGCACCTGTAAGAGAATTAAAAATCCTTTACTTAGGCTGTGATATTAATGAATTTGCTTACCTTTCTGAGTTTGACTGGCTAGCATTTCCTTCTATTTTGTTTTCTTTCAATAATTTATGTATACCCGAAAACATCAAAAATATCAGGGCCTGGGACCGTGTCAAATCATGTCACACTCAATAAATTATGATTCATAATTCTTGTCAATTCCTGAAATATCTTTAATCTTTAATTTGCAATTTAAGGTTAACATCCAAAGAGAAATTATTGAAAAGGAGTGCTACTAAGAAAAGTACCATCAACCCCATGAAGACAGAGATTTATTAATGTCACTTATAACTATTTTAAAACAAATCTTCAAAGCTAGATGTGTAAGCAATATATAGAAACGTAGGTTTCTGAAAAAGGAGAGAAAACTTTCAAAGCAAAGCAGAGATCAAGAGGTGTTGATTTAGTGCAGACATCTGCCTGTGCAACAGCAGTATATTACCTTTAAATTATATATATAACTGTGTAAATGCACTTTAATTATTAGCATTTTAGAGGAGACTTTTTTCCTATGGTTGAAATCAGTTGTCATTATGTTAGCATAATATTTTACAGAATTTTATTAATGCATGTTTAAATGTGGACATACAATGGTTTTTGTCATACATAAACACATAAAATAAACCATAGAAAAACACAATTGTTTTTATGATGTTCTAAGTGATAAATGTAAAGTGAGTAAAGCAGCGTGTTCTTTCTTGACTTCCCCCAAAAGCTGCTGTGACCATCTCTACCTCAATTGTATAAATATAGTTACCTTCCTCTTTATTATAGTTTTTTGTTTGTTTTGTTATAGTTACCTTCCTCTTTGTTTTGTTATAGTTACCTTCCTCTTTGTTTTGTTATAGTTACCTTCCTCTTTGAAGGGAGATATATGAAAAAAATCTATGAGATTTTAAAATTCAGGAACAAATCATACCACACTTACTCATACAGTATGGTAGGTTCCTATTTTGTTTCTTTCCCTGGGAGAAATCAATTACTTGGCACTAGACAGCAGAGTTAGGCCCTTTATTTATTTTGAGAACACTCCCAAACGGTCAAAGTCACAGTTCACTTTACGTAATGCCCTGTTGAGTGAGTGCTCCGTTGTTAATTAGAAATGCTTCTAGTGAAAACAATGCAATTAAAGAGGCATAAGGATGGACTAAGTGAAATCAGATGGAGCCATCCTCTCCAAACATCTCCGTCCTGTTAAACAGGGAAAGAAATCATACCAAAAATAGATCTTTCATGAGATATTTGCTCCTTTCTGCTTGTCAGAAGCATTGCTTTTAGGAGACCTTTTTTCCATTACTTCAGTAATTCTTTAAAACCTGAATGTAAATGTTGAGCTGAGGGAGTTAAACAAGCTATTCAGATCATAAAAACGCATCAATCCAGTTTACTCCAGATCACATACACTGGACCATGTTATTTTCACATGAGTACACATACACCTCTCTCTGTTTTGCCCAAAGGCATATCACACACCCTTCTTCAGGAGGTGTTAGCTGGTGTCACCAGTGGGAGGCAAAGGATGAGGGCTCTACACACAGCTCCCAGTTTCAGCAAATAGTTGCAACGTTATTCCACGTACAGCTATCAAGAAATTCCAGCATCCCTTATCTCACACATATATTAGCTTAATGCCGTCCTCTCTAGCCCAAAGCAGAAAAGGACCCCAGCACATCTCACCTCCCAGGATACAGCTCCGGAGGAAGATTCCCACGACTAACCTCTTCCCTGGGTAAAATTACACATTTGAATGAGAGCTCCTTTAATCAGCACTCAAATTAGAATATTTTTCCTTAATAGCAGTACAGCGAAAACTTCTTGCTGATCCCCCCAGCATGAAGCAACTCAAACACACTGCATATCTATATCACAACGCACACCTAGTGCAAACCATCAACCCAGCGCTACAGTCACTGCCAAAAAGACAAGAAGCTGGAAAAATAATTCCTTGGCCAGAAGAAACAGGAATATTTCCTGTCTTTGACAAGGTGGGAGAGTAGCACTGATCAGCTTGCTGGCAGGCAGAGTATCTATGGCGTAGATGGTTCAAAAAGGAAGGGGGAATAAAAAAATTTATGTGTAAACAATTAATGCATCTGTGGCAAAGGCTCAAGTAAATGGGTTGGTCTGCCTTCTGGTACTTAATTAGTACTCTCTGTTCAGTACATACTGTGTCCCCAGTAAGCAAAGCCTCCAAAGCAAATTAAAAGGAGCATAATAAATCTTGCTTTCTCTCCAGACATACAAATCTCTCTCTAGACATATGTACACAAATATATATATGTATATGTATATGTAGGGAGAGACAGAAGATAAAAAAATAAAGTTGCAGGAAGAAAACAGAGCAACAGCCATAATGCTCATTTCTTAACTTTCTGAAAAATTTGCTTTGTAGGGCTCTAGAGCTGATGACAGCTCTGAGGACGGAGCTTGGTGAATAATTCAGACCCAGTAATTTTTAGATATATTTCACAACTTCATCACTTTGCCAATCAGTTAAATGTACTTGTACGTCTGAGCAAAAAGCAGCAAAATGTAAAGATTCACATAAAAGTTTGAACACGCATCCATGAAAAAAATGTGTGGCAATATATCTGTTTTCTCATGTCAATAATTTTATAACAGTTACAATGCATTTCACTACTAACGATAAACCTACGTACTAATGTCTTGGGGGTTTTTTTTCTGTGTTTGACTCTAGTGGGAGCAGGCTGTAACACCTGAATGTTTTCTCACAAGTCATCAATGCAATAACGAGAGGTGTGGGCTTCTCAGTGTTAGATCTTTGTGCTTTTCAAAATGGCCACACTGTATAAGATGATGCTCACCCAGCAAGGCAGAAAAAATGATGGTGTATTAAGGCAGAGTAGTTTACAAAAGCTATGAGAGACTTAAAGTGATACACAGCTTGTGTTTATAAAAATTCATAAGCATTTCAAGTGCAATCCTAAAGGAAGTGTGTAGATGCTGCAACAAATTATTATATAACATAATTAAACACAAAAACTTGCAATAGTAAAATAGCATTAAGGGACAGATTTTCATTGCTGTAGCAGTGGCACATTGCAAGCAAAGATCCCATTAGAGGTAATGGGAGCTGAAGTTAAAATCCACTGTGCACAGTGTCAAAAATAATATCCCTGTGGCTTTGGCTTAAACTGGCAGAGTTAAGGCAGCAACCTGATTTCTAATTCTCCCCACTGTTTACAGACAGCAGCTCTCACAAGGCCCCTATTCCCCTCCTCCCTCCCAAACACATTTTCAAGAAATCCACATTTGAGCACAAGGGAGGGAGGGAGGACCAGGCATGCTGTATATAATTGTGCATTTCCTTTGCTTTCCTTTGTTTAAATCAAGCTGTTACTTTATTTTAGCATGGTTAACGGGTAGAGCAAAGGGCTACCACTGAGAGCTCTGATGTTTTTCACTTTGTAACCATGGGTAAATCACCTTTGGGCTGCTGTAGCTAGGCCGTTAGCAAGGTGAAGTAAGCTGCTCTCCCTCTCTAAAATCACCCTTCACTCTTACAGGAAGAAATACACCAGCCTGTGGTCAGCACAAACCATCAGGGACTCTGCAGTGCTACGGCTGGTAGCAGTATTTCTTAAATGAAATACTCCCTGTGGGGTCATTTCCTACCCCCCCAAGCTCTTGTTACCTGCTGTAACAGGTTGTACTTTGTCACTTAACTCTCTCAGAGGATGGACAGCTTTAAACAGACTAGACACTCACATGCAAGTGCTGCAGCCCAGCTCCAATCCCAACCTGTGGGCGAGGGCTGTCTCCCATCCTTAAATTAGACTTGCCAACTCCAAAGTGCCTGAATAAAAATAATACACATACAGAATCTGTACAAAATGTGCGTAAGGTTTCTTTATTAATTTTCATAACTTCTAAGTGTTTGAGGTAACATGTTTACATTGCTGCTGGAGAAGAGCCTTACCCGTGCTGAGAGGGGAGATGGGCTTTCACACCTACTTGTGGCTGATAGGATGGACTGTGCTCTCTACAAGCTTGCAAATGACACCAAACTGGGGGGCAGCTGGAGGTCAGGGCTACCGTTCAGAGGGAACTCAACAAGCTGGAGGTAAGACCATCAAAAACTTCATGAAGTCCAAAAAAGACAGATGCAAAGCCCTGAATGTGGGATGGATCAACCCTGTGAATCCCTACAGAGAGAAGACTGACTAGCTGGGCAGCAGCTCTGCAGGAAATAACCTTGGGGTCCTGATGGATGAGTCAATGACCTCTCGCTTGAACCCCCCAGCCTAAATTTCTGTATTGTTCTCCCTTCCAACAGCTCCCAGCAAAGTCATCTTATACATATAATGCATTATTTACCCTCCTTCTCCGTCCAAATGTGGCAGGGAATTAATCCCATTTTACGTCAAGGAAAGCAGACACAGACAGACATCTGCAAACTTGTGTCTGGCTCAGCAGCAGCTCTGCTGACACCAACCATCCAGTGAATCAGTGGGAGAAGCAGAATTAGAAAACAAGAATTACTGGTCCCAGTTCTACCCATTATACGTCCAGCTACATGAAAATCTAGCCTTGCCTGCAACAGCTTTCATGGTGTGTTTTAACAGCACTGAGCACGACAGCCTTCTGGCCTATGACTGATAATTCTTGGTATTACTGTAATGCAGATTATGATAATTATTAATAATGTCCTGGGGTATTAATAAATTAAGTGGAATATACAAAATTATTCTGGTGCAGAGCAGTGAGCTCTAACAAAACAGAAAAAAATAACTCATGGCAGAGTACATGTAAGAAAGTAGTAATTGTCACACAAGTGATAACCACTGGGACTGAAAGTTTTTTGGAAAAGAACTGTCTTTTTCATGTATGTTTGTACAGTACACGTAGCACTATCCACAACCAGGCCAGCTACATACTATTATGGTCCAAATAAATAAAAAAATAATAAAGACGACATTAATACAAAATTTGAGATATACAGAGAACTTGTCTCCAATACTGAGAGGGGGAAAAGGTGAGGAGAATTCATACAGTAGGGGAAAAGGTTTGCTACACCTACATCTCTTCCTCCTTTTTGATCTTCTCGATTGAAAAATTTAATAACTGGGTAATATCAGAATGAAAATTTCTGAATCAATATTCAATAAAACTAATGAACTCTGTTTTCAATGCAAGGCATTTTGGGATCTGGCACTGTTTGAGCCACTTCTATACTCCCGCTATGACAAACTAACTGCAAACATCAGTGTGAATGCGACTAGGACAATAAAAGGTTTTGAAGGTATTGTCCTGGCCTCAGCCATTCTTTCATTTCTAAAGTTTCATACACCAGGCTTCTTGTCCAGCAGATTCAAAAGCTCACTCAAAAAACTGATAAATGTGACCTAGGCTCATTTTCCAGGGAGAATACTAGGAATCCACCAAACCTGTTAATCCTCTATAGTGAAAGGGTCAAGTACAAAGTCGTGTTTTACTTGAAGTTTGTTCCCTCATGGAAAAAAACGGTTTTCAGATGAACTGAAAAAAGGAAGAAAAAAAAAATGACAGTATTGTGTACTAAGTCAGAGGCAAAGTTTATAAACATCACCCTGAAAGAATGAGAGAATTCTCTGATCTTTTCCAAGATACCTGGGATGATTATTCCACTTTCTGCATTGCTTCTGCCACTAACTGACTGTTAATTGTTTGATTGTTCTCTGCTGTTGCCTTTTGAAATAGCTTTTATTACATTCTATGCTTAATACTATAACACACAAATATGAATTACAAATGAAGCAGTAGAAAGAAGAGTTGATGGCAAGAGATGAACAAAAATAACGTTTTTATAAGTAATATTTAATACCTTTCTCAAAATCCAAGGTTCATATCCTGCCTCCAGTAAAGTAAATAGCAGAATGAGGCATTTTATCCCACTTTTTGGTACAGCTCCATCAGCACACTTCAGAAATGAGCAAGAAAGCCAGGTAATAAAACAGTATAAATCCTATGATCCTTTGGTTTTCTAGATAGCACCTGCTAGAACAGGTGCAATAATTACTAATTACGGGGGCCCAAGTGTCTATGATCGCACAAGAGCAAGGATGACTCACAATTCATTTCATATAGACAACCAGAAAGAAAATAATTTTCAGCTCTTGACTATTTTAAGCATTCCTAAAGCATTATTCACCATAGTAGCAGTGAAGAGGCTAGATTCTAAAACTGAAAGTCTTCATAGACAACCATTAATCCCCTGGGTCATTTATACACAGGACAACATTTATCATATATCCTTTAGGGTATGCAAACAATATGGGTTCCAATCTCCATATTCAAATGTAGCTCTTAATACGTATGAATGCAGTTCGTGCCCAGAAAGACCATTAATCTCTTGGGTCTTTAAAATGAAGAGCACACTTTTCTAGCAATGACTTCGAACAGCTGAAGTCATGGGAATATATTCATAATTGGTTTAAGTAACTAATTTTGTCACCAAATAAAAATTGTTGTTTCATCTTTTAATTCAGAGGAGACGTCCTCCAAAATTAATAATTTAATCTCTCTATTAAACAGAAAGAACCCATATAAATTGCACATTTTGATAAGTCCTAACAATTGTACATCTAGAGCTACATCATCGGTATTGCAACAGTCCACTCTTTACTAAATTTATGTTTCAGCAAATACACATTTCACTTTTTTTAAGAATTCACTTATTTATAGATAGATCTGGAGTCATTAAGTAGATGATGGTAATTCTGTGCCCTGGAATTTTAAAAGCACATAATTAAATGCCTTGAAATGTTTGCATATCTGAGAGGAAATAAAACAGGATCTTTACATAGAAGTTAAAAATGTATTTGAT
The DNA here is from genome assembly GCF_013368605.1 of Nyctibius grandis. Classification (NCBI taxonomy): domain Eukaryota; kingdom Metazoa; phylum Chordata; class Aves; order Nyctibiiformes; family Nyctibiidae; genus Nyctibius; species Nyctibius grandis. The sequence continues at coordinate 9,144,265 of NC_090661.1, read as the reverse complement.
TCTTATACGTTATATTCTTGAAATTGTATTATAGTTAGCAATAATAAATACTATGGTCCTACTCTGGTATCAAAGTCAAGTTGTGCTAGTCCCTGCACAAGCACACAGACTACAAGTATTGCCAATCCGAACAGACAAATTAGCAAATGGAGAAGGAAATGCATAAGGTGATTTGTCTCCTGTATCATTAGCAAAGCCTGAAGCAGACTTGATCCGCAGACTCCATTAAGCGGACTACATTGCCTCTTAAAGAAGACTGGGCACCATTACATGTTGGACTTTTACCACCACAATGTAATTAAACTGTGACACTGGCACTAGTCCATACGGCAAATACAGAGTACATTAGTAGTTCTATGCCCTGAAATGGCAAGCACTTCCATGTAGTAAATATGCACGTTGTAGCAGCTACTGTGAACACTGTAGGAAAAAAACACCGGTTTGGCAAACCTCCACAAAGAAAGGCTCACACTTACAATTTATTAACATTCCCACTATTTAGAACAAAAAAAAAAATCTGAGGGTATGTGCCCCTCCTCACCCTATGTCACTTGAGTTTAGGCTAACAAATATAAACCTGACTGTAACAACCAACGCCTCTCTAACACAACCTAGTACCCACCTTCCTTATTTTGTTACTTTAAAAGCATCAAGAAGCAGAGGAAAAGACCAGAATATCAGTAAACCTCATTGTTCTTAGCATCACCAAAGCAAAGGGAGACAGGCAGTCAGACAATAAATATTAAATTAAACAGCAGAGGTTCATTCTCTACACTCAAAAGAGTTCCTTCTAAAAATGAAACTGTCAGCATTGACTATAAATGTTTGTTTATTATTAATCTTTTTGGACCTGCAGTTGTTATGAAGTACTAGAGATTGCAAACTCTCTGGTTTTGGAAATCAGGCACTGAGCATTTTGATAGGAGAAGATAGGGGAAATAATTAATCTCTTAAAAAAAAAAATCCTTATTTTATAGCTCTCCTTTCATCAGAGTTCATTTGAAGTTTTTAGTCTCTCTTGTATTAAAAAAAAGAGTTCCGATTCTGCAGGAAACACTCTCAGTGGGTGGTATCTTATAAATTAATACACAAAACTGAGGACACCTCTTACAATGCAAGAGTATAATCTAGAAACCCAGAAGGCCAGGGAAAAAACACAGTAAATTTTTAAAAGTAAAGAATAAGTTAAACATTAGAAGAAGAAATGCTGGTTAAAAAGACTGCTATCATGCAAAACCCTGGTTACAGTCTCAAGCCTAGACAGAACATAACCAAGTTGGCTTGCGAACTTTTCACTGAACTAGAAGAAAATATCTTCTTTAGTGTATACAGAATTAGATCTTCCAAAATTTCTTTTCAAGCTTTTGTTGTAAAATTTCATCCAATTGCATTAAATAAATAATAGGATTAAGTTTTCTGGCTATGTCTCAGCAGCTGGGAAGAGAGTCAATTCCACCACCTTGGGTGCATCTACACTGCAAATATGGGCCATGACAGGGGCACTGGACCTCCCAGTTGGGAGCTGCTTTGTCTGCTAGGCTGTGCAGAGTTACTTGTTGCAAAACATATGCAGGACTTTTAAAAGCCAGTGATGCACTATTCTGACATTACTATTGTACATCATATGTGGAAAGTTGGAACAGAGAATTAGGTAGGTCCGTAACTTCATGTGTTCCAGCACAGCTCATAAACCTTACTGCGCTGAGCTAGAGTCAGTTCTTTAGGAGCTTCCTTGGCACCCAAAAGCTCTCCAGGATAGCACTGCTGGATGGAAACAAAAACTGCAGGAAGAGGAGACGGCGTTACTCTCCTTGCTTACCAGAGTCTTCCACCATGAATCAGAGACACTCCCTGTGCGAGGGGTGAATCATACTGCAAAGCAGGCTGAAAATGGAAAACTGGTCTCCCACCACAACGGCAGACTAGCAGCTCCCTCCTGAAAATGAGCTGGCAAATAAAGGCATGCATCCTCCTTAAATCCAAGGTGATCCTCACAAAATGCAGAGTGGCCTCGGATCCCACACATCTGTAGAAATGCTGTTTGGGAAGGAAGTCAGACCAAGAAAGGTTGCAGATCATTCCCAACACTTGGACAGCATTTCAGCCCCCAGTGCTACAGACGGACCCACTATCAGACGGGCAAGAACTCTGTGACCCTGGAGGTCACAGCCTAGGAAAGCACACAAAAGGCATCTGTGGTCTACAGCGCAGGGGATATAATACCCCTCAGGATGTCAATTGGAGCTCAGTTCTCTGCAGGCAGAAGTGAGCCATGCTTGAAGGAAAGGAAGATCTTCAATGACAATGGCTGTATTCTGTATTTTGATGTACACTATTTCCATTCAGCTGAAACAACAGCATGTGCAAAGGCTGCAGCAGAGTGAGAGGGAGCATATGTAGCACAGGGCAGGAATTTATTCTGTTTCAGATTTTTTCATGTTTTTCTGCAGATTTACATGCAGTGTTTTTGAGACAAGAAGCGGTAGCTGATGCTGTCCCATCCTTTGCTTTTGATTCTTGTAAATTCCTATTAGGTTAAATTGTGATTTAGTAACTTGACGTACTGTGAAATGACTATAGATTCCAGGTCTAGCCAGGCAAGAAGCCAAGGTAACTGCACTGTGAGAGGGATGGGCCTTGGCTCTGCTCTTGAAAATTTAACACGTTTTAACAATTGATTTTCAAATTAAATACACTTATGTCATATCAAAACAGAGCAGTATTAGGTTTCCTCCATACTTTGTGCTGCTAAATTCAATTGCCTCATTTGATCCTAATTGCAGTAAAAAAAAGACAAATGGTTTCTCACATTAATAACACTCAAAAAAAAGGTGACTGCTTAAATTGCATCTAGCCACAACCTGGCAGTCAGCACAAGCACTACAAACTAACTGCATTGTATATAAACAACAAAGAGACAGAAACTTGTACTGGTTATAACTGAAGATTTAGTAATTTCTAAGCGTAGTATTCCCAAACACAACGGAAGCAAAATTTTGCTGTGACAAAGGGTAACTACAGCAAAACTGGTCCAAGAAGTCTGTAACAGCCCGACAGCGGCATATGAGAAAACAGAGCCCCTGCTCATCTCTATATGTTCAGAAGCATCTTACAATAAAGCAGGACAATAAGCTCCAAATCTGAATCAAAATTCCTATATTACAAGGCTATTCCTACCACGTCTTACTGCTGTTTTGAAAAATCAAGGTTACTTCTTTCTTATCTTGGGCAGCTCTTTCTCATGCAGCCTCTGCCTGAAGGAACGGATTAAGCAGACAGGGCGGTCTCCCATCCACATACCTTCAAAACACACAGCTCCCACGGCTTCTTCATCTTTTGTTTAATGTTTTCAAGCATATATGTGACTTTTGCTGTGGACTGGATATTTCCAGAGAGGAAAACACAACATTAACTACATGGATTTCTTTTTTTTTCCTGGAAAGACTTCATTACAGCTGCTATGTTCTTTCATGTGAGAAGCAACAAGCTTAAAATATGTTTCCCTGTAGAATATCTAATTATAACTACAAAAATAACCAGGCTGTTTGCTTTGATCTTCATAATCGCTGTAAATTCTAAGTATTGCATTAATTGTACAGACAAGCACCATGAGCAATTGTGTTTATTTCAATCATGTTTTCAATTACTAAATCAATTTTCATAGTCACCTTAAAAAAAATGTTTCTAAGAAGGAGCTTTGGGTATTTTAGCTTAAAATGACAAAGAAAGTTCAGATGAATAATTATGAACCAGGATAAATTATGACTTCAGTATATACTTATTAAATTTTGCAGAAGTATTAAGGCAATAGTTACTGGAATACAGTATCACATGAAGTTCTTATATACTGACAAAAATCATATTAAAATAATATATTAGCAATAGAACACAGAACTATGAAAGTCAAAGAAATAACATTCACTTTGTTTCATCTTAATGTGAATGAAACCTTGAATAATGGCGTCCTTAGTTTGGAATTTCTTGGCTCTTGTTGGTTTGTATCACGCTTCTAGTATCATTTAGGAATCATACTATAAAATAATTCAAAGGCAAATTTTAGATACTACATAATAGATTTGACAAAAACATTACAAAAAATATTTCTTTCTAATGACACCATTTATATAAATAATAGTGCAAGGCTTTTTAAATGAGGCTTATTTAAACTTGATATTTTTCTGCAATGCTGAAACCAAAAAATATATTGTGATGTTAAAAATAAAAAAGAAAGTGTCTATACCCAGATGCATGTCTACTTTAACTTCATAAATGAAATATAAAAGGAAAACAAAAACTCATATGGAAAAAAACATACTGATTTCTAATATCAATCACTATTAATAACTTAAACTATCTTAAGTAGCTTTTAAAACTGATTTTATTAGACATTTCACATTAAATGTGGCTTCTATACTGTTTTCCAGCAGCTCTTATTCTCCCTAGAAAAAGGTAATTCTAGAAAAGGATTTATTTTTAAAGACTGCAATTACATAAAAATTAAGAACATCTTACCGTGTTTACAGTAAGGGAAAATTTATGTGTAAGAAGTCTGACTTAACCCTATTGCTGCCAATAAAAATATTACCATTCACTTCAAAAGGTCCATGGAATAGAATATTTGGACTGATTATCTAAGTTGTTTTTTAATTTTAATTTGTTAACAAATGAAGTATCAAAGGACCACCAATGTTGTATAACTTTTTTGCATAGTTGTCATCACTAGAAATGGTACAGAAAGTTGTTTCTGATAGCAGAATATACTCACAGAACAATTCAGGTGGGAAGAGACCACCAGAGGCCACCTAGTCCAACTCCCTGCTCAGAGCAGGGTGCACAGAGTAACAAGTGCGTGCATCAGATCAAACCTTTCCCCCATCCAGTACCAAATGCATCAGAAAATGAAACAAAAGATTTATGTGCGGTACCTGTTGTGCATCACTATATAAAAGCAAAAAATTTCCTTTTGCCAGAGGCAACCAGCAAAGATACTGACCGTTATTTGATTAACATCTTTTTCATCTTTGCAGTCTGCAGTGCTGTTAACAGTCACAAACTAATTGACCATCCATCTTTTAAAGCCCAGACATCACTTTCTGCATCTTAAAATCCACAGCAATAAGGAACAGGTGTGAACAGAGAGGGAAAAATTACATGAGATTGGGGCAAGGTTGACACAACAGGGATGTTATGACTGAAATGTCCTTATTCTCTTACTCTAATTCCAGAGAAAAATTACTACTTAAAGTCAAATGACTTGGATTTCCACAGTACATAGTGAAAGCAAGGAGAAGTTTCTTCCTGTAGCACTTTGCAATCCCTTCCCAGTAAAGCACGGTAATTCAGTAAATCAACGTTAATGTTATGATCACCAATTTAACCAAATTCCTTATCAGCAATTACTTATCCTTTCCTATCAGCAAAACCTACAGCCAGTATTTTGGGCAATATTGAGATAGATATATAGAGAGAGAGAGATATATATATATACACACAAGTTTTATAAGGTCTGACCAGCTGTGCAGAAATACAGCTTCCAACAAATTTGTGTTAATCTAGAGAGATGTTCCACTATTTCCTGGAATACGCAGAGCAGCAGGATGCAGCAGGACAGCAGCCCTAAGCAGCCTCTCTTACACGTTAGATTTGTAAGGAAAACTCCATGGCTGACATCTGCAAAGGCAACTAGGAAAATGGAGACCCATTTTGCATTCATTTTAAAGATAATTTGCCATCCAGGTATTTTTCTTCCTTCTGCATATCTAGAATTCTACACTCATAAAATTGCTGCTTACAGGCTTGGAAATAAGACTCTCTTCCCTTTGTTGCAAAGTTATGAAGGGCCTCTTTGTTCTTATATTGTGTGGTTCATTAAAAAAGGAGAACTTTCATTTTCCTGACAATGGAAGATGTGCCCTCAGAAACCACACATATCCCTGAAACAACCCTATGTGGAATCTGTTGATATCAGACACGTATTTCCCACAGAAACACTCCCACAGTGAAAGAGAAATAGCTTTTCATAAAAGAAACTAAAAGAACTTGAAAAGTAATATAAAACAATAAAAGAATTTATTTCTAGCAGTGCATTTCTGAAGTATCTATCCCTTTGGAGATGTGTCACAGTTTCCTAAAGCGTTTGTATTAAAAAACACACTTAAAATACACAGCAGGTTTCTTTAGGGATTCTATCAGACTTCATTTCTAACTGATTTTCCAGAAGTATATATTTCAGTAGAAAAAAAAATCCTGCTACACTAAACACTAATGTCAGGTAGCAGACAAGATCCTCCACTCTAGCACTCCACTCATGTTGCACCTGAAGAGTACTCAGTGGGGACAATTACTTGGCTCGACTGTTAGACAAATTAATCTCTGCCCTCACAGCCCCCCCTGCATCTCGAACATTATTGAGTGAGCTGTGTGTAAAATGTATTTGCATTTCAGTGACACGTATTTTTAAGCGCATGCTAATGCTGCACACACGACATCCATTTACATTCAGCATGTTAAAATTGGAACCTTTCCATTATCCCATTTTCACTACTCAATAACCCCTTCCACTTCTGAAGTTTCTTATCCTTCTTGTGAACTTTTATCTAAGAAGCAGACTGAAGCACCAGGCTGTGCTAATAAGGAGAATGTCCCTAGTGAATCCATGTCTGGTTTAATCCTCATTTTCAAATCACTTCTTCTGCAACATATCCTAATAATTAATTTCCACATTTGCTTGCCAAACTCTATTCCATAATGAGTGAATCTCCACTGTGACTTCTCTCTCTTTCCCTGTGGACTTCTATAGTATGTGCCCACTCCTTTTCAGCTTGGCAAAATTTCTGCCACCCAACACAGCAGCTGGTATTTCAACTACATTACACCTTTGGTCTGTCCCTCTACTGATAACAACACAACTTAAGCCTTTCTTTCATCTTTTCAACATCTAATCAACATTCAGTTTCCTGCCCCAAAAATTCCACCAGTTTGTTCCTTACAGCTGCAGCTGCCCCCTGTAAGGCTTTCCCATTACTGTACACTGGACTTACTCAAATTCCACCCTGCTCAAACTTCTCCTCAAATTCCACCTTCTCATTCAAAGTCTTACTTTGGTATTAGTAAGGGTAAAATATAAAAGGTTATACTATCTATTTTCCATCTCTGCTTAGACTACTTTTTGTTTCAGCTCAGAATATAAATTAGGGAATAGGACCTAAAACAGCACGTGAGTAATTTCTTGATTATACCAAAGATGTTTTATCTAAGCTTTAGGTAAGAGATTTTTTTCTGCTAGATTATTCAAGCCTTGTCTGAGCACTCACTTTTTTGTAACATTCTTCACCACAGAAATCAAACGAGATATTTTTCAAACTGTCTTTCCTGCAGTGCATCATTCCATTACTATTTTTTATGGAACTGAAGCATATTTGGATGACATTTGTGCATATTTCTTCTCGGATACTATTAACTCAATATATTTCTAGACGTCTGTGTGCAAAGCCCCATTGCTGCGCAGAGCAGAAGAGAATTTCAGTTAATTGGGAACCAGCTAGAAAGAGGTACTTAGCAGCCGTAGGACCTAGGTAGGGACCTGAAATCAGAGTTCAGCTTATCAATGTCGTGCTATGCAATATTCACGAGAGACATCTGCTGGCAACATACGGAAAGAGCACTGATCGTGAGCTACCACGAAAGCACTACACAGTTAATTATGCGGATATAGATATATACTTATCCATGAAAATGAACTATTCAGGGCTAATTAGAAATACCCAATCTGCTGAAATCATACATTTACTTTCATTACACCATTTTCCAGATGCATCCTGCTTCATTTATGATGCATTTCATCTGTTTATGTTGGACATAATTTGCTACATTACGCTGCTTCACAAATGGTGTCAGTGAGATGCAGCTTAATACAAGAGGCATTTATTTACCAAAAGGATCGTACCTCTGTTTTGAAGTTTGAATACATGATCTGAATGCACAGTATTTTATAGATACGAGTCCAAGAATTTTAACAAATCAATGACAGGTTGCCATCCAATAACTAATTAGTATGTATCAATTAATAGTAAACCATCAAGCTTTGATGATACTGTAACTAATGTCATCCACAGCAACAGCACCAAAGCCAGAGGAACTACGATCATTAGCACAGCACCAGTGAGATGAGACTCCAGCCAGCCTTCCAGGGCTGAAGCTATTTCACTGTAACCAGGCCAAAGATTATTTTTAGATAACTTTCATGTGGGCTATAACGGAAAAGCCCTCCTTAGCCAATGTCTTAAAATGACACTTAGTCACAGCCTTGTTAGCTTGGGTTGGTTTAGCTCATGTTTTAGTATTCATATTTTCAACTTTGTCAAGGGTCAAGGAGAGAAACGTGCCACAGGTGTCAAGACATTTATGACTGTCCAGCAGAGGATATTCCAAAGAAACAGTGAGGCACAGAATTAGCCATTGCTAGTGCAATATTGCTGATGCAGCTGCCTCGTATTTTATTCCACCTACTTTTTAAATTTTCCTGACTTCTTTTCCCAGCTATGAAGCTATTTCTTTCAGCCCCACTCAGGAAGGAACTCATTGTTCTGTAGAGAACTGGGAGAAGGTATCTGTAAGCAACAGCCGTGCTGTTCTCTCTCCAGGATTTATCCTTGGGTTTAGGAAAATGCATGTGACCAGAGGGCTCCATTTTCTTTTGGAATACACCAGATTGCACGTAATACCTTATTTTTAAAAAGCAACACTCTGGAGGGGTATCTTATGCTCCTAACAGTACACTTATTCACATGCTTCTTCCTCCTTGTTCCCTCCCCCCCCCTTATTTCTTCATCTAGGTCATTTTCACAGACAATTGCCTCCTTTGATATTTTTGTGACCAGGCGGCAATAGCCAGCAAGTCCTCACTCTGTTTACCCTCCCCCTACCCCCAAACGTGTGCTTAAATTAGATGCTCTTTTTGCATTATTGCTATAATTTAGTCCTTAAAGTAAGAAAACAGCAGAGGTGCCTCAGAATTAATTGAAAGCTCATCTTTCATTGCATTAGGGCATTTGAACTATTGTTCAAATGAGTCAATTGAAGAAATGGGAAAACAATTTTCCAAGTGGCAGCAGAAAATGCACAGTAACAGACCTGCCTAAGAAGTAAGAAGCCCTAGAAAGAATACTAATGCTTCAGGGAAAATATATTTTAACCAAAGTTAAAGCAAGGGGGAAAAAAATCCCCAATAATTTCCCTTTAGGAGCTTTAAACTGCTTTCAAATTGTTTTAATAATTTCAGCTACATAATAAAAAAAATCACTTCTATGTATATAACTGCAAGATTCCTTCCAGGCTTCCTTCCTAATTCAGTCTTCTTACCCTAAAAAGCCTGATGAGCCTACTTCTTGTCATCTCTCTCCCAGGTTAGGAGATGCATTAACTCCTAATTGGCTCCACTCTGTCCATTTCCATAGCTTTACTCCAGTTCTTTCCACCCACCATGATCCACATCATCATCATCACTACAGGAACCAGGCCTACCTAAAAGTTGTTTGCGTAAGTGACCATTTTACATGACAACAGGCTATCCACTAGAATTAGTATTTCTGAGAGAAATACTCATCACTTTACATCATCTGTATTTTTGAGCTTGGCAATGCCTAGAGGCGCAGGTATTGTCTGAAATGCACTGACTTTAAATGCATGGATTACAATCTGCCCACTACTGAGAGACTGAAGCTTCAATCAAGCATCTAGGTGGTTCTCAGGGAACTAATGATTAAGGTCATCTTACACCTGCTCTTACAGACAGTGATACTTGGTGATCTTCCCACACTCTTACGTTTATTAATCAGAATTGGCTGATATATATCAGAAATGATGATGGATGGGCACTCCTTTTAAAAAAAAATGTTATTTTGGTATTGATTTAGTGTATTCTCTTTTCTCCTCCAGATTCTTTATACATAGGGTTAATCTCTCTGCTGGATCATTTGGTTTGTCATGATAAACTACAGAAAGAACTGCCAAAAGCACTGCTGTGGCAGCCAGCTAGCCGTAAAGTTATCTTCCAATAGAGGGAATGAGGTCACAGCAGCTGAAGATGGAACTGCACAGAATCCATTTAAACCATGATATACTATCGATATAGTCCATAAGTCTTCCAAATACTTAAACTGATGGATCTTGCAAAGAAAAAAAAGCAAGAAATTCAACAACAGACCATGATCATCCCAAAAGCCTAAGACATGGCTAAAATATAAGGTCATGATTCTTCCCAAGAAAAATAATGGCCTGACGGTAAATCTATTTGATTCATATAACTTAAGCTGTTTAAAATAAAAGAGGGAAGTTAAATAATCAGTCAACGTATGCCAGTTGTTATTCCTGTTTATGAAACACACATCTTGTTTGTACACTTTAAAAAAACAGCCAGAAGTAGTTTCAAAGAAAATGCTACCTTTATAATTTCTTTTCATCAATGCACAGCGCTAGTAACGGTGAGCAAAGGCATATTGGACTGAATGACATCTTTGCTCTGAATCAGCTATGCTATAAGATGAAAATACCTCTTAATGAAACTCAATGTACCATTATAATGCAGTTTCACTGCAATCATTGTACTTCTATGTTTGGCATGAGCTAGTCTCCGTTATTCTAAGTAGTTAAAGTATAGCAGATTGTACTTGCTGATATGATTTCACATTCTTTGATAGGATGGGCTGCAGCTCTGAAGAAAATTATTAGTGAGTCAGAGACCATTCACATTCCAATGCTGCTATAATTAGAAACCATCTACATCTCCAAACTGCAGGAATCCTAATCCCAAGGATAACTGGAGCCTATCTTTTACAGTAACTATTGGCAAGTATGAATAAAAACTCACTTTATATATCAATAATATTTACACAGTTCTGAAAATAGAATCTCACACAATGCTAACCCTTAAAGACATAACAGCATTTCAGTGCAGTGCATAGCCCCTAAGTATAGTGTAAACTAATAAAGAACAAATCTTACAGATCCATACAAAGGCTTTTTCTGTTAATGTCTACTTGAATTAAGTTATGAGCATATGCATATTCACAGTAAAATCCATCTGAATTTTAGAGGCTTTGCATAAAACCTCCCAAATAAATTTTGAGATCTACAGACTACATCATCATTTGAAAATGCAGAGATTTATGATGGTGTCAACTCCCAACACACAGGGAAAAATATTTGAGGGACATGTAGATTCTCTTCCAACCTCTTTGAGTTTACAACAGGAAAAAACAAAATATGCAACCCATTCCAGTACTATTAAATAAACTTTATTATTGTCAAACCTATTAGTGTTTATTGATCTGACATGAAATGGTTCTGCAATAGGAATTTTAAAAGGAGTTTGGAGTATGGCATATGAACAGCCAGGAGCAAGGTGCAAGACTGCCTTCAGGATTATTCATAAATTCTATTATTTCAAAGCTGGCACACATTGGGCTCTCTAATTTTTTATGTGAAGAGCTCTGCTTTTTTTGTGCAACCTTATCTGCCATCATGACTCATTTCATATATGCGTGAGGTAGCACCAAACCCAGATCTCTAGTCTAATGCTCAGTGGAATTCTACTTTCTCACTCCTCAGGAGGTCTCACTACTTCCTTTTAGATTGACAAGTATATTCCTAAAACAATATGATTTCCAGAAAAGAGATAGACTATCAAAAATAACATTTCAAAAATTAGGTCATCATAGAGATATATTTGGTGGCAAGAAGTAGGCTTTGACAAAGATTCATGTTTAAAGAAAAAGCACCCATCATTAACTCAGAAACAAACACAGATAATCAGAGTACTTATCTGCTGAATTAACATGCAGACATTACTCTGCTCTATCAAAATAATCTCATTCCTTCTCCATCACCCTACACATACTCATACACAAGATACAGTGCAGAAAAATATGCAATTTCAAAAGACCTTTTCAGAGAGTCTGCAGCTAGATCGTTTTTTAATGCTGCTTTTATTATATTTATGCACCCTTCACCACTTTATGTCTTGTAAAAATGTAGCATCTAAACCATTTCTGAAGCCACTGGATTGCCATTCCTGACATTCTACAGGAGAACAGGACATAACGGCAAACAGGAGTAAAACCCCACAACATACAAAACTCCCCCAGTTACCAGACCTGAATGCCTTTAAACAAGCAACTGTAAGTCTTCCAGACAATTTCTGCCTTCTTGTTTCTTACCTCATTCTGTGTTCTTGGAATAAGGCAGGTGTTTTGAATGCAGTAGCGCAGAAACCATCAGAGAGATGCAGAGAGTCATGGTCTCTGTGCCAAAATCTCCAACTTCTCTGGTCAAACACACAGTAAACATGTATAAGACTGAAACACCAACACTGAAAAATATAGTTTGATCTATACTTTCTGTCCAAAACAGTCTGTCTTCTGATTCTAGAGACTGGCAGAGACTTACCTGAAGAGAAAATTGAAAATTCATTTCTTACACAGCTAATGCTTTTTGCATTTCTGCTCATCAGTCCAAATTTCTATTTCAAGCACTAAGTCTCTGACTAATTTCGTATTTCAATTGAAAACTCATCTCAAAAACTTTTTAATTAGCACTTCTTTCAAGTGGTATAATTGTTAATTAGTTGTTCACTGTTAAGTTTGCTGGCGTAGTGCTTTGACACTTTATAAATAGCTCTCTGCATATTGGTCTGCATTGTTGTAATGTGACAAACCTAGCAGACCAGACACACGCATCAGCGAAGACAGTGGCATACTTCTGAAATCAATTTCACTAATAAATGCTACAGATTATAAACTGAAATCAGTATGAACTCAGTAAAAATAATTACATTTTATTAATAGCAAATCATATAGATTAATTTATCATAGTGGGTTGAAGTTGGCTGGCCACCAGGCACCCACCAAGCCACTCTATCACTCCCCATCCTCAACTGGACAGGGGAGAGAAAATATGATGAAAGGCTCGTTGGTCAAGATGAGGACAGGGAGATATCACTCAGAAATCACCATCATGGGCACAACAGACTCGACTTGGGGAAATTAATTTAATTTATTGTCAATCTAAACCAGAGCATGATAATAAGAAATAACAGCAATCTTAAATCACGTTCCCCCCAACCCTTCCTTCCTCCCAGGCTCAGCTTCACTCCCAATTTCTCTATCTCCTCCTTCCAAGCAACGCAGGAGCACAAGGAATGGGGGTTGCAGTCAGTTCATTACTTGTTGTCTCCTTCCTCCTCAGGCTCTTATCCTGCTCCAGAATGGGATCCTTCCCACAGGAGACAGTCCTTCAAGAACTGCTCCAGCATGGGTCCTTTCCACAGGGTGCAGTCCTCCAGGAACAGACTGCTCCAGCCTGAGTCCCCCATGGGGTCACAAATCCTGCCAGCAAACCTGCTCCAGCATGGGCTCCTCTCCACAGGGCCACAGGTCCTGCCAGGAGCCTGCTCCAGCACAGGTTTCCCGTGGGGTCACAGCCTCCTTCAGGCATCCACCTGCTCCAGTGTGGGGTCCTCCATGGGCTGCAGGTGGATATCTGCTTCATAATTACCCTCCATGGGCTGCAGAGGGACAGCCTGCCTCACCATGGTCTTCACCACAGGCTGCAGGGGAATCTCTGCTCCAGCACCTGGAGCACCTCCTCCCCCTCCTTCTTCACTGACCTTGGTGTCAGCAGAGTTGTTTCTGCCACATATTCTCACTCCTCTCTAACTGCTGCTGCACAGCATTTTTTCCCCCTTCTTAAATATGTTATCACAGAGGTGCTACCACCATCACTGACAGGCTCGGCTTTGGCCAGCTGCGGGTCCATCTTGGAGCCAGATGGCATTGGCTCTATCAGACACAGGGGAAGCTTCTGGCATCTTCTCACAGAAGCCACCACTGTAGCCCCCCACCCCCCGCCACTACCAAAATCTTGCCATGTAAACCCAATATATTTATTCCAGTCATTACAATATATATTAATATACTGTGGTAGTAATGTCTAAATCAGGATTGGGTTGAACAGCACCAATGTCTTTTCAAATACAGAGAAGAGAGGCCTTCTGGAAAGGACTCCAAACATAAAGAAACAGAAAAAAGTGACAAATCAGATGCAGTACAATAGTTCACAAACATAGTGAGACTCTTCTATGTCTCATTAAGAAATAGCACAACAAATGGCACGAATGTGAGAGACAACATGCACAAGGAGCAGAAATTAATAAGGCGACCAGAAGAGTCACACACAGCTCACTGCCTGCAAACCGATGCATCTGAAGTACAGCATGGCAGTTCCAGTACAGATTTTAAGAAACTCTTCCCCTAGAAAGGAGAAAATCTAGTAATTTTTGATGGAGAATCTGAATTACAAGCAATAAAGGCTGGGAATTTGTGTACTGAAGGTTGGAACTTGATATAAAATACGTTATTGGACCAGCCAGGAACACTAATATAATGAGATCAACTAAAAAGTGGAGAAAAAAAGATGACTAAAATAAAAAACTAAACTAAAAAGAAGAGATGGCAGAATATCCATGCTGGAAGACTAACACAACTCTCAACTGAATGGAAAAAAAATGTGATTTATTAGTATATATTTTAAATAACACATTAGATGTTAAATCCAACTGTTTGATCTAACTTTTCAGAGTATTTCAGTGATTAAAATCTGCTTCTTTTTTTAAATGCCATAAGAAATCCATTGTAAAAGTGAAAGAGCTGTAGCTTCTGTGGCTTTTACAGATTCTTAGAGCAATCTGTGTGAAAACATGAATTCACACACACGCACACTTGACACTTCTGAGTATCAGTATTTAAACTGTATATGTTGCCAGCAGCTGTAATTTTTCAAACTGTAAATATCGAGCCAGTGGAATACACTCTCCCAGGTATCACTGAATGGAAGTACGAATGAACGTGCATACAAAATGCACAATAAAAAGGCTATATAGCTTATATGGTGACACAAGCAGTTAACAGCATAGTTTACCATTCGCACCATTTCAATTGTTGATATTGTCATTGTCTTCTGTCACTAACATGAGAATACTTTAGCTGCCCTCAGACTTCATAACTTTAACTGACTATCCTTAACTGCTCTCAACAGAAAAGCCTTTCAAAAAGTTTTTAAATACTGTAGAGGAGTGGTGGCTGGAATACTGTCATTACTGTCTCTGTTGGCTAGATAAGTAAAAGACTTGCTTCTCCAAAATTAACATTTTCATAAGCGCTTCAGATATCATCACTTGAATACACAGAGATGAATGTGCTAAATTTATCAAATTAGAACACACTACCAAGTATATGTGTATTCCTCCCTCTACTGGATCAAATCTGTATAGTTATTATCCATACTGCAACTGCTAGCCTACAAAGTACATATATATATATTTTTTTGTCTCAAAACCCTGATCTTTGTATCATTTATGGTCAGTTTAGCTACACAAAATTTCCGTCTCTAAATGTATTCATTTGCGTAACCCCAAACTAAAGGATCCCAACTTTGGAAACAAATTTTGAACGCCAAAGGTGAAGGCAAATGCCTGACCAGTGTGTAACACTGTACAAACGTGGCAAATCAACATACTTTTCTTAAAAACAGAGTTTTTCTCACATCCCAGAGCATGACATCCCTTCTCCACCTTGCACAACTAGCCTTCCTGGCAGGCAGACAGAAGTCTTTTCTCTCCCTTCCCTGCCTCTTCCCAGCCATCTCACCTGCTTGCAAGAGGCAACATCCAAAATGCCATCTTGCTTTATCATGCACCGGCTTGTGCTTTAGGTAGGACTTGTGTGGACATGTGAAAAGGACCTTATTCCTGAGGCCTAAGCAGAAAATAATATACTTCTAAACTCTTTGGTTAAGCAAAACAACAGTACTTTCTACCATGGGGCAAGTCCTACTGTAATTCATATAATTGATTCTTAAATCCTGAATACGTCTAACAACAATGTACATAGTGACTATTCTACTATAAAATTTACATAAACCTTTTTGCTATTTAATATAACCTTTGGCCTTATATTAATAGCAATGCATCATCTCAAGATGCCTGTACATCTGTAATGTCATAATCTTAATTTCAAAATATCATTACCAAGAACATTACTGGCTTCACAGTAAAGAGTCTATCACTAACTATACATTAAACGAAGGAGAAAATTTTAGGAGTTATGAGAACTGGAAATCTCTGAAACCCATACTATAAAGATGTGCACGATAATCTGACTAACTCTCCCTGCTGTAGCTTTTGCACTCCCAGTCATTATCTTCATCTAATCTCTGTATCACTGATTCTCGCAGCAACCTTTTCTGTGCTCAGCACATACTTATCTGCATGACTAATGCAACCAGAAAGAAAAAGCAGCACTTTCAACACGCTGTAAAAACTCCACCAGATGGCACCTAAAGACAACACGACCCCTACTACTATTGCACACTCCTTTTTGCTGTAAGGATTAAAAAAAGGAACATTTAGGTTCATGATTTTAGCATCTAGCACATAAAAACATGTATCACTGCGATTCCCTAGTCTACACATTTTAGGAAAAGATAAACGTTTATAAATCCTACCTTTGACTGATACCAAATGATGAAAGAAAAACGCTAGAAAAAGTGTTATCGGTATCTGTGAAATTACACCACTTGTAATATGCTCTCTCCTCCAAAACTTTTCCTCTTTGGTGAATGCAGGTACCTTTCCCTTACTTCTCAGCACACTTTTTTTCCCATTTTGACTATTTCAGCTGAAAAATGTCCATTCTGTGTGTTCTGAAGGAGCTATCTTTCTCTTTTCACTAAGATCTATCTTCAGAAACTTAGAATTGTTGCAATGGATCAGGGCCAAGATCGACCTTGACATCTCTTGGCATCCTATTGATACCAGACGGTTCGGTTCAGCAACGGTTTAGCAAGAGTAGGCCTCAGAGTAGGCTCTAAAAGGCCTGCTCTGTGTTACCTTTACACAGAATTAGCTTTCCTGTCAGTAATTTTCCAAAACAAGACTGTAAAGAACAACTTTGTGATGTCTAAATTAACTTGATTCACAAACTCTTGTGTCAGAGGAGAGATAAGTCCAGAATGATATCTTCTCCTTGAGGCCACCTGCACTTGTAAACAAGAAGGCCTCGACCACGCTTGCGCAGAAGCACAATTAAGAGGGATTGCGACCACCAGAGACCACCCAAGATCCCTTCCCCAATTTAGTACGCATGCGTAAAGACATTACATAATGCATTACATAATGTATTAGCATATGCATAAGTTTCTTGGAATAGGTGGGCTTTTCTTGGAATTATATGAATATTCACATTTGTAATGTATATAATAAGCAAGCTTTTGTTCCTAGGTGTGCATGCTAGAAGGAGAGATCCCCCATGCACCCAGCACTGCAATAAACCAATGTCGGCTTTCTAAACTATCATTTGGTTTAGAGAGTTTTCTTGGTTACTATTTTTCGGTAACACTATCACTGCTAGTTGTAATAAATGACTAAAACAATATACACACATGTGTTAATGGATATCCACATTTCATCTCTCCCAGATTAAGTAAATGTACTGGCTTTAACTCTGAAAAAAATGCATTAATAACCCTATCAAAACGTTTATCAATAAGCTATCCTTGCTTTCCATACAAACATCCTTAAAACTGTAACAGTAATATGGCAGAAATCCTTGTGCATCACCTATATACTAAAACGTTATTTAGCGTATCTCTAGGACATTCTAAGATAGTAAGAAAGCAGCATGCCACTACAACGAACAAATAATGGCTAGGACAGTTAACACCACTTCACCAAAAATATATATGTCAATCGTAAGAGCTAGTTCATAAAACACTTTAGTAAAGATCTAATCTTTTTCCATTTCTCAATTCTTTTGAAAGAATTATTCTTAATTCTTTTGAAAGCAGATGCTTTTCCTTATCGCTCCCTATATAAGGAACACACTATACGAATTTAAGATTGGACTTGAAAGTCATAAGAACCTTACTGGTTTTCTAGTACACCTTTCTCTTCCACCTACATATATACTTACGTTTTGGGTTTCCCTACTGAATACTAACTAATAATAATTTACCTAATCTTATTTAATAGTTAAGAGGTGGGAAGCAAGGGCGTGCTTGAAAATGCAACGGCGAGACAGTGGTTACTTTACTGTGGTGACAGAAGAGGCTCAGAGAGAAAAAAGTCCAAATTCAGTTATTCAAAGTATTGCTAATTAAAAAGTATGCCAATAGTACCCAATCACAAACTGAATTGTATCAATAAAAGCTAAATTAGAGCATAAACAAAGACAGATTGAATCAGATTCAAATAAAATGGAAATGTGTCTGTTTTGCATGTTCACAGATAAACAGAAACTTATTTTAGGAAAGGTAAGTGGAAGCACTGGGCCTCCTGCTGGCTTCAAAAGTAGAGCTCCCTGCAAATTCTGCATGAGCACTGTTTTGCTTTCAAAAGTGATCCACAAAGACCTAGGTAAGGAAGGGTTATTGACTTTTACTATACACTCCCAAATTATCATGGGGAAAAAAAAAAAAAAAAAAAAGACACTTGCAGGTGCTGTGTCCACCTAATGCCTGGACTCTTTCCTCACATTGTCACATTGAATGAACTATACTGGTGGTTCTTGTCTAATCCACCAAGAACTGGCTGGGGGGGGCAGGGGAAGATCTTATTATCAGAGTTCTCGTCTGATCAGTGCTTATTTCAAATACGTGTGTTCCATTCACAAAATATGCAACCTGTACTGGTATTTTAATCATGTAAGCACACTGCATATATAGCTATCGGTAGGTCAGAGCACATTCCCTAAACAGCACACAGGATAACAAACACTGCCGCACTCCCGCCAATATCTCTCTGCCCCCAGCCCTTCTCAGGGCACTGCCACTCCCCGCCGAGGGGAGGCACCGCCCAGCTGCAGCCCCGGGGCGAGCTAGGGGCGCTGCTGGAGAAGGAGAGGAAGGACCCGGGCCAGCCTCTGCCCGGGCTCGCCCGGCGCTAGCAGTGGGCCCGCGCCGCCCGATATCACAGAATCACAGAATCAACCAGGTTGGAAGAGACCTCTGTGATCATCGAGTCCAACCGTTGCCCTGACACCACCACGTCAACTAGACCATGGCACTAAGTGCCATGTCCAGGCTTTTCTTAAACCCCTCCAGAGATGGTAAATTTATTGTCAATTTTCTCCAAATCATTTACAAGTGTGTTCAAGAACACAGCTTCCAGTGGAAAACACTGCAGGACTCTCTCCTGGCAATGCTTTCCATTATCAAAGCCAAGCAATTCTTTGTTCCTTACCTTTTAATCAATCAGTAATCCACAAGAATAATCCATCCCACAACAATTTAGCAGCCTTCCAGTATCTGAAGGGGGCCTACAGGAATCACAGAATTACAGAATCAACCAGGTTGGAAGAGACCTCTGGGATCATCAAGTCCAACCGCTGCCCCTACACCACCCTGTCAACTAGACCATGGCACTAAGTGCCATGTCCAGTCTTTTCTTAAACACATCCAGAGATGGTGACTCCACCACCTCCCTGGGCAGCCCATTCCAATGTCTAATAACCCTTTCTGTAAAGAAATGCTTCCTGATGTCCAACCTGAACCTCCCCTGGAGAAGCTTGAGGCTGTGCCCTCTTGTCCTATCGCTGGTTGCCCGGGAGAAGAGGCCAACTCCCACTTCACTACAACCTCCCTTCAGGTAGTTGTAGACTGCAATAACGTCACCTCGGAGCCTCCTCTTCTCCAGGCTAAACAACCCCAGCCCCCTCAGCCGTTCCTCATAGGTCAGACCCTCCAGACCCTTCACCAGCTTGGTCACCCTCCTCTGGACTCGCTCCAACACCTCAACATCTTTCTTGAAGTGCGGGGCCCAGAACTGGACACAGTACTCAAGATGCGGCCTCACCAGTGCCGAGTACAGAGGGACGATCACTTCCCTAGACCGGCTGGCTACACTATTCCTAATAGAGGTCAGGATGCCATTGGCCTTCTTGGCCACCTGGGCACACTGCTGGTTCATGTTTAGCCAGCTGTCGATCAGCACCCCCAGGTCTCTTTCCACCGGGCTGCTTTCTAACCACTCTTCCCCCAGCCTGTAGAGCTGGGGTTGTTGTGGCCGAAGTGTAAGACCCGGCACTTGTTCTTGCTGAACCTCATGCCGTTGGTCTCGGCCCATCTATCTAACCTGTCCAGATCCCTCTGTAGGGCCTTCCTACCCTCCAGCAGATCGACACTGCCACCCAGCTTGGTGTCATCTGCAAATTTGCTGAGGGTGCACTCAATCCCTACATCCAGATCATCTATAAAGATATTGAACAGCACCGGCCCCAGAACTGAGCCCTGGGGAACACCGCTAGTGACCGGCCGCCAGCTGGACTTTGCCCCATTCACCACCACTCTCTGGGCTCGGCCATCCAGCCAGTTTTTAACCCATCGAAGAGTCCACCCATCCAAGCCCCGGGCAGCCAGTTTGTCTAGGAGGATGCTGTGGGAGACAGTGTCAAATGCCTTACTGAAGTCTAGATAGACTACATCCACAGCCCTGCCCTCATCTACTAAGCGGGTCACTTGGTCATAGAAGGAGATCAGGTTGGTCAAGCAGGACCTGCCTTTCATGAATCCATGTTGGCTGGCCCCGATGCCCCGATTGTCCTGCATGTGCCGTGTAATGGCACTCAGGATGATCTGTTCCATCACCTTGCCTGGCACCGAGGTCAGGCTGACAGGCCTATAGTTCCCCGGATCGTCCTTCCGACCCTTCTTGTAGATGGGCGTTATGTTTGCTAATTTCCAGTCAGCTGGAACTTCTCCAGTTAACCAGGACTGCCAGTAGATAATCGAGAGTGGTTTGGCAAGTTCATTTGCCAGTTCCTTCATTACTCTAGGGTGAATCCCATCCGGGCCCATAGCCTTGTGGGTGTCCAACTGGCACAGCAGGTCACTAACCACCTCCTCCTGGATCATGGGAGGTTCACACAGCCCCCCGCCCCTAACTTCAGGCTCTGGGGGCCGAGTCTCCTGAGGACAACCGGTCTTGACATTAAAGACCGAGGCAAAGAAGGCATTGAGCACCTCTGCCTTTTCCTCATCCCCTGACACTACACTACCCTCCTCATTCAGCAAGTGGTGGAGGCTCTCCTTGACCCTCCTTTTGCTGTTGATGTATTTGTAAAGGCTTTTTTTGTTGTCTTTGACTGTAGCAGCCAAATTGAGCTCTAATTGAGCTTTGGCCCTTCTAATATTCTCCCTACGTGACCTGGCCACGTCCCTATAGACCTCCCAAGTTACCCGACCCTTCTTCCAGAGCAAGTAGGCTCTCTTTTTTTCCTTAAGTTCTAGTCTAAGTTCCCTGTTTAACCAGGCCGGTCTTTTTCCCCGACGGCTTGCCTTCCTACAGACTGGGACAGCCTGCTCCTGAATATTTAGCAATTCCCTTTTGAAGCATGTCCAGCCTTCCTGGACTCCTTTGCCCTCCAGGACCGATTCCCAAGGGACTCGGTCCACCAGCCTCTTAAACAGGCTAAAGTCAGCCCGCCGGAAATCTAAGGCAGAAGTTCTGCTCTTGCCCCTCCTTACTTCCCCCACTATCGAAAACTCTAACATTTCATGGTCGCTACTCCCAAGACGGCCACCGACCCTCACATCTCCCACTAGTCCTTCTCTGTTCACAAAAAACAGGTCAAGCAGGGCCCCTCCTCTAGTGGGCTCATTACCACTTGCATGAGGAAGTTGTCCTCCACACATTCGAGGAATCTCCTAGACTGCTTCCTCTCTGCCATGTTGTATTTCCAGCAGACATCCAGCAAGTTGAAGTCGCCCACGAGTACAAGGGCCGGCGACCGGGTGGCTTCTGACAGCCGCTTGTAAAACGCCTCGTCCGCCTGCTCATCCTGGTTGGGTGGTCTATAACAGACTCCCACCGTAATGTCTGCCCTGCCAACCTTCCCCCTGATCTTCACCCATAAACATTCAACCTTGTCATCCTCACCATCTTCCTCAATTTCAACACAGTCCAAGCACTCCCTAACATATAGCGCTACCCCCCCGCCTCTCCTGCTTCGCCTGTCCCTCTTAAAGAGCTTATAGCCATCCACAGTTGCACTCCAGTCATGAGAGTCATCCCACCACGTTTCTGTGATGGCAATCACATCATAACCTTCCTGCTGTACAGTGGCTTCTAGCTCTTCCTGTTTGTTGCCCATACTCGTGCATTGGTGTAAACGCACTTCAGCTGGGCTAGCGGCCTTGCCCCCGACGCAGGCCTGTCACCCCTAGGTTTATTTGTAGCTGCCCTGGTCTTATCCCCCTCCCCCATCGAACCTAGTTTAAAGACCTCTTGATCAGCCCTGCCAACTTCTGGGCCATAACCCTTTTCCCCTTCTGATTCAGCTGTTCCCCATCCGGCATAAGCAGGCCCAGTGTCATGAAAGCCGCCCCGTGGTCAACAAACCCAAAATCCCACCTACGGCACCAGTCTCTTAGCCACATATTAATCTGTTCTACTTTCATAGTCTTTTTCCTATTTTCACCAAATACCAAAGGAATTGAAGAGTATATCACCTGCGCACCTACCCCCTTTACCAAACGCCCCAGGGCCCTGAAGTCCCTTTTGATTGCCCTGGGACTTCTCTCTTGAATCTCATCCTTACCCACCTGGAATACTAATAGTGGGTAGTAGTCAGAGGGCCTCACCCGTTGAGGAATCCTCCTGGCAACATCCCTTACCCGAGCCCCAGGGAGGCAGCAGACTTCCCTGTGAGTCGGGTCTGGCCTGCATATGGGGCCCTCCGTTCCCCTTAGCAGGGAGTCGCCTATAACAATTACTTTTCTTTTCTCCTTTTTGGAGCTGGTTGCAACCCTCTTACTTGGTTGCTTCTGTTTGCGCAGCCCCGTAGAGGATCTTTCACCTAGATTTGTGTCTTCCTGACACTCAGGAAGACGCTCAGGCTCCAGCGCCTCATACCTATTCTGCAGGGGGACGTGGGGAGGGGAGGAAGGTCGGGATGGGATTCACCTGCCACCCCGAGCAGGGACCTGCCTCCATTCCCCCCCATCCCCTAGGTCTCCTCCTGCTCCCTGTGGAGGAGGAAGAGGATCCTCCACTACCCGGGGAGCATTAGGCCCGTCCGTTTTCCCCAGGACAGGCAGGGAACAGCACTGCCCGCCATCCTCTTCCTGGGGTGCTCTTGCACTCCTTAACCTTTCCACCTCCTCCTTGAGCTGGGCCACCAAGGAGATCAGGTCGTCGACCTGTTCACACCTCACACAGGTGAGGTCTCCATTACCCTCGAGTGCCAGGGCCAGGCTCTGGCACTCCCTGCAGCCTGCCACCTGCACCTCCGCATGCTTCCGTGGCAGGTCCGTTTGGGTTGCCATGTCTTTTCTGGCACCCGCAAGGGACTTAGGGCCCCGCTGAGTGGAAACCATACCTGCCTGCCCGCCTACCCTGCTCGCCGCCCTGCCTGCGAGAACTGCTGCGCAAACTGCCACGCCCCTGGGGCTGTGCCCTCCCCCGCCCCGGGACACACACAGTCACTGCTGACTCACCCAGTCACTGCTGACTCCCCCTCTCCCCTCTGGCCAGGGACTAGTCCCTGCCCACCCAGAGGCTCTTTATCACCCGATCACAGGGGGCGGTGCTGCGCCCCCTCCTCTCCTGATTCGTTGCCGGGAACTTCCGGGTCCAGGCGGGTCTCGCGCTGCTGCTCGGGGGGGCCTGGAGCACGGAAACCGCACAGAAACCGCTCGCCCGCTACGGCTCGATCTCTCCCCGCACTAACCTCAGTCGCTGCCGCCGCTGCCGCCGTTGCCGTTGCCGCCGTTGCCGCTGCCGCCGTTGCCGTTGCCAACTGGCTGTTTGTTATGGTTTCACCGCGTTTAAATCTCCCGCCATGCCTCTGGCTACGCCCCCTCCTCTCCTGATTCGTTGCCGGGAACTTCCGGGTCCAGGCGGGTCCGCGCTGCTGCTCAGGGGGGCCTGGAGCACGGAAACCGCTCACCCGCTACGGCCCGATCTCTCCCCGCACTAACCTCAGTCGCTGCCGCCGCTGCCGCCGCCACCACCGCTGCCGCCATTGCCGTTGCCGACTGAAGGGCCCGAGCCCAGCGCAGCCGGCTCGAGGCCGGCCCGCATCCGGCACAACCGCCGTCGGCAGCCGGCGCCATGGCCGAGCAGCGTCCGGCCCCGCCCCGCTACTTCCCCCACTTCCATGACCGCGCCCAGCCTGTCCTTCCCCCGGCCACGGGCGACAGCCTGTGGCCGCCCTTCGCAGCCGTGTGCGGGCCGCGGCAGCCCCCGCCGGCCGCTGCCGAGCCACCCCGCTGGCCTCCGGGGCTGGCGCATATCGCCTACGAGCCGCTGCGCTTCTTCTGCCCGGCGGCAGCTGCGGCGGAGGGCGGGTTCGCGGCGCGGTGGCCTGGTGAGCAGCCGCAGCTGGAGAGCGAGATCTGCGAGCTGGGCATCCGCCTCAAGGAGCTGGAGCTGCTGGCGCTCCTCGGCGACGGCTTCGACGCCCAGCAATGTGCGTCCCGCCCGGGGCCGGGGGGTGGGGGCGGAGCCGGGGGTGGGGGCGGGGCCTGGGGCCAGGGGCGGGCCCGGGGCTGGGGGGGCGGGGGCGGGCCCGGGGCTGGGGGGGGCGGGGGCGGGGCTGGGGGGTCGGGGGCGGGGCCGGGGCCAGCGGCACCTCCCCTCCCTCCGGAGCCGGACCACGTGGGCTGGCGACGGGCCGCCGCTGCCTGCCCCAGCCTGTGCAGCGGGGTGGGGGGCCCTCTGCCGCCGCCGAGCACAGCCAGGCCTCAAAGGCAGCAGGTTCCTCCACCGATTGCCCCCCGAAACCTGATGTGCATGGGCAGTTGGGGGTGTCGCTGCACCCACAGCACCATAAGCCTGCCAAGGGGACACAGCAGTGCTTCTGCAGGGCTAGGTGTGAGGCTCCCCAGCTTTGGTGCCCCACACCTACCTGTTCCCAGACACAGGTGCCTTGGGGAGCGCTTGGGGTGCAGGGAGCAAAGCTGTTGTCATGTACCCTGTTACGGGCAACTGGCTGGTGACACAAATTAAATGACACACAAGAATTACGATGCGGTTACTTCTGCACAAAGGAACAAAACCCCCAAACTCATAAAACCCCCAAAGTCATTAAGCGTTAGCAAAAAACCAAGTCAGAAGCCACTAAAGTCAGGAGGAGTTTGTATGTGTAAAATGTATCCACTACTAATGAGATCATGCAGTTGTAAATCAGCATTGATGTGAAATAAAGGCCACTGATGACTGCAGATAGTTAGGGGCGTTAAAAAAAAAAAAAAAAGTTAAATTAGTTTAGCATTTTAATTTTAAAACCTACTGGCCATGAAGGAAATACAGGAAATAAATTAGTTCAGCAGATAGTTACTACTGGGAGTTCCAGCAGGAAGTCAAACAACTGTAAGGATGTGATGCTCACCATTTCCTTCAAGGCCACAGGCTGCCAGTCAGGGAACTTGCAGGAGTGCAAAGGCTACAAGAACACAGAAAAAATGTCCATCAGATATACACATTGAAAAGAAGATCTCAAAGTAATTCTGATAGGTAATTCGCACACATTTACTTTTTAGAACAGGAAATTAATAGGTTTTTTCCTTTGTCATAGGAATACATACCTTCTTCCATTTTAATACCTACTATTTTCAATACATGTGAGAAACTTTAGTGTTCAGATATTTTCTAGAAAAGAAATTGTAAGGAATATTACTAGTTTGATTAACAAGTGATTTGATTTTTTTAAAAGTATTGTAAAGTATTAATGACAAAATGAATGACAAATTATGTTTCATTCCTATTTAGATAAACTTCTGAAGGCACTGAAAGAAGAAAAGATACAATGCATGAAAGCAAGGCAGAAGCTGAAGAAATAGCCACCATGATGAGGATTATTTCAGCTGGATGTTCTATCACTCTATCACTATAGAGTATTTTAATGGATCTTCGATATTATTTTTCTACTTATTATATGCTATTCTGTCAAATTTTAAAAATACAGTATATTCTCTCATTGACTTTTTTGTGTATTCTTTGTCTGCTACTAGTTACTGATAACACTACTATGTATTTTAACATTTTTTTCTCCAATTACTATAGCAAACAGGATGGATATTTTTTTCATCAAAAACACTAAGAAATGAACACTGCTGATGTCAGGATTCCTAGTAGTCCATTGATGGTGTTCAAGATACATGCAGCAGGGAAACACAGTAATTCCAATACAAAATACAGGGGTTTTTTTTTTATTAATTCTAAGTACATTAAGTAAGTGCAACAGAGTAAATAGATAGGGTCAAAAGTCCTATGCCTCTAAGCAAGATTTAGAAAACTACTTTCACATTAGCATAAAAATCTTTGTTACAAACAATCACAGTGTATTCTTTCATTGCCTTTAGTGTAGCACAAAATTACAGAAGTTATGGCTTGAGTTAGTTTTTAACAGAATAATCGTGTAACATTGACTTTCAACTAACATTTTACTATGATTTTAGGACTAATATTGCTTAGGCTAAAGCCTGTGGCAGTTTTTGGAGTGACAACATCCTTATGTTTGGAAGGCATGTCCTTTCATGAGAAAAAATGGACAGAGGCAGTGATGGCAGATTGAAGATCTGGAGAACATCTGCCATGAAAAAAGTAATGCCATATAGGGCATCAAGAATAATCTTAAAGTAGTAAACAGGTTCATCAGACTGATAAAAAGATACCAATTACTTTTTCCTGTTCTAATTCAAGAGCAGTAGGTGGCAGCATGAAATAATAAAGTTACCAACCCTGAAGCTATCATATATTGACAAGCAGCTTTTTTTTTAAAAAAAAAAAAGTAATATTTTAATCTTTTTTAAAACTGTGTTCAAGTTGCTCGACTGTGTAGCATTTTAACACAATACAATATCAAAATTTTATTTCCTATTACTGCTTATTACAGCATTCACTCTTTTACTATCTTAATCTTTCCACCCGGATTTTGATCTGCCCTACACAGACTTTATATTAAAAAAAAAAAATCTACTTTATAGCTCCCATTTGTGACTCAGCAAACTATAATAATCACATTTTATCAGAGCAGCTTGGAGATCTTAAACAGCATCTTACCATCCACAACTGCCGTTGTCAGTCGGGTGTCTCCATCAATATGGCAATTCATGGTTTCATCTACTAATAAATATGGTTTTTAACAAAACAAAGCCTGAGCAGGGCCGGGGGGAGCATGGTAAGGCCAGGATTTGTCCAACGCTCTGATGTGCCTGAGGCAGGGCTAGGTGAGGGACCAGGCCCTGTGCAGGAAGCCCACAAGCTGGACTGGCAACAGGACTACCTGGAACATGGAGGGTCTCACCAAGGCAGCCCTCAAACCTAGAAGCCCCCTCACAGGCACACCTGCAAACACAGCCCTGGCCAGGGTGGGAGCCGGGGCCTGTGCTTAAATGGGGCTCCGGGGCCTGTGGGGCAGAGAGTGGGCAGCGGAGGGCCCAGAGGAGGCTGTCCAGGGCGCCTGCAGCCTCCTGTGGGCCTGAGGCCCTGGCAGCCGCCTGCATGCTGGGCCAGGCGTGCACAGGTCAATTGTAGCTCTCATGAGCTACCCTTCTAACCCTACAAATGCATTATTCACTCCAATATAAACACCTTCCCCCTTCAGCTTTCTTAAATCTACTCTTTAGGCCAACCTTGGCACCATTTAATTGCTGCTTAGCTCTTTAGAGCTTAATTAGTGACACTGTACTTTTGGCCAAACAATTCTGTTTTCACTAGTTGGCATATTTTAAGCTATTTTACTCCAGACAGCACCCTCACAAGTAACTTCCAAAGTAGGCTTCTTAAAAGAGATATTTTTACACCTGGTGGGGAAATTCCCACATAACCACCAATGATTTATCTCTCTTTCCAGCCATGTCTTGGAGGCTGAGGCAGTAAATACACAAAAGGTAGATCTACGTGCCTAAAGAACCAAATTTTTACTAAAATACCTCAGAAATCTGAGCTTTGGTGTTTTAAAGGTCCCTCTACAGAATTAGGTTAAAGAGTCTCTCACAAAGCGTTTTGAGGCTAAACCTGTGAACAGATACTGTAATGGTTAATTACTGTGAAAATGGGAACTGTATTAGTGCTTAAACTAAATACCACAAGACAAACTCGGGCAGGACAAAAAGGGCCAACATACAGCGGCCTTCAAGGCTTTGCACAGATGTAAGAGCTTTTAAATCAGGTTAGGTAGCAGAGGAACTATCTTAATTTTCCCAAATCTCCTGAATAATTTCACTCCTAAACTACTCAAAGTTTCCCATGGTTAATACAAGGGCCTACAAGGATTTCCATTGCACATGATCACTGCTTCCTAACTATTACTTCCCTTCACCTTTTACCAACTCTTTCACTTTGCATCCAGCTCTCATCAGACATTATTCACTCAGGTTTCCTTGCCTTAAACAGAGCTGCTTTTTCCAGCACAGAGTTTAAATCTTTTTCCATCTGTTGTTCAGTTTTTGTCATATGGCCTTTATACTAAAAACAACATTTCATGTTTAATTACCAGGTGATAATGCAAGGAATAACATCAGTTAATACGTAATCTCAATTAAAGTTGCGTGGGGACACGTCTACAGAAAGAAAAATAATTTGATTCACATGCCAAAACAAGGCAGAGTGGTTTCCTTTGGCCAGCATAAGCCACGGCACTCTGCTATCAGGATGCTTTGGTCAAAGTCCTTTCACTGAAGCATCTCAACATTCCAAGAAAATCATTAAAGAAGGGTGGTTATCTTCACTGGAAAGCCAGTTTGGCCTTCTGTGTGTGAAGCAGCACCTACAGAAGTAACTTAAGAGTCTGTAAGGGAAACATGGAACATATGATGAAATATTTCTGCCTGGAAAGAATCACTGTTTGTACTTCCAGTTGGAAATACTAACACATTCATGTGCATGAATTTAGCAAGAGAGCAGTAAGCTTGTATTAGTAGCCTAGACAAACAACCAGTTAGACATAATGGCATGTATGGTGGTTCTCATTTGCCCATGAACATTTTATGTACTTTTATTTTTCTTCTCTGTTTCCACCTGACCTTGTTACATCCAGTAATTTGGTCTGGTCTCTGTAGGCTTATGGGTTTTTTCCTTTCAAATCAGTGCATCTCAAAACTGTTCTGTTTATTGTTTCCTTCATAAAAATTAACCATATATTAAAAAAATAAAATTATCATTCTTACTGCATTATTTTTATTCACAAAGCATACATCATCCAGCTTTCAATTGTTTCTGTTCTTTTAGACTGTTTAGGGAAGGCTAAACCTGACATTTAGACACTGGCACAGCTCAGATCTCTTTCATAGAGCTCTCTTGTGACTCAGCCAACCTATCATTCAAGAGAGAAACATTTGGCTACAATTTTGATTGATGGGCAGCAATCTCAAAACATCAGTAGGTTGCTCCCATTTCCAATTCTTAACAAAGAAGGCTTCTCAAAAAGCAGAGTGTGTCATCTTCTCATCCAGCCTGAGGGTTGAGCAATGACAGCTGTCTCACTGAAAGAGCCATGTCTACACCTGCAGTGATACTCGTGTGCTCCCCAAAGAGTGTCCTCAGGTCTTTCACTTCTGAAACCTGAAGCGCTCTGGGCTGCTTTATGATGGGAAAAATTAGTTACAAAGCCATTTGAAAACAAGAATGCATTTAAGCTTTCAAGTATTTTATATCAAACAGTTGGGTCCATCAAATTTCAGACTGCTTTATTTTACTGTTTGCTACATTAAAATTCTCCAGATAGATACTCAGCCTTATTACAATGGATCATTAGAATGTAAATTAATCTTCAAGTAAAGCTGCCTTAATTAGCTCAGGGACAGATTACAGAGGAAATCCAAAAGCACTAAGCTGTCATAAAATGATTTTTTCTGTTTTCAGTAGTGAATGCTGCATGATAGATTCGCCTGTCCTGAAAATTCAGAACTAATATCTTAACATAAAGTAGGGAAATCAAGAGCAGCACTCACCTCTAAGAAACTTGCCCTCTTTTGTTTGTTTGGGAGGTAATGTTTCTTAAGATCTAGACATCTAGATACTGACATCTAGATACTGAATCAAAGAAGTGCCATAAGAGGTGCTAATCATGAAGAAGTCAATAAGTGATACATTTGGCCTTTCTAAGGAAACATAATTATTAATAACACTAGTCAGTTGTTTAATTTTACTCACTAAAAACATCTATTTGTGAAATAGGCTGAGATTTTGGTATATCTTGAGAAAAGCCAGAACAACCCCTTGAGGCAATTTAAGCACTCACAGTCACAATTTGTGTATATTTGTGTATATACATAAGACTGTATCTTAAGTATACCGTCTGTCCAGAACCTTAGTGATGATACGTATGCTAGAAATTTCATTTATCCGCTGTTTTGGGAAGATCATTTCCTGCCTCTTTTTTTCTCTGAAACAGAGAGAGGAAGGGTTAGATGTGTTCCTTGTAGTAAAATGAACTTTTTATTCCAAATTTCTTGCATCACAAATTACACAAAAGCAGTAGTGTCAAAAGCACTTTACCTGCATTTTCCTTTTTCTTTTCATTTCTCTTCAGACTCACAGCAGGAAACTTAGGCCTGAGTAAATACCAATAAAAACCACAGTAACTGGCTGAATAACAGGGGAAGGCATAGAGGACATTAAGGTGAGAACAAAAATTCACAAAGGAAACACAGGATCACAAGATGTCCTCAAAAAAATCCACGGGCTTGCTGGATACTGTCCTGCTCACCTCTGTAAGGCAGGCAAACGCCTTTCTGCAGAGGGAATACCACTGCTGAAATACATAGTTTTAATTTGTGGGGTTCTTAAAACTCCTTTCCTGTCCTTTGCCAGGTTCTGCCTCAAGAGCATGAGCAGCAGGACCCCTACATAGCCCGGAAGCCTAGCAACTCCAAGGGAAAGGCATGTTCATACTTCAAAGCAGCTGGTCTACAGAAGAGGACACGGCAGGAACAAACAATAAGGAGCAACATAGATTTTAAGACAAATTTTATTTAATGTGCAAAATTGCCAATAAAAAACATGTACAACTTCAACTAAGCTATAGCCACTAACATGAAAGAAACTACTCTATGTACTCATAAGCTTCATTTCTAGAATCACCCTACAGTTCAGAGTAAAAACACAGCCATTTGGTAATCACCCAGAACATTTTAAATGCCTCCTTTTCAGTGATATGTAAAATTCTACCACTGGTGTGGTTTTACGTTTGTAATTGCAAAAGGAACCAGTTCTTGGAGATTTCCCTTCTGATTGCATAGTATAAAATTTTAATTAACTCTTTTCTTCCTCTTTCAGTTTAATCCCTAGACTTGGCTTTACAATTCACTCTCAATTTTGCAGCTCTAAACTGGCTTCAGAAAACTAATTTTCCCATTTACAGCTGAAACACAAATTTTGAGCAATTTTCACAGACACAGCCATTACAGTTTAGTTGAATCAAGCTGTGAACAACAAAGATAACACGGATATCTGTAATCATGCAGAGCTAGTCCTTTCCATAATTCAAAGACGTAAGAAAAGTTCATTTCATCAGAAAGTAAGATCTGTTGCATTGGAAGTGAGACAATTTATTGATATAACAGCTCTGTAAAAAAGTGTAGAAGCTGTTATTGGAAAGGCTTCCTAGAACATACTGAAATAGTATCAGGAGGTGGTTTATTTTCTTGTAAATTCACATATATTTAAATGCTACTGGAGGAACAGATAATTTCTGGTCTTGAACAATTACCAAGCTTCATCAAATAATAAATAGTGCTTTGTACTAAAGTATCCTCTTCCACTCCAGAGTTTCAGGTTTTTTAACATTATCAGTTAGTTCAAACTCTCATCAGGGGTGTAAGGAGAGAGGCAGTCCCCTCACCCTGCTTTATGGACAGGGACACTGGGCACCTTGCCCAGGACCATTCTGAAATTATGAAGAAGGGACAACCGACCTCTTATCTCCTGATTTCCAGCTACCCATAACTAGATAGCATCCTTCTTATCTTTGCACAATTTAAAGATACTTGTGATAGTTAATTCACTGAGAGAATACTGGATCAGTCCTTGCTCTCCTTGAAGTGAGCAGGTGTTTTGCCAATAACAGCAATGGAAGACATTATCTGTATTTACGTCACCTTAATACTAATATGGCATCTGTAAGTATCACAAAGCAGAACATGGGCCAAAGCCACGCAGTGCCATAGTCAATTAAAAATTACATCACATATGTTGGTTACTACTTCTATCACACCAGCAGTATATCAGCGAGCTAAGGAGTGCACCTCTTTGTGTACACAAATTCAAAATGCACAGCAATGGCAAAGACAGACATTAAATGAAAATAAACTCAAAGAACATAGGAATATCTGCGCTGTACACGTCCTTTCTAACGAGATCCAAAAAATTGCCCAGAACAGACCCTTTGTTGGGTCTGAGTTGTTTCTGCTGGGTTGCTAAATCCTAAACCAAAATTCAAAGCTCAGTAAGATGCGTTCCATCTTATTTTCCAAAGTTTTTGGCTTCACTGTCATTTTTTCTATCAAATATGACCTTGAATACAGTTTGAAGAACCCAACACCAACATGAAATGAAAAAAAGCCTTCCCAGTCTCTCTGTCATAGAAAGAAATACTAAAAATAATTTGGTGGAGGGTAGAGTGGTTTTTTTTCCTACTTGCAATGTTGAAAGTAGTAGATAAAGGCAAGGACAAAGAATAAACCTCAAGTTTACTTACATTCAGATCTCCCACGTTTATAACTCTGAAACAGCATACACTGTTAATGTTGCTATTTTTGCACTACTGAAGAAATCAAAAGCTAACCAAATACATAAAATTGATTCCAAGCAGTTAAGTTCAAGACTCTTTGACCTGCCACAGTAATCAATTCATAATTAAGTGTCCATCAACTGCTGAATTAGAAGGTTTACCTTCTGTTCTTCTACTACAGTCACTTGCTTTATAGATCCTAGTGAATCCCTGGCATAGGCTGCTGTATTCTGCTGCATCACATCTCAAGGTATCTTTTGGTTAAGTTTGATCGTGATGCAGGACCTAAAAGCCACTGATTCCTTGTAAAAAGCCAGAGTTAAGGACTCACCAATTTCTGTTTTAATAGTTTAAAAAAAAAATAATATACACAGGCACTCTTTATAAGGTCCCACTGGAGGCTGCAAAGCTCAGTGCTCCTTGCCAGATACATAAGATTTTAACTGATGCCAGTGTATGTTATGGTGTTTACACACTGGTTTACAAGGCATAGAAATGCATTGAGCTGCAGTGAAGAGGGATATACTTTGGAAGAAAAATTCACCGCCTCTCTAAACATTGTATTCAGTGGAATCAACTTGCTGTATAATTTACAGTCCTTTGGACCCATTATTGCCTAGTATGTAAATGTGTATTTATAAAGTTACAAAATTATCTACAGAATGTAATATAGTTTCAAGCTACTCCTTGGGAATGAATCAAGCATGGAAATTCATGAAAAGTCAGGCACTTCTTAAAACAAGAATTATTTTTAACAAACGCAAAAATATCTAATTCCTGAAACATCTCTTCATGGTATTTGTAAATATTTTTGAGACATCTGCTATACATTTGACCACCTAACTGTTTAAAATCCATTTCTCACCTTTCATGAGCTTCATAACAGAAAAACTCTGGGAACTAACTCTTCATTACTGCCTCTGTACACCTTAAGGAACCTGAAATGTATGGGGACAAATAGGTGGATAGAAGAACTAATTTTCAAAAATTATTTTTGGACGTATATATATATAGGAGTATGGTATCAAGGTGATTTTAAAAACATGAAATATTATACGATTTTGGGGCATCTCAACAGTTTTAAAAATCAAGACCTAAACCATCTTTCTGCGACACCACTTTGGTGGCTGTAGTTTTTATGTCTGTTGGTATTAAGGGCCACCCAAAGGGCAAATGTGTTACACAGGGTAGTCTGTGCACCTCAGGGCCCCATTGAAGTCCCTGTCCCATCTCCCATGTATTGTATACAGGCCAAGCAGAATGTCCCTGTATAACAGGAATTCCCAGATGCTCAGTTTTCTGATTGCTTTCCACTCATTTGGCACAGCAAAACACTTTTGATCGAGGATGTGCAATGCAGTTATTCTCAATAGAGATTCTGCGGCATTAACCAGGTATGCCTTTCTGACTTGTCCGTCTTGAAACTTTCTTTTAAAGAGCAAGTCAGTATTCAGTTCATTTACTGACCTATATAAATCTCATTCCCACAAGTAGAGTTTTGCATTATTTATTTACAAGAGAAAGCCAAGAGTTCAAAAAGAGCATTCTGAATGAGTACCCTTATCCTCATTTTGCACGCCTACACTTTAAAAATGGAAATATATAACTTTGAAATATTTTGATAAGCAAAAACATCTTACTCAGTCTTGGAGTTATAGCCAAAAAAATTAACCCTTGAAAAGAAGTCTAGCACAGAAAGTGTGAGTTACCATTTGACATACTGATTCTATACAGCAGTTACAAAGTCTATGGTGCTATGTCTAAATAACATTATAGTAAACAAGCTTGAGCTAATTAATTTCTCTCTGAACACACACTGCTTTGAAAAAATTGCTTAGCAGACCAGTAATGCATCTGGAGCAATCACAGAGAACTAGGTAGATGTTATTTACCCCTTATTTTCAAAAATTACGTCTGCCTTACTCGTAAAAGCTGTGTGCTTGTACCCTTTTATGGAGGGGTAGTAAGTGGCGAGGAGAGATCTGCTCCATGAGCCACAGCAGCATACTGAGCAGAAGGGGGCTGTTGTCCTGCACACACTGACTAGGGAGCAGTCCTGATCTTACCAGACCAAACTTTGCCTTTTTCACAAAGCTTTTTTTAAAAAAAAAAAAAGCTAATTGTATTAATAGACTAACATACTGTAAGATCACGTCTCCCCCCCTCAATGATGCAGTAAAATATATATATGCTATACAACTTGGTGTTTTATTACAAGAGATTACTTTGAGTAACTGGAAACCACTCATGTTAATTATGCCACTGGCTCATGTGGAGCTACACAGAGAAGGCACATAGCTTACACAAAGGACTGGAAGCAAGAATTGATACACTCTCTCATCATAGAACTGAGTCTTAATTTATACATATTGGTCACTGACAATTAAAGGAATGCACGTTGCTGAGGACAGCTGCCAAACAACCATTTTCTAGTGGGAATGAGTTAACACGCAACTGAAGATCCATGGCTTCCAGACCATTAAGGTACCCCTGACCTGTTAATATCCTTCATATTATCTCTCACTTGTTCTCTTCCTATCCCATTTCATGTCAATGAGGTATGGGAAGCCACAGAGATTTGTTTATGTACAAGAAATGCAAGGTCAGGACCATAACTGATTTACAGCATCCTTGGACACTACCAGAGCTGCTCAGGCATGTACAGGATGAACAAGGTCAGCAAAACGAATTGACTTCTGCTGGCTCAGAAAACTTGCTGCTTTCAAGCTCCCTCGGACTTTTAGAAGCTGGCAGTATGCTCTTATATTTGCAATGCAGGACTAAAAAAGGTACACTAAAATGTAATTAATTCTTTAACAGTCAGACATCTTGAAATATAACAAAAACTGTAGCTTTGTATGTATCATCCCTTAAACAAGACAGTTCTGCCACTCAATCCAATGATGCTTTTTCTACCTGCTTCGAATATTTATCTTACATTATCTTACATTTCTTAAGTCTCATGTTTTCAAAATTAGTCTGAAAATGAAATAATCATTACTTATGATAATTTCCCCATTTCTATATATAGGATTTGCATGCACTTCTATCCAATTCTATCCATAATATTATTAAATAGAAAAATTATTCATATTTCTACACTGAGTGCTAGAGCTTCTCTCAAATCCAGATATGTTTTTCTCAAAAAATGACTGTCAAAGAGTACCCTCTTATCCTCTTAACGTTACTGTTCTACTGATGCTAATGTCACACATAGTATACTTACTGAGAGTGGTCATTACACACATACCGAGAAGTAATTTTACGTGCATTTCACTTGCAGATGTTTCTATGGATGATTTACAAATCTGAAGACAAATAGTGGTCAGAACATCAACATTTTTGTACACAGAAAACAATATCTTCACCTAAACATTTAACATCAGTCTAAAGAAAATTGGGGCATTTAGTAGAAAAACTTTAATGATCAAGTTTTTATCAGTAAAAATGGCATGAATATATTCTAATGAGGTTATAACTTTAAAAAGGTACACTTTCTTCTTTGAAATCAATATTGAAAAACTATATTGCAATTGTAGCCATACAAAATGTTTATTATATTACAAATTATTTGTACACTATATTTTCACTTTCATTGCTTTGTGCTCAGACAGTATAAATATTACAGCATGATTTTTCTTTCCCAGGAATGTCCTTACTGTCTTGATATAATCTTACTTTGTACTTGAAAAAAAATACAGAAACGTATTACAAACAAGATAAAAAGCCATTATGAATGAAGAATGTAAAATGTCTTTATGAATAAAGTGCACCACAATGGTTTCAGAGTGATGGTTGAGGGAATATTCAATAGACTGCACATTGTTGATACAATACCAAACAAAATTAATTTTGAAAGTCTAACAGGTCTTCCTCAGTAGTATGAAGAGTACTTTGTTTAACTTTACTGTAATGGTTTATCTTTCTAGAAGGCTATTTAAACGTTTTTATTTGGGGTTTTTCTATTTGTTCATTTTGCTTGCATGTAGGCATTCAAACCCTGTACATCTACATAATTTCCAAACTTTTTAATTTCCAGTATTGCAAGACAGATGCTTGGCTTTATCCTCACATGTTTTTCAACAGAACTTCTTAAATTACAGTGATTTAGTATGGGTACAGATTTAAAAGCAGAGCTAAGTGTCCCAACGATGCTCTTTAAGTCTGGTATGTCCTACCTCCTGTGACTCTTTCTGGAGTATGTTGTAACATCACCCTGTCCAGCTATAAGGCTTCAGCACTCCCATCCATGTGATTGCTGCTGCTTCCATACTTGCAGCTCTAGGATAACTCTGCAAAACTGGAGTCTAAGATACAGGAATTTATTTCACAGCATATTTCACTCCCATTGTATAGAAGGGCCTATCTACTTGTAAAATTTCACTGGGCTAAATAGAAGAATCATTCAAAAACCGAGGTAATGAAGGTGATACAAAACATGGCTGGCACAATTCAGTGTAGATTTCACTTACCAGGTTAGGCTAAACCAGTTATGAACCAGCTTAGGCTAAATAAAAGTAAGCCACTCTTCAATTATGTCTCTCCTTATGCTACAGTGATTTAAATGACTACAAAATAAGCAGAATATTGTTTAAAGGATTCTAGTGAAACTTGCATACATAGATGAATCCTAAAAGAGAAACTCAGCCTTGCTCTCAACAAGGGAAGTTGCCACTGAAGCCAACCAGAATTAAGTCTTTTTATGGCACACTGAGTTTGGCTCATTATTTTTAAGTTGTTATTTTTAAGTGTGATATTATTACGCAGCTATTAATTCAACACAAAAAGACATTTGGATGTGTTGTGTTACATGGATAAGATCAGTATTAGTCAGCTGACAGGTAACAGGCAGCAGTCTGTCATTACCAGACTTATATTTATATGAAAGGTTGAGTTTCTTTGGTTGTTTGGTATCCAAGTCACCCAAATGTGTATTTGTGTACTCCAGACATAGCATGTTTATATTGATCATTAAAATTACTAGAGGTGGGGTTTTTTTCATTTTTCTTTTCACTTGGTTTATGGAAATTTTCTGGCTATAGCAGACTAGTCACATATAAATATACAGCACATATATACATAGAAATTACAAAAATACATTTTATTTATATATGATTTTTAAATAATAAAAATGAAATTTCACATTTGTTTAAAGATTAGCTAGCATTCCAAAAGCTTCTGCAATATTTAAGGTATTGGAGCAGAAGATATCTGTATATTCTAGGATAACTATGTATCACAATCTCAATCAGGGTTTATAATATAATTATTTGGGGAAAAAATAGCTCTGCTTTAAAAGTTTGTGCTTCATCAATTTCTTCTTCTATCCCCTATTCTAGTTTCCTCTCTCCTCGTCTCATTTTACTGATGGCCAAAAAGCTAAACCAAGTTCCCTTTCTCACCTCAGTAAAGACCAAAGAAACTCAGGGAAATGAAATGATCAGACAAAATAGCATAAGCAATTGAGGCTAACTAACTTACTGAAATGAAGGACATCACCTTTAACTCCAGTTGACATCAAACATGCCCAACACAACGTATTTTGCAACAACTTCAGTTCCCGAAGCTAACTGCCGAAAGAACTGAAAACAATTGTTCATGATCTCCAACTAGTTTGTACAACTGCAAAAGATGAACTATAGTCCCATTCAACTGGTTTGATTTTCTTTTGGAATTGGATTCATACAACAATGCAGTTTAACAATTAGTGACCTTTATCTTGCACAATAAAAAGTCAGCATACTTTCTGGAAATGCTCTCTTTTTCACAGAAAATTAGTATTGTTGTTAATCCATGTAACTGTTTACTTATTTACATGTTAATATAATAATCAGGTCCTCTACATTCAGAACTTCCTGGATGTTCATTCACTGTTCCACTGTAATCAAAATCAACTGCAGCTTCAGGTAGCACTTTCTGGCATCGCTTTAGTAGACATCATTGTTTAAGAAAGAGAAAAAAGCACTGTGTTAAACAGAGGTTTTCTTGTCCAAGCAGGTGTATTCATTATTCCAGGTTGGAAAGACTTGCTCAAAGGTCTCAGGTTTACCAGCTTCACATGCATTCAGAGTGAAAAGCCTGAATGTAGAGCAAACGCAAATAACCTTTTTTCATTTCTCCTGGAAGCTTCTAGCACCAATATCCTTTGTTGGCTCTTCGTGCATTGTATTCTCTCACGCTGAAAAAATCCTCCATAACTCATCAGTGGTGTTCAGGGACAAGGCAGCCACCGATTATCAAAATATCATTCACCTTCTTCACAGTCTTCTCTTCTTTCACTTCTTTGTACTGTTAATAGGATGAGGAGAATCAGGGCTATTTACAGGACATTTATTTGTATTACTTACTCATCTCAAATTCTTTTGGTTTGAATACGGTCTCTAGAATTAAAAGGCTGAATGACTCCACATCACTGAAATCAGCATCCCTTATACAATGTCCTGCAGCAAACAATTAACATGGCCACCACCACACCTACCGTGGCCTTTAGCTAACCATGTTCTACTGTATTTTCTTCTTTAATCAAAGTTTTGACATGCAGAAGTTATTTTCAGCAGCTCTACCTTTAGGCCTGCAAATGAAACATCGTGTGGTGCAGACATGTTCAGCAGCATCTCTAGTGATGATGGGTCATGGTACAAGAGCTAAGTGACAAACAATTGCATATAATCAATCTTATCTATATTAAACAGTTACCTGGCAGCATTTCCTTAGCTGACAAGCAGAATTACATCTCTTCAGAGTCCTTTGCTCTGCTTTAAGTCATTTCATAGTGTTGACTTTTCAGACAGAGAAAAATGCCATCACCTTGGCACAATTCACAGCAAGTTTGTAACTCAAAATTAAAGGAGTCATTTTCTTGGCTACCCCAGGCTGCGTGATACAAGCACTGTGCACAAAAGATATTAGACCTGGAACTCGAACATATCTGTTTGCTTCTTGGCCAGTTTAGCAACTTCTTCTCTTATTGCCTTTACAAGGGCAGCTGTAGAAATGTTGGTGAGAGGAGCGTCAGACTGGTCATTTTCTGTCAGGCTCTGCTGAGAAGCTGCGGTGGAAGGCAAAGGAGCTTGTTCCAGGCTGGGATGCATGCTCGCTTGCTGGCTGTATTGGCGAGGAAGTCGCGAAGGAGAATTATGTTGGTAGCGGGGCCTTGGGTAAGCCTCGATGTATCCAGGTAGTGGTACCTGTAGAGCATTGTAATTATACAACATTATACACAACAGTTGATCCATAGTGCCACCTGCCAGGTAACACAAACCTCCCCAGGGCAGAATAAGATGTAAGACAGAGGACCATACAAAGAGAACGTAAACCTCATACTCCTAAGCATCTGTTTACAAATGTCTATCTTGGCATGTGCCATTTATGCTCATATGTCAATGTACCAGGTACTCAACTCCCCAGACTGTGGCAGCAAAAACACTGAGCAGGGGAAACACTGCATGTCCTAACTTGTCATCACTGCAAAAAGCCTAAGGGAGAAGGCTTTTCTGAAAGTCTGTCCTCTGCTTACTATTCCTCCTAAACATTTCAGTTTTTAAAAGACAGCACCGCTATGTTTCAGGACACTGAAAAGCCTAGAACAGAAAAGTAGAGTTTGCTGATTTGCAGCCACTGTCTAATCCAAGTCAGCCAAGTCTCCAGATTTACTGTTCCTAACAAAAACTCACTAGATCCAGACAACATGGATAAGCTCAGGTATGCCAATCTGGAAACTCAGCACTGAAAAGGAGTTTGACTTCTCAGAAGTGTCAGGATTTCTGGCCACATTTAACAGAATTACGTGGGGGATTCACAATTTTACTCTGTTGTAACTTCACTGATTTCAGCCCCACGTTACACTGGCTAAAACTAAAATAATAACATAGGCCCTTTAGTCAATGTGAGAGATTAAATTTCCTTCACAAATCCATGAACCATGATACCAGTCTTTATAGTCCTCAGAAGTTTTTAATGCATCAAGTAAAAATAGTATTTATTTATGTTTGGCAGAAGTCTATAAAACAGGAATCTACAGCCCTTCATTTTGAAGAAGGCTTTATGATGTTACAGAAGGCAACCCATAACTTACCACTAGGACAAGATAACTTCTTCTTGAGAAAAAGCTTACCAGCTGATCATTCTAGTCCATGCCAATGACAAGTAAGGGAAGTTCAGGGATGTTTTTTTATGAACTGCATGACTCAGAAAACTACATTTATCTACACTATACTCAGAATACTATACTTTGTTAACTGATAAGTTTCCACAATGTTTAATTACTAAAAAGTTAACTTTGTAGTTCTTTTTGCTTTAAATGGGAAAACCACATGTGTTTTTATCTTACAAATGCATTAAGGTTTTATATAAGCATGTTATACAAGTGGCCAGGCAGATGTCTCGGCTAATTCTTGGATTTCAGTCAGGCTGAGGTGTAAGGTGCTTCACCCACAGGACCTAAGGCTTTGGTGCATATGCCAGAAGCAGAATTTCAGAATTTTAGGTGTCTGCAAGCAGATTGAAATGTCAAACTGTGACACATCTCCCAGTCCTATATACCTTCTGGGGAACAGGGGACCTCAGCATGGACTTCAGAATGACAGCTTTGGAATTTTGCTTACCTTGCATTTTGGCTCTGGCCCTGGGAGAGTTTAAGAACCCCTTGGGTGCTTTTGAAAATCTTGCCACTTCAGGCATCTAAGAGCCTATGAAAACCTGACCACCAGGATTTACGCATGCTCTATATAATCTTGGATATCCATCAAGTGATGAAGAGAATGTCAAACACGTTCAGTATGGTGTGATGAGACAAACATAGGAAGCAGGCATGATGCGAAAGTGATCATTAAATGCAGTTGCCTCTGTTTAGTTTACAATAGATTATTCAAAAGTAACATTTTAGTAGCACAACATGTGAACACACCACTAGAGGTCACCAAGTTACTACTTTCACTAAGCAGCCTCTAGCAATTTGGAAAATAAATGCTTTGTCGAATACAGTTCCTTTCTCCCACAAAACTTAGTGCTTCAATGCTTACCATTTAACTGAGAAAATAATACATAACAGTAAATCAAGCTTATAAGATAAGTCTTTGTTGTCAAATCTCCTGTTTCCTATGTCCCCTTGTTTACAGTCCAGCTAGGGGAAACACATGAAAAGCAAAGAATTTCAATTTTTCAGCTTATAGCTATTAAGCCTCTGTTCTTACTAATTGTCAGGAAAACCTTGGAAGAATGATCGAGCTATAATCTAGAGGCTCAGAAACCAGGAAGCATCCAGAAACTCAAACTGTGACTATTACTTTAGATCTTTATTTTTTGCAGTTTTATTGTTTTTACATTTTTTCCTCTTCTGCAAGGTCACAAGAGGGCTGAAAGTCTGAGTAACAAGAAGTTGTTAAAGCTCTGTAATGGGCAAGCGAAGTTAAAAGGAATATTTGTTTCCTTTGAATTCTATGTTGCCTCAGTTATTTTTCAGACAGCTTCTCGCATCCCTCTCCATTCCCCTGCATACAGTCCACTGGCACTAACTGCTCTTCCCACCTCTTTCCCTGAAGACAGGGAAACCCACAACAGGGTTACACTCTTCTTCCACAAGAAGGAACTGGGGGCTGGAGACTTGCTTTCCATTTTTGTCCAGTTTGTTTTCAGTCTCCCCTTTTGACAAGCGATATCTGATTCTTTCTTCATGGGACTGCAGCCAAGGAGTGGGGATACATAAGAGGAAAAGAATGGAAGACAAGTAAAATACTTTTCCTCATTTGTTTTGTGGGGTTTTTTTCTTGTTAAAGAAAAAGTTTAAAATGATTGCTCAGATTCAATGGGCCTCCTGGATTTAAAATGTCAGTAGGGTTAAAAACAAAAAAAAAACCCCACCAAACCAAAACAAACAAGGAAAAAAAAGGAAAATATAAAGGTTTTCCATGCTTTAAAGGGCAGCTCTGGGAAGGCAGCCTGTACGACAGCATCACAAGCTTCCAGGTGTCAGGGGCACATCAGCTGATGTGCTCAGCTTACAGATGAACATACTTCTTTTTTCTTGACCGTTCAGCCTACAAATGCAGACTTGCATCTGACAGTCAAACTGAATCATTTTCCTCACAGGCATCGGGAGCAGTAATAAAGATTTGGCAACAAAGAGCTGCTACCAGGAACATTTGTATGACCGTGTTGTCTCTTGCTTCGCTGCTCAAAGCCAACTATTAGACTAACTGCAATTCACTAAAATATTCTGTTGATGATATGCACAAGGAAATAGAATCCATCTCCCAGTTTGTTTAGCTGAATTGGTTCTGCATAAATACCAGATGTAAGCTCAAGCAGCAGAACTGATTTTTTTTTTTTTTCTCCTAGTGGAAAAAGCACCCTAAATTTTAGAAATTGTTTCAAACATTATAAACTCCTGCAATTCATTTTAGCATGTCTCAACTTTATTTATTTGAAATGTAGGTATACTTTGGGCTGCAAATTACATCTGTCCCAGACTAGGATTGTGCAATTTATTATTTAATTTATGATCTGTCACTGCAGCCAGAAGGAGGACTCAAAACACTGCCAGGAGCTACGATTCGGGAGCCGGGCTGTCTTGAGAGAAGCCTCCAGGAGAGAAGGATGCTCCCCACCTTCCAAACAGCACAAAGCCACCTTGGGAGGCAGCATCACCTACTCCTGCCACATGCCTATCCAAATATTTAATCTGTCTTGGGAAGGAAAAACAGTCCCTAATTCACCAGTTTTGAATGGATGCCAGCCACTAACCTAATGAATGATTTCACTCTCTAAAGACCTTGCTTACAGTTCATGGGATGGACAGCTGAAGTATCTATGCCCTCTCACATAGCTTTTCACTACTAGAGATTATTCCCATTCAAGGAAGAATTATCCCGCTCAGATTCTTTGCTGATCACTTAGCATTGCTTAAAACACCTCCTGTGCAAATCACAGAAAAATATATGTATTTAGAAAAGCAAGGATGCTTACTGAGTCTGCCCACTGCCCTGGTAATTCATTCTCTCCAGCATAGGGCATCCAGGCTTGGTTCCTGTATGCGGTGGGCGGTGTTGGGATAAAATAGCCTGTGAAACCAGGTCGGTTTGCTGCTGGTATGGCAAACACTGCTGGTACGGTACTTCCTATTAAGAAAGAGAGTAGATATAATTAATAGCTGACATTTTCAGTTATAAATTAAAAGACAGTGCCTCTCAAGTAACTGGCCTCTCCCACCATCTGACTAGAACATCTCTATAATGCTGGGAAATGCTGGAGAAGGCAAGATTGGCAGTTGTCTGTATAATCATGCACAGCCTTCAGATAAAGATATGAGGGCTTAGTCCTTAGGACTTGATCCTTGTAACAACTGATCTTCATCAAA
The DNA here is from genome assembly GCF_013368605.1 of Nyctibius grandis. Taxonomy (NCBI): domain Eukaryota; kingdom Metazoa; phylum Chordata; class Aves; order Nyctibiiformes; family Nyctibiidae; genus Nyctibius; species Nyctibius grandis. The sequence goes on along the minus strand of NC_090661.1, from coordinate 9,100,129 downwards.
ACTTTGAATCATTAGAAAAAAAATGCTTTTCTTTTTTCCTCTTACATTTGCTTCCTTGTATTCAATTTTTAGCTGTTGTTACCTTGGGTTTCAGAGCAACACACCTTTCTTTTCAACAGCAGGTTATAAAGCATTGAGTTTACACAGTAACTATCTTAGTATCTCTAGGCATAAAACCTACAAAAATGAGTGATGTATTTAAAAGGTGGTAATCTCAACAACCCTATCATAAAACTTCAATGCTTCCAATAAAAAATACCAAGGCTCTACCTGCTCAATTCCTCTCCCAGGAACAGTCTATGTCTGCAATAAATTATGCAGCTACGACTTATGTAAGTATTTCCAAGGAAACTTGTTGACACCAAATCTGTTTTATCACATCTTGAGCAAGATGTATGCATAGGGATGTCCAGGAAGCCTTCTACTAAAATCCCGCTATCACACTCCAAGTTGGGTGGGAGAAACCAACTTCCTAGTATGAGGTTCCACCAAATCTCTGGATATGGTTACATCTGCTCTTTCGGGTAGGGTTTATTCCTGGGGCTCACAGACATGCATAGAACAACGTTGTTCTTATTGCAATTATGCAGGTTATCCACAGGATATAACTAGACTGTTTGGAAGACCAGCGTCTTCTCACATGCTCCCACTATTTCCCTTGAGAGATGTCATCATAACTCCATGTATTTGCCAAGTTTAGAATAAAACACAAACAACTTGCTTGTCCAGTAAGACTTCCTTCCTCTGGTGTCTATTTATATGCAAAGACAGATACCAGCAGTGTACCACTGCTACACTAACATCATAAAATCCTCATTCCTAAATCCTGAATGGGAAAGCTCTGTATCATCTTTATCATATAGTAAACAAAGCATGTAGATGGTGTGATTTGAGTACTCAGTTATACTACATGGACATGTATTTGCAGATTCACAGAATATAGGAAAAATAACATAATTTATGTGAAAGCAGAAGAGCCAGTAAACCCCGTAAGAACACAATAAAGTACCACTCAAGCATTTTGAGTGAGGAAGTACAGTAATGTTACATAGATGGGCACTGGCTCTGTAGTAGAGTCAATGCAGAGAAAATACAATTCCTCTCCCCTCCAACTGCACATCAGTCGAATATTGCCACTAATTGCCCTCAGTAGGTATGATACTACTGGGTAAGAGATGCCGACAAAATGGCAAGACATGGGCATTCCCCTGAACTTCATAAAGAGAATAATGGATAGAGATTAGCATCATTTACTGGCTGCTTCAAGTATCTGCTCCCCAGAATGGAACTTACAGCCCTGGCACATCCTCACTCCTGAACACTCTGCAAGAGGGTTTTGTTGCCTACTCTGATAGGTACTGGGAACCCTGCACGGGTACATACGTAGAGATAGAAAGACTCTAACAGTGACACCCATCCCCAAAGCAGTCTCCACAAACCCAGTGATTTATAGGTTCTCAATGACCTCCCATGCAGTCCCAGGCCAGAAGGGCTATGGATGCAATCAGGGTGTGCAAAGAGGAGAAAAATATGTTTTGTAACATAATTCTCTCCAGAGCAGAAACTTATCATCTATTTCAACACTATCTCAAAAAAAATTGGAAGCAAAATGAGGGATATGTCATTCAGAATATGGACTAAAAACTTTAATGTTATGCTTTACATTTACACAGTGATTTCTACTGTTAGGGACTAAGTCCTAGCTTTCATTTTGACATTGGGTTGTAGGTGAGAAGGCACTATGTCAGGGAGGATGCTGGAGTCACCCAGCCTTCAGAGAAGTAGTCACAGTGGAATTGCTGTGGACCAGTGGGATCTACAATGTATGACTACACGACAGGTGTCCACAGGGTATCTCACAGGACCTCTATCCCAATTCCTCCAGCCCCTTCATTTGGAAGGAGGTGGGCTAAGAGAAGAGGTGTGGGCGATCTTTTTTCTTCCCAGGTCACAGACAGCACAAGGGTTGTTAAAGGGATTAGCAAGGCTGGAAATAAGTATTCTTTGGACATGTACAGACAAGAAAGTGCTGCTCCTGTAGATGACACATGGCTTCCACATGAAAGTGCTCTTTTAATTTAACCACAGCAAAATGAGCTACTATTCAAAATGAACAGTCAGCTGATGTAATACTTTATCCCATTCTTACATCATTATCTTAAGGTGATGTTGATGGGCTGCATGAGCCGACTTTAGGCTGTTTCATGCCAAATCAGCACTTGCAGCAATGTTCCTTCATCTATTGAGGCAATAAAAAATTATTTTCCTATCAGAACGTTATAAATCCTTGTTTGCATTACAGTTGCATGTTTCTCACAACTCTCCTTGTCTTTCCCTGTATTATAGCCATTTGTATCATCTATCATATATGAAAGCTCCCTCCTACTACCCCCAGAATAATTCTGACAAACTCCACAAGGCACACAGAGGTCACACTTTATCTCTTCTGAAATGCAGCCACCCTTCAGCAGTAGCACAACATACCTGTTTTCAACATACAGCAATAAAATCTCCACATCACTGGAAATTATAAAAAAAGTATATCACAGAGAACATGTTACTGCAGACATGAAGAAAGAGCTCTTGGTAGCATGGCGTATTTTATAGCTTGAAACACTTTAAAGTGAAAGGGCGAGCATCTGCTCTTTTCAGATTCACATGCACGATTTGCAGAAGGTATGACAAGAAGTGAGAATAGAATGGATCCTTCAAACCTACTGTATTTAATTAATTGACAACATATTTGCATATCCACATTATTCTTCCCAGTAGATGTCGAATAAAATGCAGATAACTATCACTTCTGACTAAGCTAAGAAAGAAATTTTTCTCGCAGATTAACAGAGCAATGTCTAATAAACCTACCAATTTCAAAACTTTGAACTGACAATGCAAAATGTTTTTGAATCTTGTAAGCTCTTTTCTATAGCTCTTCAAGAGAACAGATTTTGCCAATGAGAAGCTACGTTCAGTATTTTCCCAGCTAAGTGTTATCCAGATACCATCAAAACAATATATCAGCTTAATCTCATGATTAAATCAATTCAGTCATAAACAAAATTCATATCAAAAGGTCCAGGAACTCACTAGGCCTTTAAAATGGTGACACTTAGATGCAAAACAAGTTCTGCAATTGAGCAGAAACTACCTTCTCCAAAACAGGAGACCATCTGGTGTATTACTGCTGGATCTTATCTTCAGAAATGACCATTTCCTGGTGCTTCTGCAGGATGAGTAGTATTTTACGATGCAGCTCAGGCTGCATTTACAAAGGGGCAATCTTTTGTAGGTCTCCTTCAGTTGCACCAGAAAAAAACCACACCTAATACAGTCTTTCTTCAAATAATCACCTGTATTTGCTATATCCCGTACATTCATTTATATGCAAAATAAATTATACGGCTCTCAAAGCTGCAAGTTGGGTCTGCACTATTTTTTCACCTGAGTGAAAAGCTGCTTGATCAAGTGGACCAACAGACATCGGAGCTCTTGAACCAGGTGCAAAAGATGCCTGATCATGATGCTGGGCCTGATCTGCCCCACTGGACTCAGGTATTCTCACTTTACTGCCAATATCTGATGTAGACCTGTGCATTAAGAAAGAAAAAAATAGAAACTTTTGTCATTCTGACTGACAGACGAGGTTCATAGCCACATCAGCTACATTATGACAAGCCAGCTAGGAATGAGCTATCTGATTTTGCTCTGGCATGACAGAAGTTTGGAGAACAACCAGAGAACCATAAGTCTGGAGAAGTCTGAGAACAACTTCTTTAGCCTGGTCACTGCTTTGCCAAAGCATGTTATTACCACTGCATAGAGCCTTTGCTTGCTGCTTCACACACATGCCCGTGACATGCAACACAAAAACCAGGGCTTTACCGTTGTTCATCAACACAAGACTATAGACAATACCATATTACTACAGTATATATGACCTGGTATCATATAGTAGGAGACTACTATGGTAAGTAACATTAACTGCACTCGGGAAGCACTAACATCTTTTGAAACTGCGTGTTCCAGTTGCTTTAGAGCTAAAATGTAATAGATGAACAAGAATTATGTCAACAGACAGTGTCCATATCCTGAATATTTGGACACAGTTACAATATCATTAGCAGCCATTCAGAAAAGTTTCCTTTGGCCTCGGCACTCCGCATCAACTCTCAACAGGCCTGCGGTGCCTCCAATTGCAGTTGGCACCCGGCAGTACTTAACAGCACAACAGTGAAGGCTAAACGAGTTCATCCACCACAGAAGTGTAAAAATTCCTTGAAGTGCAGTTTTTAGAGTGCCTTACTGTGAGGAAGAGACAAAACGTATGCACTGAGCTAAAGCAGTCAGGCTTTTGCATGTATTTGGCTACAGAAATGCAGGTATGAGATATCTGAAAGCTAGGCAGAAATCCCTGGACCCAAGGTTCTAAGAAATATCTTACAATTCATCCATATCATGTTGCAAGTCCTTACAATAGAGAAGGGAGGGGAGAATTGCAGCGTGAATTATCTACCACACATCTGCAATACAATATACCATTATGCAAGTTGAGGCAAAGAATATTTTAAACGAAATCATAGCCTGGATTTCCTGATTTTATTGAAACTGATTAGCTAGGAGAAGAGAAAATTCATTGTTATTCCTTTCCTCTTCATGTTAAAATGAAACAAAACCAACATGTTTCTAATTTCATGAACGTGTCTTTATAAGTGCCTTGTAAGTGGTTTGTGAGTGCCACTTCAAGGTTTGCCCCAGTTCTTATTACAACGGCAGTTTTTAGAGATCATACCTAAAATAAAACAACAGATAAATACCTCCTGAGAGACGCAACAGCCACAGGACCTGTTCTGGGAGGGACAGGAGGAGGAGGAGAACCCATTACCATCTCAGGAAGCTGAGAAAATCTGTACGCCTGTAAGGGAGAAGAAGAAATCTTTTCTGAAACACCAATAGATCAATAGATCTTAGTCAAATTAAAACCCAAAAGAACGTCAGAAATTAAATACCTGCTTCGAGTGCTGGCCAACAGGAAGTTAACTTTTTGTGGCATCAACGGTAATTGCATTTTATTTGATAATTTACAATGCTTGAGTGATTTTAGGATGTGGAATAAAACATGAACAAATTAGTTCAGAGCCAAGATGAAGTCTAATTAACATAAAACAGTAAACACTGTCTCTGTGACATTTGTGACTCAACAGCTGCTTTGGACCCACAGGAAAAAGATCTCAGTATTTTCACTTCCTCCAGAAACAAAGTATTTTTAAGATTCAGAATGCATGCTCAGAGCAACAGCTAGTGCAGTGAAGCTGCCTGTGAGCAATGCATATTTCAACCTCCTCCTTTCAGCCTTGAAGAGATGAAAAGAAAATTCTTCACAAAAACCCCAAGCTCTGTAACTTTCTAAAGCAATAACGAAGGTCTCAGTTCTGAAAAAGTAGAGTAATTCAGAGGAACGCAGGACCAGCCCACTAAGTCACAAAATTAAGCATCTTGCCTGTAGCAATTCTGAATTTCATCACTAATACATGTGAACGACAAGTAATTGTGTGCATGAAACCCTTGGCATCCAAGAAGTGATGTGTACAACAATTTCTCTTCTAAATTCTTTGTATTACTATAGATTGAAAGTAATAATTATGCTAAATATGCTTAAATACAGAGGGATGATATCTCTCTAACTTCCTCAACACATTATGGTTTTGTTTTGGTTTGGGTTTTTTGTTGTGTTTTTTTTTTTTTAATTATGCTTTTATTGACAATGCTTCAGAGCAATGAGGATTAAAGATAAGATCGGAGCAATACCAAATAACAAATTATGGGTAGGCTATCCAGTATCAAGACATAGGCATTTTGACAAAAAATAGAGTTCAAAGTCCAATGGGGAGACTTTGGCCCTCTGAAGGAAAGGTATCTGGTTTAGCCAGAGAAGCTCCCTCCACAAACAGCAGAAAAAGCTACAAACACGTTACCATGGGATGAGTCACTCTCCATCTCCTGCCTGTAGAAAGAGCCTACAGGATTTACACGATTAGCTCAGACTTAACACCTACATTTAGGTTTGAATTTGGCAATATAAATCCCACACTAAATATCAAAAACCACTATCTTTCAGTAATCATCTTTAAAAATTACACATTTAGACAGTGTTCCAATACCTTCTTTCCCAAATAGCTGCAAAACTGGGTTAATACAGAGGAAGGGTAACTGATCAAATACTGACTTTTGATGTCAGTGTCTCTAAGGGAAAAGCAATACAGACCAAGCATCTTTCTCCCGCCTCTCACTGACACCCCTTTTAAAGCAGGGTAGAGTCCCTCAAAGGCATGCCTATGAAAATCATTTTTCCTTTCATGCCACCTACAAAGTCTCCTAATATTTACTTTCACCATGCTACAATGATATTTAAAGTATTTCTACATTTAGGTGGAAAAAAATCCAAAAAGGCGATGGTACATTTCCTAGCCAGGAGTTGGAAATACTGATTTTTAATGAAAGAACTGTGTAGAAAAAACAAATGCTATTGGCATCAAAGAAAACCTCAGATTTCTCCTAATAGCGCTGGACTTGTAATGGTCTGCAGTGCCTCTTCTGCATCTGAAAAGCTGCAGTGCTCTCACAGGCTGAACCAAATGCTTCCCTCTGGCTCCACAAGCCTTTCATCCCACATCTTGCTCTCAGCATACATTTGTACCAGGCATCCCACATCTTGCTCTCAGCATACATTTGTACCAAGTACAAAATTCTTTTTTCTCCCCCCTATTTTAAAGGAACAGCACATGAGCTAATGTTTCAGAGTGGTGAGTGACTCCAGATACTGGTTGAATATAACAGGGCAGACAGAGACACGGAGGTAGATTTGGGGTTTCTCTCATGTGTTAGTGGATATGATTTGGAATATGGACATCCAAGGAGGCATTTTAAGGGATCACAAAGAACAGTTCATAAATATGCTGCAACTTGCACTGAAAATTTCTGGGGAAAAAAGTAAGATAGAAAATCAAAGCACTTATTTTGCTGCTTACATAGGAGATGAACAATTTTGAGTGAGTGGCAATTTTTTGCTAATGGTTGGGCAGAGGGAATCCTGTTAAGGTGAAAAATCCTGTTAGATGATCTGCTACACCATGCTGAGGAACAGTCTGTCCTGGGGGACAGCAGTCAGTCGTTTGTGCTGAGCTTCCACTGACACCAAAATGGTTACGAGAGGGAACTCCAATAAAAGTTGTACAATTTTCCAATGGGTTGGGGCATTAGTGTTTTCCTGCATGCAACACACAAATGGAAAAAAATGTTCAGAGGCTAAACTACACCAAAGTTTTACTACAGAGGCCTGTCTATTATAGATTTAGACAAGCCCTTAGGTTTTAGGCTAACTGGCGTGATTGTAGAAATAAAATGACTTCACTGAAATCCATACACTGTTGTAAAACCAATGGGGAAAAAAAAACCCACAACAGCTGATTTCACAGAAAATTTGAGGCTATTTGAGAAAGATGAGGACTTGTATAATACAAAGGCTACAACAATCACTGGCAGAAGTAATCAAATGTGAGATTCAGGACAGGATGCACAGGTAGGACTGCAGACCCCACACCACCCTTTCAGGAAGAAATGCCAGTGAAGGAGTCTGTTGTGGCTAAAACACTGACAATTTAAAAAGCAAACCAGTGAAGAATTGTAAAAAGTAATAAGTGCAGTTTATAGCAGAGAAACTTCAGCCTTTGTGCCAAGGTGACATACAACACAACCCTCTGGAAGATGAAGTCCAGCCACCAGCAGACATCTGCACCAGTGTCTTCTACAACCCACAAAAGTCTAAGGTACTGCCTGTCACGATGCAGAAAAGTTAAATCAGCATGCAATAACTAAAGTCTAAAGGAGAAACTTTGCAGTTAGCTTTAAGGCTACATTTCCCTGGTTGCTGTATTAGAATATTTTTACCACTTCCAACTTACAGATGTATTTGTCTTGGGTGAAATTATTCAATGTTGCCTTCTAATTACAGAAATATCCATCGCCTTACATCTCATCATAGGAATTAAAAGGGCAGTGTCTTTGTTTACTTATTGAATGATTTAACTAATTTGATTATTAAATTGCAATCCAGGAATAACGCAAACTTACTGATTTCGGTTGGATTTGGTTTTGCTTTGCTAGTTGTCCTGTTTTATATTTAGTTTAGTAACTGTTATTGAAAGTAGCTGAACTTTAGTAAAATACTCTCAGTTTACCTCTGTGAAATGAAGAGAAGCTCTGAGGAGTGGGATATATTACCAGTCGCTGAGCCTGCAAATCTGTCCATCAGTGGCTGTTGTATAGTGCTAGGTCTCGCCTTGGGACCCAGAGTTCTGTTACTCTCACTCCTCTTTCCAGAGCACTGAAGAGGAGAGATGGGAACTGGTCCAGCTTTGTAATAAAGAGTTGTTTTTTCCCTGGCTGTAGCTCTCTGCTCAACTCAGCTGAGCAAATTTCCAAAGCAATAATGTGAGCTGCCGAGGCACAATGCTGGTGGTCGGGCTTGTGTTATACACTCGACACTATAACTCCATCCTCCAGCCGTAGTATACCAGCTAGATGCCAAGGACACAACCGAGTGTTGCTCATCCTGGTTTTGGAGGCTCCAGAACAACACTAAGAGTTTGCATTTTACTAGTTTTTCCCTGCCAGGAGAAGACACGAGCACCATATGAAGGAATCCTGTTATGACAGGTCGCCCATGGGCAATTTGGCAAACAGGTATTCCTTCACAAGAGCTACAGATAATTTAGGTATTCATGTTAGCACATAAAAAAAACACAGAAGGCCTCAAAAGGGAAAAGAAAAAGGAAAAGGAAAAAGAAGATGCATGCACACTCTGGAGAGATACACAACTGTTTGATGGTGAGACTAGCCAAGAAGTTGACTGCAAAAAATCAAAGATCCATAAATTGGAGGAGAACCAAAGAAATGTAGATCTGAAGAGTGGTTCTGGTCCCCTGAAACCGTATGGCACAAATACTTAGGAACAGAGGCAAAAACTGAGATGGGGATTTGCATGCAGATTTTTGCTGGTTTCCCTCAATCCATTTACTATTTATGCTTTATAAAGGTAGAGCATGTCTGTGCTAGAAATCTTATGCAGCACTTGTATCACCTATGAAATGCCTTTGCATTAGGTTTCATAAAACCTAAAGGTACATTCAAGTTACTGGAAAGTTTGTGGAATCTTGTAAAAAGTTTAGAATCTAATGTAACTGGACTTCAAAGAGTCACATCTCAGAAGAGAGTGATGGGCTGAAGATCTTTATACTTGTATTGCATCTAGAGACCCAACAGTAAAGCCAATGTCTGCATTTGTTCCATCTAAGCGGCAAAATGCTCTTGAATACAGATTTTTAATTATAATAGCATTGTTAATGTTGACTTCAGTTGCCACCAATAACCGAATTTTAAGGGCAAAAATAAATAATTCTTGCTTTGCAAAGGTAACATCCTCTCTCGTATAACAAACATCCCAGTGCTCAGGTACCTCTCATCCTGGAGAGGATGCTGGAGGCTGCTCACTCACCCCTCAGCTCACTGAGCCTGGACACCTTCTCTACGTCAGCCAACCCACTCCCAAGTGCTCCCCTTCGCAGCATCTCCCCCAGAGCTGCTGAACAGGGGTATCCCAGGCAGGCAAACAGGTGCTGAGATGCTGAGAGCAGTAATTCTACCCACAAGTCACTTTCCACACACATCTCAGTTGGATACTTTTCAATTCCAATCCTCCATTCTCATTTCAGAACAAACCAGTAAATGGCTTAGGTAAAGTACCGCTCGTATTCATGAAACTGATGCACAGAAAACTATGAATTAACAGCCCTTATCCAAACTCCAGTAGCCTACGACTATCCTCATCTGTGGCGACCAGTTATCTTCAGGGAACTTTTTAACACTATCTTCAAAAGTCCACAAAGATAAGCAAATGCTTAAAGGTCCTAAACATGCAGATGATTTAGACAAGTAATGAGTCTTGGAAAGAAAACAGTGAAGCATTCATCAAAAAAGTATGGCTATTACATTTTTTAAAACCTGTCTCCACATAATATTTTCAATTTCATTTTAGAAAGACTCTCTGAAGTGTCAAAGCAATTTGACTACCCATTAGCTCTCTCTTAATCTTATAATCGAATTCTAACCATAAAATATGATTATATGCTGTATGAAGTTCATCAGACCAGTTTCAAAGAGCGAGAAATAACATTTAGTGTGATGTAAATAGCACCAGTCCAAACCTTTGCAGGCAGTGCCATTGGCTTTCAAATATGTTCAGAATAGTTCAGAAGCAGCATCCCTTAATGTATTTTTTTATTGTCATGGAAGGAAGTCACAGCAATAATTATTTTGAACTGAGGACATTTTTCTGCATTATCCGCTTATTCTAGACAGAGTAAGGGACTCAATTTGAAATGCATTCTTTCAAAAAAATACCCATTTCCGACCAAAAAGAAGACTTAAAATGAACAACTTTTCACACCCATATTGATAGGTGGGCTATTTCTCATCTGAGGGCAATCATCTGCAGTTTAGATTTGTACCTGACGTGTAAGAGGGAAAATATTTTGTTGAGATTCACAATACCATATGTGGGAATTTTGGGTAGTTTCACATGTCAAGGATGTCCACAGTACTACTGCAACTGCTGTCTTGATACCTACAAAATTCAATTAACAATTTCCACCTATAGATTTAAGTTCTTAATTCATTTATTACTTCTGCGAGGTCAGGACACATAGGCTGCAATTTGAGGCTAAAAAATGAGGGATAAAGAGTGACTTACGTAAGGTCAACCAAGAAAGCTGTGGAATTAAACCACGTCTGGAGTCCCAAGTCAATAGCTATAACTGCAGGATTGTCAATAACAGCCCACATTTCAGGTCACTGATTTAATAATCACTTGGTTCACTCTCTTGTAATGATAGTCTTCAGTGAGGGACCTCATGCAGCTACATACATAGCTGTTTTACAAAACCAGATTGCATCCTAATGTGCATTCAGTGAATAGGAGACATGCAAACAAGTTCTTGATCTGTTGAACAGCCTGAAGCTTAGTGCAGCCCATTCTTTCAAGCGCAATTTAGACAAGACAACCTCACTGCTAAAATAGATACTGAGTCGTCTTGCAAGAGATGGGTATGGGTAAGTATACATATACACATACACCCCACTACCCATACTTATTTACTGTAAGCATGGCTTTACATCTGGTTTTAAGCATGTAAACAGGGCTACTTCTTTAAAAAATGTGTCTCAGAGTAGAAATATCTTTATGATATTACAGTATACTAAAGAGAAGTTTCACTTACTGGTCTTGGTAAACTGTACTGATACATTTCTGGTCTGTATGTGGGTACCCACTGTACCCCTCCTCTAGGTCGGGTCATGGTACCAGGAGCACTGGTCACAACCTCCGAGTAGGGCAAGTGCGGCGCTGAGCTGTACGCCTCCTGCCTGCTCTGTCCCCCGTGGCCCGCAGAGGCCAGGCTGAAAGCCTCTTCCAAGAGCATATGCATCTGCTGTCGAACCTCATCAATGGAGGGCTGAGAACTTAAAGTCGAGGTCTCCGAGTGGCCTTTGGCCTGACGGGACCTGGCGTAACTCCGAGGCTCATTGACACGGTCAACATTTGTTTCTTCTATAATTTCAGGCTCAGTCTGTTGGATGGAATAAAAGCACGTATACATAAAAAGCTTTACAAGACAGTATTTGTGCTGCTTCACACAAAACATTCTCAAACACAGATGTTACATATACAAAGTCAGGAATTGTGACAATATAGACGCATGACAAATATTGGAAAGGAGTGATATGATGCAGACGAGTATAATAGCTTTTTATATCCTACATTGTTTATGGCAAAAACTAGCAGGGACATTCTGTAGCAGATTAAATTCTCAATGATTCACTTAAAACCAATTAGAATTAATGTTTAAATTCTTTTCTTAGTTGTTAGTATCAATGGGAGTACAATCGTGCCAGGAGGAGTATGGCTCCCTAAATAGTACCATCACTATGAAGGATCCCTTACAAGGGACCACTTGTTACAGCTACAGGGACTGAAATTCTTTTGTCCATTCTCACATGTTAAGATTTCAGAAGAATTAAAGTTTAGGAGTTTTCCTGAACTTTCTAACCCAGTGAGGGCCACTAACAATGATGCCACAAACTAGGTCCTGTCCTTTGCAGAAAATATCCCGACCCGGACGGGTCATCTTACCTAACCACCGAACAGTAGTTACACAGAAATTTATCCAAAACTAGTGCAGGAACAGTGAGTGAAGCATGTACTCTAACGAGAAGATAACACTCGAGCAGCTTAACTTGAAGAGTTACTTCTAGGGTAATGCCTTCTGTATAGATAAGTACAAACAGAAATCACCCCCCCGATTTTTTTGCCTGTAACTCCAAGAAAGAAAAAAAATCATATTGTAAGAACTTGACAACGAAATACCTAACTTCATCTGTCTTCTCTAAGATTAGTTTTACAGCTTATAGTTTTAAAAAATACATTTCAAACAGGCAACCTGAAAAAGCAACCGATTCCTTATAATTCTTTAACTATAAGTAAAATGCATTTAAGATGCTAGGATAACTGCAATGAATAATCGGATATGTACCTTCTCCTATATATAGCATACAGTTAGAATTGTGTTAGCATTTAAAATAGCCACAAAGAAAAGAATACAACAGGATGTTCTTATTAAAAATTCCAGCACCGTCCTGATAATTTATTTGAGTGCTCTGTAGCTCCCAGTGTGACATACTTTTTTTCCCATGCAAAAGTGTTTTTCTAGATAAGCAACTGTGTCCCCAACCTTTTGCAAGTTATATATGGTCATATGTACTACAGGACAATCATAGTACATATTTCTTCATCTGCAGAGGAAAATATCAAACTGACTTTCTTGTTCTGTTACCAGCCATTCAGAGGAGAATGACTGATGCATGGTTAGCCTAAAAACTGACAACAAATTTAAACAAAATAATTTTTTTCTCTCTTAGCTGTTATAAATATAGCTATATTTTGCACTTAATGAAAACAGCAATAAAAAAGAAAAATTAAGACAATAATTAGTCATTTGCATATTAGAATTTAACCATAGTTTATATGGTTATAGTTATACAGTATATTATCCAAATTAAAACCCACAAACCCAATTTCAGGCTTCCTAAGCGGTATACATATCAGATTGGGGGAGGAACAATGTAACGGCACAAAGTTATCTTGAAGATTTCCTACAAAGTTTTTTAGTTTAACTAAATAGTTTCCCTTCATTTTCTTCCTGCATTTTGATTCCACCGTTATCTGTGTTGTTACAGGGTAGGGTAAATAAAAATGAGGTAAATTTTAGAAGCCTGACTATAAAATGCAATGGTAGTTTGTATGTATAAATGCAGCCAAACAGCCTCTGAAATCATACTGTCCCAACTGGATGATTAATAACCATGGTTCTAGTATTTCCCCATGACTGTAAAAATGTCAGTGAATGGAATCTCACAAGAGATCTATTAGTACCAATGCTGAAATAAATCAAGTTCTGTACTACAACCTCTTGGTGAAGCCATTAGACCTCTACAGAGTGTCTAAAATGTATCATATGAATAAAGGATGCATATTAGCAGGCAACACTAAGTCAGCTTTGATTTATCAATATGAAAGTTGGCACAAAGGTTTTGGAGGAGACTGGTGAGCATTACTTTTCCTCAAGTTTTAAATTCATCCTATATCATTTTCTGATGTACGTCATTCGCTTTCATATCAATTGAAGCACATAAGTATCATAAATAGATGCCATTATACATTAAGATTACCATTATAAAAATCCAGGTATTGTTCATACACAGTTACTATATAATACAAGGAAATGGAATTACATGAAGAAGGAAAAGAAAATCCTGTACTGAGAGACAGTGTTTACACACTTCTGGCATAACTCTGCTGCTGCAACTATATAAGTAAAATTCTTCATGTGAACACTAATCCATAAGCTTTTTGAGGAGCTGAATTAATTCAACTATATCAATAAAATTATACCAGTAAATTCTTTTGTATATTGATCTCTTAGATATGTATAATAAGGTCATTTGTTTTACACCAAAAACAGCCTAAATATTTTCTGCCCTAGTATAAAGCTCATTAGCAGTCTAGAGGTTCCAGACTCCTCCATTATAGCATTTGCTCTACTCACAATTGTCTGTGAACATGTTGGACATAATAAACATGTTAATGAAGTCTCCTTAATCTACTTATGAGGTGAAAGTGATGATACTAAACCCTGTTGGGATTATTTAAAATTGAAAGTTCAATAATAATCCATTTATAAAAGATGCTGTAAAGGCAAATAATATACTCAGAACATCAAACAGTAGAATGTACACTCCAAAAGCTACATATTCTATATGGACAGGTATGTAACTATTCACCTCATATCCTGACTAGTTTTTAGCTCTGAGGAACAGAACCATAATTCAGAGAAATATCACCCAAAAAAATCATTATAGGGAATTAAATATTTTTAGAAAACCACAATTGAAATATAAGGAAGGGGAACCACATTAAAAAAGAAAAATCAATAGTATGGAATGGCAGATTTCTGAGCTCTTACTTCCCTCTCCTATTTAAAGGACAAGGCAAAGTCAGGGCAGATCATAAACTCTCAATATTTGGTTGTGCATATGAGTTCTTAAGGAGTTCTTAAGGAGTTTTCTTCAAGAATCTGGGAAATCTTAGACTCTTTGTTTAAAAAAAAAAAAAAACAAACCCACAAACCTACCATTTATCATGGTTGAGAAGACAAACCTCAACACATAACCTGGGCATTACTGGTAACAGCTCTCATGACTTGAACATAATATGGGCTATTTAATTAATGAATTTTATCATCTGCTTATAAAAGACAAATTTCACCATCTGTCGGTAGAACTTGCTGCTAAATAACATACTGGAAGGAAAATGTTAGCAGGAGTCCAAGAAGGCTGGAACCTTTAGAACGAGAAAGTTGATATAAAAAAATGGTACATGTTACTAGATAAAAAAGAAGGGACACAAGGTTCAGCATACAAACCAGCCCTTTTTCGGAGCCCTTTTTCACCCATTTTCACAGGTCAGATTTACAGGGGTGTTTAGTTGTACCACTGGTGAGATCCATATGAATTCCCTGCATAAATATAGATATAAGTGCACGCCCATGGGTATCCTGGGAGACCAAGGCTGTCAGACGCTCAGCACAGCTCTGAGGAGCCTTGAACAGGAGCGAGGGAAACCAGCCCACGCTGCAAGCTGAGGCTTAGGAACTAGATTTCAATATCTGTCCCATTTTCCCCTGGCATTTTCCTGCTTTCAGACAGGAAATACGTTCAGAGTTAGAAGAGGTGCACTGCACTGAATCTGCAGCACATTGGGCAAAAGGAATTTTACGTAACTTATCAGTAAAAAAAGACCGTGGCACAGACAGCTCGCCCAATTGCAACCTTAAAAGAAAGGTAAAAGCAAACACATGTAATGTGCACAGATCTCGGAGCTGTAATTACTTTTAGGACATTTCAGAATCTGCATAAGCTCATTAAACTACTTTCAAGGTTTTTAACAATTTTTCTTTAAATTATATTTTATATACAGTATACACAATGCATTAAAATATATTTTCAAAATCTTCTGCTAACTACTTATGGCATATTAATTTTGAACTAATAGCAGGAGGCCATGCCTCCTTCATTTCAGAAGATACCACCTATGAAAAATTACCTTTTATTAGCATATCAAAAAAAAAAATCTCTTGCTTTCTTGAAATATATGTTTTTCAGGATACTGAGGGAAGGCTGGCTTGACAATGTTTTTATTATCTAAGAAAGCTCCAATAATAAAAGAAACATTTAAGTGGGGTAAAAAAAAAAAAAAGTATTTTTTTGCAAAACATAAACCCTATTTTAAAAGGTTACACCGTTCTTTTTCCAGGCTAGAGTGGTGTATTCTAATAGAAATACTATAGAAAGCAGTGAACCAGTTATTCCACTTACATGGCACAACATGACTCATGCGATCTGATGGGAAAGTGTCCAAATGCAGGAAATTTTTTAAGAAATCTGACACCTACAGCATGCCCCAAAGAATTCTGAAAAAGACTTAAACCTCCCTGAACACATCCCTTGACCTTGGTACATTCCTTCACCTCGCTAAAAACACACCGCTGGCAGCTGAGAGAGTTGACAATTAAGCCCCGCACAAAATGCTTGTCATCTACAGAGCTTAGAGGATGAATAACCACCAGATGAACTTCCTTATTTTCCAGAATGGTTTAGACCTTTTCCAGGGACTGATCTTCAGGGATGGCTGAGCTACAGCATTTTGTACGCATGGCGAAAGATTGAAAAATTCTACATTACCCCAGTGTGGGGACTATTTTTATCCTCATTCTAGCTGCATGCAGTGTCAGCTTGCACCCAGTGTATGTTCAAGACAACTCATCTGCCTTGTGTTGGCCATGTGAGTTCCTTGGACCGTAAGCCAGCATCCCCTCTGGCTAGTTTTGACATTTACCTATTCAAAACTCTCCCGGTTCTGATGTAGTAAGAGGACAGTATCTGTTCCTAGGGGATTTCCACAAAACAGTGACATCTGGACTTAAGTGAAATTCCCAGAAGCTGGTTGTCCATTCTTCTGAATCAAGAGAGCAGCATCAGGGGTACAGAATAGAGGATTTTAATTGCAATGAAAATAAGCTCAGTATCATTTAAGTGGCTGCATACTTAGAAGTAGTATCTAAATTCAGAATGTAATATTTTGGCAAATAATGAGTTTCAGGGCAAATGTTTTGTTTGCATATCAGACTGCAAAATGATGTACAGCTATAAAGGACATGAAAGAGCCTGTGCTCTGAGTATCCTGAGCCTTTTTCAGGATGCTCAGTGCACCTAATGTACTGTAACATTAAATACCCAGTGGCACTCTGGCTTATCAATAGTTTCCTGGTTTTAGGAGTAATTTAAGACTTTGCTAAGCAAATTTCACTGTGTATATCTGGTAAACTTACGTCATATCCGCTGTTACGGATTCCACGTCTAGGTCTTTCTCGAGTCACTAGAAGATCCATCTCAGTTTCTCCTGGGCTAGGACTGTTCAAAGACTGCCTGCTTCTATATACTGAGCTCTTCATTGGTTGCCTAGAAAACATGGAACAAGAAAACAGTAAAACAAAAAGAAAAAAAAAATGACAGGCATCAGTTTTCAATACTTACCTTTATTCTAAAATGATGAGGTTCATAAAAACGCCACTTTATTGTAGCATATTCTTTCTCTGTATATGGAAGCGCTAGAAATCAGTAACGTTATTAAGAGATCATTAATTTTTTTTACTGTTAAAGAAAATAAAGCTACATAAAAGACATGGACATCCTATCTGGGAGCTTATCAGATGAATTATGTCCCAAGAAGATATCAGAACCCTTTTAACTTCAGTTGATATGATTAAAATTAATAAAAATTAAATAGGTGCTATTATCAAAACATAACAGGACCTCCCACACACTCAGATGGGGAGCGGAGATTGTGGTTGCTGATCCTGAGCAACGAGAGAGAAGCAGAATAATGCTCCACTGAAACAAACGCCCAGCAAAGTGAACGGGAAGAGAGACAGGAGTGGGAGGGAACTGCTTGCAAGATGCTGTTTTTAAACAGCCAGTTTGGTAACCGGCCACAACTTTAGCAGAGAGCTCTGCTCCCTGGGGTTAAACCCTTCCAGCACAGCTCTGAGCAGCGCTGGGGCAAAGGCATCCCTAAGCACTGAGCTTTCATCACTGTGTGCTCAGCAGCAAGGGGAAGCAAACATACTAGAAAGACAGCATGTAACACAGTACCCAAAATAGTCCGTAATCTTTCCAATGGAACCATTTCTTTCCTTGTTATTGGTATTACAAAAACGAATCTAGCATTTCTCTGTACACTACAGAACGTATCTGTACATAAACTCCTCAGGAGTGGTTTTCAAATCGTGATACAGGAATTTCATGCTTCATCAAGCTGCATCTTTTAAAAAGACTACATCTAACCCAAAAAAGTTTAGGAGATGCTATTCTCAGCATATCTGGCCATTAGTTATTTTCTTGCATATCCCAGAGAAGTGATCTTCCCATTGGAGATCAATGACAGATCAAATAATGACATGCCAGTTTCATTTATTAACACAGTAATTACGCTGTTGTTAAAGCCTAATATGAAGTTATCTTTGCCTTATCATGCTGTTCTTCTGCTTTGTGCAACTGTTCCATGCAAAATAATAACAACACAGATTTTGAAGCGAGCTGCTTCTTCAGTGCCTGTGCTTAGGTCAGATGGACCATACCTGTCTGGATACATTGTCCCTTCCTCTGGCACGTGTAGCGATCAGTTCCCAACTAACCCTCACAGATTGACTAGAAACATACACTAATGCCTTATTGTCTTGGGTAGCTAGTACTACCCAAGTGGTAATGTTGTAGTAACATTGTGTGTCCACAACACTATTTTGCTCAGTTATTCCCGAGAAAGTAAAAACATCCTCAGTGTATCGCATTCATCCAAGTACGTTTTTACATTAGACGAGTTCAGAAATCACAAGCATTTTTTGCCCTTCAATCAAATCTTAGCACAAGATTGCTGCTGTGGTTGGGGGTTCAACACAGTGGTGGGATGATTTTGAGGCTCCAGCAAGGGAGGATTACAAAGGCAATAAACATCAGTCAGAGCACAACAGCCTTTCAGCCATGATTGATAAATTTGTGGGAATCAGAGAAGAGCTGAAAGTAGAAATTTGAAAGGAGGCTACTGAAGGGAGAAGACTTGGGTGACTTTTCTGTCATTCTCCTGTGCTTGCCAAGTAATCTGAGAGAAAATGCAATCTTGTGCTAAGATTTGATTGAAGGCCAAAAAAATGCTTGTATTAAAGTTAAGTGAGCCTGTTGCTGAGGGCTCTATTTGAGTTAATAAGTGGGGTAAAAATAAGGTCTCCAGAGTTTGAAGTGTTTGGGACTGATTACAAAGAGATCTAGTACAATGTCTGAGATATTGAAAAGCCTAAGACCATTTCTGCAAGTGACATAAGAGGAAACCATGTTAAGTAGACTTCATTGTTTAACCTCTCAAGAGCCGTCAATGAAATGAAAAGACAACACAGTCCAAATTAATTCACTGATAAGAAGAAATAGTTCTTCAGATATTACAGAGTTGGTTAACAGAACTTCTTCCCTTGACAGATTAGAGCAGCAGAAACTGGTTTGCAGAAATCCAGACAGACAGACATTTACATGATCAGACAGGATAAAAGGTAGGACAAAAAAAAAATACCAGTTTCACACTTCTGATTAAGTACTCAAGCATGTACTTAATTTTAAGGCAACTTTCAGAAACTTCTGTATGACTTTTAATCATAAATCCCCATACACATGTTTGAAAGTCCCAAATGCCCTGCAAAGCAGAACACAAGCAGGGGTTTGGGAATATATTTCCCCTATAAATATAATATTGAATAAATTAAATTGCCTTATCTTGTTTCTTCCAAGACTATACTGTCAGTATTACCAGAAAACATGGGGAACTAGGGAAAATCTTTATGTTGCTATATTAAAGGTCTCTAAAATTTCATACATGTTTTACAATAGGTCCATAAATACTTAGTTGATGCAGTTGTGATATATTTTTAAGGGATTCAAATATACAGCTCTCGAATACATACAGATTCTTGACCTGATTACAAACTATTAAAGAAAAACCCAGAATAGTGCATATCATCAGTAGATTCTTAAAAATTGCCTTGAGATTGCCAATTAGCTCATTTAAGAAAGTTTTACTAATGAGAAAGGAGGTATGAACACTAACAACTGGCATTCAAATGGGTTAGCAAGTGCCTTCTGGGAACACAACTGGAACATTTAAAACATGAATTTCATAGTACAGAAGACTCAAATGCACTAAAAGCACAAAACTGTTTGTTCTTGAACAAATCAAGTTATTTAGTGGTGATGTTTTGTAAATCACTTTTAAATACAATTTAAAACAAATCCAAAATGCAAAGGTAATCTTGAGTAACAATCAACTGCATCTTTTTTTTTTTCTCATACGTTTTGGAAATGCTGTAATAATGTGATTTAAGTTGGTGGAATATACACAAAACAGTAAAGAGTGGAATAGATCTTTTCCCTAGAAACTTTGAAATCTTTGACTTACTCCTAAGTGATATTATTTTTTAAAAAAAAAAAAATCAATTTTTCAGTTTTCAATTGCTGTAAATACGATACAATGATACAAAGCAGAAAAAGTTAGAAATCAAATCTTTTCAATTTTATGCTAACCTAGATTGCTTTAAAAGCAATTTCATTTCATTACAGAAATACAATTCTATTGATTCATTTATCAATAACCGAACCACACATTACCTTGTAGTATTATTCAAGATTTTCCTCTACTAGTATGCCATTTTAGCCATCTTATATTTAAAGAAAAAAAGACAGTAATGCTGTCATGTGTGTTGCAGCATATCAAGTTCAGTTCCAGGTCTTAGTATGGAAGTTTTAGCATAGACTTTGGAATTGGTTTGTTTGCAAACATCTGCAACATCTGTGAAGTTCTCTAAATGCTTTGTGTCTTTACAGAAAGTGCATCAGAAATGGGTCTTCTCTCTCCCTACATAGGGATAGAGACTATACATTTAACAAGGAAATCTGACAGTCAGCCTTTTATGGTTCAGCTACACAAGGAAATAATTTATATCATGTCAGTGATCATTATCTCAAATAGACTCTGACAGGTTTACGCAACGCGTTAGAAAACACGGAAGAAAAAAATGTATTCTGGGACTTTTCAGCACATTGGCACATGAACAAACAAACATCAGTATATTTAACAAAAAGCAGATGGCTAGCATTAAAGCTTCATGTGTAATGTTTCAAACGTTTCCTACATGGCATGTGACACATAATAAATATCCAAAGTAATGCCTCAGTCCTTCACTATAGGTACAGCACACAGTCACGTCAATGTTTCTACTGTTCCATTCATATCTTCTGGACAGACTGCACAGACAGAGCGAGACTCCTGTGTACTGAGGGTTCAGTATCTTACCTTTTCTGTGCACTTAGAGCAATTTATTCCTCCCTCACTGGAAAACCACACAAGGAAATGATGTCCCAGACCCTCCAGCAAGGACGTAATATACAGTTAAGTCAGCATCTTTTTTTCTCTGTTGACCAGTGCAACCCTGGGAAACAGCCCATCAAGGGCCGTATTCCTCAGTCATTTAACTCTGGACCTATAGAAGTTCATCTGATAACAGCTTTTGCCCATATTCTGAGCCAACACTGCTTTTATGAGAGTCTTTTTCATCTCTGTGCCCCAAGGTTAAGTGATGAAGTTGCATAGTGTGCAAAGACTGTGTCACCACTGACACTTTTGATTGCAGTCATGATTTATGCTCATAAGAAAACTTTGGTCTGAACTTCCTAGGAGACGGGTTGCAAGATTGCACCTCCAGGCGTGAGACCATTTCCAGAGGTGCTGTACCTTCAGTATCCCTTTTTCTCTCATGGATCAACTGCTTCTGGTCCCTGATTACAGTAAGAACCGGAGCCCTCGTGAGAGCTGCAATGGCAAACACACTCTCTTATAATCCTTCACATCTCCTCCACCCCTAAGGAAGAGGAATCTGCATACTGTGCAGATTCTCCTCTTTTCAATGTATCAACTTGTGCTTCAGAGAGCACCAGCAACAGAGCAGGTCCACCCACCCACCCACAGCAGGCTCGGGCACAGTCAGCACGTACACTCCCTTCTCATTTCTAAAATGAGCAGATGAATACTACTGGTGTGCCATCATCAAGAGACAGTGAAGTGTTAATCAAACATCAGTATTGTTATACAATACACCAGCTTCACATCACAGATGAGCAAATTATGACTTTATCTGTTAAAGGCACAGGAAGATCGTCAATACCAGGTACACACACATCCTTACAGACACCATCCCTGCAGGACTTACGGAAATACACAGACAATGCACTGGTTGTGTTATCTTATGCCTACTGCAATAGTTATATTCAGATAAAAATAATGACAAAATAACAACACCACTGAACTTTAGAAAAGAATTAATTCAGATGCTAACTTCTTGGCTTAAGTCCACTCTCAGTATTGCCAAAAAAATTACTAACACTTTTTCTATTTACCTTACTTGAAAAACGAGTCACAAAAACTTGCAACAGTCCCTTCCCTGATTTTTATGTCTGTCCATTTCTTTCTTTTTAACCACATTGCAGTTTTACCAGATAACATACTTTCATAAATAATCATGGGTTATAGGAATTTTCTTCATGAAGTAGGGTGGAGCAGCTGACCATACAGCAAACAGCTGGCCATTAAGAACAGCCCCTTTGAGTCCCTACAACCCCTGGACATCGACTTCCCTCCCAGATGAAAAACTGCATATAAAAAATCTCACCTGTTCTTAGGCTCAGCAAATGGAGATGAGATGTCTGCATCTGGATCCAAAATGTGATCCAGTTCTTTCTGGTTTTTTTCATACATCCTTTTTCTCTCTGTCAGCCCCTTGTTGTTATCAACCTGTGGGAAATCATAGTACCCCTTCCTCTTGGCTTTCAAGCGCAGCTTGTTGCGGTAATGTTCGATATCGGACTTCTGCTTCAAAGCCTTATTCACCTAAAAGGCAAAAAGACATTTAAAGGCTGGTGCTGGGCTCGCTACTTCCAGACGGTATTGTCGGAGCGTGTTCGATGTGCTGCATGTGTCATTTTACATAGCGCTTTTTTGTACCACACCGTGCCATCTGTAAGCAGCAAGGAACTGCAAGTGAACAAAGTCGCTGCATTTTTGTGACTCGGCAGATGGTTAAATAATTTTTAGCCTAAGAACTATGTACCATCACAACAGTGACTCAGATAACACCCACTGAAGAAAAACACCGATGATGGTAGCCAATTGTTGTGACCCAGCGCCATGCTGGCTTTTGGGCACCACAGGAAGGACTCACTGATGAAAACTCTTCTAGGGCCCATAAGTATAGAGACATCACCCGTGACTACACAAAACCTTAAATAAGTCATCACTGATGGCTGGGGAAGAATTCTGGCGAAATGTCATCATACGTTCCTCTTATTTATATGCTTCCTTACAAATCTGTTACAGCCCCCTGTCAGAGACAGGATTCTTAAATAAACAGGGGTTTGGTCTGACCTGATACAGGTCAGGTCCCACGGATACTCCTAAGTATTGAGGAAATTTCCCTCCTGCTTCAAATTGTCAGTTACATGAAAATGAGCAATTTTTTTGGGCTTTATGCTTCCAGAGACAAATTCTACAGTCATCTCACAAACTTCAAGAAATGTATGTACAAGAGAGCACACAGCACTGGGAGTATCATCCTGTTGACTTACAGAAAACAGATGCTGAAATCTAAATAAGCTTTTCTCTGAGTTTGGAAACTACATGGCTCGTTAGTGCTTAAAATACAAGTATGAAATGGAACATGACAGACTGCTCTAATTCAGGCCCACATGGGAAGCCTGATGACACTGTCTTTTATGGTGTCTCTGGCAGCATCCTTCCCTGATGCTTTTAAACAGCATCAGGGAGATTCTGGCTGATCTTTAAATGACTGTTGCAGTGTGACTTTGCAAACAAGACACCTCTCTGGAGTGTCCCCATCATGTTTAACAACCACATAAAACCCTCAGTCATTTGTAAAATAAAATTAAATCTACATAAAACCCATGAATAATCATACAAATATTGAAGCCAAAGCATGGGTTTTGGCCAGCGCCTGGATCAGATGCTTGTGCCATCCCACTTTGTTCCCAGGAAAAAACTGCACCCTCCGTGCATAAGGTGGAGTGCAGACTGCTCAAAGCCATGGTCCTGTTGCATTCCTTCTTGCTTTGCATGAGATGTGTTGCTCAGTATAGAAAGATCAGCTTGGGACCCAGATGATCTATATACATTTCCAAGTTCAGCCACAGAATTAGTGTGGACAAAGATCTTATTCTGCTCTCTGACTTCCTTACCCATTTTCTTAAAACTAATGTGATAGGAGACGATATTGAGAAGGTAGGAATATAGAAAATTGCCTCTTCCAAGGTCACATGCATTGTAGGTGCATTATGAAAGAGCAGATGTCAAATCCTCAGAGCCCACAATGCTAATGGGACTTGATATAGCATCAGGGTGAAAAGCTCCTACCAGTCCTCAACTCTGACAGCCTTAAGATTGTTCCACCTGTGGATGCAGCCAAGGAAATAGCTGGAGACATTATCAGACAGCCCTTACCTCTCCATTAATGATGGCAGATTCCTGGTTCCTATCTGATGCAGCATGAACAGCAGGTAGTGCCACAGGTTTGATAGCTATCAGCTGTACCGATCCAGAAGAGGTGTCAAAGGGGTCAATGGCAGATTTGGCAATGTTATCAAAGAGAATGCCTCCTTCCTCTTCATCACTTAGGGGCACTAAAGCACATCAAACTCATTCAGCATAAAGACAAACATGTTTATTGCATATTCAAGGTGAAATTCAGCAAGCACATGCTTTAGATTAATGATGTGCTCAGTACACTCGAGGAGCAGATCTGGGAGACCTTTACAGTGGAAAAAAACCCATTAGAATACAGATAACATTATACATTCAAAGGATTATCTGGCACTCCCCCAAAGAAGGCTGATTTCCAATCTGTGCTAATAAGATGGGAAAAAAGGAGAAAAAGAATGACACAGAAAATTGTATGAAAATGACAATGAAAGTCAAAGTACATCTTTCCCAGGTTTCACATGGAAAAGATGTTATATGCGCATACACACACACACAAGTCTCCATGTGCCAAAGCATCACTAGTTACAGCTGATCTAACCCAAGAGTGCAGCTTTTTTTGTGTCTTATACTGTAAGAGCATGGGCATCCTCAACATTTGAAAAATAAACCTACTGATTTTAGCAAAAGTTATTAATGCTAAAACTGCCATCTGTTAAAATGAAAGCGTTACTGTTCTGTGTTAAAACATGCTTAAGAAACTGATGGTGTCCAAGTTTGTGTTACGTTTTTGCTTTGCAAAGCAGTACCTCAGGTGGCTGTAAAGTTAAACCATTAAAATTTCTTAAGAGACGGGAGAAGGGTTCTGAAAATCTTTAAAATTCAATGGCATGGCGAAGCATCTTTAGTTTTAGATTTCTATATAAATGGGTAACTCTTCCACATACAATTGGGCCCCTTCTCCAAATTTTGTTTATAAACCTGCATCACCTTGTTAGGTGGGGAATCTTAAACCTTCTATCCTCATTTTGGAATAAAAGAATGAGCATGAGCACAAATTCTACAACGAGATTCTTGCAAGCATTTTTGAATAATTATGCTATGAGAAGGAAGAATGTTTCCTCCATCTCCTAACTGACGCGAGCAGAGATCCTCTGCTAAAGAACAAAGTGGTCTGCTCTAAATTTATTTCCTCTGAAAATACACTGGTTTAATATTTAATCACTGCACAAATTACAATGGACTTGTATAAACTCAGCAGTTTAGACAGCCAATGATTTTGGTAAGAAAATATTTGACAGTCGTAACATAAAACATGAACCCACTGATTAAGCTTATTATCTTTCTGCCTGTACTCAGCGTGGACTGGAGTTGACACTACTTTAGCTTTTGAGAAATATATGGGTTAAATCACTCTGTCATTAAATATTATCCCTCCGGCACCACAGAACTGTCCAAATATGATAGAGGAGTCTTTAGTGGGTCTGAAATCCCCTCGTCCCTCCCGGGGTTGTTCAAACACTCTGAATTTGTATGCTTACCAGAGCAAGTGGATCACAAGCCTGGCTCACCGAAATTAACTGCTGGACTCCCACTGACGATCATGCCACCAGGACACCACACCAGGAAAATCAAATCAGATAAGTATCTCTTATCACAATGAAGAGATACTTGCCTGTCACAGATTGCACTTGAACAGGAGAGCATTTACATTACAGTGAGTATAAAAGTGAAGCATGGATGGTCTTCCCTGGGAACATTTTGAATCAGTTCAGCTCTCACAAAATCACCAGATGCAGTTCTGGAAGATGGGACTTGCCCGTAATTCTCTGCTGAAGCTTCCACGCTACCCTAACAAGGTACCTCTGCTGTGACAGGACTATCTCCAAGAGAGATAAAGGTTGTCTGAATTGTATTTTTCACTGATAAAGATGGTCCCTCATGATGACTGGAGCTCAGGTGAGCCTGGACAGTATCTCATCAGCATGATGAGATCATCAAGTTCACAGAATCACAGAATGTTAGGGATTGGAAGGGACCTCAAAAGATGATCTAGTCCAATCCCCCTGCCGGAGCAGGATTGCCTAGACCATATCACACAGGAACGCGTCCAGGCGGGTTTTGAATGTCTCCAGAGAAGGAGACTCCACAACCTCTCTGGGCAGCCTGTGCCAGTGTTCGGTCACCCTCACCGTAAAGAAGTTTTTCCTCATATTTATGTGGAACCTCCTGTGTTCCAGCTTGCACCCATTGCCCCTTGTCCTGTCAAGGGATGTCACTGAGAAGAGCCTGGCTCCATCCTCATGACACTTGCCCTTTACATATTTATAAACATTAATGAGGTCACCCCTCAGTCTCCTCTTCTCTAAGCTAAAGAGACCCAGCTCCCTCAGCCTCTCCTCATAAGGGAGATGTTCCACTCCCTTAATCATCTTCGTGGCTCTGCGCTGGACTCTCTCTAGCAGTTCCCTGTCCTTCTTGAACCGAGGGGCCCAGAACTGGACACAATATTCCAGATGCGGCCTCACCAGGTCAGAGTAGAGGGGGAGGAGAACCTCTCTTGACCTGCTAACCACACCCCTTCTAATACACCCCAGGATGCCATTGGCCTTCTTGGCCACAAGGGCACACTGCTGGCTCATGGTCATCCTGCCGTCCACTAGGACCCCCAGGTCCCTTTCCCCTACGCTGGTCTCCAACAGGTCTGCCCCCAACTTGTACTGGTACATGGGGTTATTCTTGCCCAGATGCAGGACTCTACATTTGCCCTTGTTATATTTCATTAAATTTCTCCCCGCCCAACTCTCCAGCCTGTCCAGGTCTCTCTGAATGGCTGCGCAGCCTTCCGGCGCGTCAGCCACTCCTCCCAGTTTTGTGTCATCAGCGAACTTGCTGACAGTGCACTCTATTCCCTTATCCAAGTCATTAATGAATATATTGAATAGAACTGGTCCCAGTACCGACCCTTGCGGGACTCCGCTAGACACAGGCCTCCAACTGGACTCTGTCCCATTGACCACCACTCTCTGGCTTCTTTCCTTCAGCCAGTTCACAATCCACCTCACTACCCGATCATCCAGACCACACTTCCCCAGTTTAGCTGCGAGGATGCTGTGGGAGACCGTGTCAAACGCTTTACTGAAATCGAGATAGACCACATCCACAGCTTTACCATCATCTATCCACTGGGTTACATCCTCATAAAAGGCTATCAAGTTGGTTGAGCATGACTTCCCCTTGGTGAAGCCATGCTGAGTGCCCCTAATGATCCCCCTATCCTTGATGTGCCTAGAGACAGCACCAAGGACAAGTTGTTCCATCACCTTTCCGGGGATGGAGGTGAGGCTGCCCGGTCTATAGTTACCCGGGTTCTCCTTCTTGCCCTTTTTGAAGACTGGAGTGACATTCGCTTTCCTCCAGTCCTCAGGCACCTCTCCCATTGCCCACGACTTAGCAAAGATGATGGAGAGTGGCCTAGCAATGACTTCCGCCAGCTCCCTCAGCACCCGCGGGTGCATCCCATCAGGGCCCATGGATTTATGGACGTCCAGATTGCTTAATTGGTCCCTGACCCAGCCCTCATCTACCAAGACAGATTCCTCCTCTATCCTGACTTCTTCTGGGGCCGCAGGGGTCCGGGGCTCCTCAGGACAGCCTCCAACAGTATAGACAGAGGCAAAGAAGGCATTCAGTAACTCCGCCTTCTTTTTATCCTCTGTCTCCAGGACCCCCACCTCATTCATCAGTGGGCCTACATTGCCTCTAGTGTTGGCTTTACTTGCAATGTATTTGAAGAAGCCCTTTCTGTTGTCCTTGACCTCTCTTGCAAGGTTTAATTCCAAGGAGGCCTTAGCTTTCCTAGTTGCCTCCCTACATCCTCTGACAACAGACTTATATTCCTCCCAAGTGGCCAGCCCCTCCTTCCATGATCTGTACACCCTCTTCTTCCACTTGAGTTTGCCCAGCAGTTCCCTGTTTAACCATGCAGGTCTCCTGGTACCCTTCCTTGACTTCCTACTTGTTGGGATGCTCTGATCTTGAGCTCAGAAGAAGCAGTCCTTGAATGCTAACCAACTATCTTGGGCCCCCTTACCTTCTAGTAGCCTGTCCCATGGGATTTCCCCTAGCAATTGCTTGAAAAGGCCAAAGTTGGCCCTCCTGAAGTCCAGGGTTGCAATTCTGCTAGCTATTCTGTTCCTGCCACATGAGATCCTGAACTCTACCATCTCATGGTCACTACAACCAAGGCTGCCCTCAACCTTCACCTCTTCAACCAGACCCTCCTTGTTAGTGAGGATAAGATCCAGCAGCGCTCCTCTCCTAGTTGGCTCATCCACCATTTGCATCAGAAAGTTATCATCAATGCACTGGAGGAACCTCCTGGACTGAGGATGGCTGGCTGAGTAGGCCTCCCAGCAAATATCAGGGTAGTTGAAATCCCCTATGACAACCAGGCCCTGTAATTGCGAGACTGCTCTCAGCTGCCTGTAGAAGGCCTCATCACCCTCCTCATCCTGATCCGGTGGCCTGTAATAGACACCCACAACAGTATCACCCCTGCCAGCCTGCCCCTTAATTCGCACCCACAAACTCTCAACTCGCTCCTGATCCGCCCCTGGACAGAACTCAATACATTCTAGCTGCTCACTCACATAAAGAGCAACTCCACCACCTCTCCTTAGCGGCCTGTCTTTCCTGAACAAGACATAGCCATCCATGACCACATTCCAGTCATGCGAGGCAGTCAAGTTGTGGCATCCCTTCTCCTTGTCTGCCTGTCTCAGCATTTGCCTGAACCAGGCGTGCCCAAAAACCCTGGCTGAGCATCAACTTGCAAAACATGATTCTTTCCAAACATCCCCTGTGTACCCTGCTTGAAGCAGAAGGCATGAAGAAGTGCAGCTGCGTTTCCCCCCCAGTGTTTCAGAAGGACTGCGCTTGCTGAGGCCTCAGCAGTGATCTTCAGGCACCCACAGAGAGCATGACTAGCTGCATATGTGTGGGTTGTCTCCTCAGATCTCATTTCAGGATCAGAAACCAAGAGTTTTGCTTAATTAAACAGAATTCCTCTGGTTCAAAGACTCATTAAAGAAAACAAAAATTAAGGATAAAGAGAATCAGGAATCACAGATGACAGCTACTTCTGATGTGGTACATTAACACCGAAGAGCACCCTCAGTATCATGAGCCCTCTCGTTTGCGAGCACATCTCCTGCATCTACTGCAGTGCTATTGGCATGGAAGTAATAGCCAAATCGGACTAGAAATTGGAAGTTTGTTCCACCTTAGCTTAGCATTTGTTCATTAATTGGCATTTATAATATAAAAATAATTTTTTCCATTGCCCTTTTTTTCACTGATGAGTGATAAAGAGAGTCCGTGATCTGCAGTTACTGGCATGCTGCTATAGTTTGTATTGGCAGTGAACCATAAGCAAGTACTGTGGGAATTTTAATATTTGCTCCTATACATCCCCTTCCAAGAGGATTTACAGCAAGCGTTTTTAACGCTTTAAAAAAACGTTAGCCAAAGGGTTAACAAAACTTTAAAAAATGGACCAAAAGTTGCTCAGAGAGAAGTGGGAGTCCTGGAGTGTTTGTTTCTGCAGTGTATCCCTGCCCTGGGCCAGCCCGCCCATCCGGACTCCTCAGCTGGGTGAGCGACTGACTGCCACAGGAAACTTCAGAAAACTGCCCAATTGTTCTTTACAGTCACTCACAATAAGCACACTAGCTTATTATAATTAGCAGCAGAGATTTAAAGCGATGCTTTTGATTTCTGTTCTTAAACAGATGCACACCAACATTTTTATGGATTTATTGTTCTTGCTTGCACTGTCTGTGTGCACACGTAGTGAGACTTAGTTCAGCGTCAGAAAAGGGAAAAAAATGACTTAAACACCTACTTAACAGTAATTTCCCATCTCTGAAACATCTTGTGCTAGATATCTCATGCCACATGATCCATTGAGATTGAATTACTCCTCCTTATCTTACTGTGACTGAAGGACATGAAGATATATCCAAAGCAATCATTTATTCAGGTTCAGTGAAGATCAGTGTGGCACTGGGTTTTTGAAGAGCAGGTCCATCGCTGAAGCTTTATCTCCCCATCACTGCAGCTATTAGTACACAAGATTTGCTAGATTAAAGCTGCTTCAGGGACCGTAGCCTCCAGTTTGGGTGCAGCTCTGCACGCCTCCCAGGCGGCAATGCCAGCAGGTGGTGCTCCCCACTCGTGCCAGTGGAAAAGGGGATGTGGAACTGTACCTCTGAACGGTTAAGAAACAATTAGAGATGTGGAATGTTCTGGTTTTATCTAGTTATTAATTTATATTAAAAAAACCACACCTTATACTTTTGTCAGACTAAGATTTCAATACGAAAGCCACACAAGAATTCTTATCTCCTCTCTCTTTCCCTCCACCTTGTCTTTCCTCCCCTCTCCCAGATCAAAGTATTTTGGAAGGGAGGAAAAAAAAAGGACTGAAATATTTACCTTTAAAAAAGGAGTAATGAAATTTAAATTACCTCTGGATCAGGTAAGCTTACAGCAAAACACTTGAGACAAAGATATGTGCTGTCCTGCTCAGAAGCAACCATTTCACCGATTTTGGAAGTCGACAGAAAAAGAATGACATCAATGGAGAAAAACACATAAAGCCAAAACCTGGGAAACACTCGCAAGCAGGTAGACATGCTCTGCCTTTTCTTAGGTCATTCAATGAAGCATTAAAAATTTTCAAAGATTTATTTTGTACAATCAGAATGCAAACATTGTAACCATACCTAGAGTGTATACCTATAGTTTGACAAAGAGCAAACTATGCCACAGATCTAAAAGACTATCTCCTGAGGAAAGAGCCTGCATATAAGTATTTCAAACAGAAATCCTGACTCCTGAATGTAAATTAATAATGGGGAAATAATTTTCATTTTAGAGAAAATCTCTCTATATAGAAAAAAATTAGAAATTTTATACATCATCTAAATCATTCCATTTGTCAGCTGACTATCTCCAGAAAGGTATGAACAAGAGCTCTTAGCAGTAAAGAAACATACACTTCTGAAGGAGTTTGTAAGCCTATAAAGTAAAATACAAATGAAAAATACAACATCAGTATCTGACCCTATTCAGGACTGAAGTACTTCTCTACAAGATATTGCAGTGCAACAGAAAACATACTTGTGTACACACACACACACACCCCTTTCCAAAATACTCCCAACTGTGAGACAGTGCCTTTTCTACACCCTTCATGAACAGCACAAATATTATATTTTCAGAGAAGCAGACAGCTTACAGACTAATGAAAGAAGCCTATGATTCCTCCTGGATATTGTTTTCTCATATGCAAAGTCTGCTGAACTCCAGGCCACGTGTGTCTGAGGTGGTGCAGTCCTGGGTTTGCTTGGGATCCTGAAACAGGAGTTACCTGAGCAAGTCATTTGAGATCTCTAAACTGAGATTTGCAGTTTTTATGAAACTGTCTATATGGGATGTCTACTCTTCTATTGGCTGCTTGTTTCATTCACTTTCTATGAACATTTCTTGTCCTTATAAGCAGAAGCAAAGATATCTTTCCCTGTGGTTTAATAATTAAAAAAAAAAAAATTATTTAACTGACAAGGATGATGACTATACAAAGACAGGAAAGACATGAGAATGTACAGCAGGAGCTGCCTCTTTAAGAAAGTCGTGCTCTATGAGCTTTAAAAAGCTTTGCAGAAATACATTTTCTTTTTGCACAATAAAACCGTGTATTTGTTTTCTTCAATGCTGACATATTAGTGAAAGATCACAACCATCCAGACTGCCACTGGTTCTGATGACATGAACATCTACACACTCTGCACTGTTGCTTGGATGCGAACTGCTGTCAGACTCAATTAAGTGGCAGAGTAAAGCTCATCCGGAGGGGAAAGCAGACATGAATTAAGAAATAATTGCACAACCACCTGCAGATCCCAGTCCTTCAGAGGTCTGCTGGAACAGGCACCTTAGCAACATAGGATAAGGTATTTTCTTGACGAGAGAAAAGCAATCAAAAAGATCGGCTCAAAAAAAAAACCAAACAGGTAAGCTGTGCAAGCTATACTGACCTAAAAGAGACAAAACAGAAAGTATTTTCCACTTATTCTATGCAAGTTCTACCATGCCTGTGAATACAGTACCCGGGTGGCCCCACTGACACAGTACGGACAGCTCGGGGGTGCCGCTTGTTCTCCCACTCTCTCTCTGGGGAAAGAGGGAAGGGAGCTGTGGCAACTTTTGCTATTGTAGGCGTGTGACGAGGCTCAGAAACGTGGCTCAGAAGTTCACAGAATAGGTTACAACACTTGGCTGCCTCTTGCAAACCAAAAGCAAGTGGAGAAGGCAGCGGGAAATGGTATTGGCTACGTCTGAAGAAACAAAGGGTTCACTGTCACCAGCAGGATGGTGGCAGGGTCACAGCGCTCTCTGTATTTAAAACAAATACACACACACAAAAAAAAAAAGACAGTGGAAGAAATGGAAACAGTATGGGGAAATATTAGGCTACGTCACACAAGCTGAAGTCTTTGGAGGAAAAAAAAAAAAAATCAACATATAAAGCTTCTGGGAGGCTCAAGGAGAATACTAACTGGTGCCAGCATGAGGGATTTCAGCTGAACGAGTGTTAAATGTCAGGAAATTACTCCAGAAAAGCCTAGGAGTTTACTGTGAGGGGGTGAAGAGTTAGACACAGATCCCCACCCTTTCTGGGGCAAATGAAGCTAATGCTTCAGGATGAAGGAATGAATGATGAAAAGAATAGAGTCCTGTCTCTACATCATAAATTCTTCCAAGCACTCTGATTTCTCGGCCTTTCAGAGAGATGGGCATCATGAGAGGGAATCACTTCTCTTCAAATCTGTGCATATGCTCTAACGCAGCTGTCTGGGCTCCTTCGATACTGGAAAGAGAAAGGCGAGTACCTGCAGAGCAGAGAGACCTGTCCCAGTTAGCTGTGACCCTCTGGAGTCACTAGAGAGCCTACCTGGTCAGGTTACATTAGGAAACCAACTTTAAAGGACCAAAATTTGGCAAGATGAAGTCCTTTCCACACTGACTTGTATTTCACGCCACCCAGCACAGACAAGGCAGAGGAAGGGTGCTGGATGTTTGCTAGGACACGCCAGATCCTCCAGCTAACTCGGTGTCAAGGCAGACTGCTACATCACTGCTGCTGGATTCAGTTGCTGTTGCCATTTTCATTTTCATTTGAGTCACTACAGACAACTGCTCAGAAATTCAGAAAAGCTGGCTCTGACGCTGAGCTGCCACATCAGACAGTGTGAAAACTGGTGGCCCACACTCGCAGAGAAAAAAGGAGGCAGTGTATCACAGCTTGGGTGAGTTGCAGCCAAAAATCCCAGTGATTTTAGCGAAGCCAATAATACAGGCAAGCTTTCCTCCACGGTACTTTGTTCCTGCGGACACCTGATTTTCAGATATCCCTACAAAGAACAGAAGGAAAAAAGAATTTAAAAGTTATATGACAGCTTCTGCCTGGACAGAGAAAATGATAGTCTTGGAGACTGATATTTAACAAAAGGAGTGAGGCCCCTGACTGAACTGCTTCTGAAAACTTGCATCTGTTTTTAAAGACAATGTCCAAATGCTTGGAAGGTGAGAAGAAGTGCTCCAGCTGGGATTCCTAGGAGGAGGAAAGGAAGATTTCTTGCACAAGTTTAACTCTTTGCAAATATTCACCTGTGATGTGTGTCCTGTTGTGATGATGAGGTTCAAGTACAAAACTGGGCTCAACTATATGAGTTCTCAGCCCAAAAGGTACAGACTCACATGCTGCATTAAGAACTGCTAGCAAACTAAAGCTTTCTTTTTTTCCTCAAAACAAACAAGCAATCACACCCTCACAAAGATGCTAACGGGAAGGTTGCAAGACCAAGCACTCAAAGTTTGGAAAAGCGACCTACATAACTTTCACTGGCTTCATTTTGTGAGGAGCTGGTAAAAGACAATTTGTTATTGTAGGCTACTATAGCTCTTTAAGTACATGTGAGTTCAGCCGTCTGCTTCTCCCTGAATGTTAGGCCTGATAAAATGATAGGTGAAAGTGCTAATATCCTGCTGTTCTCTTCCACGCTCTCTTACAAACCCATCTCGGAAATTGCCAGTACCTCTGTTGGATGATTCATTCATCTCTCAGTCCTCCAACATATGCAATTGGGCACTGCTAAAATAAGGTTTTAATTCCTTTCTTTTTTTTTTTTTTTTAAATGCCCAACTCATCAACTTTTAGAAAGGAAACTTCCTATTAGAATACTAATAAATGTTTTCCAAGAAAAACACAAGGAAAAAAAATGCTATTATCTTACTAAAATTTATCACTATTGTAACATGAATAGATATTTTATTCGTGCTTTATGTAGAAACAAGGCTCAGCTAAAGAGTTCTCCTGATCCTCCAAAACATCAGATCCTTAAGCCAAGCCTGTCAGTCTGTGCTGGTTTCACATTGTTCACTCTCAGCCTTGACACACTCCATTTGGAGTCAATTTTTATACAAGCCACATAGAGTTTATATACTGAGGTAACATCCAGTGCTGTCATTTTTCTATGTAACTAAATGTCAGCAAGAAATAGAATCTAAAATTGGTCTGTAACTATGGCAACTAATGAGCCATTCTAACTTAGAGTCCCCAAATCAAACATGTGACCATCAAGGGATTCATTCCAGTTTTAAGATGCTGCTTTTCAGAAAAGATAATATGCTGCTGCTTTTGCTGACATGCGCATTAGAGGCATCAGCCTACAGCCAGGCTGGAGCAGGTTCAGAGAAACAACTAGGAGAAAAGCATCTTCTTTCTTAAACTGGAAGCAAAAACAGCCAACATATTCTACTGATGCTAATCATGCTGCATAAAGATAAAACCTTGCAAAAAGAACAAAATATCCAAGATGACAACAGCGTCTGTAATCATAGCACCAGGGAACAAAGCATAAGCTCCGTGATGAAAAGTAACAAGTGTTTTGATTTTTGTTTTTTAATTTCAACTTCAGTAGGCATTTGGGATATCACAACTCAAAAGTCAAAAACACATCTGCACATGCATATAAAAATAAATACAGGGACAGCTCTGTAATTCTGGTAAGGGGGAGGCCATTTCATTTCCCATGACCACATCTTCCTTCTCAGAAACTGTTCTGAAAGGGTTGTATCAGGAAACTCTCAAACTCTTAAAAGAGATGCCTACAGCTAAAAAGTCCCCATCTCTTTACTCAGGAACAATGTAGTTATTCCCCTTCATATCTGTGCCTGGAAACTACCAGGTGGCCCTTTGTAGGGCCATGGCAGTTGAGCGAAGGAAGTTCCTCTAGAAGTAGCTGAAGCCTCTACCAGAGGAGGGGTCTGCAGAAAAGGTGATTCATGCACAGGTTCCTTCAAAGCCAGAACAGTCAGATGGAAACGGCCCATCTATTTTATGTTTTGTAATATTTCATATTACTTTTTAAACAGGCAAACCCAGCTTTTCATTTCTGCCACACAAGCTCAAGATCCTGCTGCCAGCATGTGGTAGGAACAAATGACAAGTAACCGTACTATGAAAGGATTATACACCAAAGATGTTTTCCTAGAAATCATTTCACTCCTTTGCTGCTCCTAACAAGTAGCACCTTGACCATATTAAACAATAACATTATTCAGGCTTTTTTTCAGAAGACAGAAGAGAGAAGGTAAAATAAACACGTAAATAAAGCAGTTATTAGTTTTCCACATAATTTGAAAAGTGCCTCGTTATTGTTATCAAATAAAGTTGAATGTAGAATTACAATGAAATTAAGATTTAAAATAAAGGGTCAGTATTGTGCTATATTGAAAGGTTTCTTTAGGTAGCACGTAAACACACTACAGTCCAGATCAGAATAGAGGATGTTACATGTTAGTCAATTCTTTAACAAAGAAACAGGAAGTTCTTACCAATTTTCTTTGAAGATTTAAAACCTAACAAAACAAAAAAAATACCTTCACTCACTTATTTTGCCTACATGTATAAACATCACCTGACACTGTTTTTGAATATTGGATTCCTAGGTAGGAAAGAAAAAAAAAAACCAGCATAAATTACAGCTTTTAACACTGGAAACCATAAATGTTGTTATCTCATAAAATAAGCTACATTTGAAACAGTGAACAAATAATTACAATCCTTGAAACATAGAATCCTGAAATATTGTTATGCTGTCTATGAATAAAAAAAAAAAAAAGACCTCTTTGAGAAAGACTAGTCAGGATACTTATTATTACAGGTCTGGAGTAATCAGTAAAGTCACAGGTCTGTCAGAATAAAGCAGTTCGGATGACAAACACATAACAAAAGACAATTAACAACTTCACTTCTCTGTGTGAATGTGCAACACGTGCATAAACCTCAGTGAAGCTGATTTAAAAACAGAGCACTACAGTTATACCAATTACATGGTCCCCACAAGGTGCAATGCTCTATGGTACGTGTAGGGAAAGAACAGAGGACACTAAAAACACAGTATGATTTTTCTGTACAGAACAAAGGCCATCTCTGGTGCTATGTATCTGTCTCTATATCGCACTGTATATCCTGTAAAGCAGCAAAGCCTTTGCGTGACACTTCAGTATTAGGCATAGTGATCACCAAGGGATATGATTTGATACCAGGATCGCCTCCACAGAGGTTACTCGGGTGATTTACTGGAGAAAGAAGAAATCTGCACTAAGATTTTCTCTTTATCCGAGTCCCCCTTTCCACACTTATATTTTTAACAAAGAAGAATTACAGACTTGTGTTCATGACAGAATCTGATGACACCGCATCCAGTTTAATTCCCTCCCTTTAGAAATGATCAATTGGTTCAGCCACGGTGTTTTCTATTCAGACAGAAAATACAGCTATGGAAACAAAGCTGTAACTCAAGAGAAATAAGCAGAGAGACAGACAAAAGAAAAGCAAGGAAGAAAGGGGGTTGCATTCTACTCTCATCAGATTTTCCTGATACATCTCAAGTCACAAGGTCACCACCATCAACCAAGGGCTTGTAAAAAGTATCCAGCGTAACATCCTAGGTGCATCAGGAAAAGCTGCCAGTAGGTGTTAATAACAAAAAGGGATCATGAGGATGATAAGAGATGGAAAGATAAAGCTCTGGACGTCTCACACTTTCTCAAATTAATTTTTACCTAATTAATTCGTCTTCATCAGATCTGGGCCAGCTCAGCAACAGCAGTAATGGAAATTAATATCTTAGGGCTCTACACAGAAAAAAAAGCTGTAAACCCTGTCCACCTACTACACAGCATCATATCTTCATTAGTTTACTGGTATTTAAAGAAAAAAAAAAGAAAAAAAAAGAACGAAAACTTGCAAAGGCCCACACATAAAGGGTAAACACCATACTGTTTTGTGTGAGGCTGAGAAATAGTTACAGCAATAAAGGGGGGAAAAAAAACCCACACAGCTATGAACAGAAAACGCCTGAGTACTGCTGAAGGAAGATGGTTTCACCATAGCTAGTGCCTGTGTGGGTATGGCTACTGGGGCAGCTGCAAGCAGCTTTCATGAAGAAACACTTCTCACCATTTCTTTTCCTTCCTTCGTCTTTTATCACTTTTTGCGGTGCCATTACTTTCTGGAGGGAGCTCCGGCCGGAGCTGGGCTTTCCCGACCCATTGCTGATGATGGAGCCGTTCTGACTCGGGGACCGGCTGCAAGTAACCATAGCAACAAGGGAGGCCGTGAGTTCTTCCCTATAAACCTCATTTCAAGGTTATTTCATTCACACAGTTTGCATTACTGAGTTTTCAAGTCTGATTTTGTACCGAAAGGAGACAGAATATGAGCTGGACGCAGAACCACAGTAAAGGCAGGTACAGAGCAATGGCAGGAGAACACGACTTCTCAATTAGCTCAGGGCTCATAGGCATCTTACTGCCATCGAAAGCAAACACTGCTCATGCGCAACCCCCACAATGACAGAAGCGGCACTGCAGAGGACAAAAATCCTGTTATCAATTCAATGTCATTTATACAGCTAAAATAAAGCAGACCTTTGTTTTTATATATATGGCTAAACTAATTCCTTTATTATTTAGCCTGCATTTGCACTCAGCTATTTTGTCAGCCCCAATGCAAAATTCACTCCCTCACTTTACGTGTACGCACACACAATGTGGTAAGAAAATTCTCCTTTTTTTCCTTTTTGCACCTGGTATAATCAGCACCATTATTTGCTGAAACTCCTAAGAAGACGCTTGTTTTACTCTGCCATTGCACATCCTTGCCCTGAAACTGGTCCCTGCACCGTGTGAGGAGGGAGGGCAGAGCGGAACCACTGTGAGCGTTCACGTCCAACAAGAAGCAAGAACAGAAACGAACAGCGTTAAGTCTGGGCTGCACTGGGAGCAAGCTCTCAGCAGTTCTCTTCTTTTTGGGGTGGGCAAATTACTCAAATTCTAATGCGCAAGTTGGGAAAGGCAGGCCAAAGTAGAAAATGTTAAATCTGGTGCTGCTCCACATCCAGACACGGTATCACATCATTTCTACACGTGAAACCTGCCACACAGGAATGAAAACAATCCACAGGACCCGTATAGTTACTCGTGCACCTATCTGCAATCTGTCACTGGATTGTCATGGCCAATGACAGGCTAGTGTAAAGAGATTGCATCGGAGAAAAAAAAATTGATTTAGTCACAAGGACTTTCATTTATAGAGGGAAAAAAAAAAATCAAATCAAGTTCTATTGCTGTCACAGCGGCTTTATATCCAGAAAATGGTACTGAAGCAAAACAACTGTAAAAACTATCCTGTAAGTTATTGCCAATCCTATCTTGCCAGCTTGAAACATCCATTTACCTCCAGTTCTGACTGCCCTGTCTGGTGTAAGCAGAGAGCATTTACCGTGGTCAGAACAGGAAGGGACAAGTATGAGAAAAGTAATTCTCAGGGACTCTCTTTTGAAGATAGCCTAGGTGGAAATATATATAATTTGACATGGGCTCTTTCCAGCTACAGAGTTTTAGGAGAACTCAGCATGCAACCCAGCTCAGTCCAGCCTAGCCTGGGGATCTTCTTGTGAAACTATTGGGAATAAATATTCTTCAAAAGTAGCATTTCTCCCCTATAAACCTGTCTGTCACTGCTAATTAATAATCCCAGGCCAGTAAAAAAAAAAATCATCCAGGGACAGACCAACACCTGAAGAAAACCTGCTCCACTTGGCTACAAAGAAAAGAAGTGAGCGTGGATAGCTTGCACACTGATTTCTGCTGCCATTAATAGAAATATTCATCCTTTTTAAGTGACCGTCATATTATTAACTGTGAAGTTTCCTTCAGTGGTAATATCAGAGAAGATATTCTGATCAGTTACCAGCCACTTCGTGGCAGTCTGATTTAAATTGACCTTTCCAGGCTCCAAAGTAGCCTGGATGAAAGAGCAAATACATAAAGGTCAAGAAATATTTCTTCATCTTCAGAAACCATTAAATTCCATCTCAAGACACAGCTCCTGAGAATGAAAAAAAGGCTAAAATTCTGTATGTTCTCACTTACTCAAGTAATCACCCTGAAGGAGGCAAAACTAACTCTTAGTTATTTGCTGAGAAAGGCATCAAGGTTCAACACATTATATAATGAGAATAACTTCCCTGTGAATTCCTGGATCAAGTTTGCTTATCAACGTTTGTTTAAAATGGTGCAGGTTAAGTAGAGGGGGATTTCTGCACGCATTCAAAGAACTGAGTGAAGTGCTTAATCACTTTTGTTAGAGGATTAATTAATAGGGCTGGTTTACATTCTTCGTGTATATTTACACATGGCTTTGGAGAGGCTTCACAACATTTTAAAGAATAGTCCCTGCAAAGACTTAACCTGTGGTGGCCCAGCACCAGCAGCCACAGCCACTGTCATGGCCATCTTCCATTTGTCATTTCATCAGAGGACAGAAGACTTCACAAGGGACAAGTACTGTTTGGTTCACATGGACTATATAACCTAACCCTCATGGTTTAAGTGATTTATAGTGTGAACAACACATGGTTGACATTA
Organism: Nyctibius grandis; assembly: GCF_013368605.1. Taxonomy (NCBI): domain Eukaryota; kingdom Metazoa; phylum Chordata; class Aves; order Nyctibiiformes; family Nyctibiidae; genus Nyctibius; species Nyctibius grandis. The sequence goes on along the minus strand of NC_090661.1, from coordinate 9,059,760 downwards.
AAGGGCAGAATAACAGTTTACACCCAAACCCAGCCAAGCAAATTGCAGGAACCTGGTGAGTTCTCAGCTGGCTTACTCTTCTCTATTGGTACTCCCTGCAGACCGCTCTCTCTGTATGCCAGGTGATGTACTATACAACCAGAGAAGTATGCCAAACCAGACACCAGCTCAGGATCTTCTTGTTTCCATTCTTCTGTAGGGAAAATCTCAGCTTATAACCAATGGGGAGGTCTAGCCCCCTTGAAGAGCAGCAGCGCCAGGTCCTCCAGCCCTGCACCATGCGGGCGGACACCTTCCAGTACATCACCCCCTGCAGCTGCAGATGGCTCCAGTGTGCCCCTGTCACTGCATACAGCAATATTGTGCCAAGTTTTCCAAGTTTTCCATTACTCCAAAGGGGCAAATATCATTGTGCATTGGCAAGTATACGATGAGGTGACTCAACTATGAAGATTAGATATTCTATAGAATTTCTCTGCACTAGCCAGATACTACTCTTTTATGTTATCAAGTCCCTTCAAGAGACAAGGACTGTGTAATGCCAGTGAACTAGACAACTGTTACCTCTATTCAGGCTGCTTACCTAACAGTTTTATTTTCCTCTGTTCCCTTCAGTATCATTCTTCAGCAATAAAAACTTGATGATCTTCCACTTTAAATTAATTTCAAGGAGAGTGGGTCAAGGAAAAATGGACTTGAAGCATGCAAAACAGTGAGGATAAAGGGATAATCTGCTTTTCTTGCCTGAGATGACTCAGCCAAGAAATAATAACCTTCAGCTATTCTGATGATGATAGAGGGTAGGCATGAGGTAAAACTTCCTAACGGGAAAGGCAGTGAAGAACAGATTGCTTGAGGAGGCTGTGATCATCCCACCACTGGAAGACTTTAAGAAAAGGCAGATAAAGTTGAGTTAGGGGTGTATTTGACCCTGCAGTGGAGAAGAGCAAGAGCCAGATAGCTTCCTGTGGACCTTCCAATCTGTGATCCTACAACCCTGTAAACTTACTATGAAGAAACTGGACAGCTGGGACACTTTACCCTAGACTCTGATGTTATCTAGTTTATTCTTACACTCTCAAAAGCTTTGTTCTGCTGTATATGCTTTGGATCTAGAGATCTTCCATAATTTAGTAGATGTTTAGGATTTGCCCTTCTGCTAATGAAGACATTGGGTCCAATTCTGGAGTGACAGAGGCTGTCAGTGGAGCTATAGCAGCTTAGAGTTGCTGAGGTCCTGTCTTTTGGTTAATTTGAGAAATGATCAGTGTTCATGCTCCAAATCCAATGTTTCGTTTGGGTTCATCTCTTGTACAACACCAGCATGCACATGAGAGCCACTTCCCATTTACCTCCTCTATACATATACAATTTGTGAAGACTTCACTTTATCTTGTGTTTTGCAGCAATCTTACACATCCAGCGCAAACCAGTGTTATGCCAAGAATATATTGTGGAGGAACCATCTGCCACACACAGAGCCTGGGTGCCAAACCTTACAGTTTTTTCCTAAGCAACCAGCAGCATGTGCCCCATTCCACCCCTCTGTGGAAACACGCCAGTCTGTACCTTTTCCTCGTCTCATTGGATTGGGCAGTTTTGATGGTGCTCCCATCCTGAGTAATTTCTCTCTCCTGGGAGGCAGGAGCATCTCTAACTGGAAGTGGAAGTACGACAGTCTCCTGAGTTACAGGTAAAACCTCATCTTCAGCTCCCTGCTGACCTAAGTGTTGCTTGGCATAGTCAAAGCCTTGTACTGGCTGCAAAAAAAGCGAGAGAAAAAAGAAAATTCCAGCATGCGTCATATGTTAGCATAAAATTTACACTTTGATATAAAATTTTCCACTATCGTTTAACATCTTTAATTATGTAAGTGACAGGTAAAAATATGTAGATTGCCATATGAATGCCCAACAACAAAGCAATTTTCTGATAAGATCTCCATTCTGCATATTTTATAGATGATTAATTAGTATAAAATTGATCTTGACTAACCTTTCTTACCCTGCCGTAACACCCCCAGAAGTTCCTTTAACAGACAATGGAAGAATGAACATATGGAAGAAAAAATTAGGAAGGAGAAGAATAAGCCCATATAGAAAACAGAAAACATTCTCTATGAAAAAAATCTTGTATTTCCAAAGGGGGTGGGAGTAATTTATTCCAAATCAAGACAAAGTAAAGAAGGCACACACAAAAGTTTCATAAGCAACATTTTCCAGAAAAGGATCCTTTTCAGATCTGTGAAATTATATTTCCCCTGGCTTGCCAGTTGCCTACTGGGAAGGTTGTTATTGGCTTCACTTGTTTCTCGAGGGAAGTGGCATCACAAGAGACTTGCAGCAAGGCAGCTGAGAGCCACGTGCCCAGCCTCTCCTGCTCCAAAGCCCAGCCAGGCTTTCCCTGCTGCCTCTGCAAGGAACAAGCAGAACTGACACATGCCTTCTGGGCAAAGCAGCCACCAAAAGGTGGATTCTCTTAAAGGAAAAATTAAAGCATTTAAGCAAAACTTAACTTTCCAAACTGCATTTTCTATTGGAAAAAAAAAGGAAGGAAAAAACCCCACAACCTGCATTTTCTATTGGAAAAAAAAGAGAAGGAAAAAAATATGAAAAATAAATCACTCCAAGAAATGCCTGACCACCTCTGGAAAAATATGTAACACAAAAATGTTCTCACTACACTAAATTGAATTAATTTACCAAAAACTGGAAGGATGCTCTTCCTGAAGTACAAAGGCCATTGGCAGAATGCTAAAAAAGCACTATAAAACACTTCAAAGGTGAGCAACTGTGATTTTAACCCTCAAACGTACTTTGGGAAACACATCAGGATTAGACAGTTAATACCTGAATAGCCTCTCTCAGGTTCCTGTCATGTCGTCATTGAATATTTTAGTTCCAGAAAAAAAAGCAGCTGGATAGAAAAAATTTGCTGATGGCACAGAAAAAGGATGGGCTCTGAAAAAAACAACATTTTCTCTTGCTCTGTCTCTTAGTAAATCTGGGCTATAGCTATAAATACAGATAAATTTCATAGGCGATCTCAGTCTGAAAAAAATGGGGCTGTCTGCTATTTTTTAAAACAACACAATTTTTTCTTTATGGGGATCTACATCGCATTCCCAGTCTCCTGTTTGAACTGAGGCTGATGATTTCTAATGTGCTCATGTACTTCAGTATCCCTCTGATAAGTAGCTCCAGTGATGCTAACTGGGCTAATGCCGATTTGGGAGAGCAGACGTCTCTGCACATATACCATGATGGAACTTGCAATGTATCAGAGAGATGCCACTTCAGCATCACTACCCCATGGCAAGTCATGACAATGTCGCCCCTGACAAAGCCTTCTGCTTGCCCTCCTCTGAGGGCAGCGTACCGCAAAAGCGGCCATCAAATTAGCTACGAAGGGAGGAAATGAAGAAAGAGGAGAGAATGAAGAAAGGGGAAGAAGCAGCTCTGTGAAGGACAGCTAGGGAGAACTACTGCACACCATCCTAGACAATAATATTTTTAACCAAAATAATGTTTTTCAGCCTTATTATCTACATTGTGTTAGTCAAGACCCTCCTAGATACCTACAAAAAAAAAAGTAACAAAAGAGAACTGTTGATGAAATCAGTTATTTCTCCCTCCATGCCTTTGAAAGAGTAGTTGTTACACCTTATACTTCATATCTTATTTTAAAAATAAATAAATAATAATAACACCACAACAAAGAACCCCAAACCAGAAGAAGCAGAACATGAGAATTACTAGAGAACTCTGCAGAGTCCCAGCTCAGATCTGCCAAAGGAAGAAAATGAAGGATTATTTTAATCTGAGTTCTACTTACCACCATGTCTAGTAACAAACTGCATTAAAGGAAGAGCTGAAAAAGCCATCCTCATCAGCGGACATATTGCGTTAAATAAAATTTGATCTTGGAACCCTGCTCTGTAAAACCCCACAGGAGCAGATGGCTTCACCACCCCTGAAGGGAACTGGCAAGACTAAATCACGATCAGGCACTGCCGAAGCACTGCAAGCATATATGTCCAATACGGCCACAACACTGAGAAAGACTGAAGGGCCAGGATTTGAATATCACTTTTGAAATAATAAATGAATGATGAGACCATTAAATTACATTGCCTGGCAAAGGGCAGGCTGAATATAGGGAGATGTTTCCGGGACTTTTTTCCTTGTAACGACCATGAAAAAGACACTGATATTTTATAAAAAAGAAAGAGAAGGGGAAAAAAAAGAAAAGAAAAAAGAAAAAAAAGTATGATCAGCCCCTCCTCTCTACATATATACCCATATACACAGACAGTTTCTCTAATCTTTTTTTTTTTCATGCCCTTTATCAAATTGATAGTGGTTGTTTTCTCATGGCCTGCAGTATTTGCTTTTTCTTGCAGGTCTTAGACTGCAGATCTTATCTCTGTTTACCTGAAAGCTTATTCTTTCATGCTCTAAAAGAAAGGAAAGGTGACAAATCAGATTACAGCCTTTAAAAAAGCATGCTGTGAATTAGAAAGCAAGGGAGGTAAAAAGCTAACATCTCTCCAAAATCTCAAAGTAAAAACAGTATCTCAAAATATAAACAGCATTGAAAGAACATTAAAATAAATTCCAATCAGAATTTCACTGATTTGAATTTATACTTTTTTTTAATTTTACAACTGGAGAGTCAGTTGGGAAAAAAGGTAACAGTCCCTTTTCCCTGCAACTTAGTCCAGCAGTCTCTGACTGCTAAGGCAATTCAGAACAGCAACACAATTCCCGAGAAAGATACTATAAACTACACTATGTACGAGAGGTCATTTTTTTTTAAACTTCATTTATTTAGCCTTTAGTCTGTTATAACAAGAAACTAATTCCTTAATTACCAGGCACAGGCAGCAATCCTGCTGTTATGCTACATCACCTCCCCCAGCTACGAAGGATATTTAACGCTAAACGTTTCGTTACCCCTCCGCGCTGCGTTCGCGCATCCTATCCCGCTGGCACGGGACGGAGGCTCTAGAGGGATGTGGCAGCTCTGCTCTGCGAGGACCTGCAGCCTCCCGCTGCTCCCAGCAGTGCCAGGACTGCAGTGATGAACAGGCAGCTCTGAGCTCTGCTCTGCCAGTCCCCTTGGTGCAGGACTTTTGAAATCCGAACACATAAAATGGCACCACTGAAAACAAAACCAGCTGAAATCCGAGACTGTGGGTATCCCATAACATTCTCTTTTCCTCTCTATACTGCTTGCTGGATATTCAAAAGGTACCAGAAAAATGCTCCAGTGACTCAACAGCAAATCTCAGACGCACGGAAACAAAGTATTAAAGCTGCTGCTTAAACTAAAAATCACTCTGCCGTGACTGCACTTACAGAACAGATTCAGCATTAATCAAGAAGTCTCAGACACTTTTCTAAGCCATGAAACACAATATATTCATTTTAAATGTGATATAGATATGTGCTCATCAGCTATTTGTATTGCCAAACTGCATGAAATGTAGCAATTACAGTTCAAGTAATTACCACTATTCTCGATATCCCTAATGCTGGAATTAAAAATAAAAATAAAACTCTTTCTTTCCAAAATTACCTTATTTCATTATCTTCCCAAAACACATTTCTTAGCCTTATTTTAAGTAAAGATGCTGAAATCAGGAATGACAAAACCAGTCCATTCCCAATCCCACTGCAGAATTTATCTTCCACAGTCCATATACTAGCATATACTCTAAACTAGACCTGGCTGAACCTTTTTGATGGAGCCATCATTGTGAAACTAAACGGAAAGCAATTTAGCTTTCATTTTGAAATGCATCACTTCTCATACAATGAATTAAATTAAGTTTTATGGAGTCTCACAATATACCAAAAAAAAGGAAAACGCACTCTAGAAGTGGACTACTTCACTCCAGCTGCAAATGTGAGCAAGTCTGCAGGAAAATCTCCCGCAACGAGTGTAGTGTAGATGCTGGGAGCTCAGCACCATTTATTTTGTTCTGCAGATCCAGCTCCTGTCTGACCACATTGACTGCTGATGCAAATGTAACCTGACTGAACAGGTCTTAACTTGACCATGTATCTTATAGCCTGATTAAATCTGATTTCTCAGAAAAGTAAAAATTCAACTTTCTTTTTGGACTGACAACTATGGATTAAAATATTAAAATACTTCCAAGTTTTTTCTGTGCTGTGGCTTAAACCAGCAGTCTTGTTTTTTTTTTTAAATAGCAACTTTCTTCAGCTGTAAAGCATCCCATAATGATGGCCAGCTCAAAACAATGTACAAATTTAGTCTCACTTTGCCCTTTAGCTGGGACTAAGATTGCCTAGAAGAAGAATCAAGTGGCGCATAGTATTTGCAACAGCCCCTAATAAAGCATGATTTCCATTTTAGAGGTTTCAGTCGGATGTTATATGATATCACTGCAGTGGTATTAATTTTTGTGCTTGTGATATTGCTTGTTTCACTTTTGCAGATCTAGTCTTAACACTAGTTTGATAACACTGGATAAATAGATGAGCATACTGGAACCAAAATGGAAGTGTCTTTTTTGTATCATATTTGATACAAATGTCTTTTTCCAACTGGCACCAGCTGCACCCATCTGCAACTAACCTAAGATGAAAAGAGCTGTCACATGCATCATGCCTTCCTTCAACTCTCCCTCCAATCTACATTTTTCAGCAGAAGCAACAGAGCTGAAATCACAATAATCCTGCTGTCTACAGCATTAAGAAACCAAAGAAAAAATTTATCATTTCAATCCCATGCCAATGGAGAAGAACAAAGCCAGCTAAAAGGGCGAAGGAACAGTATGACTTAGACACACGCTTTGTAGGCTAAAAACTCCTAACTTTGGGTGGCCCTGTTAAAGAGCCATTCAATAGCAGCACTGAGAAGGCACACTTTTTTCACTAGACACAAATCAGAATGCTGTGACATTTTTCTCATAGAGACAGAGAATCAATCTGGAAAGGCATTTGATTTGGAAAAAACAACCTTGTATTTGATATGGGTTACTAAGTTTAAGGAAAATATAATTGTTTGAACCCAACCAACAATATCCACAAATATATTAGAAAGTTCAAAACATCTAAAAGAAAAATCGCAGTGAGAGAAATTTTCTGAAAACAATTCAAAGAATGCCTTTTCTGGACTAGCAGTTGGATGGAGAACTTCTGGTTAGGACCACGCCTGTACTGCTGCCAAAGCCCAGAGCTTCAGCCATTGCCACTTGCAGCAGGTAGGAGCAGCTCAAGACATGGGTTTGAGAATGAGGTCCTACATGAGACATGCTGCTGACAAGGCCTAGGGGTGACAGTCCATTTCCTCAACTTTATGAAGGAAGCAACTGCCCTGAGTAAAGCCTACTCAGCCCTAATGGTTCAGTGCCTTACATCGTTGCGTAACAGCTATTCTGTCACTGCTACCTATGCAGCAAGGGATGAGCTGCAAAGGAAGTTGATGAGTCCTGAGTAACACAGAAGGGTAATTGCTGTGACCAGCGGTAACAATGACAGAGAAGTGCAAAGATCCAGCCTGTGAGTAATGACCATTTCAATTCCAAACATCCTTCAATGACATCTAGCAGAGAAACACAGTTAAAACCTCAGAAAGCAAATGGACGTCTTGGATCTGGAGATCGGTCACTCACTTTAGCTCTCTGAGGTAGGTTCATCATGGTGTCTGGCTTGAAGTCGTTCTTGTTCTTTCTGCATAGAACCGCTGTGATGATGATGATGATAACCGTAACCACAGCAATGGGAGCCAGCACCGCTGCGATGATCCACAGGTTGTTTGGTGGGTTCTTCACCACAGCTACAGAAAATTGCAGACCAACATCGATAAGCTTCACCGTGCAAATGCAAGATTCAAATTGCTTCCAACACAGTCTTCAACTGTCCGCATATAATAACTAGTATAAACGCATTGTTAGTAATCTAGCTATAGCTTTGTATTCCTTAAGTAAAAAAAAAAAAATGAATTATCAACACTGTTCAATTCACAAATTCCTGAGCTTTCTTCTCTTACTTATAGCCAGCTGCAAAAGCAGTCATCAACTCCCAAGTCAAATTAGATGCCACATTAGATATCATTTCAACGGTTCATTTACAGAATAAACAAAAAAAAAGTGAAAGTAATACACCCTTAATTATTTTTCAAACACAAAACCAGCTTATAGTAAGGTAGCATGTGTTTTAAAAGTATACACACTGAGTCTATACCTGGTGTCAAAGACTTACTGGCTCAACAAAAGTAAACTGGGAGAGGTTTTTCAAAAACAATGAAGCTAAGCATGCTAATAGTTATTTTTATATCAATAGGGCAATAAGAAAATGCTTCTCTTGTGCACTAGAAATACTTTATCATAGTTCAGGTCAAAATTAATCCATCCATCGCATGTCCAGAGAAGAACAACAAAGCTGGTAGAGAGTCTAGAGCAAAAGTCCTATGAGGAGCAGCTGAGTAAACTGGGGCTGTTCAACCTGGAAAAAAAGGAGGCTGAGGGGAGACCTTATCACTGTCTACAAGTACCTGAAAGAAGGTTGTAGCGAGGAGGGTGTTAGTCTCCTCTCCCAGGTAACAAGTGACAGGATGAGAGGAAACAGCCTCAAGTTGCACCAGGGGAGGTTGAGATTGGATATTAGGAAAAATTTCTTCACCAAAAGGGTTATCAAGCATTGGAACAGGCTGCCCAGGGAAGTGGTGGAGTCACCATGCCTGAAGGTATTTAAAAGACGAGTAGATGTGGTGCTTAGGGACATGGTTTAGTGGTGGACTTGGCAGTGTTAGGTTATCGGTTGGACTTGATTATCTTAAAGGTCTTTTCCAACCAAAACAATTCTATGATTCTACCTCTGAAGGAGGGAAAATGATGACGTTGGAAAGAGCTACTTGCACATATATTGATAATGGCACCAGGAAAAGGGTACATTTCAGAAATGCAGTGATGCTAAAACATTTTAGATTCTATTTTATCAGAATAAAGTCTCTTCAACTTGTATACATATGAGAGGTCCTCCTGTGACACATCCTCAGTTCTCTCATTTAATTTATTTCTGGAAAAACATCAGATAATCTCCTTATGATACTGAATTTTGTTTTAGTGAAATATTTTGTGGACTTCACCATGCTATCTCTATTTTCCTATGCCACTGGTTGCTGGCATGGACAGGCAATTGTGAGAATACCAGCATAAAGCAGCCTTTCCCATTTCCTAGGGGACTAGCGCTTTCAAATGTCATTGAGTTTATTAGCTGTCAGAGGCACTCAGCATCTTTCAGGATCAGACTTCAAATGCATACCATTGTTCAGCAGCACTTACAAAAGCCAGCTGAAAGTCTGTCTGAAGCTTGAGCTTATTTGCTTTGTAGATCTACAACTGGAAAGCCAGTGTAGTTTACTGGGTGATGTAGGAACAGCACCATTAGGTACATCCCTTGCACACAGTGTAACATGCTTACAGACTGTCCAAAAAGCCAGGCTAAAGCCTGTCAAGGTTCACTTTGCAACGGGCTTGCGTAATTCTAAACTATTGACTTTGGACATTTAGTTTGCGGATGAAAGGGCTGTGGGGAAGGAAATCGAATCTGAATTTTATCAGATAACAGTAATTATAATTATAGATTGCTGTTGTGGGAGCAGCAAGCAATTGTTGAAAAATTATAATTATTCTTTCTAGGGAACACAGAAGAAACAATGACCTTACAGCTAATAGGACAAACATTTAGGAATCCTGGTTTACATTTTTAATTCAGTTACCAGCTTCCAATATGACCTTGAGTAAGTCAATCCATGGTTCATTCAACTCAATAAGCCTTCATTTTGCTATAACTCAGTCCCTCACTTATAAAAAAGGAACATGCATATTTTTTGTTATTATTCATCTGTCTTGTCTAACCAGCCTGTGAGCTCCCGAGGGTAGATGTCTTTTCTTACTGCATTTTGGTACAGAACTTTTCATTCTGCTGTAACAGAAATTATAATGAGTAAAAATGAAGTGCACACAAAGTATTTTCTTTGGGAATACGCAGACAGACTACAAATACCATGCCCAAAATGTAAGAAATGGATTTTTTTTCTGTAATAAGGTATAAAGATAGTTCTATCTCCTACATTTCAAGTATTCTAGCTTCAGAATCTCAGTTACCCAGGGTCATAATTTCAATTTCTGTGTATTCTCTTCTTACAGTGTTCTGTGCATATTTAACTTGCACAAAAATCTACAGATGAACAAAGCTGCCTTATCAGACTATGGAAGTACAAAGTTAGATCATGAGCAGATGTCATATAATTACCGAAATACCCATATAAATCACAAAACTGCACAAAGAGATAGAAAACTGCTATGTATTATCTATAGCTGCTTTAGTAAAAATTACATTAAAGAAGTATTCTCATGGAAAACAAAGTCATTCAGAATTTAAATACTAGACTTTATGGTTGCAGGAATGGAGATCCCTGGTTTTAGTCCAGTTAAAGTCAGTATCAGACCCTGATCAAATCAAGGATCAGTTACAGTATATAGTGCATTCTCTGGAAATTATATCATACTTTATTCTTCTAACTCAATCATATGTTTATAGCTGATACATCAATTACTTATTACAGTGGTTCTTTCTTTTCCTATCACCATTTCATGTAATTATTTCAATATCACTGCTCCTTCAGTCAGAAATAATGGCATCAGGGAGTTGCATTTTATATGCTGTTTAGCCAGTAAAGAGATCCAGTACAGAAGTCCACTATATAATTTTAAGTCCATCTGGATAAACACCTTGGCGAAGTGGAGAGATGCAGTTAGCTAAAGGCATCAGTTCATACATTAAGCTGTTCTTGCACAAAAAACCCTCCAAGCTCCACCACAGGTTTATGACTGTGTGTCAACTATACAGGAATATAAAAAAAAAACAAACTTTTTTTAAGAAAACAGCTGTGCCCACAATCACTCAGTAACTGATGCACGTCTTAAGAGAAATTTGAAAACATTTTACTTTTCAAGAACAGATTACTTTTCTGGCCACATTATTCTGAATGATGCTACCATATCTTGAATCTGAAAACTGCCCATACACATAAGTAGTTCTGTCCAACTTGATTTTTCCGATTTGTATCTAAACAGCATCTTTAACAACCACGTGGTACATTTTATGTTCTTGGTGAAAAAGATTATAAAAAATAATATAGATTATTTCTATCTCAAAGGAATTATTTTGAACAAGTCAAAAATAAGGGACATCTTGATAGCCCCCACATTTTACTTTGGGCTAAGTTATTTGAATAGCAATTTAGCCCCAGCAGTCATTAGCCTGTGGTGTCATGGTTTCATTAGCATCAGAATTAATTCTGACTTTACAGTTTCATAAAGTTGTTCAGTTCATAGAACTGCATGTGTGTAAAATTAGTTGTACAGTAGAGTTTAGACTGATTGGCTAAATAACAGTCGGTATATAGCTTTGATTTACTGCGATAAAAGATTAGTCTGTCTTCCATAGGAAAAAGAGCAGCCTGGCTTAAGCAGCTGCTCAGAAAGGTGCAGCGGAAATTTCTGTGTGATCAATGGAGGTTCCCCACACCTACACTGATGTTTTCACAAAGAAAGAACAAAAAATAAAAGAGAAGAAATAAAGGACTAAACCACAGAATTTTTAAAAGAACTCTTACGATCAGCTTGAACTTGAATAACGTAACCTAGTGTCAAGGCCATCCGCTGGGAGTCAACAGTACTCAAAATTTTCGCAGCTGCTGTGCCCAGCAAAGGTTTCCCGTTGTATAAAGTATAGTATGTCAGTTCAGCCGGCTCCTTGGGTCCTGGAATACGTTGGATTTTTACCATCTTTCAGGGAAAAAAAAATAAAAAAAAAAAAAAAAAAAGAAAATGAGAGAAAAAGAGAAATAAACAGTGTTTGTATTATAGCACTGCAAAGACTGCCAGGAGTTACTTGAAGGCAGTGCACACAGGGAACTCCTTAAAGACCACAGATAAGCATAAGCTCCATGCAAACATTCTCACAGGATCAGAGCTTCTCCCCTTCGTAGCCTAGGCTATTAAGATTGGTGAGGACTGACTGCTGCCTTAAAAATTTTTAAACATAATCCTAAGGTAAAATCCTATACTAAGAAAAGCATGCAGTACAAAGGAGGGAAGGATCAAATGCTTGGACATTACAGTCCTCTGTAAAGAGGAAATTCTTAAAATCTGTCCTAATATTGAAAATTATACTTTACTGGCACCTTGCAGTTGAAAAATTCCCTTGCGTTTTACTTCTGTACTCTTCTATACTATTATTTTTGATCCCAGGCTGACAATAAAGAGAACCATGCTTTTTTCATTTTATTCTGCAGAACACTGGTAGAATTTTTACACTGTACCTCTGTCTTTCCTGAGAGTAGAGGAAGTGTCAAATGCCTCTAATGATGAGGGGGAAAAAAAAAAAAAAAAAAAAAAGGAGTTTTGTGATTCTTCTCCATTATGTTATTGACTAAAATATGTCCTGTTTTAACGGAAAATTTTACAAACGTTCATAGTTTTGGCAAGTGAAAACGTGTTCCGTCTTTTAAATTCTTCCAGTGGGAAAACACACAAAATTGTGGGCAAACGAGAAAAGTAGTAATTTGGTTTTATATCTCACAACAAGCAATTCTTGAAAAACATCATGTAATTAAAAAAAAAAAAAATAACTTGTCATGCAATTTTTGAAGACAGATCTGCTTTAAATCCCCCACAACTAACATCAGTTGGCTACATTAGTGAGAAAACAAAATACAATCATTTCAAATACTGAATGGGAAGTGTTGCTAAATAAGAGAAAGATGATTAATTAATTACTCAGGACTGAAATGTCTACTTCATAATGTGATCTGTGGCCACATGATTTGATGACTAACTCTGTATAAAGACTGCTTAATACATTTTTTTTCAACAAAAAGAAAAAAGAAGTTCTAGCTTTATTGAGTTACCTAGGAAGGAAGACCTAGGAAACCTTTTTGTAATTTAGGAACAAAAGCCTGGAACTCTTCATTATGCTGAATACGAGACTTTATGCTAAAATACGTACTTTGTACCAATCCTCATAGCAACCAAAGAGAAAATGTTTATTAACACTGATTAACTAATGATGATTTCTAGAAGATGAGAGGCATGCAAACGTGGCTGACTTCAAAAAAAAAAAAATTAGTAATGCCATGCATTTTGCGCTCACTGCTTTGGTATTTGTGAAAAAGATACGAAATCTCAACCCTGTTACGCACGTGTTTTCCCCACACCAACTGAGACAGGACGCATGCAAACAAAGCCCTTTTTTCAACACATCTCCAGGCACAACCAATGTCGCATTGACCACCTGCACGGTGTAGCTGCCCACAGTAGTGGCACGTTTGAAGCGTCTTCCTTGCTGATGGGACATCATAAACAGCGGGGCCAAACGCTGCTCCATTAACCTTGCAAAGCTCTGATTGTTCAGTCCCAGTAATGCAATATCAACCCCTTGAATAACTGTGGGAATGGAGAAAATCACACATCAGTACATTTTAGACGGACAGATAAAGTAACACGTAGGCTGCAGAGCAGTTTGGGATAGGGACGTACAAACTAGCTTAGAAGAAAAATAACTGGACACTGTTACACCCCCTCAGTAATTCCCAATGGACATATAATGTGCTTCTGTTTCAGCTCCTGCACTGTTCTTCTCAGATAATGTCAACGATGTGTCAGAGAATAAAATCCTCCAAAAATGTTCTTAGGCCTTCAGTTTACCAAAATGTCTCTGACCTAATCTATGATCTTCAATATAAAAAGTAAGTGAAAACCTATTTGAGAGCTGCCAATTTTTATGCTTATCACCAGATGCTCCGTCAACTAAGCAACAGTTTTTCATCCTGCAGTTTTGAATTCTGAAGTTAGAATTTTGTCCAATTTGGTTTGAAACAAAATACCATATGGTTGAGAGCACTGAAAACCGAATAAACATTTCCTAAGTAAAAACGAATGTAAAATTGAAAAGACACTGAATTTACATAAAGTTCAAATAAGTGATATTGCATGTTAATTTAATTCACACAACTGTATGTTTTTTCAATATTATTTAAAAAAATCTTTTGGGGCCACCATGATTTTTTTGAAAACACTGTTTCCATTGTAATTTTAATACTCCACTACAGCAAGTGCATAAAGGCAAGAAATGGCATACTGAGTTCATGGGGTCCAAAAGGAGAGTAACGGTACCACTCCCTTCAGAGGATCATCATCTCTGCATAACCTTATTTTTAATCTCAAAATCTCTCTCTCAGGTACCAAATCACAGCGGCTGTTGGAAGCAGAGCGTAGAATTTAATCCATTTCATGTCAGGCTCCTTTTCTCTTGCTCTCATGAGCATTAAACAGTTCCACATACAGTCACACTGATACACACCAATTAGAAAGGTTTTGGTATCTACTCACTCAAAGATATCTGGGGGAAAGGGTCTATGTCTTGCCCAGTTATCACTTCTACAGTCAAAATGATTGTGAATGAGAATGTGATGCCAATGAAATTACTGTGATAAAACAAGTATTTTGAAGCCTAATAGCATTCTCTGCACCTTGTTTTCCACCAACAGAAAGTTATGTGCTTAATGCTTCAGGTGAAGGATGCAAAAATTCCTGGACGCAGAGTCAGCAAATCATAACAAACTTCCTCAGTTTAACAGATCACCCTTCTTCCTGGGTTATGTCTACAAGCCTCTCTTGATTTCAGATTTAAATCCAAGTCCCAGGTGAGGGGGGAAAAAAAAAAAAAAAAAAAAGCCCTATTTGTGTTTTAAAACTCTAAGAAGATAATGCTGCTCTCAGAAGTGCTTAAACCAAAGTGGCATAAACTCTGAGGTGAGTGTTGGACACAGGAGACATCTCTGTTCAAGATGATGAATCGCAGTTATGCCCCCGAGTAACATTAAATACATTTGCCCACTTGAATGCAGGAAGGTTCAGTGGGCAGCCACTTGTTTCTGTGTAAAATTACTGCACCAATGTGTTTATATAATTGAGCACTAAAAATTATTATCTGAAGTGCATGGAGAAGGGAAGGAGATTAAAAAGTACCTGTTATCACCCAGTAGTCTCTAGTTGACTCTGAGACATCAAGGTTTGGATACTCCAAAGCTTTAAAATAAAAGTTTAAATTATGTCATAATATTCCAACATCCTACACATTATACATCCCAAAACTATTTGGTTAACCAGACACTGATTAATAAAATTGAACTATTGCCCAGGAGGAGTTCTAGAGGCATAACTTTCAGGATTGCAATTTCTCTCTGAAAAAGGACATCAAGTGCAAACAGTATAGGCGCTGCCGTACAACGTAGAACATACATCTTCTGTTGCCAAAATATTGGCTGGTACATTGTCTGGCGCAAAGCCCAGGATTGCCCATTACTGAAAATGGTGTGTAATATGCGCGTGTCTATGTTACATACATTCCTGCTGCTGTATCTCTGTGAGTAATCTCCTGGGGAAAACAAGATTACATTCTATGGTGATTCTGTGACTTAATCCTTACTTAACCCAGACCACCATTTTAACCTAAAATAATACTAAAATAAACCAGGATCAGATTCCACCACTCACAAAGTGCAATTCCACATGAATTACAAACAAGACTAACGAAACTGTGAACACACCTTAGAGCATGGCACTCTCACTCTGCGCCATTTAAGGTGTTACTACCATATGTGTTTACACCTGTGAGAACCTGGTGTTTGCTGTTTTGATGCCTTTTGTTAGCTTTTCCATCTCCAAAGTGCATTAGGCTGTAAAGCTCAATATGCTGCTAATTCATTACACAGCTCAGCATTTTTTCAATAGATTTATGCAACGTGGAAAGCATTAATACTTGGAACTTCATTCAGAAAACATCCGTGCCTTGCACGTTGATACACTGCTAGTGAGTTACCTTGATTTTTAAACTCCAGAGTGGATGAAATAATAAACATTGCAAAGCATCTGATTATGCACAGTAACTGCTTTTGAGGAGGGATTTCACGGTGTGTCCTGAGCTGTGCATTTCCACAACAGACTGCGAAGGCTCTGGAGGAGCCACAGGAGTCCACTGGGAAATAACACACTCTGAGAACAGCAGCAGTATTTGTTTGATAAACTGAAACAACTGCAATGCCACATGAATAAGCATCAAACACTTTTCAAAGTGAACATTTTCACAAGACTCGCTATCAGTATGAAGCCATAAACACTACGAGCACATTAAGTTCATGAGTTTGTAGTATACCTGCTGCGCTGGGAATAAAACCAAGAACCCCAAAATGAAATATAAACCATTAGTTGTTAAAGGAGCACTAGCTAAAGACTTTATCAGGTCAGTTCATCATGTGCGGGGATCAGCAGAGAACTGCAATACCACAGGAGACTCTTACTGTGTGACAAATGGCTTTCACAGCTCTTGACTACCAAGCACACACCTGTGTTGCCCTTGTGAGAAGCACCACAATCCTTTTCCTATGCAACAGGCCTAATTTGGAGGCCAAACACATGAACTGAGCACAGCCATCATCAAAACTTCCTTGGGCTTTCTCCTGGTGCTCCTGGATGCACTGTGAAGACAAGTCCTGCACACAGGACACTCCTTGGACAGGCTCACCCACCAGCCACAAAAAAGGAAGGAGCCTGTCTCATGATGAATGGTCAATATTGCTTCCTAGGTGCCCAAGCACACCCTTTGTCAACAGCCTCCCTCCATCTCCCCTTGCCTGTGGAAAGACTTGGTGAAAATGCAAGCCTACCCTGAGACACGTCTCTTACCCTGTGATGGAAAGTCTGATTAAAAAGCGCACTAAAGCAGCGCAAGAACTCATCATTGGGCAGTTTCACCTATTAGTTTGCAAATATCCGATTTAGACAGGTAATGCCTCAAGAATAACATACGCTCCTCCTTTTTCAAGGATTTGCACAATCCCCAGAGTTAGCTGTGACTCCTGACTGCCTCGCATCGGAGGGTGACCACTTACCCCACAGACAACAGAGTACTCTTTGTGCAAGTAACTGATGAAGAACTGCACAAGATAATTACTCTGCTGTTGGGCCATTTGCAAATAAAATGGACTGACAAAAAAAGTAACTTGTGTTTTCCCCAGTCCTCACTTTCCAGCAGCCTGGTTCTGCTTTTTCTTAGAATCAGAAAATGAACAAGCACCTTAATTTTACTTAAAGCTACAAATCCACTCAGTTCAATGTTCTGATCATAAAGACATTTGGCTCTATCCTTATGTGCCCGATTATTTCAATACTTAGGAAATGAAAAATTACAAACTACTCCATCACTGGTTTAGCCTTAACAGTGAGTTTGATAGCTACCAGAATCTTAACCAGATCTTTACTGGTATTTGAGAAAAGTATTTAAAATTTAACAAGCATCTCATGAAGATTTACACACAGTGAGATCAGCTGAAACCTGCCCTTCTTCAACCAGAGTCCATTACCATGCACTGACATACCCAGCATGTCCCTGTCTCCTCTCACTTCCAGCGAACGGATAACCCAGCACTACGCTGAGCTTAATTTCACGTACTAAGTTTAACAAGCAGATTAAACAGAAACCCCCATGACTAAATGTTTTGTCCTTTTATTCATTTTAGAGAAAATAGTATGCAGGGTCAGAGAGCACATATGCCACACAGGCTGCTCACACACAGCTTTCTCTCGCTCTCTACACCCCTGACTCTTTGTAACAATTGAAATGCAAGCAAATTATTGACACTAAAGTGCTTAGACCACATTTTAAACTGAGGATGAAGTTCAACTAATACACCAGCAACTTTTTAAATGGAGAAACGTAGATAGAGCTCACCCACTGCCCCATCACACACTCAAAGCATGGTCCCCAGCCCTGGGACTGGAGCAAGCACCAGGGGCTGAGTCTTCTGCTGAAGTAAAGGGCAACGCTGAAGATGAACTTCATGTGCTGTGCTAAGTTTTTCTGAAGTAGAGCATTGGGGAAATTCTGTGATTTGTTTTACATAAAACTACAATTTTATTTTGTTTGGAACCTGGCATAGCCATTTTTTTATTAATGACAGCATATATGTGTTTTTCTTAATTATCTGCCAGTGTTTCTAGCAGCTGAAGTAAACACTGAACCCAGAACCCCCCACCTAATCCCCCCCCTCTATTTTTTTGTTAAAAAAAAAAATGTTTAAAAAGCAGTCAGAAAAAGCACCTACAATCTGTGAGCTTGATGACAAAGCTTATGGTCCTTGCAAAGCAGAAGCCCGACGCTGGCTAATCTTAAGGAGCTGTGTGCTGGGAAGCGCATACTTACATTCTGCAATGGTGAGAGGTGGGTAGGTTAGATAGAAACCCACCAGCTCAGCTGACAGCTGATTAAGAAGGTTGCTGGAAATAGTGCCATTTAGAGTTGTGCTTTCATTGTTTACTACATAAAACAGAGTGACAGCTTGGGAGACATTGGAGGTGTTCAAAATCTGAAACAGAGGTAAAGAAGTAATGCATAGCTGTGTTTCAGCTCAGTTGGGAGGAAAAAAAAAAAAACAAACACAAAAAACCACCACACAACACAAAAAAAAAGTCCCAAAACCAGTGCAAACAAACTGGGAAGAAGTTAACTTGAACAATGGATTAGAAACAGCTCACTCAACATGACTGTGTACTTAAAGTTTGTGATACTTTAATTCCTACTTTAGCACATGCAGAGTTACTGGAGGATAGCAGCAGGCAGAAAAGGTACAGGCAGGACTGAAAATATTTTTCCCTGTTTTTTACAAGGAAATGTAAGATGAGGGAGAGGATGCTTATCAGAAAAAAGTGTTCAGTATTTGATGCAGAGGAATTAGGCCTGTATGTCTTGCTCTCTTTGCTGCCTTCCTAGCACAGTTATCTAGACCTACACCTTTTCCATATGAAATAAAGGGATATCATTTCTTTTCTTTTCCTAGCATCATACGATTACCGGCTCCTCTCTCCACTTCAGCTCTGTGCCAGTCTCTTCCTGAGCCCAAATCTGATGACTGCATTTAAGGACCTATTCTATTTAGTAAGGACTGGATCAGGTCCTCAAACACCAGTTTTATGCAGAAAGCAAACAGGTGAAGGCAGGGCAGGAATGGAAAAAACACGTTTTCTCAGAAAACTTATGCCCTAGGACAAGAGTGATGGTTTTTTGGTTACTGATACTGTAGGTATGGCCAACAGCATTCAGCATTCTTGAATGTTATTTAAATACCCCATTTTTATGATTTGGATCACTAAGTAAAAACATAAAACATGGTATAATAAAAGCATCAGAAGAAGAGTTCAAGGTCAGACCAAAGGTCTGCCTGGCTGACGTCCACTTACAAATGGCTGGGAACAGATGGTTGGAGAATGAGCACAGGGCAAGAGGAGAGGACTCTTTTCCACAACGTATGGTTACCCCACTCGTATGGTCTGAGCCATAAATTATATGCTTGGGTATAAAAAGGGTTGATGACTTTTTCTTCTGTATGTTTGGCCAATTGCTTTTTGTAACTTCCATACTTTTTCTCCAGTTACATCTGGCCATCTTCAAGATCTTATTACCCACTGTGTGAAAGGATTTTTATTTTTATTTAAACCTGAGTAATTCTGTTATGAGAAACTCTAAATGATCACTCCTGATTCACTACACGACACATGGTTGGAGAACCACGGCCGATTTAATTTCTCCTTGCCCAGAAGTTGTTTCATGCCTTTTACCCATGTTGCTGCCATTCTCTCTTCTCTTGTAGTGCAGCAACTCCTTTTCTGAATCAGCTCTGTCTGCTCCAGAACTGTTCCTCAGTTTGTAATTAATCTAAAACTCTCATACTGTTTTCTGTTGCACTGACTTAGTCCTTTGCACGGTACTGGGACAATTTCAGAAAAATTTGTCATGAAGATCACACCCTTGAGCCTCTTACTTCCCAGTTTATATCTTGCCTCCAAGACCTCCATCCTGTCACTTCCTAAGTTGGCAATACCCACAAAACCCACAACTACCACCTTCTTCTAGGGCTCTTTACAAAATTGCCTTGGTGCTTTGTAAGATCTATGACTTCTGTGAGCAAATTAGCCACCATCAATTTCCTCTCAGCATCATGGGTCCAGCTATTGAAAAGCTTGATAATCACTTTACCTACTGCAGTAGGTCATCTCTTGCCGTGCACTTTTCTGCTTCTCTGAGCTCCTCCAGAGTTTGAACACAAGCTCACAAGAGACAGTACCAAAGTAACTAAGCAGAGCTCTGATGACCAGTTTTCTCCTTGTGGTAAGCTACATGCAAACTATTCTGAGGAGCGCGAATCCATACACAGTTTTATCACACGTCAAATACACATCATATCCCCCAGAGGATAATTTATTCCTGAAGTATGGCACAGAGCATAAGTGTGATGGCCCACTAAACATATAATGTTCTGCAAAAAGCAGGTCCTTAATAGTGAATGTGGGTCTGCGAGTGTAGAACTGGAATGCACACACACACACACACAAAAAAAAATATATTCCATTATCTTAGATCTTACAAACAGCTACAAGCGACACTATCTTTATACCTGAATAGTCTCACTAAGAGCAACTAATGTGTCAGAATAACATATTGAATAAAAAAATAAATTTGGAATAATATTTTTATATATTTTTTCTTTGAATTTCACTTAAATAATTTAACTGCAAACAGTAAAATTAAAATTCATGAGAATAACAGTAACAGTCTTCTATAAATCATGCATTTATAAGCTTTCCTGCAATAAATAAAACAATCTTATTTCAGATGAAAGCATAAACTTACTTCCATAAAGGCTATCGAAGACATTCTGTTGAAATACAAGCATACACATAGGAAAGAATAACCCAGAGAGTTTGGCAACAGGCACTGGCAAAGCACGCAACGTTGTACCTGAACTGTCAAGTTGTTGCTGGTGTTTAAGACCTTTCTTTCAGCATCCTGAAACGCTCTCTGTAACCGCTGCTCCATGGTCTGAACAAATTTGCATGACTGTATATTGTCTGTTTGACCCACAAACTGCAGCTCTGGAAAAGGAACAACGTATTTGTACGTGGACAAAATATTCTTGGCTGTGTAATCCCTGTAATGTCTGACAGCAAGATGACCAATTTACAAATTAAGCAGGTGAAAATAATGCCACATAAGATCAGTTTATGTCATTAAATCACTGCACTAAACTAGCCTTAAGACAAAATGTAAGATTTAAATTGCATTATTAGAGCTGATACTCTCCACAAACAAATGGAGATTAGTTCTGCAGTGATATATAAGATGGTAAGACCAGTTCACTGTACAAATACTTGCTCAGAGCCAGGCAGTAATTCAAATCATTCTAAACCACAATTATGCTCTTAAATCTTGCAGGTCATTTGCTCTTGCAAGACATAATCAATCGTAATACTGATTCTCATTCTGTTTGTGCTAGGAAAAATATACTTAACCAGGTAATTGCAATAAGTATGTGTATATAAACACATAAGCAAACACATAAGAAATCTTTTTACAACTGATACTTTGTTTTACAGCACGCTCTGCCCTCTCACAGCTTATACTGTTCTGCTGCACTGCAACTGCTCTGCACTGATGCTTGCTGCAGTACAGAGGCATCACACAGCAACCCTGGGTCAGATGGTGGGGATCTGAGTCAAATCCAAGGGGTCCAGCCAGAACAAAATATAAATATATGTATATATCTCTCATATAGTTGTGTTTCTCATCTGATTGTCCTCAAAAGAAATGCACAGGTTACTGCACAACCTGTCAATTAAAGTCCAATTTAATCAAACACCACGTCTTAGTCAAGCATCTTGGCGTGACCCATCCCTAATGCAATGCCACCTCATTTCACAGCAGTGCCAACAGAGGTTACAGCAGAACACCACACAGGGACAGGGATGTACTCACCAGCTGTCCTGCTTGCGCCAGGAACATCAACACATGATACCAAAGCAGGGCTTGCCCTGCCGCTGCGCTGGAGAGCAGGGGCTGAGGGAGGACAGCAAAGGGGACGAGGAGCATCGTCCCTCTGCACTGAACCCAAAACACACACACAACCCTGGGCGCGGACAGGCAGGACCTCACTCACCTGTTTTCAGCTGGAAGTGGTACGCAGGAAGGGGCTTCCACGGCAAGGCCAGGGCTGCCACGGACTGGAGATGCGGTACATGCTGTTTGATGTCTGCTGTGGCGTTGCTAATGCCGTATGCAAGAAGCCTTTCAATTACAGCAGTTGGCATAAAAACCAGTCTGCCCCGTGTGACGTAGTAACCAACGGTGACATTATTTGATTGCTCCAGGATTTCAACCTAAAACAAACAGGAAAACTTTTTTGGGGGGTATTTGTGGGGTTTTTTTTTATTATTTTGTTTGCAGTTCAACCACTATTTGATGGGACTTCTCACCCTGAATATACCTCCCTTGCAGGGTTTTTATTCTGTAATCCCCTATAAATCCTACAAGATCAGTTAGCATCATCTCAGACACAGCATTAGCAGAACTGCTCAGGGAGCTTTAGACCCAGCCCATGCAAAATGTGCCACGAATTGAGGCAGTGCAGTATTGCTACCACAGCTCACATACCTCTAATTTAGACTGGGGCTGCACTGATGTGTATATACTGGGTCATTTTACTTATGAATGTGAAAATACAGAGAATCCAGAGAACATCCAGCTCCTACTTCATACCTGAAGTTCACTGACTTTGTTCGTGTGTCTGTCATTGCAGGTTTGGAGACAGATTTTTAAAATACAAAAGTTTCCAATATTTGATTCTTCAACCTCAACTGTCGCTTCTATACTATTTTTCCTATACTGGTCTTTACTGTAAGGGTTACGGAGCACCGAAACAGGCTCCCCAGAGAGGTTGTGGAGTCTCCTTCTCTGGAGACTTTCAAGACCCGTCTGGATGCGTTCCTGTGTAACCTGCCCTAGATTGGTCCTGCTCTGGCAGGGGGGTTGGACTCTATCTCCAGAGGTCCCTTCCAACCCCTAACATTCTATGATTCTATGAGATGGTTAAGCTATCACCTATATGAGTAGAAATGACAAACCACAAGAATAAACACACTGTGAGCCAAAACATGAGTTGAGTTTTATCTCAAAATTCTGTATTTTCCAAAAAGTTTAAGCCCTGGAACTAGTCCTCCACACTAAGTTTTAGTTGTTTTCCTCCATTAGAAAAAGGCAGCTTCTCTCAGGTTTACAAAAAGGTGGGAGAATAAGTCTGACAGTTTTCATTGCTGCTGCTGCTGAGACGCAGGAATATACAATTCCCAGACTGACTAACGTCATCCAAACTTGCAGCAACAGAGCATGGGGACAAAAGTCAACCTGATGCCCTCTATTTTGAGCAAAATTACTTTTTCCTTCCCAGTGGCTTGGTAAGTATAACTCATAACAGCCTTGGACTCAGCACAAACCCCTGCCTAAGTGCACGGGAACCTGCATTGCAGCGAAGAGTACCCCAGCGATCCATCTCAGCCTTCTCTTACACGCAGCAATGCAGAAGTTCATGCAATTTAGCTGCAAAGTGATAAACATGTCTCCCTCATTTATTTTCAATAAAACGTGCTTTCTCCCTTCTCAGGATTTTCATCCCTGTGGAATTGCACTAGTCAGGTACTGAGCGGACGGACAGCAGTGACACCCCATTTACCAGCCCTGCTCTTGCAATTGATCCAGGCTGAGCACAGCAGCGCTTGGCTGAACATGAACTGGAGTCACTCCTGAGCTGCAGAGGGAGGAGGAAACTGCTGTCAGTAGTTGTTTCCCAGAACACACCAAAAACAAAGTTGCATTTCTCCCTTCTACTTCATCAAATAAAATTGCAAAAGCTTTGGAGTGGTCCTTATATGTTTAAGGCCCAGAGTGGGTGCCACCTCTGCCTGCTTTCCATAGGAAAAGCTTGATGCTCCCCTCCAAGAGGCCTTCTGCATCCAGAGACGCCACTGCTGCTGCAGTCAGCTGGGATTCTCTTGGGGGGACAGCTGTTTTGGTGAGATCATGCAGGCAAGTAAAGCATGCTTACCTGAGCACTGACATTTTGGTTGAAAGCTTGTCTCAGCATTTGGTTGAGTCCTTTTCTCACGCTCTCCTTGAAGGGATTGCTGATCATCATCCTTCTTGTGTTCAGAAACAGAACTGTGGAGCAAAAACCACATGTTGGTTTGAGACATTACCATGCTACTCTTTCCTTTTTTAAATTGTTTTTTGTTGCACTAGGCTCAGTGGAGATCATCAAAGCAGCTAGGGTTTGCAGTAGCTCCAATGGGAGCAAGAACTGCAGGGGCTCAGCAGCATCCCCGAGTCCCCTATTCATCCCATGGCAATAGCCCATTGTTTCCAGAGTGGGGTCTAACAAATGCAATTTCTTTAGGAACAACAGGTAGTCTTTGCCATGCTGCCGTTGTGAGTGAGGTATAATGCCACTCGATTGCCTGCAGACAGGCTGGTGCAGCATTCCCAGGGGACTGAGCTGATGCTGCTAGGGCAGGCCTACGTAAAGGACGTGTACTCCATACCTTCACGGCCAGAGTTAATAAACAAAGAAATGCGTTACTCCACTGCT
The DNA here is from genome assembly GCF_013368605.1 of Nyctibius grandis. NCBI lineage: Eukaryota > Metazoa > Chordata > Aves > Nyctibiiformes > Nyctibiidae > Nyctibius > Nyctibius grandis. Next base: position 9,035,190 of record NC_090661.1, on the reverse strand, counting down.
ACAATTATTTTCCATTTAGGAAGTGCCTGTGCACTTTCTTTATTAACATTGTCAATAGCTTTTCCTTTTTCTCTTATAATTTGCAGAAAGATTTTTATAGCTGCACTTAAGTACTATCAATCACATACTATATACAAGATACTTCTATCTCTAGAAATACTTGTTGTATTCATCATACTACTGATGTAGATATTTAGCAGGTACTAAACACACATTAGGTCCAAAAGCTGCTTATTTCATTGTCTCCAGTATCATCCAGTTCTATACAAGGTCATAAACCCTTTTATGTAATTATTCTTCTTTGCTGAGATCTCCAAGATACACACACCTTCTGGCATTGCACTGTGCTACCATAAGGAGTCCTTATGAAGCCTGGGTAAGGGACCTCTCCAGACCCCTTTAGTTCAGAGTTCTTACAGCTAAGGAAAAGCTGTCTAAAAAAACAGCTAGAGCCAGAAGTGGTACTGTTCACACAGAAAGCTCAAAATCCTACCGTTTTGAAGTGCACAACTCTAAATACTGAACATTCTTTTCAAATGATTCTTTAATGATAGAATTAGGTGTTCATATAAAAACAGAATAAAGTATTCATATGTAAACAGGGCCAAAGACTGAGGTAGGTTACTGCACTGTCTTCTTCAGTGACACGGGCTCCTTACTGCAGAGCAGAGACCGAACCATCACGTCATACTGGGCTGTCCCTCCACACAGGTGGTTCTGCTAGATCCCTCCAGTGACCCACTGAACTTCAGAGCACCTGATCTCACTACTTCATTTGACACATTCATTATAAAATCCAAGCTACAAATAAAGCCAATGCCATGCCCATACTAGCAACCCTGCTTTTATCTGTCTGGTTTGTCTGTGCAGCAGCCTCAGCCCCAGAGTAATCACTAATGCCCCCACATTCTTTGACACTTGAGTGTATTTCCTACTCGCCACCAGTTGCCCCTCATAGACAAGTGAGGTCCTTTCAGCAAATTCAGTGGCCCCACGTACCTGTTTTAACCATAAGGTTCCTGGAGAGCCGGCAATCCAGGGGAGGAGCTGCTGTCATGTTAGCGAAAGCGGCTGCTGCCGTGGTTTCAGGAGGAGCGGAGGTGTTTTCCACTGGAGTAGGGGGAAGCCTAGTTGTTTTCGCTGATGCTGTAATAGATGTCAAAGCTGCTGTAATTGTCAGTGGATATGAGGTTGACGTTTTGGTGATTTCTGAGCTTGGGAACTTCTGGGTGTCAGTTACTGTTGTTTCTATCTGCCTTGGTACATGTGCTGTGGGTGCAAGTGTGGAAGCTGTGACCATGCTGCTTTTAGGGGTTATAAGCATTGCTGTCATGTCCACAGGCAATGTAGTTGTGTTTCTTGTTGCAAAAGGAAAATCTGTATGTGTTCCTACTGAGCTTAGATCCGATGCCAATTGTATGGCAGTGTTGTTTTTTGTTAGTGTCAGTATCGGTGTGCTTAAAGCCATCACAGATGGCAAAGGTATGTTTTCAGTGCCTAGAGAAAAGAAGGAAGAAGCTGGCACTGGTGAAGCTGGAGGTGATTTTCTTGTTAGTGGTTTTGCTTCTGAAGTTCCTACTGTAGGTATTGCACCAGAAGATACTCCAGATAATGCTGTAATGACAGAATGGGTAAAGTCGGTTGTTGAGAAAAAAGGAGAAGTTAGTGGTGTTGGTGATGCATGGACAGAAGTTATGATGACTGACTGCAGAGCACTGGTGGTAGGGGTTTGCAATGGGATGCCCTTGGTAGCTTTATTAGATACATTACTGGGAACTAGGCTATGCCTTGTAGCCCTTGTGTCCCACTCCTCCACAATAAATGTAGCTGGATTTCTATCAGCTGTAACCAAATAACCAGAGGACTCTAATTGGTCATCTGCAAGTTCTGGCAAATTTCCAGAACTGATGTCTTCTCCTGTAATAAAACTATGCAAGAGAGTTGAGCTAGAAGGCTTGGTTATGGGAAAGGGGAACTCGGTTGGCGGCGTGCTGTGGATGGCACTGTTTTCATAGCTGGCCGAAAAAGTCAAGTTGTCAGTGAGCTGAAAAGCCAAAGTTGGTGTCGTGCCTAAGGTTTTTGTCAGTAAAGTAATCTTCCCAGCTGTTTGTGATTCTAGAGAGCCAGGGGAAGCACCTGTATCATTAACAGGAGGCAGCAAACGGAGAGGTGCTTCATAGTGTATACTGACATCAACATCTCCAACAGTAAAGAAACGAGCAACGTTTTCTTTTGTGCTTCCATGCTTTTTTTGCAGGGGGTCAGGCACAGTCAAAGTGGTAGCAAGGGATGAATAATGAACAGGAGATGTTTTCAGTGTAAATGCACCTACATCAAACTCTGAAAAACTATTTGACTTTGTTCCAGCGAAGGGTAAATTCAAAACATTTTGACTAGAGTTTGCATATGTATAGTTTGCTGAAGGGGTGGAGAAGAGTGATTGGTTATTTGTACTCATTTTTTTTTGCAGACTTGAAACTACTGAGTATGGTACACGGTATTCGGTTTCCAACAGAGAAGTACTCGGAGGAACTTTTATTGCCGTCTTGACTGAAGTTGTTACTGAAGGAATACTTACGCCAGCTGAAGACAGCAACGCTGTATTGGTCCATGTAGAAGCTGAAGTTGTTACTTCAGGAGAGCTGACAGGATCTAAATTGATTTCAGAGTCGGCACTCGAAATCCCAGAAAAGCTGGTGCCATGGCTGTCTATCACCATCGTCATGGAAACCAGTGACGGCCGCATACCCCACAGTGGAGGCACGACGGAGGTGAGATGCTCTCTATCAACTGAACGTGAAGTCTGACCAGAGGTAAAATGATTTAAAGCTCTTGGAGGTGAATATTCTGCATGTGGGGTCACAACAGTGCGTACTCTCATATTTCTGTCTTTATCTGCAGTTAGGTCCGGACTTTCTGCAGCACCAGGTGGAAGATGTGCAGTCACAAAGATACTAGTAGCGGATGTATTTGTGAGAGCAGGTTCAGGTTTTGAAAAGCCTGTAGTGGAAGTAATTAACAGCACTGCAGCTAGATCAGGACTAGTCACGCCTGTCTCCAAAACAGTGCCTAGTATCTTTGATCCTTTGGGGAGTTTACTGGTTTGGATATCTGGAGAAACTTTGGAAAGCTGAGATCCATAAGGTAGATCATTATTAGCATTAAAGTTTGTGGACATCATTGCTGTCACCCCTCTTGTGAAAGGCTGTTGAGCTCTTCTTGCCCCAGGAAAGCCATCAGAAGTTGGGAGAGTACGTGCAGAAGCAGTTGGCAATCGCATGCCATTTGCCTGATAAGCTCCATCAGGCAGGTCTTCTGCAAAAGTCTGATTCAGAGCCACCACCAAGTGCTGCGAGGGAACAGTCAAAGGGGTTTGAAAAGTATCCTCATCAGCTGCTGCTGCGCTGGGACTGTTTGTGCCTGCTATCCTAGTAAAGGTGTCATGTGCCTCAGTTTGCAAGGGAGACCTTGTGCTTCTTGAAGAGGAGCGTGTTTCATTTCTAAAGAGAAAATCTGTTTCACTGGTAAACACTTGTACTGGCAGCACTGCATTGCGAGCATGCTTTGCATCTAGAATAAGTGATTTTGGCAATGAAAGGGAAGACGTGCTCTCTGTTGAGCTGGAGACCTCAGCCAGGCTCTCGGAAGCCGATGACATGAAAGGTGCACTGGTAGAGCCTGTAGTGCAATTAGTCAGTGCTGTGGAAGACTGAGGATGACTCATTTGGTGTATCAGATGGGGAGTACCCACAGGATAGAAGACTGATGTAGGGAATTCTGCTTTATCCTGAAAAAATGGTGATGACAGAGGAGTGATATCACTGTTGCTGTCAATCAGTGCTGCCTTAAATGGCTGACTGTTTGGTTTTACTCCAGCAGAAGACACATTATACATGCTCTCATTAGGAAACCGTGACAGGCTTCTGGAAGTTACTGGCAGGGAAGACCGATATGTTTTTGACACAGGAATATCAGAGTATACAGACAAAAATGAGGTCCTTTCTGAAGGAGACCCTTTTCCCACTTTTTCTGTGAAATGCATTGCTGTCGATCCAAAGAGATTCAAAGGCATGGTACCCGTAAACAACTCGAGACCCTTTCTGTGATTCACCGTACTGGAATGTACTACAGTGCGCATGCTTAGAGGACTATTTCTGCTTTCACTAACCTGTGAGCTGGCTGAATCTGTGTTGAAGAAACCTTCAGGATCTGCAGACAAAGGCACTTTGATGGGCAGTACAGCTGGTTTAGAAAAGTTAATGGTATGAGGTGACTGAATTACCAATGAGGAGAATGATGGTGATGGAACAGCAGCAAGCATGTCTGATCCTGATGTGCTTTCTTTTGAAATGGAGGGTGTTTTTAATGGTATTAGCTGAAATGGCACAGCTGTACTCGAATGTGTCACTGATGGTGTAGTGGACAATGTGGCAAACATACCAAGTTGAGGCAAACCTGATACAGCAGCTGTTTCATCAGCATCTTGAGATGATGACCTCAGAGGCAACTCAGCTGAAACTTCAGCGGGTTCCTGGGATGCACTGTTTCCACTGCCTTGATAAAGGGTGGACGACAGATGAGTTTGATCCGACGTCTTGGTACGCGTGCCAGACAGTGCTGTTTTTATCATCTGAAGCAAGTTTGCATTCTCCAAAGTCTGTCCCATAGAAATATCGGCTACTGAGGAAGTCTTAGTTTCTGTGGAAGGCCGTGTTGGTGACAGTATAGATCTCCAATTAGGAAAAGATCCTGTAGAAGGAGCAACATTGATACGCTGTTTCCTGATACCTGTAAAATAATAAGTAAAATAAGTATATTCTTCCACAAAAGGAAGAGTTGTTGTCCTGTTGCAACAAATCACAACACAAAACACATTATGTTTAGTAAAATTAGTGAACTTCTTTTTGTATTCAAAGGGCATAAAAATTCAGCGAAAGTTAAAAAAAAAAAAAAAAACACCCACAAAAAACAGTGAAAGTCCCAATGTGACAGATTATAAACCCCTCAAGTCATTTTATCTGACAGAAGAATAAGGAAAGCTTCCTAGACCATACTCTTTCAAAATCCTACTTTTAACTAGGATGGTTCAACATACGAAAAGACACCTTCTTAAGCTTGGGACAATTCTTGAGGTTATCATCAGTCATCCTGTGTCAAAATATTATGTGAGAAGATGGGTTTAGAAGCAGTGTAGAAAGGGAATAGATTTTGACAACCAAGCTTCACTGACTTGGCATGAAGTCTGACATGGGAATAGAGTCAGTATTGGCTGGGTTCCTGTAGGATGCATCTGGAGGTGCTCATCTTGCCAGTTCTAATAATGCATGCAATTAGAGACACAAAAGGAAGAAAATAAAACAGGATGAACATGAGGAAAGGGGGGTAAGATCCAAAACAAATTAGGAAATTAAATTCCTTTTTTGATATATGCAGATGTACAACGCAGCTTTTCAAACACCAGTTTACATTCAACACCATAATGTTCCTAGGCTTTGTTTTCTTAACATGATTACAGTTATTCTAAAATTGTAGTATGGGAAATCTCACATTCCTACTAATTTAAAGATTAAGATTCACTCAAGAGTAAAATTTAAGGAGGTTTTTTTCCCCTCCCCCCTGCCAAGATAATAGATCAAAACTCAGTACTGGCACTTGCTGCCATGCCAAGCTGTGCCCCTTGCATAGCTAAACAGAGGCACAATACGGAGCCAGCCCTCCAGCCCTCCAGCCCCAGCGCATCTGGATCAGACACAGAGGATGCCAACCTCCTCCATACCCGTAATGGCATGGAAGAGTAAGGAGGGGCAGAGCTTGAGATACATGGTTATAAAACAGTCTGGACATTAGTTCCAGCCACCAACAAACCCAAGGGTCAACAGAGCCAACAGCACCGAGGGGGATCAGCCCACACAAACAGGAGCCAGAAGAACACCATGCAGCACAAGAGAGGAAAACGGGTCACACCACACCTATTTAAAGCTAAGTTTCTTTCTTGTGATGCCCTTGTGCTACACTGCACATCATCCGTATGCGCAGGCCAAAGCAGATGATTAGATTAATTCCTTCAGGCTCCTGTGTGCATTCAACGGGAACATGGTGGAATTACGTTCAGTGTGGTGTTTTCACTTTATAAAGAAAAACAACCCACAAAAAATACAAACAAACAAACCACAGATCTTCCATTTTATCCCTGGTATTTAAGAGTTTTATTAAGCCATGGTGGAGAATGGCCATTATTATCTTTCCTCCATTGAAATGCAAGAATGAATACAGAATCTAGAAACAAGTTGTTTCAGGGGAGCAGCTCCAAGATGGGTAACAGAACAGACCTCTGCCATTCTAGCAATTAAAAAATTCCCCCCGACCTTTCATTTAAGATGGGCTAACTTGCACACTAGCATTTGGAGAAAAGCAAAGGTAGGCAGACACAGGTCTACCTACAGCAACGAGAGATAAGCAGGCTAAGGAGAAACCCAATCACAGAATCAACCAGGCTGGAACAGACCTCTGGGATCATCGAGGCCTGTGTCTAGCGGAGTCCCTCAAGGGTCGGTACTGGGACCAGTACTATTCAATATATTCATTAATGACTTGGATGACTTGGATGAGGGAATGGAGTGCACTGTCAGCAAGTTCGCTGAGGACACAAAACTGGGAGGAGTGGCTGACGCACCGGCAGGCTGTGCAGCCATTCAGAGAGACCTAGACAGGCTGGAGAGTTGGGCGGGGAGAAATTTAATGAAATATAACAAGGGCAAGTGTAGAGTCCTGCATCTGGGCAAGAACAACCCTATGTACCAGTACAAGTTGGGGGCAGACCTGTTGGAGAGCAGCGTAGGGGAAAGGGACCTGGGGGTCCTAGTGGACGGCAGGATGACCATGAGCCAGCAGTGTGCCCTTGTGGCCAAGAAGGCCAATGGCATCCTGGGGTGTATTAGAAGGGGTGTGGTTAGCAGATCGAGAGAGGTTCTCCTCCCCCTCTACTCTGCCCTGGTGAGGCCGCATCTGGAATATTGTGTCCAGTTCTGGGCCCCTCGGTTCAAGAAGGACAGGGAACTGCTAGAGAGAGTCCAGCGCAGAGCCACGAAGATGATTAAGGGAGTGGAACATCTCCCTTATGAGGAGAGGCTGAGGGAGCTGGGTCTCTTTAGCTTAGAGAAGAGGAGACTGAGGGGTGACCTCATTAATGTTTATAAATATGTAAAGGGCAAGTGTCATGAGGATGGAGCCAGGCTCTTCTCAGTGACATCCCTTGACAAGACAAGGGGCAATGGGTGCAAGCTGGAACACAGGAGGTTCCACATAAATATGAGGAAAAACTTCTTTACGGTGAGGGTGACCGGACACTGGAACAGGCTGCCCAGAGAGGTTGTGGAGTCTCCTTCTCTGGAGACATTCAAAACCCGCCTGGACGCGTTCCTGTGTGATATGGTCTAGGCAATCCTGCTCCGGCAGGGGGATTGGACTAGATGATCTTTCGAGGTCCCTTCCAATCCCTAATGTTCTGTGATTCTGTGATCGAGTCCAACCATTGCCTTGACACCACCATGTCAACTAGACCATGGCACTAAGTGCCTTGTCCAGTCTTTTTTTAAACATATTCAGAGATGGTGACTCCACCACCTCCCTGGGCAGCCCATTCCAATGTCTAATAACCCTTTCTGAAAAGAAATTCTTCCTAATGTCCAACCTGAACCTCCCCTGGCAAAGCTTGAGGCTATGTCCTCTTGTCCTATCGCTAGCTGCCTGGGAGAAGAGGCCGACTCCCACTTCACTACAACCTCCCTTCAGGTAGTTGTAGACTGCAATAAGGTCACCTCTGAGCCTCCTCTTCTCCAGGCTAAACAACCCCAGCTCCCTCAGCCGTTCCTCATAGGTCAGACCCTCCAGACACTTCACCAGCTTGGTCGCCCTCCTCTGGACTCGCTCCAACACCTCAACGTCTTTCTTGAAGTGTGGGGCCCAGAACTGGACACAGTATTCAAGGTGCGGCCTCACCAGTGCCGAGTACAGAGGGATGATCACTTCCCTAGACTGGCTGGCTACACTATTCCTAATAGAGGCTAGGATGCCATTGGCCTTCTTGGCCACCTGGGCACACTGCTGGCTCACGTTTAGCCGGCTGTTGATCAGCACCCCCAGGTCTCTTTCCGCCGGGCCGCTTTCTAACCACTCTTCCCCCAGCCTGTAGCGCTGCATGGGGTTGTTGTGGCCAAAGTGTAAGACCCAGCACTTGTTCTTGTTGACCCTCATGCCGTTGGTCTCGGCCCATCTATCTAACCTGTCCAGATCCCTCTGTAGGGCCTTCCTACCCTCCAGCAGATCGACACTCCCACCCAGCTTGGTGTCATCTGCAAATAAATCGGCCTTTATGAAGCTGCACCAGAAGATCAGCAGGCTAGACAGGAGGCTGCAGAGTCCACCAGGGAACCTGACCCACCAGAAGAGGTTTGCAGCACAAAAGTAATGCTTTTGTATTTGCACCGTGGCTGCTGATGTGTCACTGGTGGACCTGAGACCTAAATGACTGGTGTGGCATAATTTCTGATATTCTACATGACCCACCACATGTTAGGAGGCACACTGTGATGTAAACTGTGTTTTGGTGGCTTTTCCTTCCCTATTACAATCAGGCAGCTTTTTAACAGGAGGTAGGAAAGAAGACTACATGTATTTTGCTCAACTAGAAGGGATTCAGACATATGCTTGAAATTAAGAACTAGATGATGTACTTTCCAAATCAGGCTTTAGGCAACCTGCAGCTTAAATTTCTGTGAGGTCATCTTGTCTGATGAAGTCATCACTACCTGATCTGTTACACTTCAAACTGCCTTGTTTCACCTCTGAACTGAAAGGCCGTACTGAAAAGTGAATGCAAAGCCTTCACAGGGGATTTCATCTAGTGCTTAGCGAACGCAAGTCCTAAAGGGGAATAAAACAAGTCAGTGTTTTCTTGCTTTCTAAAATAGCACGATCTGTCAACATCAATCCGCACAGTCTGCACCAATCTTCATATATTTCTTCACACTTTGGTTTAATGAGAACGATTACAAGCAGAGAGACAATATAAACCTGAAAAAAGTGTTGAACTCATGTTACCACATTTTGACAAGAAGGAAAGGAAAGCTCAAATAATGCAAAAAAGATAAAACACTGAATAAAAATGTCCTCTAATCTCTGCTTAATTCTAGTCCTTCAGTTCTTGTTTCTTCCATTCCATACCAACTGGTGACTTTTTTGTTTACTTCCATTAATGAAGCAAAGCTCTTGAGTAACTGAAGGTTAAAAAACATTATTTAATATTCTGCAACCAAAATACAATGCTGGTATTCCACTGCAACAAATTTTATTTCATTCTACCTTTACAGAAAGATACTGACTATCAGTATCTATTTAAAACTTCTGCCATAAATTCAACATCCTGGTAGTGACTGGACGCAGCATGTACAAGGCAAAATTCCCAATACATGGAATTTAAACTGAGGTACATACTCATTACTTGATAATCAGTAGGATGATATCAACAACTACAGATCCTTTTCAAATACCGTGCAAACCAAGACTGTATCATGGAAGAAGGGAGGACATGGGAGAATATTTCACTTTTACATCGACCAACAACTGAAAGCACTTGATGAAAGGAGAACACAACCAATTCAAACCAACATGAAAGTCGCAAGGAGAACTCCATCCCACATACATTGTGCACCAAGCCATTGTTTGTACGTACCAGTAGCTGTTTCTCATGTATCAGGATTACCTGTTCTTCTTTCATACTTCAGGCTATTGACTAACCACCACCTCCAACAATCCTAAAACCCATTTAGTAGTAACCTCATTACAACCATCATTGATTAGGGATCTTTCCATTTGCAATGAGAAGGATCTCCAATATGCCACAGTAGGAAGTTAAAAATTAAAGCTGTGATTTTCTCTAAACTGGATCATCATTTCTGAGCCCTTCTGTGCACACCTAAATGATTAACAGGGACCAAAGAAGAGCACAGAGGTGACCAAGAGGAACACCAACATCTCCTCCCACCCCTCGCCTCTACTAAAGTAAAATGGATAGCAATGGGGCACCCTGTGCTTGTCCAAAGACTGAAGATGATGCATACATCTAATTAATTTGCGACAGTAAAAAAGGAGCAAGAAGTCTCACTTATTGTCCATCTTCTGCCCCTGCTCCTGAGACACCACAGTTGCATGTTATTCTTCACACAGGTTTGGTTATTTCTAGTGAGACAACTAGTTACTAAGTAAATCTTCCCTGGAAAATGTAGTGGCTAATGAAAATGCCCAGCTGTTTGCCATGCCCATAAGATCTATATTTCATAGAATATCTCAAATTGGAAGGGACCCATAAGGATCATCAAGTCCAACTCCCTGCTCCTTGCAGGACTACCTAAAACTAAGCCATAAACTAAGAGCATCATCCAGACACTCCTTGAAAACTCTGACAGGCTTGGCATCATGACTGCTTCCCTGGGGAGCCTGTTCCACTGACAGGCCACCCTCTCAGTGAAGAGCCTTTTCCTAAATGTCCAGTCTGAACTTCCCCTGATGCAGCTTCATTCCATTCCCTCGTGTCCTATCACTTGTCACCAGAGAGCGGAGATCACCACCTCCCCCTCAGCTGCGCCCCGTAAGGAAGGTGTAGACCGCAATAAGGTCACACCTCAGCCTTCTCTTCTCCAAACAGCAGGCAACGAGCAAGAGGAGCAGCTATGGAGAAGCCTGTAGGACCAACAGCAGAGCTCCTCTCAGGACAAATTAATATATGTTTGTCAACATGCTCACAAAATGAATTCAGCTCCAACTGAATTAGAAAAACCGAGTCAGGCTTCAAACATTTCCCTCCACAAAAAGGCTAAAAAAAAGTTTGAGAACCTCAACTTAGTAACAGTCTACAACTCTGCCGAAGGAAACATGACAACTATCCAGAGCTCCCTCACTGTCAGAGCAGCAGAGAAATACTGTTCTGCCACTTCTGAGCCATTAGGAAAGATCAGCTCAAAGGTATCTTCAACCACAGAAGATTTTTGATGTCTTGACTTCCATTTCATTACTCACAGATCATCTGGATTAGTAACATTTAAGAGTGAAGCTGATAAAGGGGACATTTGGAAATTTTATTGTATGACTGACCAAGACATCTTCCCATTATACATCAGGTATATGTCTTTTCATAACCTTCAGCATATTGAAGACAGGATTTCAATATTCATATTTATTTGATTTAATAATTAATTTCTGAGACAAAAAATATGACTAAAAATAATTCCCAACTGCTATTAGCTATTGTAAAGGCTAAGTTTTAGTAATACAATAGTATCTATGTAAGAGTAACTATAGCCATCTAAAGCCCACTGGAAATCCAAACATTAAATTACATAAGCAATCTGGATTTTATACAGGTCTAAATCAACCAGCTGTAAGGCAAAGCAATTCCAAAGCTAACTTAAAAAAAAAAATCAGCTTGTAAGAAGCACAATTACTTATAATCATACATAAAAATAACAATCTACTTACAAGATAAGTACTGCTGAGAGAGATCATTTACCACTTTACCCCAGTCTACCCAGTAACAAATAGCACTATCCTAGGGCTGCATCACCTCTTAAAAACAACGCCACTATTATATCAAAAAATGCATTTTTTTTTTTCTTCTCACAAGCATGAAGTTTCCTGCTTATTATTGTTTTACCATAAGAGACTGAGTGATCAAAGGTCAGATGTGACTGATACAGGATAAGATAAGGAAATAAACAGAAAACGAATCTCTGTTACACCAGTGGAAAAAGGCACCACCCTACTCAGGGTTCTGAAATTTACTTCAGTTGAAGCATACTAAGCCTACACAGTATGATGTTAGCATCAACACACATGGTATCTGAGCCACTTCAGAGTTTCCTGAAATTATTTATTATTCCTTAGTTTACAATTGGAAAAATGGCACAAGGAATGCAGATTTCATTGGCCAAAGGATATGAAATACGCTACCAATGAAAGACACAAATACTCAGCAAAGCATTTATAACAATAGCTATGCAGCATATCTAAAATTTTACTCTTACTGTGCAGAATGGTGAAACATAATTATGCCTTCATAATATCTGTTATTCCAGCCACGCGTTGACGAAATTATTACATGACAACCTATGCATCCCACACATCTCACTTCTGGCACCATTCCACAAAGACATTTGCAGCTTAATTTCACACCTTGTGCATAACATTTAACCTGCAGGTGATTTCTAGCCCTGCCAAAAAGCCGACCTACAATCCCGTGCACTGAGCCCTGATGCACACACCCTGAGCCGTGCCCGTTTCTGCCGTCGGTGTGCTTTGGGTCAGCCCCAGAGGAACCTGCCCAGTGGGATCGCAAGGCTCAAGCCAACACACTGGAAGGGAGAGCACACTAATACGTGCGTTTTTGGCAGCTGCCAACCCACAGCTACTACGGCAGGGATGGATGGTGGAGAGGTGGAGAAAACTGCACTAGCTTTCTCAAAACAGAGAAGGTAAATAAACCAGCAAAATAAATCCTGTTCTGTGACCTCCTTAACATCAATTTCTTTATGCAGATCCTGGGAAAGGTCTACAGTAATTCAACAGACTGATTCTCACATTTGTTTCGGTCGTAGCTTTTCCCAAACTAGATCCTGACCTTCCAAACCCAAAATTCTGACCTGCTGCTTTGCACCAGGAGCAAAGCTTCGCATCCAAGACAACCTTTTAGCTATGAAATGAAAATACAGGGCTGCAATGAAAATGTACTTCTCTCCCACTTTCAACATGTCCTGCCTTTGTGGCTCACCCAGCCCCAACGTAAGCTGGCTGGGATTCAGGAGAGCAGAGCCGAGCCTGCAAATGCTTCATGGCTGTCATCAATATTGCTCTGGGAACCGACAGGCTGGTGCGACTGGTACCGAGTGCCAGCCTTGCCTGGGGGTGAAACGTGTCTCCTTCACCACACAGGCAGCTCTGCCGGGATGCTTTAATTGCGTCCAGCAAGCGGGGATGGAGGTGAAGAGCCGCAGAAGAGACAATACATTATCCAGGGTAAAACAACACGCTCCTGTCGTCGAGGGAACAATTCTGCCCCCGTCAATTCCAGCTGCATCATCTGCATGTTGTATTCACAGTGCAGATGTTCAGCCGGATCATTAGGAAATGTAGGGAAGAGCAGTGAGGCAGAGGAGGATTTAATGGCCACGCAGTGCTGCAGGGTAATTGCACATAATCATATAGAAACCAGAACATGCTATGGGGGCTCTTGTCCTTGCTCCTGACGATTGCACCTGTTACCATTTCTGCTTGAGCTCATCAGATTATTCACAGAATTTAAGTGAATGAATGACATATATATATAAAATTTATTTACTATTTTAATTTTTATTGCTTATTCAGCAACACTTTTAGGATCAATGCTTTTGTGAGCCTGACAGCCTGCTTTAGCACATTGCTTATCTGTTTATTTGTAAATACACCTTTATACAAACTTCTGTAAAGGAATTGTGTTTATTCAGGGAAGTTTATATAGACACTGCTAGCATCAGCATAAATCATTTAATGAACAATGTAGCAAAAAATTTCAAGGTCATTTGGGAATGCACAATACCAAAGCTGCCAGTTCTCCTGATTTGACCTTGAGTCTTACAATATTTGAGAGGTTTGTGCTTTTTTTTGGGGGGGGGGGGGGGGGGGGGGGGAACATAAAAAAAAAAAAACCACAAAAAAACCTCACAGACAAAAACAACACACAAAAAAAACCAACAAAGAAACCCAAAACCAACCAACAAACGAAACATCCCTTAAGTGAAATAGACTGTATTAGTATTTCAGCTTTCATTCTTTACAGGAAAATTCTGAATTTTTGTGGTCATTGGATAAAAGAAAACTAAAACATTATAAAATCCCATTAATTTTAAGCAAACCACATTTTTAGAGGACTTTTTTTTTTTCCAATTTCTGGAGCTAGGACAGACTGTAAGGGTGGTACCAAATTCTGAATGAGCATGAGAAGAGTTTTGGGGCCAAGCTCTGATCTGCTTAGACTCTTTGGGAGTTCGGCAGCAAAGTACAGAAAATGTGGACTCAGCTTAGTTTTTCCACTAGTAGTTATCGGTTAACAATAGTACAGCTTTCTTATTATAAAGATGTACTTTCTTAACTGCAAGCTACTCCTTTAATAAAGCTTTCAGAATTTAAACTCCCCTTGAAAATCAAATACAAGAGGAGACTGAAGAGAATCCCTGCTAAAAGCCACGCAGATTATTCTACAAAGAAAAAAAAATATTTTCTCCAGAACTTTTTTAAAAGAAATGACAGTGCTTTCAAAAGGTTGAACTGTGCACCATATTACATAATATAACATATTTTGACATGCTGGTTGGGTAATTGTGAATGTTCCCTTGAGTCAAAAAGCTTTCTGCTCACCAAACCAAGCACATCTTCAAGGGAATCTTTTTTGCATGTAACATTTGCATGTCAAAACACTGACGTGCAGGTGCACCTTCCTCTGGTGCTGCAGGCACAAGAGCCTCCAGCAGAGAGAGGGTAACAAGCAGGTCGGTGGCACAAGCATCTTTAGCCACTGCTGCTGTTAGAGGAGTGACACTCATGCGCTCAGTTGAGTGCTGCTCATTTGGGATTACTGCACGTTATAGACCAAAACAGTTTCAGAGAAGAAAATGAAATCCAAGAATTGCTGATAATCACAGCATTGGCTCTACCTGATATGTATATGTACTAGAGGCATCAGCTGTGAAAGGGTACATTAGGTGGCTGTAGCTAAGCAGCATGCAAACCAAATGCCTGACAGCTTGTCCAGACGACCCTAAAATTTCTTAATTTCAACATATTTCATCCATTTCAGAGCTTTGTAGTTACAGTTACTAGATGCAACACACACGCAAGCACCAAGGCCAGAGGAGGATGAGCTCTCTGTGTCTTCCAGTGACTATTTCAGGCCAAGACACGAAGGGCAGACAGGGAGGCTGCACCCTGGACACCCCTGTGCTTGCCCCGAAGGACATAGAGGCAGACCCTCTTTGGGGTCTATCCCAGCAAGATAACCAGGAGAGAAGTTAATCCTTTCTAAGGAGAGATACCGTCTCAGAAATGCCACATATACAGGATCAATACAAGGACAGAGGTTTCCACAATGTCTTTCACTACTTGCAAGCTCTTTCCACTGCCTGTGGCCTCTGACTCTAATGAAGGATAAAGAGGTGAAGACCAGGAAAGAAATGTAGGTCGCACACAGAAGCATCCTGCTTTCTCCATCTGCACAGCATTCAGTACTGCCCCACTGATAATGCTTTCAAAGTATGAAAGTCACTGATCTCAAAAAAAAAAAATTTTTTTAAATCAATAGCTTATTGATTTTTAGATTAGAAAAATTTCTGGTCACGCTGAAGAGAGTGTCTGAAAAGATCACTCAACATTTGAAGTAGAGTAAATAACATACCTCTTTTTAAAAATGCAACAAAACAATAATCAAGTCCAAATTCTAGTCTCTCATCAAGATTTGCACCAAATAACCACTGTTTATCCATCCTAGTATACAATGCAATTTCTGAATCCTAAAAAGCAAAGTCTACTGCTTGGCCCCAGAATGCACAAAGGTTAAATCAGTGAATGTATAAGATCCACTACCGTGAATGAGCTAATAGACAAATATGGAGTTGAAATGTGGCACATCCTTCTTTGGAGGGGACTCCTCTTTATGTCAGTGAATGGGACTACAAACATAAGCTCTTGCTGAGAAAGAGTCCACGTAAAATAGGTGGTTTTTTTCTTAGGTTAGAAAAATTATTTTCCTGAGCAGGCTTGACACCACTGAAGGTAAGAGACAGCATAGAGAGATGCATTTTAATGCTTTGGGGTTTTTTCCTCCCTCTCCACTTAAAAATGGACAGAAACTAGAAAGAAAGCCTTATACACATCACCTTAATTTGTTCTTTCTTAGGTAGTGACTTTTCATAAATTACCAATTTAAAGGCAATACCTTTTAAAAAAATCTGATTTTTTTTTTTTTTTTTTAATTCAGTATTGCCCTTTGATTCCTACCTTTACAAATGTAGCAAGGGCCCTCTCTCAAGAGGAGAGAAATCACTTTCCTATGAAGGAAACTTTCAGCGTCCAGGAAGCTGTCAGAAAGCTTCCTGAGGTCAAGGCAGCATGACAGAGCAGCGACCAAATTTTTCTGAACAACAAATCAACCTGCAACTTTGCCATGACCTGCAGTGGATACTCAACATGAAGTGAAATATACATTACAATTAAAAGTGACATCTTAATGAACTATGCATATCAACTCACTAATTAATTCTTAAGCTCCTTGTCTGCTCTACAGGAGATGAGGACTTGGCTCAGGCTAGAAACTATCATCCAAATGTTTAAAAATAATTTCCATTTTCTATGACTTTCACTGTGCTTTGCACAGCTCATTAGCCTTTATTTTCAGGATCTTTTCTCTGCTGTATTGAAGTGGCAATAGCTCAAGTTTATAGCAATATGTCGCCTCATTTCACTTTCTCACCTCTTGGAAATCGCTGCAAATACTTGTCTGACAGGACACCATTACTGACAGTAATAAAAAAAATCAGACACCCCCATTGACAGAGTACAAGAGGCTAAAACCACAAAGGAGCGTCCAGTCCCTGGTGGTAAAAGGTCAAATAACTGCCCGGTCAAATCCAACTTTTCAGTCATGAATTAAAATCCAAGAGAAATGTTGTACAAATGCAAATACATATCTGCTTCTGAATCTGAAAAATAAAGGATAACACAGGCAGACTGTGGGGTTCCCAAGAATGCTGGAGAAATACCTGAGCTCCCAGCCCAGCTCCAGGCTCCCCTATCAGCGATGCACACTCAGACCACCACCAGGATGCAGGTGCTGCATCTGCTCCTCACCTATTTCCCTGCAAAAGCCATGGACCTCTCTGCATCATTCGGGAAGCCCCGTCCCTCATCCAGAGAGCTCGGTCCTATACAAGCTGTACCCCTGCACTTCTCTGACACGTTCAGATGCAAGTTATGTATCCTACAGTGGTTTGATATTTAATTAACATAGAAGTACAGGCATCAAATGTAGCAAACCCAAAGCTCACAAAGACCCAAACACAGGGATAAAGCAGGTAGATGTACTTACAGACTGTAGCTCTGCTCTTGCATTGGCTGCCTAAACAGGAAAAATGTCACTACTAATGAGTGATGTGGTATTAAAAAGTGGATTCTTTTCCCTAAGATAAAGGCATTGGCATTTTCTGTCAAGTAATTAGACAACAACATCTTCCTTGTGAAATGAAAAGAGTCCTAAAAAAAAAAATCATACAAAAAAAAAAAGCAGGATCACTGCTACAGGCACAACCATTTTTTAGTAATAGGTGAAGTCACTTTTAATCGTAAAACCAGTAAATAGTTAACGGTTACCAAAGTGAGCAGCTGGTTTCTCAAAAATAAGATGCACCGCCTGGAACAAAGGGCATTATTAGAAAGAAAAGATGCCGCTATTTCCAGATGGTGCCTGAAGAGCACTGCACAAGTTGGTGGACCTCCTAATTTAAATCTCCAAAAGTCCTATAGAAAGGTTTGGGTCTCGTGATAGAAAATGATTAAAATATACTCTCTGAAAAGTTTAAAATGAGCCAATTAAGATCTATTTGCTCCTCCATAGCAGTATGGTTTGCTGGGCTGTCTTCTGCTGTGCTTTAGTTCACGGGACTCACGTGCTCTGTCACATTGCACCTTACAGAATGGTAAAAATGGCTCTGGTAGGAAAACAATTGAAAATGTTTCCCCGTTGGATCCCCAACTGAAATCCATCTTCCTAACTTCTAATTTAACTCAGAACTAAACCCCAAAAAAGCCTGTCTCTGTGACCCACTTCGGGTACAGCCATGATACTTCTTGTCACTTGATTGCTACTCTTTTTGCTAAAGTTTCATAAGATTTTGTTCTCTAAAAATTTCTGGAAGCTATTTCCAAAAACAGCCTCTAATGAAACCAGACCCTAATTTCTTTCCAACCACTCAGTTAATCTTTAGAGACACTCGTGGTCACTTTTAACAAAAAGAGAATGACAATGCCCTGCTCAGACAAGCTTCTCCTTTGCACATACACTACGCAAACATTTTGCATTTATGTAAGTATAACCATATATCTGGTTTTTAAAGCTCTCAGGCTAACCAGGATTTTAGGAGCATTACTAGTACACTGTCAAACACATGCACTATGTAGCATTTAAGAAGGTTTTCCATTAACCAGCTCTATGCTGGTATTGCTATTGAAATGAGATAATTCAAATGAGATAAGGATAACTGGGGGAAACTAATGAATGCAGAGTATTTTTTTAAAAATGAAGGAAAGGTATATGAAGAGAAAAAGCACGAAGGAAGAAGGTGCTAAAACTGCCAGGTCATGCAACCATTCATTTCTCTTATTATCAATTAAGAGTTGCTCAGGTGTCAAAATATCAGCGTTAAGATCCGAGTCCCTGATGCTACCAAAACGAAATCCTGATCATCCGAGGCTTTGCTCCAGGTAAGATGAGAAGCATAAGGTGAAAGTTTCTTCCCGTAACCTTCCTGACAGGTGATTTATTGCACAGATCATGGCATCGCTTAAGCGCATTCCTTAAGTCAGATTTCTGCCACTTCCAAGTACTTTTTCAACACACGCTCCTCCTCGCTGTCAAGATTTACTGGCCTGGATGCCAGGAAAACAGGGAACCGTGCACACAAACATAGCCACAGAGGTGACATGTCATGCTTATGAGAAGTAATTTTCATTCAAAGACTGCTGCTCTTCTTTCATCTATCAGGACACCATTACAGTAAACTGGTCACTTCATGGATGAACCACCATTAAGTAGAACTAAAATTGTGAGTACAGTAAAGAGTTAAAGTGTGGATGCTGAACATATGAAAAAAAAAAATCAGAAGAGGCTCATGACACTTGCACAAACAGAAAAAAAGCCTATAAATTATTTTTTCAAATATCCATTTGGCTCAGATATCACAGAATCACAGAATCAACCAGGTTGGAAGAGACCTCTGGGATCATCGAGTCCAACCATTGCCCTGACACCACCATGTCAACTAGACCATGGCACTAAGTGCCATGTCCAGTCTTTTCTTAAGCACATCCAGAGATGGTGACTCCACCACCTCCCTGGGCAGCCCATTCCAATATCTAATAACCCTTTCTGAAAAGAAATTCTTCCTAATGTCCAACCTGAACCTCCCCTGGTGAAGCTTAAGGCTGTGTCCTCTTGTCCTATCGCTAGTTGCCTGGGAGAAGAGGCCGACTCCCACTTCACTACAACCTCCCCCTTCAGGTAGTTGTAGACTGCAATAAGGTCACCTCTGAGCCTCCTCTTCTCCAGGCTAAACGACCCCAGCTCCCTCAGCCGTTTCTCGTAGGTCAGACCCTCCAGACCCTTCACCAGCTTGGTCGCCCTCCTCTGGACTCGCTCCAACACCTCAACATCTTTCTTGAAGTGTGGGGCCCAGAACTGGACACAGTATTCAAGGTGCGGCCTCACCAGTGCCGAGTACAGAGGGACGATCACTTCCCTAGACCGGCTGGCTACACTATTCCTAATAGAGGCCAGGATGCCATTGGCTTTCTTGGCCACCTGGGCACACTGCTGGCAGATATGTCTACCTTGCGATTTTTAAAATTCTCTCAATGAATGGTGCTGCTTGGCCACCTTCTCCAGGGTTCTGCCCTTCCCTGCAAGCCCCAAAAGGAACACTAGCATGAGCTGCGGGAGCTATCCTGCTCCCCAACAGCTCTCACACTACATCTTCTGCAGCTCTGTCTGCTTTCCTGCCCCTCTGTAATGCTCTAAGAGTCCCAGGGAGGAGCTTGGATCACCTGCAGAGCAAAGGCGAGCCAGCACAGAGAGTTAATACAGAATTAGAGCTTCGTTGGCTGAAAGTTAGCCAAGGAGAAAGTCTTTATTGCACAATGCCAAATAGGCTACCTTGAAAGAGCAAAGAAAAGCAACCGGGGGTGGGGGAGGATGGTATTTAAAAAAAAAAAAAAAAAAAATCAAGAAAAGTTCTGGCTTCACAATTATCTATGCCCAATGCCAGTTCAGACCTGAGTGGCAGCAATGGATCCTCAAGGAACGCCCAAAATGTTGCTTTGCACCTACGTAACAAGAGCATAACAAGGTGAACAACACCCTCAAGGCAGTCCCTCAACCTGCTGGAGACTCCTCTGGCCCCACAAGGAGAGGGACACGTGAGAGACCCCCTACCTTGATGTCTGGGCTAAAAGGCAGGTGCTGTTTTGACTTAACTTAAACTGAAGGCAAATGCTTTATTTGCAGGAGAGGGAAGAAACGAGATTGTAAATTCTGGTCACAGCCTAAAGGTTTGTCTTGTTGACTTTCACATTAATTTCTTTGTCATGGTTTTATTAAAACCGATTTGAATCTTAAATAAAGACTAGTAATTCATTTCATTCTTCACTGACTACTGCTTTTTCATTAACAGGTGATACTTAAAATAGTACAAGGGCTATATCCATAATTCCAATTAAAAAACTAAATTATAACAGTTTTCTGCATGAATCAAAGATTTGTCATCTCAGAAACTGTAATTTCGAAGTGACAAATATGCCTCAGTGGCATTCCCTTTCCGCAAACCACCAGGCACCATGTTTCTCATCCAACAGCTTCTTTTATTGCAGCAATTATTTAAAACTCTGTCAGACATATTAAAATGTTGACAATAACAAAAATAAATTTTGACAACAGAACACAGTATATTACATGACTTAATAGCATCAATCACAGGATCTCAGTTTGCCACTATCACAATGAGACTGCATTGCTATGAAATAAGACGGTTTGATGGCAGTGCAAACTTTTTAGCTTGAAGCTAAAAAATTAATACTATACATTTATCCCCATGATAAAGAAACAATGCTACAGCATAGCAGTGGATTAAAAAGGGAGCCTGTACTACAGAGTGAGCCAGGATGTGTTTAAGCTCTATCTCCCTGTGTGTGACTAGTTGTGTTCTATCATGAAAGCACAATTTTCTTATCATCTGAGTAAGGTTTTGCACAGCAGAAGAGGAAAAAAAAAAAAAAACACACATGAGTTGATCCAAGCTGTCAATTCGTTTATGAGAACTGTTTCAATCGAAATACGGCCTGCTTTCTTCTTATGCAACTTTTTTTAAATTAGTTACATAAATACATTCCAACCTGTTGTAAGCATAGTAGATCTAATCCCCACTGCCCTGAACCTACTGTTATCACTTGCATTTTTGTAAAGTAAGCATAAAGCTCATTTAAACTCAGGTCACTTAATACCATCTCATCACAGAAGCCCATCCTTTCTACAACAGTTGCATAAATCAGCCTTAATGCAAATAAGAATAAATACTTATATTTTGATCTTGATTTGCACAGCTGCAAACAGCTGCAAGAGGGGCAGGGATGAATCAGGCCCGCTGCAACTGTACATGCTTCAGCAATTCACTGCATCTCAAATCCAGCGAGCGAGTGGCAGGATGTACTCTTGAAAATTTGTGGTATTTTTAAAAAGCCCATTAAAATACCCCAGAAATCATCAACCTTTTTTGTTTTAGGTTTTTTTGTTTATTTCTTTTGTTTTGGTCACCAGCTTTCCAAGGGACTCAAAGCTAATGAGAAATCTGAGCAATCACACAGCAGTACATGCAGTCAGGCCAGGTGTTAAAGCAATAGGAAGTAGTACATGGATACCACTACAGGCAAGTTACACATTCTGGATTCCAATGAGAAATACATTAAATTTTACTTATTTATTAAGTTCTTGGCTGTAGCTTTTTTTCCTCCTGTAAGCTATTGTGTTGATCACCTTCATTCTCTAGGTATCCCCATCATATAGGAAGAGATACATTGAGAATCGGTAACAAAGTGTACTACATATATACAAGAAATCTAGGCGGAAAAATATCCCCAATTTAACTTTGATACTCAGTAGATCAAGATACAGTATGTAGAAAAAGTATTGAGTAGATTACAGACAGCAGGTTAAAATGGGAGACACTGCACCCCTGCTCAGGCCAACTCAGGAAATCTAACATACCAAGAACAACATAATGGATGCAGTGTAATTACTGTAACTGTCAACATCAAAGTCTTTGAAATCTCTTGGCACTATCATATGAAAAAAAAGAACTCTTTAGGAACTTCATTGAATTGTAGACGCACATTAGTCACGCTGACACACTGCTCCTGGTATCACACAATGTGCCTAGAGGTATGCATTTCAGTTATTCGAGAAATACCACAGCAAGCTAAGCAAAAACATTTGGGAGGCAATAAATATCATTCAGTGGGTCCCCTCAGTGTGGCAAAGGGCTCTACGATTAAAAATAAATTAGTATATTCAGTCTTCCATAAGAGTTCAGGCATTCTGCTCTGCGCTGATTCAACCTCCAAGCCAACCCGCAGCCAAACCACGTTGGCTGTGGGGATTTAGAGGAACAGTCACCAGTGATTTAACTACAACTTGCCTCAGACTCCAGCAAAATTAGTCCTTGCTGGCCTACAGTTTCTTCAGGAAAATGTGGTCTCTTTAAACAAAGAGAAATAAATGCTGGGGGTAAGGTTTGCACCGATGCTGAGAATAACATTGCTCCCTACTTACAAGATACGATGCCAAAAAAACCCCAAACATCCCACACTATTTAGACACATATAGACACATATCCTGAAGATAATACCATTCCCTTAGAAGAACAGGCAAAGAAAGAATTGTTGTTCAGCAACGAACAACCTCTGGTAAATGACCTGCTGCTTGGCTACCAACTAGCTCACAATTCAACGAGCAGGCTTGCCTACAGACAAGTCATTTCTTTTAAAAAAAAAAAAATAAATACATAAAACCCACCGCTGCATTTTCAGGTAGATAATTGATAATGTTTCTTTGTAGATTTTATTATATATTGAATTTTATATATATATATATAAAAATAATTGCTTAGGGAAACTGAAAGACAACAACCACTTCAATATCCAGGTGAGTCATAAAGCATCATCAAGAAAGTTTCTAACCAAAAATATTGAGTATCTACTTTAACTGAGCACTAATTTATTTATTTTTTAATAAGAAACAAGTCAGTTACCCAAACTTTACTTTCCTGTTGTGTGACAATTTCCCCTCTACACCTCCTCCGCTGTCTCCAGAAGGGTTTCAGACCCAGCCTTGCACACCAGGCATCCCAGGCAAGCCTCCATTAACCACAAACCTCAGAGAGTCACTAATTTGTAGCGGTGGTTTGGACCCTGTGGGCAGCCCACCCTCACCAAACCCACTTTTGCTGCCAATCATTTCCCTACTGGGGCAAAACTCATCTCTGCGCTCATCCACAGTTACTGGCTTGTGAACGTGTTCGCTTAGAAACGACGTGCTGAGCACAGACATGTAGATCTGTGTAATGCTTTCCATGAAGACATTTATCCTTCCCGTAGGAAGGAGGAGGTTATACAAAAAGCATTACTGAATTCTGTGCTTAACCAGCCTTCCCTCCGTATTTCCAACACATGTAGGGACCAGTGTGAAAAACAGAGTGACGGTGTCGTGTGACATGTCAAACTAAAACTGCCCAAACCCTGCCAAGTCAGCAATATTATTTTTTTATTCATGGCAACATTTACAAACTTGGTGGAATAAATTCCAGACTCAGTTACCGAAACAGAGCAACCTGATTTCCCAAGGCGCTTACCCCTAGCAACATCCCCCAATTACACAGTGGCCTGGGGATGCTCAGCACTTGAAAGATAAGCCATTTCTACAAAGACAACTAAATGTGGAATTGCTGTCCCAAAATTGAGACTCCAAACACGTGCATTTCAGCTATTTGGCCTAAAGTATATTTGTTGCTGAAGGGGGCCTACAGGAAAGCGGGAAAAGGGCTTTCTACAAGGGCATGTAGTGATAGGATGAGGGGGAACGGTTTTAAACTGAAAGAGGGTAGATTTAGGTTAGATATTAGGAAGAAATTCTTTACTATGAGGGTAGTGAGACACTGGAACAGGTTGCCCAGAGAAGTTGTGGAAGCCCCCTCCCTGGCAGTGTTCAAGGCCAGGTTGGAGGACGCTTTGAGCAACCTGGTCTAGTGGAAAAGTGTCCCTGCCTGTGGCAGGGGGGTTGGAACTAGATGATAAGGTCCCTTCCAACCCAAACCATTCTATGATTCTATGAAATTTCTAAGAAAATAAAAACATAAATGGAGGAACACAGAATTAGGAATATTGCATTCCTGTGGGATTTCTTCTCACCATCCCTCTACAATGAGGTCACTAAACAGTAATTTAAAATTTTATGCATGTACATAACTTTAAAGGTTTATATGGTACCTTGGTCCCCAGCTTCTGAAATACATAAATACATTAACAGAATGTGAAGGATTCTCAGAGATTTATCATAGCTCTAGGGGCTTTGAGCATGGTTTTTGGTTTTTTTCTCCTCCCACCAGCTTCACAAAGCCCAGATGAAGAGCTGCAAATCCCAGTTACTATATCAAGGGGGCTGAAGCCCTCTGGTGCTTCAGAAGGAGCGAGCAGCCAAACTCCCAAGGAAAACACCACCACATCACAATTAAAGGCCAGGCAAGAAATACTGAAATACAGATTCTGTGGAAGAGAAGACAGCTGAAGACAATGGGGAAGAATTTTAATTTATATTATTTTAAGTAGTTCCATTAAAAAGGCAGGTTTTCATTATTTAATCTATTGAAGCATTTTGATACGAAAAAACCTCACAAGGAAATATTTCTGAAAATAAAGTATTTCAAATTTTCATTTTTAAATAAAACATCCATTTTTTAGACCTGTTTGGAAAGTAAATAATCTGAATGTAAATAATACAAAGATTTAGTTAAATATTTTGTTTCCTGTCAATCTGAAACACTTGTGAGAGGGCTGATTGACTCAAAACAGAGATGTTGGGGAAGATAACCTGAAGCAAAATACTTTTTCTGCTTTGGCCGGAGTAAAAACAAAAGGACCCATTACTCTCCTAAGTCACTTTGATTAGATTGTTTGCTGTCTTACAAAATGATTTATATTTCTCATTAGGTAAAGACAATTAAAATAATCAGTCTCTGAGCAGAGAATCACATTTTGCTGTAAACAGTATTTATTGAAAAGGTTGAACGTTGGACTGTCATTGCTGTAGGCTCTCATCTGTAGCATCAGGAATATGGAAGAGCAGTACCAGCCAGGGAATAAAAGGCCATACGCACCAGTCACACCTGCGGCCACGCTTTCAAAATGTCCTAGCTTAAAAATGCTCAGCATTCGTAACCAAAGCCTTGTTCTGCCCTTGGCTCGAACCCCAGCACCTTCCCTGTGGTCCCAGGACCTGCATGGCAACATCTCCTGGAAGACTTCTCACTCCTGTCCTCAGCCAAGGGGATGCACGGCTCCCGTGAGAGCCTGGCCCTTAAAGCACTCTCTGTCCTACAACACCTTATGAAGTAGTTCTGCTTTCCCAGAATATTTGTCTCGCACAGCAAGGGAAGATAAGGGCTTGCGATTGGCATGTCAAGTCAGCCCACAGACCCAACACAGAAGAAACCAGACCACGTCCTATGTAAATTTAAACTGCAGCGCCAGATGCTGAACATGGTAGTGAATGTGAAACAGTGATAAGAAGAAGTACTAAATATCATTAATGGGGCAAGCTATGCCGTTAATAGACCATTAGGTTAACTCCCTATTAAACGGGAAGTTTTTTAGCATAATCTTTTCAAACACAACGAAATGCATCAGTCCAAGTTAAACGAATGACTAGGGCTGCTGCCACTCCTGGAGCCATGAGTAAACCACAGACACCCAAAGACATGAGATACTGCTGCATAACTACCACGTAACACCTTGCAGTAGGCACAGCTTTGGGACCATCCACTTCACGTCCCCAAGCCTACCAACAGCATTCGGCACCCGTGGCCAAGCACTCTCCAGCAGCCACTGCTGACCCACCAGCCCCCGGGTTAACGAAAGCACCAACGGAGTGCTCTCCTACTCCCCCGTCGGAGAAGGTACTCGCTACGCTTGGCCATACTGGTTAACTGCAACACAAACAAGCCCAACCTTTGGTCCTCTCACAGCCACAGCTGCTAGCAAACAATGTGCAAATCACCTAATTGTTATACATGGACTTTACATGAATCACAGAATAGACTCACAGAAGGACAATTACATATTTCTATATATAATCTCCAACTTGGATGCTCATTTTGGATACAATTTATTAAAAAACCCACAAACTATCCAAACAGATATGTTTGCATACCGGAAATAAAAGCAGGTCATTCTTAGAAAAGGGTTAGGCTGCAAGAAAACAAATATTTTCTTCTGACAGTAACAGAACAAAGTCACTGCATTTCCAACGAGACCAAGAACAACCTTTCCCACACACAGAGAGGCAAGATTTTACAAAGTATTCACCCAGAACTAATGTTACAGTGCGAATTTCCAGTGGGTGCTCTTTAAAATATCATAGCATTAAAAGCCAGGGCATAAAATACACATTTTCCTAAATTCTTCAAATGCCAGCAGATGAAGAAATGCCTCTCAGGATCTCACTCAAGAGAAAAAGAGTTACAACTAGAAGACAAACAGGACAGGCTTTCTTTTCCAGTTCCTGGGCCAATAGACACTTGCATCATCCTGGCTCTTTAGTTTGAGTTTAGTGACTGCACCGAGTCCTGAGCTGGATGAAGCAGCCATGGACAAGCCTGCTAGCCGTGCAGCGGGCAAAGGGAACAATTTCCCTGCTTCTCCATTCCAGCACATATTTTTTTCTAATTTAACAAAATAATTATTTTATCCAGAACTACAAGAAAAAAAACAGTATCTTCTTTATAGGACAAGGAGAGAGTCCTGCATGCATGCCCAGTCCTCTGAAATGTTCCCATGAAGGACCCAGAAGAGACCAGACATGTGTGCCTTTTTACACAGCACCACATCCCACTAGCCACCGGCTCCATAAATCGTGCCCAGGGTTTAACAGAGTTTAAGCTGGTTTCTTGTGGTGTGCTCTCATCCATCTGTTCTCCAGTGCAGATTTTGATTAACATTAAAACTGATACTGTGCCATGAGTGAAGTCACAGACGGATGATTTACATGGCTCTGGAGAGAAACGTTTGGGTATTCTTTTCCTCTGTCCCTAGCTCAGCAACCCAGCCTCCTCACAGCATCTGCTTCACACCACAATGACCATTTTTCTCCTGCTAGTTCATGCCGCAAAACAAATTTCTCCTCTAGGATAGATACTCTTCCAGCCTGAAATGCTACATATGTTCCTGAAGTACCACCAGAAGCCCTTTAGCAAGCTGTCAGACTGGCCAAAATCTATGGGTCCAACACCCCCAGCAGGCATAAATCAGCCTGGAGCCTGAAGTGGAAAAAGGGAGGAAAATCAGGTCACATCAATAAAACCAATATTTACCTTTATTTCAGATCTGGCCTACACAACCTGGTGTCTTCAATGTAGCAGAAAATTCAGCCTTTACTAAAAACAGGTCATTTCTTTCAGGGGCAGAAGTGGGGAGTGTGGGCACCAGTAACTACACAAAGAGGGGTTTCTCTCCAGACTATTGCTGCGATAGTCACAGAGACCAGGCAGCCATGGGCAGTGCTGCTGTAACCTTGAAATAAGCATTTGCAGACCACAACACCTGCTTCTCCTGATTAATAGCCCTGCCCTCAACTACTCGGTGGCAAACATTTACAATGAGGAAGCTAATTATGGGAGCGGTGAAAGAGGAGGCAAATCATCCTCAGGGGGCAACTGACCTCCTTGCCTTGATGCAGCTTACTAATAGGTTTAGTAGGTTGTTATTAAAAAGATTTTCTATGTAAGGGATTTTCTTTATAATCTATAGCCCCAGGACACACAGAAAACACACTTTTCCAATTAGTTAATAATAATCATTTTATTTTTCAAACTGCATAAGTAGCCACAGATGATAAAAACATGCATTAAACGATTCATTTATGCTCACACACCTGCTTCTACAGAACATCCCACAGCAGAGTCCTACAGAACCAGTACACCAGAATGGCATGAAAGGGAACTTTAGGAGAACAGAAGCACAATTTTGCTCTGATTCAAGATGAAGAAAATTTACAGCTCAGACCTCTAGGCACCTAGAAGGTCAAGTACATTTATATTTATCACCTCCCATCCCGTTTACTCACCGAAAGCTAGGTGTTGCTTTTATCAGTCTAAGAGCAAAGTGATAAAATATATGCTTACCATATTTTCTTCTAAATGAAAGTACATTTTTTTGTAACTGACTTCAAAAGAATATATAATGCACACATTTCTTGCATGTATCATTGCTGTGAATCCACAGACAATTGCAGATTGATAGGTACTGAGAAAAACACCTCAGATTCCTCACAAAAAAAAAAAAAATAAGAAACTATTATGTGGAAGAAGAAAGAGTAAAGAATACGACAAATGAAAAACTCAAAATATGATTTAAATTTTGTTCTGTCTTTTCAGTTTACCAGGCATAATGCATACTGATTTATTAGGCAGAAGTAGGCTTGTTTCCCTATTATCATTAACACGTCTGCATGATTCCTTAGCAAATTAAAGGTAATTTTAAAAAATTACCTGCCACTTGTATTGGCAAAACAACAAAAGAAAGTAGCAAATACTTTAGAAACTTTTCTAGAGAGAAGTAGTTTCATTTTGGATACATTGATTGTTGTGCATACGTGAAGGCTTAAGCACATTCCTCTGTGAAGCACAAATACGTGTTGACCATCTTTTACATTTTTGTTTTTCTTAAATTCTACAGAAATTTGCAGACAAACTAATCCACACAACTCTGAGGTGAAGTGGTTGTACAGACCTGAACTGTCAGCATCACAAGACCATCCCCTCTGCCTTTTGCTTCTACTATCAGTTCATCAGTGCAACTCTGCAGTGGGGCACATTTTTTTTTTTACAATGCCAGGTAGAGTTTTCACTATATTGCTAATTCAAACAAATCATGGGAAATTCTAATCTTTTCTATCCTTAGACCAAAGACCCACAGATGCTCAAACGTCATTAGTTCAAAGCATAGTAGTATCACCCATAGTTCAGGCAGGCAACCTGAAGCCCTCAGTCATGGCACTAAACATACGTTGGTGCAGAGATGGTAAATTTAATGCTTATTTGACTAAATATACAAAAGCTTGTTTTATTCTTTTAAATATTATTTCTTTACCTTTTTAATTAGCAGTCATATCAATATATAAAAACTTTAGAAATAACATCTGAGATGGAATGGTGATTTGACTTGCAGAAAAACCATGCGTTCTCTTTTATTCCCTAACTGCTAGTCACACAGAACAGGTCTCCTCCTCTTCATCTACAGAGGATTAAAAGCCATAAAATGTCTCTAATGATAAAATCCTGGAGTTTGCCCTGATTCTCCTCCCTTCAAAAGAGCCACAAGAAATGTATGGATCTCACCAGCTCTTTGCAGGCACTCCAGCCCTCTCCTCCAGCCTGACTCTCAGGAGCCTGGAGAAACCAGAGCTGCATCCTCAGCAGTTGCATCTCGTGCTTCCATTTAATGGTTGGAGAGTGAAGGGAAAGATC
The DNA here is from genome assembly GCF_013368605.1 of Nyctibius grandis. Classification (NCBI taxonomy): domain Eukaryota; kingdom Metazoa; phylum Chordata; class Aves; order Nyctibiiformes; family Nyctibiidae; genus Nyctibius; species Nyctibius grandis. The sequence continues at coordinate 9,005,557 of NC_090661.1, read as the reverse complement.
ACAAGGGGCTTTCTGAGCAGGACAAAGAAACTGAAGACCTGTGGGGCTAAAAAATGGTTGCTGCCCTTCTCCACCAAACACAGAGACCAGGCAGGTCGCACTCCCAAGACCACCAACTCCCACAACAGCTTGAAGCAGAAGACCAATGCTACTGAGGTGCATACAGGGTTGGTATTTACTTATCATAAAATGAGAAAAGACACAGCATAAGAAGTAAATGCTAAAAATTAATACCATGCCAGAAATGTGGCTCATGCCCACCCCTGGTCTCCTGCTAAATGTTTTAAATACTCCCTCTCCCCCACATATCTGACCCACTCCCGTTAATTCTTTTCAGACAGCTACTTCCACAGGGCGCAGCCCCAAATGTGTAAAATGCTGTGTTTTATCGGCCGTGCTATGCTGTCACCTTACGGACACTGCAAGGTCACAGCACAGCAAATACACGTGCCATGCTGTAGCAGCAGTTTAACACAGCTCAACGCGAGGCTTCAGGGCAGGGTGATTTTAAAAATGAAACTGATTTCACCTGCTCACCCCTCTGACCCAAGCCCTGCCATGCACCGAGTCGAGTGTGCCCAAGCATGCTGCCCCATGGATGAGCATCCAGGAGCTCAGCTGCAGCTACATCATCTGGACTGGGCTCCCCATAGCAGCACTGGGAAAAAGCCCCATCACACCTGCAGCATCTTCCCAAGCTTGCATCCCACTGCTGGGTTTGGGTGTGTTTTTTGTACCATACAGAGCTGACACTGGGCTATGATTTCTGTCTCTCCGTGGGCTCCAGCCTTGCACTTCATCTTTCTGCAATTACCTCTCAATGAAGAGCTCAGTGATTCCTCATTTGCAGTTTGTCCTTCGTTTTAGTCTGGGTGCAGGCTCCTCCTGATCGAGGTGTCCTCAGATGTGTTTAAATCCTACACCCCTTTTCTGCCATCCCTTCCATTGCTTCTGCATCCAGACATCCCCACTCACTCTCTGTGCACACCAGTCTCACCATTCCCCCCAAACCTCTCTGCAACCCAGTACCATGGAAACGTGTTCTCCGTGGTTTACAGTTCGGACTGTGGCATCCATTACACAGTACTCCATAACACATTTTGCTTGAGGTCACTTAATACTTTTTCCAACATAAATCCTGAAAAGCAAGGAAAGGCCAAACAAGTGGAAGCTTTCTAGTAGGTGTTTCACCTACAACAGTGATTTCTATATTATTACAAACCACTTCTTTTTAACCCCCACGTGACATGAACACACACATTATGCAATACACCATCTTTACTTACAGTATGACATAATTTAATAATTACCCCGTCAGCAAGATCAACGTGAATGAGGACTGATAGTGTAACTCAGGTGAACAACAACAACTTGGAGAAGGATGAAGTGATAATAGTCTTATAAATGGATTGCCAATTAGGTCAAAACAAAAGGGGCTTTACGGATTTTTCTCAATTGTCACTCATTTAATGGCCTGCCAGACTTACAGGCCATACAAAGGCAGGTTTACTTTGAAAAGATGCTGCCTTGGAGAATGGCCTTAGAGTACCCCTGGACAGAATAACCAGCCGTTGTGAAGAGGCTGCCATCTTACCTCCCAATACACAACAACAGAGAGCTTAACAATGGCATTCTCCTCACTGATAGAAAACGGATCTTTAATCTCATCTGGCAGCTTCAAGACAATTATAAAGTAAGAAAACAGATACTTTGATTAAAGTAAAATTAATGGTAATATAAAGTAAAAGTGTTAGTAAGTCTGATTAGCTTCTCTCAAAGATACACCTGATGTTACCTGACAATTATTTTAATATATAGGAATCCTGAAGGACAGCAAACCAGCCAGTCAGTGGCAAAACAACCCTCTCAGTCAAACACTAAACTCTTAATCCCAGCTTTAGTATACAGAAGATTATAAAGCAATAGATTAAGTTTAAACATTCCAAAAATATTTTTCTGTGATAAATACGACAAAAATATACTGTGATCATACAAAACAAAAAGTTGAATAGTGACATTTCAGATAGGTGAAAAATTGAATGAAATTTCAATATCCTAATAGAAATGGTTCTGTAATTAGTACCTAAGTGTTCTTTTACTTTTGACATACCCTGTAATGATATGTCACAAAGAAAATTAAGAAATGGTGAATTCAATAATTATGTTGTGTGCCAAATGAAGCAGAGGTTAATCTAACGAAGTATTCATCTATATGCAATACAAAGCTGATCATTTCATAAACTGATATTTTCAAATATCCACTATCATTACGAAATCCTGTTATTTAATGATGCATTATCTGCCCTATTTTGCAAAGACACCTGTCTCAAGGAAGCTGAGGCACAGCTGGTAGGGTAACTTCTCAAGGGTCTCACAACAAGGCAGAGGACACGTGCAACACCAAAGTTAGAAGCCTTCACCCAAGAGTCCTGGGTTTGAGCAGCTCAACACCATGTTCTCCCTTTCTGTTATTTTTACTGATATAACATAAAGATTTTGCACAACAGTGCTGAATATCTCATTTAATCAAAAACTGAAACCTGATGTTATAAATGTTACTCATATTGGAAAGTCAAGTATTCCAAAATTAGAAAATGTTCCTCTTACAGCAGCCTTTGATTGCACACAGACATGCCACCCTTTCCTCTGAATCCTTGCCTTATTCAGCAGAGGGACTCGGTAGCAATCAAGAATTAAGATATCTGTTCACTTTTTTTTCAGTCATCCTCTTCATACCATATATTTGCCATATTTGTTGCATGCACTAGATTTTAGTCATGAGTTCTTGTTTCATGTTTATCACTGAGGATGCTGTCTCTAATAAAATTGTCTCATCCATTCCTCATACAACAAAAAAGATGAGTTGCCACATCAGGAATCTGAGGTACAGTAAAATTAACACCAAACTTTGTCAACTCCTCACTGCCTTTGGATATAAACTTGAAATCCCAAGAACCTGATTTTTCCAAGTATATTGCACTTGGGATGTCAGAGTTCAAAACAGATAGTAATTGCTTCATTTTCTATACTGTCTTTTGAGGGAAGCAAGTATATTCTGATAGATGATAGAAAAACCTAAATAAAAAGATAACCAACATATCTGTAAGCACATGGTATCAGGAAACTAAAAGGACTCAAACTCTGTACTGGTCATACATTTTTCACATCCTTACAAAGAAATCTACCTCTTTCTTTCTCTTCTCTGATAACGTCCTCAAAGGTATTTTAATTCATACTTTTCTAACTATACTCTGAGCACCTGTATTCATGCATTTAGCTTTGAAAGCTGGTGCTTTTCTTTCAGATTTGAAAGATGGAGAAAGGCTTGTGCATCTAAAACATGCAATTTTGCCAGCTCTGCAAGTTGTTCCTAATAAAATATCTCCTCTCCTCCTATAAACATTGTCCTGTTTACACTTCTAGACCAGCCCAGTTACACCAGTGTCATCAACAAGGGGAGTTGAAAAAGTACAAAGCTCATTACACAGAAAAAATATGAATCTTGAATTCACTTCTCTGCTGACGATCTTCTCTGCAAGATCATCTTTTCTCATCCATCCCCATCAGAGGTTTTGTATATGTGGTATGTACCAAGGCATAAGCAGAACATGTACAAACACTAAACCTTAATAAGCCAAAGACACAGGGAGTGGTATCTGAACTCATTTATCCAGATCTGTATATACAGCAAAGCCATAGACTTTTCACACTGGGTCTGTAAATTACAAAACGTCCCAGTCCTATGGCAAATAATCCTAGGATTTGCATTCTTTACAAGTCTTAAAATTGTCAATATGGAGAGCAATATGCTCTATAGCTATTTCCAGTGGAGTTGGTGCTAGATAGGAAGGTGTAATCATTTCTACTGAATTAGGAAAAAATCAGCTATTGATTGCAAGGGGTTAAAAATAGCTGAATCAAGTCATTAAAAAATCATTAGGATTTGTATTTTCCTTTGTTCTTGTTGAATGCAACAAATACCTCATTTAGCAGAAATAGTCATAGTTTAGAGATGATTTCCTATAGAAGAAAATGAGACAAATGGCATATTTTTAACAAACGCCTTTAATTTACAGAGTGGGTTTTGGTGTGCCTCCTGTTATCTGAATTTCTTGCTTGCCCCTAGTTACAGAGAGATCAGTGCCTTTCTAGAGGAGGCTGACTTGGTACGTATGCTTTTATACCCTTCAGCATTAAATCAGGAGGAATGATTGTTATCCTTCTCTTCAAAAGACTTTCACCTGTCCAAGCAATACTTTCATTTAAATAACACTACAAAGTGTTTATCAAGTAGTTTGCTTATAATGCAAGCTGACAGAATAGTTAGTACCATTAAATTAAATGTAGAGTTACCTCTGGTTCACACACTGAAACCAAGAGAGTCAGGAGCAGGGTCAATGCTGCCGTACTAATCACTTACACTAAGTCAAATAGGTCAGATTTTTATCTGTTATAAATCAATGTAAATCCACTGATGTTACAGTCAAATCATGCCAAGGAAAGATGTGTCCACTTTAATGTTGTTTCATAATCACTTAAGGAAATACATATTCTTAATGGAAGCAAGCACATAATGTTCTCTTGCAATTACCTAGCATTTTAATGATTTTGTTATTTGTGATCAGCTTGCTTGGAAAGTATTATTTTTAAGAGAGAATTTGTGATTTCTCTTTGGAATAGATTCAAATGGTTAGAAAAAGAAGAGTGATCCCTTCAGGGTAAATGCTGACTGTAGCCCTTGAGTAGCACCAGCAGTGTGCCCAGTCTGGTTATGGTCCCTTTCTACTCTCCCAACAGAAAAGAAAAGAAGAGCTTCCACAAAAAGCAGACAGAGGCCATGCCCAGCTGAAGGGAGCTTTCGTGAGCCAGAGCAGGGGGGAAGTGGGTAGGACAGGCAGGCCAGAAGGAAATGGGTTGTATGTAGGTGGTGTGTGCCAGCAGGAAAAGTGTGAGAAAAGAACTGATGCGGTGGGACCATAAAAGTGAAAATTATGCATCCACACCATTTCCTACAAATTGTTTCCAAGTTGAAGTAATGCTTCATATATGCAATGTGACAGTAGAGCCCTAAAACCAATCTTACTGGGTGGACAACGATGAAATATGAAGAAAGATTCAGACTTAAACTGGCAAGCTGAGAAAGGACTATAGTGCTTTCTGACATCAGACAATAGATTTATTATTAACTGAAAGGATCAAATGAATGCAACTTTAAAAAGCAGCTGACAGAGCATGCGAGAAAGACTAGGATTTTTTTTTAAGTCTATCTCTGAGGGAAGTAGACATTTTCACAAAATGTATAGACATAATTAAAAAAATATAAAATAAAACTATTAAAATATTCATTATAGAAATATAAGCTAAATCAGAATGTGAAGAGACTCAGCATTTCCTCTAAAAATGAGGCTGCAAGATGAAGATTTTCAGGGCAGTAGCTTGGGTTGCCTTTTGACAGTCAGAGCAAGCAGATATTCACCTGAATGTTACCAGCTAAAAGTGCATGTGCTGCAATTATATTCCACTTAGAAAGGCGTTTTTTAAATGGGTGTCTTAGAAACTCGCTTACCTGCACCAAAGTCACAGAATGCCTCAGTACTGCAACAGCCTCTGCAAATACATAACCTTGCCACGTTGGTCTATCAGCTCCTACAAACCCGAGACTCATAAATCAAAATTCTGATCCCTTTTCTACAAACAGTCTTTAATTAAGCACGTAGTAGTTAAATCAGAGATCAAAGATACTTGCATTTTGTGTGTCCTCTATATTCAGCACCCAAGGGAATCGTGTGAGGGATTTCTGCAACTCCGGAATGGATTCAGGACTCCAGGGCTCAGTTTTTGACAATAATTCATTGTGTGAGCCTCTGGAAGGTATTACATCTCTCTGTGCTTTTGTGCCCCACTTGCAGTATGTGTAAAAAGTTATTATTTGAGAGGCAGTGGTCTCATCTGAATTAATTTAACATTTACAGAAGTTCAGTGAAATTCTTGAATAAAGGGCTGACAAGTAGAATAGGAAATGCTATTGCTGTTTCCCTTCCTAAGAAAACTGCAAGGGGGCTGGCATACATCCTCATAGAAAAGCTTTACCTGAATAGGTAGAGGAGTGAGGTATTTCAGATATAAGAAGAGTGGGTTTTTATTAGGATAGTGAGTCTGCCAACTAGGCTAACTGCCTTGTGAATTAGAGACCTTTCCAATGAGGGCTGTGATAGTGCAACACGGCAAATGAGAAAGAGGTAAAAAAGAAAATCCTAAATCTGTAAAATAATTAGCTTTCAATGTTACTGTAGAAAACACTGATGCATAAAAATTCACAGGCACAAAACTCAGATCATGATTCAGTTATTCTGGAGGGTTTCTATTTACCATAACCGCCTAGGTGATCGGTTAGTATAGCAAACACTTCCATGCAGTTCCCTGGAAAACAGTTCATGGTAATAAATAAGGCACAGAATAAACATATCTTATAGGAAATTCACTCACATCACACGCAGTTTTAGAGCTGCTATTATAAATCCATTGCAAACAGTCAAAGCTCCCATCAGTCAAAAAGAACCTGCCCAAAGCATTTGGAATTTGCAGGAGGCTATAGGAGGTCTATCGTGTAAATTGGGTCTTTGAAGTGGTCTTCCTATAATGAACCTCACTGATTTTTAATCAAAGGGTATAGAAACTGCAGCACACAAAATTTTAAAAATCAGTGTTTAGCTGGACCTTGATGCTGTGACTGAGGCAACAGTATTCATTGCTCTGGATAAAAGAAAGTAATAATTTAGTATTGGAAGGCAAGGGAGGACTCATTTCACAGCATGCGGGATCCAAGTAAAACTGTGATGATTTATTTTATGGCCTTAATTAAATATTGAATAACTAAAGAAACAAACAGGTTTTAGATTTCATTTTCAAAGCAACCCAGAAATGGCTGTTCTTTGGGTTTGCTGTAATGTAATTGCTCCTGAATGAGAATTGCTGAAGCTACTGACAAGAGATGGAGTCAAGATCCTTGTCAAGAAGATGTAGATCTTCATGTTTCCCTCCAATCCCATGGCTAAGAAAGTATTTTTATTGCATAAGCTGTTCTGGGAAAAGAGCTCTGAATTTTCTTCCCTTCCAGCACAAGCCTTACAGATGGCAATGGAAAAAAAGGAGTTATGAGTCTGGACCCCACCAACTGTAAGCTCAGTTGTGCAGCACAATTCACCTGTTTGGACAGAGAAGGAATCCTAATTCGTCTGTATTTTCAACCATTCTGTCATGATGCTCGTAAGGCATTATTTCCAAGTGGTAAGACAGGAAGTGAAGCCAGTGATTCCTTTCAAGTCCCTTGTAACTTAAAGCTTGCACAAAAGTAGTTCATGGATTAATGGAAGCTTTACAATACCACTGAACTTTTTTTGGCCGCCCTTCTACTCATGAAGTCTCCCTGTTGGTAAATATTGTCTGAAAATTACTGATTGTATGTACATCACAAAACAATACTATGTACGGTAACACATAGATTAAATCTGTATTTATCTATTCTGTGGAGGAAAAAAAAACTACAGCAATAAAAGACCTTAAAGACAAGAAGGTGTGCTAACATAGACTTACTGCTTCCCATGAGCACAGATTAACATCAAGGGTAGCTGATGAGTGGGAGGTTGCCTAATAGGCAACAGCAAGCGAGTTGGTAGATGTTTCACTAGCGCTACATCAGCAACTTTACAATGAAAAGATTAGATATTGGTTACATTTTGTCAGTATTTCCCAAAGGCCTTAGAGCTCCTTTCTGTCCCCAGGCTACTACATAATTATCATCCAGTCAGAAAACCTGCATCATGTGGTGCACTGGTGTGTATCCACAGAGGGATGGAGAAACCTGTGTTAGTCATACCACAGAAAGTGCACCTGTAAGATAAAAGTAAGTTGTGAAAGGACTCATGAGGTAGGAGTAATAAATAAAATGGTTGTTCTGGTACCAAACACTGATTCATTCTTCTAAACCTCTCTACATTATCAAAAAGACTACTACAGGAAACAAATGCAGAAGCAGCATTAGGTAATACCCTCTCAGGCACTATAGTAATGTACCTGTTGGAGGCAGGAGAAGCTCTTGAGTTTTTTTGTCCGGAGCAGTGAATTTGTCAGGCTACCCAAACAGAAATGTATCAGCAACTCCATGTTTTTCTTTACAGCCCAGCTTTCTTACACCAGTTCCTTTGGCTCCCTTTCCATTACATTCAAATAATTTTTTTTTTCCCCACACACACCTTTTCTGTTCTTCTCATGTTGTGAAGTGTTTGCAGGACTGATTTCATGTGCTGTGCCTATCACAATCAGATGTGCTTTCCCGATATGGGTTAGCCTCCAGAAGATGCACTGCTTCTCTCAGTTCATAAGCTAGTCTAGGAGGTGGTTCTTCAGATGGCAAATGATTTTTAGTAAAGCTAATTCCCCCCGCACCCCCAAAAAAAAAGCAGCAGACAGGACACAGTAATATTTTCTTTTACCTAGACAAAGCTTAGGACTCAGCAAGTGCTTTGAACAGACACACTCAGCGTTTTCACTGACTTGGACACCCGTAACATGATCGCACTGGAAACAAATACAAATATGTTTAAAATAAAATACAGAATGAAGCCAAGAAATTTAACAGCTAAACTATTCTGTAGTACAATGAGTATTTAAATAGAAGCAAAAAGCCGAGGCTAAGGTTATAGCAGACTATTCTTATAGTCTGGTTTAAGGGGATTACTAAACACAGTTCAGCTTAATTGCGAAGGTCCAAGTTGTACAGGCCATTTTGTTGACAGGACATTTTTCCTGTCCCATTTCCAGCACTGGATTTTATAAATTTTGCATAAAGCATTTGAAACACACAATGTCTTAGGAATTTCTTGCTCTTCCACAACTACACTATAATTTATGTGCCATATTGTTCCATTTCTCACTTAAATGCATCAGATTTTCTTGCAATTTGTTTTATTTATAACAAAATCTGAAAACATTTGACATATTAGAGGCTAAATGTACCTACACTAACTGGAAAGGATTCTCTATAGATGTTACGAGTGATGTCAGATGATCAAATTAGGATTTCCTTTGTCAATAAGCATTTTCCAGTAGTATCTGCTACATCCCCTACAATGCTCTGATAGTAACTGATACTGAATCAGACTATAGGGTCTATAGGACATTTCACAAAAACAAAGTGAGAATTAATTACCGCTTTTTGCATACGCTGTACAAGGAAGTTTGAGGTTCTGTACTGATTCACTTGCAGAAGACGCCAACTCAAATACTCACAACTGCACTTAAAAAAGATTTTCCACCACTAGGAAGGACGGACAAGTACAGTCAAGGATTCCTCAAGTTCTAAGTAAGCTATAAAATGTATGCCCCTCATCTCCACCCTCACACTAAACAGTCAGCAAATATTGTGGAAAAATAAATTACCTGGCAAAAACGTAATTTTGGGTTGAGTGAAACAGTTAACAATCTTGATCAGTCATTTCTGAGAACGTTTTGTTAAGCGTACTGAAAGTTTCAGTGTTTCTCCCTGCAACCACGTTGGCTGAATTTTCCTGCTTCTCACAGTTCATCTAAGAACACACCGTTTTGGAACAAGTAAATAACAAGTGACAGTTGTGACTCAGCCAGCTCTAACTAAAACTGAAGCATTACAGTAGCTATTGACAGATTGAGGGGGAAAATGGGAGAAAGTAGAGTCATGGTGATGGCCTCAAGTTGAGCATCCTAGGTATATTTACACGGTCAGCAGATTGACTGATACAGTCAGGTCTAATTCACAGTAGGACTATAGCAGCAAAGGAATATGTTTGTAAGAGACAGAGAATGACAAGGCTATGTCAAGATTTTTGCACTGTGCCTGACTGCAGTATAATCAGTCCTGGCCAGTAATAATACCATCAGCTGTCACTGGCAAATAGCCCTACTTTATTTCTAATGTGAAATTGGAACCTTTCAGATGTATACAAAGAAAACCCTGATGAATCTTAAGTATTAATGGAGTCCACAGTATTATGTTGTCCTTTCAAAATAAGTCTAGCTGGAGAAAGTCTTGGTGCAGCTTGAAAAGGACATCCTGATTAGGCTGCGGGATTGTGCGTGCATGCTTGTCATCATCTCATGTTTTCTATGTTGTCTACTGGAGCTCTTCTGGTAATTCATGTAATTTTGTTCCTGTGTACCAACTGATCCAATATTTCAGTTGACTTAGGAAGTACAACTGACATATTTTATCTTGTGAAAGAGCACTTGCCTCTTGAGGAAAGCCAAAACTGGAAACAAGGTACCAGAGGGAGATTACTTCAGTGCCCCTAGAGCAGGGAGGCCTGCAGGGTGAAAAACCCTTGACATCCTAAGGACAATAGCAGGAGAGAAAGAGATATGGAAGCTGGGGAAAATGCCAATGAAAATGTAGACCTTCAATCAGGGCAAGTGTGCCATATCAGTAAAGAACAGATTTTGACCAAGCGGGGCACTGCTCTGCAGTGGAGGAGATCTAAGCTACCAGAGCAGGCGTGAGAGTTTGTGGTGCTGACAAACCATGTAAGATATCACTCACTACTGCCACTGGAAATATCGGCTTCAGGAAACCACAATACACAAAAAAAACCTCAAAACAAAAAAAACACAGAGGCTTTACGTCCTGAGAAGATCACTCACATTAGCAATACAATTCTGTGCTGTACTTACAAACAAAACTTGGGAGACCTTTGAGAGTGGGAGCCTGGAAGCGGCTGTGGGTTGAATCCTGTGAGCAGCATCACAAAACACCTGAGCTGTGCAGAGCCAATTTACTGCAAAGCATTTTGCTGCAAGGCAGCAATAACATCTACCTTCCTCCCCACCCCTCTCAGTTTTGCTGATAGTAGTTTTTATGCGCTACTGGATCACTCTATGTAATGACCCATGTTGAAATCCTTAGGAAACAGTTCAGGTTTTTCTACATTAATGAATGACACAATAAACCATCTTATTTACCTGCTCCACTGTCAGAGCTTACAAACACAACTTTTCAGAGATGCTTTTTTTTTTTCACTACCTTTATTTCTAATGGCCGTATCCATATCACACAGGGATACTTCCAGTGTAATTAGAAACTTAATTATTCTGTGGAATAATTCTGATATGCATATGGATGGTGAAAATGAAGCTACAAGGCCAAATTTTACCTCTGTGTACCTGCATAGGATGCAAGGTGACTTGATTTAAACCACTAGAAGTGGTGTTGAAGGGCTGCATTTGAATGCATCCACTCATTATTATTGGAGTTGTTCTACAAAACTCTACCTTTCTTTGGGCAAATTATGTACAACAGCTGAGTCCATAGTAATATAATCATATATGTCCAGTCTCAAACCTCCATTTCACTATAGCAGTTCTAATAACATACCTCCAAGCGGCTCCACATTCAAAATACCCATCCTGGAACCTTGGGTTTCAAGCTCTTCCCTTCGTCCCCATGCATGAGGAAGGGGGTTGGTGGCAGGATGGGGTCAAACGCTCAGAGGGACAGCACTAATGAAAACAAACAGTGCTATCCTTTCCAAAACAAAACAGAAGAAAGAGCCAACAGCTTCCAGGGCTGTGTTAGGCAGTGCATTGCCAGCAGGTCGAGGGAGGTGATCCTTCCCCTCTGTGGTACCTGACGAGGGAGTGAAGAAGGCTCTTATCAGTGGTGCCCAGTGACAGGACAAGAGGCTATGGGCACAAACTGAAATACAGGAAATTCCATTAAAACGTAATAAAAACACTTTTTTACTGTCAGGGTGGTCAAACACTCAGTTTGCCCAGAAAGGCTTTGGAGTCTCCATCAGTAAAGCTACCTGTCCAACCTGGTGCACTAATACTTCAAGTATTTCCACTGTATTTCATCACTAGACGTTCAGATACCAACTTATACACTGAGGAGGAAGACAGTTGGCCTCAAGGAATCATGAAAACGGAATAAACCTTTGAAAAAATGCATGCTCTCTATTTGGCTGCAGGCTGCTGTCCCTACCCATGCCTCCCAGCAAATGTCACCACAGGGATGGTGTACTACGAAACTGCTGGCTAGAGAGTGGGCTGACTTGATAAACATCATGATTATTATTATTCTACAGGCGAAGAGAAGCAAATGCCCTTCTGAAGTTATTTACAAGCAAAGGTTTACCTAGCTCACATATCTCCCCTCACAAAGTTTGCCAGACCCTTGAACCCTGCACAGAGACCACCTGAGCCAGGCTTGCAGGGCCTGGTTAAACATGCCACAAAGTCCACCCACCTGTAGCTGTGCCTCCGTCCATATCACCAACATGACTTGCCTCATTGCAGGGAAGGGGTTTGGGAAGATCAGCCTCAAAAGTGTCCTCTCAGATCGTGAAACTGGAGAGGACCCTGATGCGTACAGTTTCAGGCAGAAGATCATGCTGATGAACATAACACGTTTTCCTGCTGCTTAACGTTCAAGGTAGTTCACAGGAACAGGCAGTGAAGGAAGGACAGGTTTGGGTGATGTAATGGCTGCTGAGTTAGCTGGGGGACTGGATTCACCACAGTGGTTTGTTTGCAGCCTCCTCGTTTAGGGATTTCAAACCAACCAAACTGAGATTAAGCACCACACAAGCAAATCTGAAATTCTTTTCTCTGATGTAGGACTTGAATATTGCCTTCTGGGGATGAAGCAAACCATAAGCAGACATGTTCAATAAGATTTTGCTAATAATTTCACCAACTGCTAAGGAGGCATTCTTGTCTTTGCAGCGATTCTGTGATTTTTAGTTTCGTACACTGTGTCGGTTTATTTTGCAGGTGACCTCCAATTCTGCAAAGGCTTTTAGATGTGGTGTTATAAATTTAAGTCTGAAATGAGCTGACCTGCTTAATTAGGATGTCTATAGAGTTTAATGAAACAATTTAGAGCTTCATTTTTTTTCCTGCAAAAGGACCCTGATTTCTCACAGCTGCAACTGAGACATCTAAACTCAAACTGCAATTTACAATGCTGTTTAAAAAAAGTTTAATTTCTGTAAAACCCACTGATTCCACACTTCTAAAATTCTACAGGCCTATTCTCCCGGAGTTCGTTATCCCAGAAATCCAGGTCAAGAGCGGTGTTCATCTACCACTCACTCCAAACCTCAAAACTAACTGGAATAGGTACCACATAATGTCTGCAAATTGCACTCTTCTCCACAGCATATTCTGCAGTTGAACAGATGCCCTGATCGGCATTAGTGTTACCACTGCAAGCACTGCAGAGAATATTCTGATTTTTGTTTCAATAATGAACGAAAACAATCTAATCTGAGCATAGCAACCTGCCACTTTAGAGCTGTTTACTATGAAGTAGACATTTTCAAAATAGACATAAAGCTAAATGCTACTTATTTTTTGTTGCATACTAATAGACTTTCAAAAATGGCTGATGTGAACTTTTGATGCACCAGGAAGTTCAACAGATCAGGGGCAGCCAAAATCACCGCTGCATTTGTGGTGCTAACTCTAGTCACTCACGCCACAAAACCACAGGAGGAGCATTTTCCAAGCAGGGAAGGGCAGTGTTTCTGTTCCTCTGTTTATTGCACCAGTGGCTCTGTCATCACAGCCTCAACAAACATTCTGTAATAGAGTTGTTCGTTTCCACAATACCAAAGAGCTCCAGAGAAATAGCTGTAAATATCTATTACTGTTTCAAGACTGAAATACTTCTGCCACACTGCATCCTGCCAGGTAACCTCCTTGGCACCTCATTTAGATGGGCATGAAAATTTCCCTCTAAAAGAAGAGCTAACACTGTGAAGCCCTTTTTATAAAGCATCATGAATCATAACCAATTGAAGACTTAAAATGAAGGAAAGGTAAGAAATACCCCACTGCTGATGTACTGGGCTGGGACTCAGGACATGCAAGTTCAACTCCCAGATCTCATCTACAGCTTTGAGCTTAACACAGCCAACGCGAGAGGCAGTGCCGTATCAGAGGCGTCACTGGTGGGGACTCCTGTAGCTGAGGTCGCTGAATACTTTCCATAATGCCCTATTTTCACTTTCTTGTATGTCTGCTAAACCAGAATTTTCAAGAGGAGGTTTTATACATAGATGATTCTTAACTCAGACTTGGAGATACAGGGATGTGGGTTTTCAATAAAACAGATTACATTTATTTAAGAAAACAAAATTAGGGAGGAAATTTGCTATTTTGTCCTCTCAAAAATTACTGCAGCTCTTTCTTTGACGAATATAAGCATACAGATGCTTTTGAGCAGGGGTGTGAAATACAGAAAAGGAGCTATCTTACTGGAAGAAATGTGTCATTTACTGTCCCCATGACTATCTAGCCAAATCTACTCATTGCAAGCCTCTGAAAAATGACAGTTCACTCATTCTAAAGACCTGCTAGAATTTGGCAGCGTTGTCAAAACTCCCTTCTTCTCAACACATGCTCAAAATTGGGCCTTAGATTTCTCAAGCTAGACACTCAGAAAAAGAGAAGCCTCAAATTTGATTTAAATTATTTGCATTAGCATCACGAACGAACTGTCTTGTGTTCACTCTTTACATTCAAAAGCACAAAGCCTATCTTGGCTGCCTTGTCCCAAGAGACCTTTCTCTTTCTGCACTCCATTGTCCACAGCAGAAAACATCTGAATCCTACAACTGAGGCAGTGGTCTCACAGATAACAACCCTCGTTTCACAACCCTGGTTCATTCCTAGTGCTTGATTCATTCTTTACTGAAATAGATAAAAGCTTTCAAGGGCTTAAAAAAATAAATAAGAAAATAGACTACGAAATTAAAGTCTGTTCTGTAAGCCTTCAAAACGCAGCGTTAGCCTATCTATTTCCAGACTTTTGCTCCCTTTTTGCGACGTCACTGCTATGTCAGTGCCATTACCCTGGTTATACACTAATAAAACAACAGCAACAACAGCTTCCCCCCGCTGCCAAATGATTCTCGTGTCTGAATATTGTACATGAAGGTAAGGGCATTTGTTCTTTCCAAATATATGACCATAAAGGGGCAGGTGAATCATACAAGGGTAAAAAATTAATAGTACAGTTAACTAGATCTAGTTAAATGATTTTGCTCCACAATTCGAAATGCTGTCTGGTAATACTATGCAAGCAAGAAAAAAATGAGTTATCCAAGGAACTATTAACAGCTCCTTACCTTGGCTATAATTAGTGCAGTTTAGTGTGAGCTGTAAATTGTACTGGTTACATTTGCAACTTAAAATCTAGTCACCTCACCACTTAATTATCAACATATATAGTTTAATAATAGTTCGCCTATTTAATTTCTATAACAGGGAATTCTGCTAAATATGTGAAGAAGAGAATTTTTAGTAAAACATGATGTATCACTGTAGTGCTAGGACCAAACTGGAGTGCTGTCAACAGCAATTCAATAAAAACAGTAATGTGGAGGCTTTCCTATCTTGATCAGCAATATTTAGCCATTTACAGTAAATTAATAGAAAATGAATTCTGCTTGCGATGCAGAAACTCCCCACGCTGGGCACAATTCATCTGGTGAGGAGTTGCACAGAAGATGCTTCACGTGCCTCACCCCACCTACTCGCTGCACCCACTGAGCCCATCCAGACGCTGCCATGAGAAACGAGCTGCCTGACAGGTTCAAAGAAGCCAGTGCAAAAACAGGTATCAGATGTTAAGACAAAAAATTACCAGGTATGGACCAAGTTGAGATTTCCTAATGCAATAAACCATTAAAAATAGTAACACTATCAATGTATATCGTGAGGCATTAGAGTAAACTTCTCATATCAGAAATGACACTAGTAACACAGTGAATACACTGAAGATGAGAAAAATCAACACCGCAATGAAATCAGTGAGATATTTCATAGCTGTATTCAGAAACGAACTCATTAAAGATGCAAAAAATTTAATGATTAGTGCTACACTACACATGATTTTCCACTTTGATCGGAATATGAGTTTATTATACTGCACTTACAGTCCAAATATCTGCCACAGCAATTTGATATAATTGGGTTTTTTGTTAATTTCATTAAATTACTTTCAGTGCTATCAGTAATAAAATGCTGACTCCATTTCACTGCTGACTGACAGACACTGCTCAATGTATCATCTAGTTCACTATCAAGATTTAAACTATGCTCATACAGTTTAAAAGCTCTGAAAGCCCTAATCCAGCAGAATTGAATATGTTGCCTGAGGAAAAGTAGCAGCCTACCTTCATGTCACATTTTACAACATCTATTCCGAATGCAGGAGTCTCCAAAGAATTCGGAATGCTGGAAAAAGACAGTTTATGGAAATCCAGAGAGGTTTGATTAAAAAAATATTAGCTTGGCAGAACAGAAGGCATTTTTAGAGAACCTTCCTGTACTATCTCTCCTTTATGTTTGCACAATGATAATTGGAAAACAACCCAAAGCCACTGAGTTTAGTTCCCATGATCTCAATCATGTAATGCAATTTCAACATTTATGGAAAAGATTAATTTAAAAATGCCCCATGCAGTTCTCTAAAATAAATTGGCTGTACTTTCAGCTCGGAAAAGTGGAAGACAGACATTTTCTCACTTGCACATGCTGTCATCACCAAAGAAAGCACCACTGGGGAAAGGGAGCAAAAATCGGTGGTGCCAGCAGTAAGATGTTCACAGTTTATTCCTGAACACCTGATTTAGGAAATACGTTAGCTGGATGGCACAAAATACCCACAGACCCATTTGGGAATCTGAGTGGAAGAGAAGAGAAAAACTACTTCAGATTAAACTCAAAGCAGTGAAGAAGGCTTCGCACCATCAGCAGCAGACTGACCAGGACACAGAAGCAGTATGAGCTGTTGGGGAAGGACTGTCTTTTAGCGTGGCACTTGTACAGCAGCAGGTGGTAAGAAGCCTGGGTTTAGAGAGATATATAATAAATAAATGCAAATAAATGAATATAGTCAGTAATGATTCTCTATTCACTACCATGATCGCTTCCATGAATGATAATTCATGATTTCAAAAATCTCCCTTCGCTCACCTTTTTTCCTAAAATAAAGTGTAGTTTGGAAGGAAGACAGTGTCTGGAAAAGTAAAGGAACAGTATGAGGTTAAATATCCTGACAACATGAACAAATCCTACAGACGGTTCAATTTAATAACCCAAATCAGCATCTTGCAGAGCTACGACCCTTTTTGGCATCCATTGGCCAACCTGGGAGAACCGCCTTGCTTCTCATTGCAGGTAGAAAGGCAAACATACAGCCACGCAGAGAGAGAGGAGGAACCACTGCTCTGTGTTCCGCTGCTGCAGTCATCTGCAGCTACAGGAGCAATCGCGGTGTAACCAACCTGTGTGAAGCAGTGTGGGTGGCTCTGAAGTCAAATTCAAATCAAGAGTGAACACACATTTGAGGAAATAAAGACAGGGAAAGAGCTGGTTTCCATTTCTTTCACACATTCTGAAATTGCAGTGATTGTTAACCCATTAACATATAAATCACAGAGCTGGGCACCTTGTACCAGAACAAATATTCACGAAAACAACAACTTTAAAGCTATCACCTTCAGATAAACAGATGCTGGCCTTACAGAAACATGGGGAAAAAAGGGGGGACATATATTTGCATATGAGCAATACATTTACATACAAATAAATGCATGCATTTATTTAATATGCCAGTCTATCATAGCTACCAAAACATTCATTGCCATATGAAAAAGCAAGAGGTACATATGGACACATGCACGGGGCAAAGATCCTTCTCACCTATAAAAGGGCATTTGTGCACCATCTCGAGAGCCACAGGTCAGACACAGAGAAGTAAGCAGCAGTCTTTGCTCACAGGCAGTACTGAATAACCCAAGCATATTGTATCAACTCTGCTTAACTACTGCAAAATGAATGTTATTTTGTGCCAACTGTTTTTAATGTTTTAGTATTAGCAACAAGAAGGGCTGGTGCTTTTGGTATTTAGCACTAAAGGCAGATACAGATACTTTGAGCTGAACAAAAGCTACTAAAAGAAGAACTTGCAATACATAACCTTTCAAACAAGATCACAGAGGTCAATGCCTGTACGGATGACAAAACAAACACGAAACTAATACAACGCTTGGAACAATTCATCACGAGTGCCTCCGGGGCAGATTTACAAATGATGCATGTAAGTGCCTTGTAAGACTTGCAGGAGCTGCCAGCTATGAGAGCTGCCCAACACCTACTCACTTGAGAAGCCACCAGCCCCTTGAAAAGGCGGTGCAATTTCTGTGCCTAAATTACCCCAGTGATCTTGCAGACTCCCATCTGCAACTGTAGGCACCTAAACGCCTCTGTAACTCTCACCAGTCAGCGCTCTGGTACCTACTGTCTCACTGAACATTACTGAGTGCTGCTGTCTGAAGTATCTATGGTACTTTTAAGACTGAGCCTTAGATATACTCAGGTACTTTTGAGTATTTTTTTTCTTTGGCAAAAGGCCAAAAAGGACAAATGTGAGTAGAAATAGGATATTGTAAAACCACAGCTTAGGGCCCATGAAAGCCTTGATGTAAATCTTAGTTGCAATCTTATACCCACTAATGAGTAGTATTACTCCAATATCTACAACATCTAGTATCAGGACACAGGGAATAACACTACAGGTTGCTGCATCAGTATGTCACGTCAAGAGAATTACAGGGATATTTCAGCAAATTCGAAAAAGGAATGATTTCTTACTAGCATCCTCCCTTTTCTCTCTTGTAGCCATGGGAGCACCTTCACAAGCCCTGACCCAGCTACCAGGCAGCGATGAGCAGGTCTTTCGTTCCAGGAGGCAGCACCTGGGATGAGCAAGGGAGAGAAGCTTCCAAGAGCCTGACTTGCTATTTACTTTTAAGTATTTTCTGCAAGCTCCAGCTGGAACATATTACTATTTTTGCACCAAAGTTTATGTTAATTTCATCTTGTTTTACCATAAAATCTTAAATCACACTTTCTTATAATGTAAATCATTGATCTGAAAATGACACACTGGAATGTGTCCTCTTTTTTTCTCTCTCCAAAGAAAGGTCTGAGCACCAGTGACCTGCATCATCTCTTCATGGGATTAACCCATAAACTTGATACTAGGTAGCAATTTCTGAATAATCTTTCAGAAAAGAAAAAAACTTATTTTCAGAAAGACGTTGAGCGTTTGACACTTGATATCTTGACTGCAAGATATCTTGGAAGACAGAATATAATGTTGTGTCTTCTTTAAAAATGTGCACTGAGGTTTTTTGCGGGTTTTTTTTGTCCATAGCATTGTGGAAAACTGCTGAAAAGTTTCAATTACTCACACAGTGATAAATACAGCACCTAGAGCTGCAAGTGAGTACTCAGCAGGATAATGCACATGGAATGAAAGAGAACTATTGCATGTATATATGTTTTTGTGTAAACAAGACTACGTGCTCACAGGATTTTTGTTTCAAGTAAGAAAAGCCTGGAGAATTAGGTCAGACCTTTTAAGACCTTTAAGCATTTTCTTGCTACCTTCTGTTGGCTGAGTGAATCAACAACTGCGTTTATAATGTCTTTCCAGTTGCACTTACAGTGGTTGGTTCCATGGAAATGGTGACAGATGTTTGTTGTCGCTTTCTGTCCCCAAGCCCAGAAGCGGCTCACGGCTCCCTACGCAGCACCACGGCAAAACTCAGGTTTGCTTGCCAGAGTCAGGTCCAGGACCCTCCTGCCACAATGAAACTGGAATTGCTGGGGAAGGAATCCTCCTAGCACCGTAATCCCAGCTCCCCCACACACCCTCAGGAGCCCCATCCCCTCTTCTCACCCAGCTCCGCCGTGCTGCCTCCGAGCCCCACAGCCCCACAGCGTACCCCAGACACCCCAACCCTTCCCTCGTGTTCGGACAGCGGCTCCCCACCTGCTCCCCGAGACAGCTGCCTCCATCACACACTTCTGCTGGTTGGGAGCATTGGGAAACGGCAGATAATGCCAGAGCACTTGTTATCGGCTCCCTTCCATCCTGGCAGGCACAGATTTCTATGAAAGCGGGAAGAACCTGAGACGGCAGACACCTTTATCTGTGACAAACCTGATGGGAACTGGCCAAAGGATTAAAACGTTACTGAGGAGGGTTGTACGTTTGTCAGTCTTTCAAATGGACTGAGAAAAGAAAGGAAGGTAAAATCCATTGCTTTAGTTTTGTTTTCCTAGGAAAGAAAGTAAAATATTGCAAAATGCTAGCTAGTGTTTCTTGCACGTTGCCTTTCAAACTGTATTGAAAACTGATGCATTTACAAAATCCCACAGAAGTCAATAATACTTTTATTAAAGATTTCTGCCAGCACCATCACTTAGTGAACTGATGAAGGGGAGATAACCATGTAGGGCTTTAGGCAGGCTCTGCAATACATCCCTGGTGGTTTGGGTACACCAAAATTCAGGGTCAGCGCTCCCACCTCCTTTCAATGGGTTTTGTGCCAACAACTAAGCAGCAGAATCCAAATGTAACTCAAGAACAAAACGCTACATTTGTTTTGATCACATTAAAGTCAGAAGGAGCTATTAAAAGAAGTTGTAGCAGATGACTGAGTCCCAAAGAACCACAGGCAATAAATTCACATGGCAGTTTTGTTTCATAACTTAAGTCCTACTTATTCTTTCTTTGTCTATTCTAATTACACCCTGATATGGAATTAATGTAGAAAACAAATTAAATGCTCAAGAAAAGTGTACGAATCAGCTGGCCTGAAAAAAAACAAACTATTAAACACAATTAGGTAAATATATCAATTTAGAAATGCGTAATGTGTTTCTGCCTGAGTGAGTGTACAAACACAAAGCCAAAATGGAGACTCGTGATGCCAAGAAAGAAGCAGCCTCTGTGGGTCTTATGGAGGTGTTTGATATTACCATGCTGGTGGCCAGGTCTCGGTGGCCCATGCCTTCAGAGAGCATCACTGCTTGCAGATGGCACTGAGGAGAAATACATTCAGATCTATCTATCATCTCGCCTCTTTTCTGCAAAACCTCCCAAAAAGTGCTATTACACTGCGATGGCTACACTACACTGTAAACTTGTAGCAGGGACATAGCACTGGGATTACACAGATTGCCTAACCTGAGTCGACCAAAGTTAACATAAAGTGGAGATGAATAATTGATGTTTTACACTGAGATTAACTCACCAAAAACAACCATGTGTAGAGAAAGAAGTCACAGTAAAATGGATGGGTGCCTTCTCTCTCCTCTGGATTTACTGTGAGAGAACTATCCCATGATAACTGTTTCACAATAAATACATAAAGAAAACAAATGGTTTTCAATACAGGGAAATCTATGAATGTATTACTAACTCAGAATTGGTGATGCTCCTACAATTCATGAAATTTTGGAAGCAAAATGTGCAATAACATGGATTTCAAAACTCCAAGTTCATTGAATGGAACTGCTGTCAATGCAGCGAACACAAATGCTAGTTAAAGTAAATTAATTCTTTAAAGCTGATGATATGAATAAGTGTACGTAATTTTATCACTTAGAGTCTCTGTAACCAGGAGCTGTGCAACAAAGCCCAAGCAGACAACAGAAGCAGTGTAACTAGTACCTTTCAGACACTTGCACACTCCAGTAAAGATCATAAATCATTTGACGTGTGCCAATACCATACGTGACGAACAGCGAGCAGGCCGCCAATACAGAAAGTACTATACAGAAACCCCACAACACTAAATGCATAGCACATGCGGCACAATTTCCAACATGGAGACATCACAGAAGAGTTGAAAAGCTCCAGACGAATCAACAGATCACTGTGCCACAGACACTTCCTATTTCTGGGTTGGGGACGGGCTCTGGCCACTGCCTGTACGACCTGAGCCCAGTGGGCAGGGGACATGCTCCGTGCAGCCTGGAGGACATGAACCCTCCCGCGGACAGCATCTGCATCTGCTGGTGTTTCACCTGGGACCTGTGGTGCTTTAGCTGGGACTCCTCATTCACCTCAGCTCTCGCCCCAGAGGTTTGCTGTGGCAGCAGGAAGGCTCACATACACTATGTGTTAGTACTGCACAAAGACAATCAGAGAATGGAAGTGAGAACTGCGGGTTTAAACATGACGTCCAGTATAAAAATGAGATGCTACCCTGCAAATTCTGCTAATGTTAAACTCCTTTATTCCAAAATATGGGAAGAATATTTACTATTTCTTCAAGAAGCTGAAGAACCCCCCTCGTTACCCAGCTGAGAGAATACAAACTCCCTACAAGTGCTGGGGGAGCCACAGGAGACGCTGACTTCAGTGACTGCGTTATCTTTTTTCTTGAATATTCCTATGTTTTCTCTAGCAAAGATATCTTAACCACTCAGCCTAAAAATACTCCTAAAAACAATTTTTACCACACAATGGGATACATACACGTTGGCAAGTACTTAAAAATAATCCCTATTATACCCTGTTGACAAAAACACACACCAGAAACCTCATCTAAATGCCACTCTATCAACACTGTCAGTACGTATTTTAAGAACAAAAAATAAACTCGCGTGTAAAACTCCATTTAATCTATGTTTTCCAAATCATATTGCCGCCTCAGTTATAAGAATCCACTTGTGTTAAATAGAAAGCAAATGAAGTACATTCTTTATTCTTTGCTCCAAAGTGAGATTATGCTTCCCTTTTAGACATGGAAATTACCAAAGGTGCAGTGGTAATATTTGTAAAAAATCGCTTCCCTAAGGAGACTGTGGCATCAGCTAAAATGGCAATCCTTCAATTGTTTACAAGAATAAATGCCAATATTATCATTGAGAGGAGTACTGATATAACAAAAGGGGTTTAAGTGTTACTCTAGTGGGAGTAAGTCTCACTTCATACAGGAATAGAGTAATAAAAGATAATTATTTTTCGTTATATAATTGCTACCATGTTTTTTTTAACTTTTCATATGTTTAAATAGTATTGAAGAGAAAGAATGACATTGTTCTGATATTAAAAAACTTGTAAAAGACGAATGTGCTCTGTAATTAATAAATCTTTGTTTGCACAAGTACACATTCAGTGCTTAAAAAGCAAAACCATATTGTTTCTACCAAGATATGCTGGAACGCCAAGATATACCCACAGATACTGCAAAGGTGGAATTTGCTGCTCGCAGCAGCTTTCACACACACGAACTGACTCACTGTTTTAAGAACCTGGTAGTTTACTAGTGGATGATGTAAGGTAAATATGCATTTTTGAAGTTAATTACTCCCAAACTATTTTTCTATGAAAGCAAAGGAATGAAGAGAGACCAAACTTTTTATAAAAAGAGAAGCACGAATGAATATACTTGATTGTCTTCACTCTCAACCAAAGCGCATTTGGATTTAACAACAAAAAAAAAGCATCAGTGAGAAGACTGAAAATACACCTAGCACTGTATTTGTCTCTTCCTTCTAGAAAGAGAAGTCAACAATATCAAAACAACAATTACGTGCCACTCAGAACTGAAATAAAGTTCATGGTATTCCTGAAAATGTCATATCCACATAGAGCAGAGGAACAGATGTCTCAGTACTACACCAGTTTAACTAATGCAGGCAACTGTACTCTGTTGTCTGGCTAACAATTATATCTACTGAACCAAGCTGTCATTTGTTTAAGGGGGAAACCCAATTTTAAGAAGGCATAGATAACTCAAATATCGCACTACAGTCATTTAGCTCCCAGATTATTCCTTACTGTGCTTTAAGTACATTGTCCTAGTCACTGAAGGGCTCAACAGATTACCAGTACAACTTGTTGGGCACCTTAAAATGGCAACTTGAATTTGTTTAAGCATGTGCTTTAGGAGAGCATTTATGTCATCCTATATATTTAATGCCCTCCGTAACAGTTTTGCGGTTTTCCTTGGTCGTTAGTGTAGTACAAACAGGCAAAATTCCCCCTTCTGGAAACACCTCTCCCAGGTGTATCTGTATAAACTGAGTGGTATTTCACAGGAGAAACAGCCCGTACTTCAGACCCAAGTCACAGATCGCACCCACTCAGTCCACACCCACTGAGGCCCCTGGGATTCTTCCCATTGCTTCCCAGATCTGAAAGCTCAGATACCCATGGCTAGACCTATTTAGTCACGGAAATACCAAAATAGTTCAAACAATTCAACATTAATACAGTGAATTTAGGCTAGCAACACTGATGTTAAGAATTTTTCTGCATGCACAAGTAGATAGCATTGATTTCAGCAATAATTGCCTAGAAAGACAATTTTAGAATCAAATTAGCAGTTAAATAATTGTAGAAATTATACAGAAAGATTTCTTTGATAGGACAGTTGTAAGAATAGCTACAGAAATCTATCCTACATATACTCTGCATAATACGCTACATTATTGTAGCCTACAGTTAAGATTGTTGAAAACAAATCGCATTCCGAGAATATGTTCCTGTAAAATTATCTCTTTGGGGTGATTTTAATTATCTACATTACACTGAAAATATTGGATATATTAAAATATCTGATAAACTTAGAATATTCCATACTTTATCTCAGTCCTGTTCCCATTATCTATTGCTTTTAATTCATCACTGATTTTTCAAATGAGCGGTTGTCTTTTCAACAAAGTACCCACTGCCCAGCCAGTTCATTGAACAGGGCACAGCGTTCTGCAGCCTGTTGGAGGACTGTAGTCTAATTTCAGATAAGCATTATACGTGCTTGCCTTCGAGCATTTGAAGAATTTCATTAATTGCAGTGGCTGGCCTTTTAGAGGACAAAAAGGAGATTAATATTAAAACGCCATTCTAGTCTCCTACCTAGGACACAGAGACGCACGCTGCAAAAGAAGGAAGCCAAAGTCATCACGAAGGTAAAACAAACCAACTGAAATCTTGCCCATATGAAAATCAGCGGTAGAGTTTCTGTGGGCTCCACCCGGGCCAAGATTTTCACCAGTGTATTTCCAGCTCCCAAATAAATTATAGCAAGTAGCACAAGAGGTCGAGCTCTATCTAATACAACCCTAATACCCCAACTCTTTAGATGCATTTGAGGAATAAAGTCTTAACAGTGTTCACCTAGCATCTCATTACCTCTGCCTGAAATACCTACAAAGCAAAGAGTATCAGTTTGCCACTGGAAAGACTATTCAACTCAGTATGCTTGTCCTCTCCTCTTCACCTAACCCCTAATCCCCTCCTCTCTTAAACTCATCCTTATGCGCAGCTCTCAGCACTTGGTTTGATAAATTGACCTCAAGTTTCAGCCACACCAGCACTGCCAGGAAGTTAGCACAGCCCCGAGTGCCAGCTGTGTACAGAGACATCAGGGACACTTGGACACACGTTGACTCCCAGGTGTCTCCGTGGTTGTTCATGAAACAGAAGTAAGGCACAAAGCCCTCAGGAGAAGTGTCCCCTACACCCAAGTAGCGTTTGGTTTTCCAGGAGCTTATTTTCCATGCATCTTCTTATAGTTTATATTCTTTTAGTGCTAATTATTCAAATTTCAGATATTCTGTTTGTCCATACAGGAACGTAGGAAATGTCATCCTGAACCAAACAGGATCTATCCAGTCTCTGTCAGTCAATGCAGCCAGGCACTACCAAAGAATGCACCAGACCTACATTTTGGGGGTTCTTAAAGTACCCATTTTTGTGGCAGCGAGTCCTACAGCTAGAGGGAGCGTGAAGCAGCATTGACTGGTTTTGAATTACACTCTTTTTTTCCTCAGTTGCTGATTGTCCCCTTATTTCTAGTGCTAGGAGACAAAGGAAACAAAGAACAGTATTTATCTTGGTTCTGTAATATTGTGACATTTAAACAGAGTAAATGGGAACTGTCAAATAGAGATTTTGATATTGCTGATGATGACGGACTGGATTAGCAGAGAAATGATTTGACGAACGATGAACAAAAAGAGGATGGAATAATTAATGCCCAGGAATGAATTTTTATGGACAATGAATCACTTAGATTTTATATTTCTATCAGACTACAAATTTGATCTAATATTCTTAGATTTCAATGAGGCATTTGACTTTATATCTCACATTTTGATTAATAAAATATAAAATTAATATGGTGCATATGCAATAGATTTTAAATTATTAAATTGAGCAGCGATGCTTCTAGTAGACTCCTATGGGGACTAATGCTCAGCCTTGCACTCAACTTATTTATCTGTGATCTGGAGGAAGTCAAAACTATCATCTCTGATATAAGTTCTCAGATGACGATTGGGAAGATGATGAACAATGAGGCAGGCAGGCAG
Source organism: Nyctibius grandis (assembly GCF_013368605.1). NCBI lineage: Eukaryota > Metazoa > Chordata > Aves > Nyctibiiformes > Nyctibiidae > Nyctibius > Nyctibius grandis. Next base: position 8,979,340 of record NC_090661.1, on the reverse strand, counting down.
ATGCAGTCAAGTATCAGATCACACATCTGGAAATAAAGATTATAGACCAATTTAATGGAATAGGAGTGTCTAAAGAGAGGAACAATGATGAAGGGTTATATCTACTGAGCAGACTGCAGCTTCCACAAGCAGGAGCAGCATTGTAGCTTCAGGGGTTGTTAATCTTGCTTCTCTCCATTACACCAAAGTCTGCAGAGCAGACTTACTCTAAAAAAAAAATAAATCTTGGAAGCAGAGGTGAATAATCAGATCAATGGGAACTCCTATAGGAGTAGCCTTAATTCAATTCTTACATATGGAGAGATCAGTACTACAACAAAATATTATATTACATCTGACACTGATGCCAATACCTGTTCCTGATGAATCAGGAATAACCAGACCAGCTCTGGAGGCTGCAGTTCCAGAGGGACATCAGACCGGAAGGACTTCAAAGAGGACACACAAGAATGATGAAAGATGTGGAAAATATGCCTTTGATTGACTGAACCATCAGAAAACTCAAAGCAAAAGCTGTTGCTTGATCATGGTGTTCGAGTAGCTATGCATGGAAAAGAGATTTTGGAGCTCTTCAGTCTGGTAGATACAATGGCTAGAAAACACGGTGGGACAATTCAGCTTTGAAATTATATACATTTCCAAACACGACAGTAATGCCCTTCGCCAATAATTGTGGTGAACTGCTCAGCCCCTGAAAAATTTTAATTAGGATCACATAGTATTTAAAGGTTAACCAGAGCTGCCACACTTGCATCAGCCACTAAAACAAAGAGAAATCTTATGGCCCACCTTATGCAGAAGACAAATTCAACATCAGTGACTCCTTTATAACCTAAATGCCTAGAAATCTTTTACCAGTACAACTTCTTCCATGTTCTGTACTCCTTCTTATGGCCGATCGCCACCCTTCTCCAACTTGCACTATTCGTTTGTATGCAAGATGACCAGAGGAAATGCTGCATGTGCTCAGGAACAAAACGCAAGCTGGTCAACAGGATTTTTGTATGTGGCTTCTCAGTAAAACATACAGGTGTATCAGAGCTCTTGGTAAGTGACAATCTGGTAAAATTCCTTTTGAAAATGACTCAATAATTTCATATTAATTATGTGACAGGACTCCGTAAGCTTTTTATAAGTGTTTCATTAGCCAAAGAAAATAAAAGATAGGTATAGAAAATAATGCTTTTTTTAATAGCAGTAGAGCCACAAACAGCACCCTATAACATGTCTAATCTACACTCCCGCTTATTCACCCAGGAAAAGACCACTGCCTGTAGCCAGTTTAGAGCCCAAGCTCTAATTCTCCAATAAGTCAAACTTTTGTTTTTAAATAGCAATTAATTTTGGATACCAAACCTTGTATAGGGAAATATATTGATAAATTCAGCAGGTTACAGCTTTGAAAACATCTCTGTTATTAACGACTCTGAGCAAATCTGAGCAATTTCAAGTATGTTTGTGGACTGCCAGTCAACAATGGACAGTTTTTTCAAGTCTACTTCTATGTGAATACCTATTCAGCAGTTACACTCACTACAAAAAAAAATGGGGTTTGAGACTTTCAGAGTTGGTGAGCATCAAGAAATTCATACAAACCTAGCTGAGAATGCTGAACTGCTACAACAATCAAGCCCATATTGGTCTGAAAATCATTCAGCGAAGATGTTTTACCACAGGATCAGAGAAGCATTTTTAAAATTACAATATCATGGAAGGCCAGGCCAAAATATGCTAAAGAAAACCAAAAACACCAGTTTTAAGGATTTCTTAAAACTACCCTTAAAAGTTTCAGCTTAAAGACCTCGCATCGAGGACATACTACAATGATAGAACACTGTAAAAATGCATTCCCTTTCTTAACTAGCCATGACCCCTATAAAAATCCAATTTTCATCACTGATACATTCATCTGCCAAAGCTGCTTATCAGTTTAAAAGAAAACTACAAAAAGAAAGAACTAGGCAACTCTCATGGTTACTTTTAAAACAGCTTTTCAGAACTTCAGGGACGAACAACATCACATAATCTAAGTAATTTTTATTATTTTCAAAACAAAGAACAACTATTGATAATAAACTGTTCCTAAGGATAAACTTCCACTTTTTCAACTTTTTTCTTACTATTTTTACATTGGTTGCCAACATATTTTGCTGGCCTCAGTTATTTCATTGTTTAAGAAATACCATGGGAAACTAATACATCTTTGTTTCCCATTCCTTTGGAATCCGTTTTTTGACATTTTAATTTCCATGCATTTAAATGTTAAGCCTTTCTTTTGACTTAGTAACACTTAAAAAATCTGTCTCTTAGCACTGTGAGTTACACATATTTGTGTAACAATCATCTTGTGTTATCCTAGAGAGTAACTATATAAGGTTTAATATACAAAATCTATAGCTCTCAAACACAGGGCAACAATTTATTTAAAGACTTTTTGCTTATTTTTCAGCTAAAGACACTGCAGTGAGATCATCATATCACTAAAGAGTAGAGTGATGAAGGATAGGTGTGCTGCTTTTTTATTACATGGTATACAGACGGATCCTCATTTATACTGGCTTGCTTTAGGAATTTTTTATCACCTCCCCCCCATCTGCACAAGCACTTAGGAAAACACATGATCATTAGCTATATCGTGTATAAAGACTTTCCTAGAGAGCAACCAAAATCACTACATTCAACACAGAGGCTTTTTAGTCATACTAAGGAAAATGCATACACGTGAAGGCAATTCAGGAGAAATTTCAAAAGAAGAGCTACTGCTGCTTCCTCAGCTGATGCATCAAACCCGATGATAATACCTGAAAATTGGAGAATATGCCCAGAACACTGTATATACCTCATACCTGCAAAAGTAATTGTTATTTAAATATTAATAACATAATCATTTCTTTTCACCCAAAAGGGGCCCATAGTACTTATATCTTCAGACTTCCCATTTTCTACAATAACTCCTCTTTTAAAAACGGAGTAGTCAAACCAAGTCACTCACAGCTGCTGCTGATAGGCCCTTAGAAGCATCATCTGTGTTCAAAGATGCACTTCAGACACCTGTTGGCATCGTATCTTCGTTTCAGACTTCAAGAACATCACTGGCCTTTCTTCTTGTGACAACAATTACGAGATGCAGATGTTCCCTTCACATCCTTCTGCATGTGTGTAGGACTGCCACTAAAATGTCAGTTCAAAGCCTGGACTTTGCTCTTCTTTGCTTTTTTTTCAATTCCAGATCTTTTGTCATAGACCACTTCAAATCTGAAACTATCGAAAGTTATGTTTAAGGAGGGAGAAGGGAAGACCCTGGTGGTTTTTTTTCAAAACATTATTTCCTTACTCTCTTGATGATAAACTCTGAGGATTAATTTAGGGAATCTAAAAATCTTTGCTGTGGATCCCTGTTTTTTGTCTATTTGGGTTTATAGGCAGGACAGGAAGAGAATAAGCGAGGTCTTACTAAGAAATCTATGGGTGTGAGGGTTTAGGCTTCACTAACATTCAAAAGAGAGAAAGTTCACAGCAGTTGCCCATCTTCTGCTCAACTCCTCTTGGAGCTGCCAACCTAGCTTCAAACCGTGAATGAAGACGACTGCGAGAGTGACCATAGGTGAGACCATTAACTGTAAAAATAAGTGTTTCCTATCTTATACATATATGATCCAGCAACAGCTACAGAAGTCTCAAACGCTCTGGTGACAAGGGCCACAAAATGAAGCTGTTTGAACAGTGGATAAAGTATAATTTAGCCTAGCGTGAGCAGAGAGAGCAGGACCCCACAGTCTCAGAGGAGGCTGCAGAGAAAGGACGTGTATCACCCAGGCTACAGTGTTGGAAGTTTCTTATCTCTGGTCCTTTATACAGCTGTGCTCTCACTTTCCCAAAGGCAGTCTCTGAGCAAGCACCTCTCTCACTCAGGTATAGCCTGATATATCTATTTTATATATTTATATATCTATTTTATATTTACCTATTTTACTTGGATTTTTTTTTCTGATCTTTTTCTTTTGGTAGGAAAACTCCTGCACACCTTCAACTCAAGTATACAACTGTTATTTCCTTGAATTTTTAAAAACTAATTTCTAGAAGACGTGTTTGCCCTTTCTTTGGGAACCTGACCCTTAATATTCAAGAGGCAATCTCAGGCACAAAGACCAACTGTGCCAAGAATGCTACAACTACTTCAGCAGCAAACTGCTCTGTGTGAGATGTATAGAAATTGTTTTTCCTGTATCCTGGACTTCCTCTAACTAAATACCCTCATTGGGGATGTTTTTCTGTGGGGTGTTTGGTGACTGAACACTGGAACAGGCTGCCCAGAGAGGTTGTGGAGTCTCCTTCTCTGGAGACATTCAAAACCCGCCTGGACGCGTTCCTGTGTGATATGGTCCAGGCAATCCTGCTCCGGCAGGGGGATTGGACTAGATGATCTTTCGAGGTCCCTTCCAATCCCTAACATTCTGTGATTCTGTGATTCTGTGATTCTGTGTTTTAGCTGAGAAATGTCCTATGTCCAAGGCCCACCAGGGCTATCCCACCTTGCTAGTAGGAAGGCAGTGTCTTACCCATGGCCCTCAGGATTAGCAGTAAAACGCAGATTAGTTCAATAAGTGCAGTAGCGGGCGATACTTCTGCATTTTTTAGCGCAGAAGGGAGTTAAAACAGTAAATAACCACTGAAATGCTCTTTTTTTTTAATGAAATGTTGACATGTTTGGACATTGAAGCCTAAATTCGTATGCAAATATCATCAGTATTTACTTCGGCAGAAACAAGCATCCCCACATGACTTAGAAAATGCCATAAACAGAGAATTACTCACAGTCCCCTTCCTCTTGTTCATCAACCTGATCTCAAGCAAGTGTAAAAGATTCCAGAAAATAAAGCAGTGGCGATTAGGAGGATGCAGCACATCCAATACACCACTGGATGACTGAACATGACTAAAAATAAGATTTAAAAGTTCTTCTCTAATCATGGGTCTCGAACAGCCAGTCAGAATTCCTTACAGGCAAAACATAGACACCCTTCAACCTCCTCTGATACCAGTTGCTTATCTTAATTACAGAGAACAGTTTCATCAAAGTTGTTTCAGTATATATGAATTTAAAGTAGCCTGCATCTATATGAATACTAAAACCAGATTATTTATTATCAGCTAATGTGGGGAATAACTCAGATGCAGGAATGCAGTTGAAGAAGGTAACTCGTGACTGGTGGATCTATACCAAGCATATCCATCAAATCCTCACAAAGAAGCATCTGTTTGCATGTTCCTGGTGGCCTAATCTTTCAGCCCGCTGTAGATTCCTGTTTTGTTTTGAATAAAATGAGTCAGAATTTGGACTTTTCACTATTCTTTCACAGCGTATCTGAGATATCTGCACATATTTTGTTCGGTTGAGATAATCGGACAGAACATTAAAAGAGCAACGTGAACAACCTGAAACTATTGATTTCCTAAAATGATGGACTGGTAATTCTGGAGAGCAACCACAGGAGGTGTCGAGTGCCTTTTTTCTATGTCCTCACCAACTTCCTCAACGCGGAACTGGATCCAGGGAAGGGCTCACACCCCGATACGCTTGCAGCCCTCGCCTCTGCAGCAGCTCCTTTGGCAATGGGAACACCAACCCGTACGCTTCCAGATGTGCCAACTCTGGTGCTTTTTTGTGAAGTTTCAGGAGCTGAGAGGCGTTGAGTCAGTGCTCGGGTAGCTGCCATCCATCGAGAGCCACGGTCCGTAGGAGGTGGGACTGGCGATTTAGCAGCTGGCACGGAGCACTCTCTGAGTTGTTCAATCAAAGCTCCAGCTGCGAGAAGCAGCCACTGCGCTGGAGGTGTCGTTATGGTTTTTGAAATCCTTGTTAATTAAGGTGAGATCTCACTGTGCTAGTGTTTAGCAAACACAGGAAGAAATGGGCCTTTCCCTGACAAGTTTATCATTCAAACAGGCTACACAAACAAGCATAAAGGATGATGGAAAATGTAAAAGGTGTATTTCAACGTTTTTTAAAACTTTATTTCCCCAGGCACCCCCAGTGCAGCCCCTCTGATCAGCTGATTAAGGTCATGAGCAACACGACAGTGAGCAACATGCCTTTTCGTCCCTTTTACTCAAACAATAGTACCACGTGTATTTACCAGCTGAGAGACGGTCCATCGAGACCAGATCAGCCTTCAATAGCTGCCTTTCAAAGTTACACACATTTCAGAAACTGCCTCTCTTCTTCCCCCAAGGAAAATGGTTGCCCATGGTTCATGCCTCTGGTTCACGAGGGAGTTTTACCTGGCTGCAGCATGGTAAGAGTCAACCCAAAACCACACGTTCCTTCATTCATTTTCTGGCTCATTACTTTTTCCTTTCTTGATGGATATATTCAGTTTGACTGAATTTTTACACTTGTTATTCTATAATCCATCAAAAATCACAGTTACGTACTTCAGCTTATGGTGGACAAAGTAATTTTATTTTCAACCTGAACTCAAGCGGTGGTCCTGGGGATGACATCCTGTGGAAATTAATGATTAACTCAGCATGTCACTGAGCAGTTTTGTATATATCCAGCTAAAGAAGCATAAAATAGCTCTAAAATTAAAAATAAAGCTTCTCATCTGCTGTTTGAAACCTAATCACTCTGTACTCAATGGTGAAAGTGTCCTGAGGTACTGACCGGCACTGAGGTCTGATGCTGAGCCCCTAACGCAGAGAACCAATCTCTGTGCTCCCAAAGCCTGGTAGCCCAACACCTCATCCTGTCAGGATTTCTTTTCAGGGAGATCTTTTCCCTTTGTGTCGTATTTTTATTGAGGTCAAAGGAAATATTTTTACCATAGCTATTTAAAATAACCTCAGGGATCAGGAAAGTTTTGAGTTGTCTTCTGAAGCATTAGCACCACAGTGAATCTTCTTTCCTTACCCTCCATGCCCTGAATTCCCTGCTTCATCTTCACACACAGCAATGCCGCGTGTTGCACATGAACCCAACAGAAGAAGCAAGCATTTATCTGTGAGTGTGTACTTAGGTACAGACATAATTTTCCCATAGATGCAAATATTCCCCAGTGGCAAAAGCTGTAGTAAAAATGGTGCATGATAAATGCTCTTCCCCACGTTTAATGCATCACTTAACGCCACTTGGACTTCATGGCAGTAAACCTGCTCTATGAACCATATACATTAGAGTAATAACCACAGAAATCAGTAAAAGCACATTTGCTTAACATAAATCCAGAGCTACACGTAGACTGCTCTATGTAAACATATAGAAGCTAACTTTCTTAGACAAAACTAATGTTCTTGATTGAAAATCTGACTCTACTATGTGTTTTGCACCTGACTTCAATGGGAAACAGCATTTCACGTGCTCTGTCTCACTGGAAGACAAAGCTTTCTAGGTTGATCGACATCCCATTTATGCACCTTAGCGATAACTACTGATAAACATGGCATAGGACTAATAAATTTTTACTTGCAATTTCAGCTGTAATGCTCAAAGCTATTAAGTACAACAGATGACGTTAAGTACCTTAACGTAACTACCTGATTGTCTAAAATTCCCAGGTAATATCTACCAGTGACAGTATTTTCCACTGTGTGTGCTATGCATACTATTATTATGTACTTTGGCTTGGCACTGTCGTAGCTTCTCACCTCTTTTGTTCCAAGCTGTAGGCTTGAAGATACCTACAAATATATTTTTTAACTCTATTGGACTTCCTCACTTAAAAGTGAGATAATGGCTATGTTGTAAAGACATAGAGATGACGAAGGAAGAAACAGACTATTAATCCTTTTCATTCTACTCTTGGATCTAGTTATCAAGCATGAAGAGGTGTCTTGTTGCATAGTTAGAAATACCTCAGCTTTTAAAATTCAGCTCTGAGAGGCCAGCGACCTCCGGGTGAAAATACATTTCATAATTTAGACATGGCCCGAGAGTTCATGTGAAATCCAGACTGAATTGACAAGCACAAGTAAAAAATTAGCCATTCCTCTGATCACGGGTCAATTTATATTACAGAGATAAATCAAACTGCAGTATTTACATGTTCAAAACAAGTAATGAAGCATAAGGCACTGTTCCACCAACCCACAACCTGCAAATGAGAACCCTTAGTATATCATGGCTATAAAACTGACATCAGTTGGATATGATTGCTGTACATTCATGTTAACGGCTTTGAAATGTGGATCCACATCCCTATGCTTTTCTTAAATCCATGAGACTAATCTAGCCATATATCAATTTAGCATAGCCTTAGAATTACGTGTGGCATCTATATCTGGCACATACAATAACTACTAGCAACAGTAACCATTTCTGCATTGAGGTCACTGAGTATATGGAGTGCCGGAAGAAGTCGGGAGAGCGCAGAATGCTGCCGGACTCAAAAAATCAAGGGAAATACAAAAAATATAACCCAGAAATCGTTGGAGCTCTCAGCTGCATTTGAGATGTAGCGCTCAGACCTCAGCAGAGCTTGCCCTCTCCTAACCCCTCCTTACCCTCCCCTCCTCCCCGCCACACACACACAGAATCACTAGAAACGATCCTTTGGTTTAACAAAAGCCTCTGCCCCGTCCCTCTTTCTCTGCAAGGAACAAGACCTAATGCAACTAGCCTGTCCCATAAGAAAAGCTGTTATTTGTGCGTTAGCCAGGGAGACCACGGAGATTATTGCAGCTCAGGCTGCCTACAGGAGAAGGCAGAAAACCCGAGCATCCCCTTTTCACAGACGAGCCTCTGTTCAAAGAGCGGGGGAAAAAGGATGCGGGAGACAATGAGGAAGAGCCTGGCTTTCCCCCACTTACGGCATTACACGGCACGGGGCAGACTGCACGTTTGCGATCTCGCCTTTGAGAGCACGGCTCAGACCCCCGGGAGACCCTCTGCCATTGCCGCAGGTGAGGCTGTTCCGCAGGCGGCGGCAACCTGCGGGCAGGGGAGCCCGAGCCGCCCCGCAGAGCCGCCCCGCAGAGCCGCCCTTCCCACGCCAACGGCGCTTTCTCCGCGGTCAGGGCGGCGACAGCCGCGCTCCGTGGCAGCCGCGCTCCCCGCCGCCGGGCCGCCCCGGCCGCCCGCCCGCCCCCGCCGCGCTCCTTACCCGCCTCGGCCCGGGCGCTCGGCAGGAGAGCGACGATCAGCCCCAGCAGCACGACGGCCCCGGCCAGGCCCGCTCCGCCGCCCGCCGGCCGGGCGCTGCGCGGAGGCGCGGTGCCGGGCGCTCGGCCGGGCCCCGCGGGGCGCGCCCCGCTCCGCCCGCCGCCCGCTGCCCGCCGCCACATCCCCGCGCCTCGCACGGCCCCGCCGCGGCTCAGCGGGCAGCGCTGCCCATCGCCCCGCCGCGACGGGCTCTAGAGCAGCGGCTGTGCAGGGAGGCGGCGGCGGCGGAGGAGGAGCGGGAGGCACCGCATGCTGCCGGCGGCTCTGCCCGGGCGCCCGCCGCGGCCGCAGGACGCGGGGCCGGTGCCCCTCAGCGGCGGCGGCGCGGCCCCCCCGGCTCCGGCGCGGAGAGCGCCGCGGAACGGAGCTTCATCCACAAAGGGCTCACGTCGCCGCCAGTCCCGGCCCCGCTCCCCGCCCTCCGAGCGCGAGGAGGCGGGGAGCGGAGGCGGCGCCGCCGGGGCCGCGGGGACCCCCTCCGCCGGCCCGCGGGGCGCCCGGCCCCCCGCACCTGCCTGCTCCGCCCCGGCGGCGTTGCGGCTGAACCGGGGCCGTTCCCGGGCGCTCCCCGGAGACGCGGGGCCAGGCCCGGGCGGGCGAGCAGACAGGGCTCTGTCCAGCGCGGCCGCCCCTCCGAACCAGCGGCTGCCGCAGCCGGGGGAGGCGGGTGGGGGGGCAAAGCCTCCCCGCTCTGTGCCTTCCAGGGCACGTTGAATGCAATGTCAGCTCTCGGCCCTCATCCCCTCCCTCATGTTTTGAAGCAGCTGTGCCCAGCCCTACCGTTAAGGTGTAAATGAAGCTGCGTCCCTTCACAGTGGTCCTGTGACCTGGCCAGACTAGAAGTCCTTCTCTGCTCATCTTGGGAGCCAGTTGTTGGCAGCTGATGCACCTGTGAGTTTCCAGGCCAGGACATCTCCAAAGATGCCCCTCGTTACCAGAGGTGCCAGCGAGCACCTCTTCTTGGGAAGCAGCCCAAGCCCTGCCACAGCGCAGCGCACCCCCAGCAGCATTTCTGCAAGTGCAGAAACAGCTCTGAGAGTAAAGGAGCTGGAGCGTACGGCAGGGGTTGGCCAAAGGGGCAGCTATGTCCTCAGCCACCCAGTGTGCGAACACAGGAAAGGTCTTCTCCTGTCACCCCCTCCCTGACCACACTCAGACCTCCAGGCTGAAAGGGGAGCTTCAAAGGACAGAGGTTTACGTCTGCGATGCTAAGAGGCACACTAGGAGACAAATCAGCACGTAGAATATATTATGGACAGCAGAAGAGGTGAGCCCCAGCAAGAGGCAGAAGCTGCCTCAGTCACAGTCAGAGCAAACATCACAGCAATTCATTTAGTGTTTTCTGTAATCAGTATTTTCAGCAGAGGTAATGTGAACTCTTTATTCCAATGTCATTCTCTTTCCCGGCACTGCTTCCTTGAGTTTTTAGTTCCCAGATCATGTCTGTGGGCAACAGACGGTGATGGTGTGAGGAGGAGCAAAGCAAAGGTGGGCTCAGGGCAGAACGTGCTCTAGGACTCTGAGAGCTGATTCAGAAAGGGCACAGCGTGGCTTATGTGTGGGAAAGGTGTCCCAGCCTCCCAGCAGAAAAAGAAGTTGTTGTCTTTCTGATACAAGCCAGGTTTGAGGTAGAGCAAGTGCCAGCAGGGGCCAGCCACAGCTTTACATCCTGCTACCCAGCTACTCACAGCATCCCCAAAGTCCTGATGACCCATAATTATGTATTTATCTGACTAGTTTAGCACACTCAGAATGTCACCAATACAATTACTCGGTCACTAATATGTCCCGTTCGTGCTGTTTTACTCACTTTTTCCTCAAATCACTAATTCATTCTGTGCAAAATTAGCTTCCACATGATGACTACTAATGATTATCCACAGAGAAAAGATGGCAGTTGTATGATTATTATAGTAAAATGGATAACTTACTCATCACTCCCGTTTATTTAGGGCCAACATATTTAGTGCAGGGCCCTCTGGTGGTACCTTCTGTTGTCTTGAAGGAGTCCTGTTTAAAACCCATTTCATCATTTTCATGTTTTTCTAGGTTTTGTCATAACACCTTTGTAATAGATCCATCAATAGGTTACTTTTGACAGGGCTTTTTGCTGATCTAGCTCTTAACCATCATAGTAATCTCTTAATTTTCCATTATACAGTATATATGTGTATGTATTTTGTATACAAATATTTTTTTTCCTAGCAGATTTAGTTGCTATTTCAAAGGACTTTTAAAATGTGTATTTTCCGGAATGATGACTGGATGGGGTTTCTTACAGCTAGTGAAAAATCACTAAAGTTTTCCCAAGTAACTGTAGTTAGATACTCCCTAAACCTCCCTTTCCCAATTCTATTCGTCCTCTTTGTCCAGAAAGATAATTTCAGCCTCTGGGGAGTATCTGTGCATCCAGACTTGGTGCTGAGATTTGGTTTCCTGCATATGTGCTCTCCTAGAGTGTGCACGTGCTCCGTACACCTGATATCAGGGTTTTTTTGGTTTGTTGTTGTTTTTTTTTTTTTTGCAAGCAGCACATGCCTGTTGCCCACGTATTCCCTTCTGTGATTGCGCTAGTGGGACAGGGAGGTGGCGTGTACGTACTTGTAACCCAGTTTCCTCTCAGCTGTGGAATCCTTAATGCCAGAAAGTAGTCCAGATTCTAGAAGACATGGCTTGTTATGGTTAAAGAATCAAGATGCTCCATGCCAGGGAAGATCTACTCTAGTTTGCCAAGGAGATGTGTTGAGTATTTCTCCATGGGACCAGTACGTCTCTCGCTGGGGAAGAGTACTTACTACTCTACCACGATAAACCATATACACAGAGAGGAAAATTCACGTTTGCATGGATTCTCCTACCTTTGCCCCAGAGCAATAGGTTGACATCACCTATATGACCTTGGTTCAAATGATGAATAAAACTTAGGTCCAAAATCGCCTTGCTTGCAGTAGACCTACCACAATAATTTTGAGTCTTGCTTGTCTTTATGAAGGAACCCATTCATAGAACTTCATTCATAGATGAGAAGAGACTCGTGGCCACGCAGCGACTTCTCCAGGCAGCAGGCCTGGGTCTCTATCTTTCCAACAGAACAGTTGGCATTTTTCATTTTGATGAATAAACAAGGCCAGATTTATGCACATCTCACTCCACAGATACAACCACAGAATGGAGTCCAGTCTCCAGGCACCTCTACCAACAGCGTGTAGATGCTCCCAACCTGCTACTTCAGGATTTAAGGAAAAGAATCCATTCAATGTGTATTTCAGCCTCTCAGCATGAATCTTCATCGTTCTAATGAAGAATAGTCAGTGCTGTTCTCCAAGACAGGGGCAGCTAGGGTTACCTGAATCTGCTAGGAGCATGTACCCAAGCCTCCTGAGAGATAAAAGGGACCTTCTTCCAGGTGAAAGGTAGGAAGATATAATTAACATCAATCCCCATCAAATCTTATCCATGATTTAATACGCTTTCCTGCACAGCAGGATCTCCTTGGTGTCAGACTGACCATTTCAGTCACGATGTCACTCAGCGTGCGAAGAGAGGCAGGAAGGGCTACAGCACTTCTCTGGCGTTCCCCAGAGCTCTGCACCACACAAGACATGCACTGTAGGCCTGTAAGGAAGTTACAGCTCTTTAAGCGGGGAGCAGTAGTATTTCACAACCCTACCAAAACTTGGACTCGCACTGCCTCCATTCATTACAGGAGCTGAAGTCACTGTATGCGTGAGTTGCAGTGATTAATGTGAACCTACCATGACCGTCAGGACTGTACTGCTTTGTGAGTGATATCAAACAGTAGCTTCTCTGTTGCCTCCCAGAGACTGATCATCCCTCCAGCTGAAAACCTAAGCTAATTCATTGAGAAAAGATAGCATCATCCTCAACCACTCTGTCCCCCTACAGATCTGTAGCATGTGACAGCCCCATTGACTCTGAAAGCTTTTCCTTGAATGAATCTGCTCTCACAACTGCAGTATAAATTCATCCTTTGCATTCAGTGACAGGAAAAATACCAAATTTTAAACCAGTATTAGTCATCCTAAAGGCAGCTGAGAGGAAGATTACTTACTCATAATTGTCTGTCCTAGTCCTATCCTTCCACAGGATGGGAAAGAGCATGTGGACAGGTGGGCACTACTACTAATAGAAACCAAGAACAGAAAGGACTTGAGAGACAGCATAATCCCTCTGAAAGGCTCAGGCAGCCTTTCCCTGTTTGCTAGATGTTTCCGAAATCAGGAATGTAAAAGCAAGACAGTGGCCCTATTTCCTATGGGGAATTATGGCTATAGATACCAACACCAATGCACATTTAAAAGTCAACAATATACGAGTCTAACTGTAAAGAACGAAAATGAAGCAGCTTTCATAGCAACAGAGCCATCTGTAGAATTTGGACAGATGCATTTTCACGTAGCCAAAGGTGTAGCGCTGCAGGAAAAGTTCTGCAGACAGTGTGACCAACTTGTGCTGAAGAGCAAGCAACTGTAAAAGATCAGTAATGGCAGCACCTTGTATTTAGCAAAGTAAAGTTTTGTCAATTCTGAAATAATTTGGTATCAAAAATATGTTGCACTGTCATTTCAGTCTTTTACATTTCATTTACAACAGCACCGCAAATGCAATGGTAAGCACAGCAACCACGCTACTTCATAAATACGCGTATCCAATAGCCTGCTTCAGGACAGCTCCCAAACCACTAGATCTCAGTGAGCACTGTAACCCCACGGCAGAATGAGTACATTTGGCAACAGCACTGGCAAACGTGCCGTCCACGGACGTCTGGTCCGTCCCAGGCTGGCCATCTGGAGCCACTGACCGCGTGGGGCCATGAGCAGCAGCGGGAGCACCTTCCCGCTGGCCACGCAGCAGTTGCCACAGGCTTGGTACCAACTTGAGCAGCAGCAATGTATCTGCTGGTATCCGGGCCAGACAACCTTTTCCTAAGGTTGTAAAAGTGGGACAACCAGAACAAAGAACCTTCAAGGTTTGGCTACATTAAAGGCAGATTCTTAAGATCATCCTAAAAGGAAATGTTGAAAGTTAATAAAATTTAAAATTGCAGAAAGAAAAGCAGCTTAGTCAAATGATTATATCAGAATTTAGAGCCCTTCCCATGAATTTTCATTGCCTTTACCTTAATCCAGCCTTGATGTAACACAGCAAAAAATGAAAGCCACCGAGAGTCATCTGCTGCAATATATATTTTAATTCAAAGTGAATCTCGACAGTAATACACCATAAATTCTTATTTTGACACTCACCAAAATAGTCACCTGGAAAACCCGCTTTTTGTGACAAAGTACAGAAGGCTTGGTCACATTTAAATCACTGAGAACTAGAAAGAAATACTATCGCAAACTGTAAGAGACATTACATCCATAAAAAATTTTCCCAGTCCTCATATTGTAATATTGCACAGTGCAATTGCTACATGGCGAACTAGTGTAGCATAGAAATCCAAAGCAAAAAAAAAAAAGCCACAAGTCTACAAATTGTTAAACAGTAACAGTTCAAACTTATTAATCAAGTCTCTATCACTGGGTATTTCTAGAACAAGTCTTCCTACAGCTTGCAGTGTGATTTAACTTTTACTTAACACAAACCAAAAGTTAATTAGCAGTAAAAACAGAAAAATTAAAAATTAAACCCAAAAAAAGTTAATACAGTAGCATATTTGACCAATAAAACACCCTGAAGTAAAGTTAAAAACTAAACACTAGAAATTCATATAAAATCTTGCAAATTAAAGTAATATGCAGATATGCAATTCTGTAGTCATGCAGTGTTTTATTTAAAAAAGGCATTAAAATGGTAACGTGTATAAATGCTTCTCAGAGGATGACTTTTTTCACAGAAAAGGCCCTCGCCCTGAAAGCTTTTTTTTTTTTTCCTGCAGATGGGCCCCGGACACTTGCAGTGACAAGAGTCCGTTCTCTCAGAGTGTATTGCAGGATGGGGGAAAAGTCACCCGGTATATTGAATTTAAGCTGTGGCAGGATCCCAAATATGTCGTTCTTTGAAATGCAGACATTTCTAGAATTACAACACATAGAAAGAGCAGCAGATCTAATTCGGGGCGCATTTACAGCAACTTTTTCCTGCATACGATAGGATACTGTTGTGATATACAGATGATTGTGTCGATTTAACAAGCACGTTAGCTTAAAACCTTAAGAACAGTAAAAAGAAAGTACAGTAAATACATTAGACTGATGAAGATCCCCATGGCCCCAGAGAAAAATGCGGTATTTTTTTTTTGTTATCACAATACAAAATTCATTTACTCCATTTGCATTGGTGATTCTTGGTGCGTCCATTGCCTGCAATGGAGTAAGCACCAAAAAGCCATCGTGTCCCAACACAAGGGAGTGAACAGAAAACTATCTGCTGGACAATATAGCACACGTTTGAAGTGGTAATGTGGATATCCAATTTGAGCATTTTCTTGGCTCCCTATATTTAGGCTTTATATATGTGTTGATAAGATTTCAAATTCATCAGGATACTCCTAGTTTCTAATGTATATTTTTATTATATACACACACTTGTACAAAATGCATAGAGTTGATTACTAAAAACACTGAAACTTTTGGGAAAAGTTAGGTTTCGTAATTTTCAGTGTGATTAAAAACGTACTGCTGGTATTTTCATTTTTTTATGATCTAATACTGTTGTATTTTAGTTATTACTTAAAAAATAAATCAAATGTAGGCACATTTACTTCATTCAGACATTCATTAAATAAAACACTGCTTGTGTTAGTGGAGTAAAGAAAAAGATTACAGTTATTAGCTTATTGACACAGTTAAACTCAAATGCTTTGCACTCTTATTCCAGTCAACATTGCAAGGATTGTATTCCAGATCTTGTTTTAAAAAAAAGTTAAGTCAAGCCTGCAAGATGCAGCTTCTTAAGTGTCTACACAATGCCAATATGAAAACATAAAAAATTAAGTTACATCAATACATCCACTTATATGCAGTGATGAGCTCAAAGTTAATGGAGATAAAATACTGATGCAAATAACACACTCCAAAAAAACATATGCAATCATCTTCCATCATTTACAGTATAGTAGTTACGACACTTCAAACATGAAAACAAAATTTAAAAAAAAAAAGAAACAAAAAACAACCAAACCCAAAACCTGGCTTCTATTTCATGTAATTAGACTTGTACAGAAATTAGAAGGCTAAGAAAGAACTAGTTAATCACCTAATTTCACAGCTATCTGAAGTGGCAATCATTATATAGCAGCTTATCTATGATACATTCAAGATAAATGATACAATTTATTACTTGCCCATAAGCTAAAACACAGCCTCAGCTTCATACCTTCTGTAAATCCCATCTCTACACTAGAGTATACTTGAGGTCTATGAAAAAGTAGCTACCTTTTATAGGAAATGGATGATTAAGTCTTTGGTGCTGCAAAAGCAACTTCATTTGAACAAAACAAAAAACAAAAAAGACACACTTCCTAAGGAAAAAAATAACACAAAAAGCATGTAATTTACGTCCCTGACGGAATGTATTAAATAAGCAAACACCTGCAACAGGCTAAAACAAATACTATCATGTAAAAAGACTAAAATCTCTCCCATGCATAAATGAAAGATTGCACACAAAGAACTCACATCTTTTCAAGCTTCAACAGTAAATATTCTGCTACTAGTTATTAAATACTGCATGGTTTGCTCAAGCGAAGATGAAACCACATCATGGATCAACAAGCACTTGGCTTTTCTTTCATTAGCTAGTCAGTCATGCCTACCGCCCCTCTAAACATTTTATTATATCCAATTAGACAAACACTTTTAAAATAAACTACTTAGGTTGTATTGCAGTTCCATTTACCAGTATGAAATACTGTGTTGTGTGTCACTATTCAATAGCTACAGAATCAACTTTTCTTAAGCGCTACTAAAGTCTTGTCTTGAAGCTAGATCATTCTGGGGGAAAAAAAGAGACAGCAAAATTCGGCTACAGCAAAACATGCTGCCTTCTCCATAAGGAAAACACACCCAATACTAAAATCATACCACACAAAACCCAAAATGAGCATTATGCTATCAAAAAATCAGCAGATCCGAATTTTTAAGTGCTGCAGTCCTCAACATTTATATATAAGTAATAACATTAACAACCTCAAATATTTAAGGCACTATGTGTGGGAACAGTTTACAATGCAGCTGAGATTATTAGGACAACAACATTTAAGAGCAATGTTTAGGCTTTTTTTTTTTGCCCATGCAAAAGACACATGCAATGTGAAGAACAACAGCTCAACTTTTAGATAAGTGACTCAACATTTAAACACCAAGATACGCAATACAAACAAGTTACTTCTACACTGTACTGCTGACATATGTGCATCTGTTGCTCTAGTTCTGTACACTGAATGGCTTCCCAAATGTAGACGTGTCTTGCACTAGTTAGAAGGCAATTTTATAAAAAATAGCAGGAGCAAAACCAGATTTCTGCTCCTGTAAGTCACCTGTCTAAAGTTACTATATAAGAAGATAACATGACCAAAGACAAGTTATACCAAATGTGCAAAACACATTAAAAGTGAGTTTTTTTAAAGCTCAGAGTTGTTTAAATTGCACCCAAGTCTACATGATTCAAAAAAATAATTTTCCTGTTGTGCCATGGCTAATTTTTAATAAATACCATGTTTCTTCTTAAATCGAACTTCCGTATCATTGAGCTTCCTCAATACACTGTATTTGAGTTCTCACATAAATGGATACTGGCTGAGTTTTGTTGGACTCAGTGGAAATCCTGTGTAAGCAGGTGATGCTGCAATGTACGAATGTGGTGGGAAAATTGGTTTGTATTGAGTCTGATGAATGGTTGGGGAAGGTAAGAGACGGGGATTTATGCCAACTGGAACTTGGTGTACTATACCACTGGGATGAGATATATTGTACGCTGGATGTTGTAACAAGGGTCTTGAGGTACATGGCGAGGCGAGGAGGTGGGCAACAGGCGCAGCAGTACTAAGGGGTGCCGACGACGGGTACGGAAGAATAGCAGGCTGTCCTCCAAGGTGGGTACTTCCAGAGAGATGCGCGTGCACGGTAGTGTGATTTGGACTTCCTTGTGGAAGGGAGAAAGCATGACCGGCAACGCTGGCTGGGAGGTAAGCCTGCTGCCTCCGATGAGCGTAGTTTCCGTTCCATTCCTGCGGCCCAGATCCAAAGTGCTGAACCTGTGCACACACAGAATGGACAGGTCTTAATATTTCTAAGTATAAAGAGAGTTTGAAAAATGGAATAATGCACTAAAACTAGTCAACTCAAAATCAAGGGAATTATAGAGACAGGAATAATTAAGTGCTTAAACAAAACAAAAAAATATTAGCTATTTAGATAGTAGCACAGACAGGAAATCTGACAGTAAGAGATGGTAAACAGAACACAAGTTATTTTAATGCTCTTGCAAAAAAAAAAAAAAAAAAAAAAAAAAGAAGATAAAATGCCATGCTGGGCTGTTTTAACAGAAATACCATGTATCACATGAGCAAGGTGCTTATTCCACTCTACTCAGCACTGGCTTGGCATCAATTGGAAGTGCTGCATTCAGTTTTGGCACCATAATGAGGCACAAAGAGGACAAATAGGAGAGAAATTTTAGAGGAGAGCAGAAAAAATAATAAACGGATTGAAAATATCTGAGATAACTAGGCAAACAGAAGTCTAGGGCTATGATCACAGGAAGATGTGGCAATCATTAACAGTTATAAAGACTAAAAATCAATTACTCCCATTAAATGGTGCAGATTTCAAACTACAGAGGGCATCTATCAAAGAAGGAAGGATCAGCATAAATTTTTGTAATGAAAATAACGTTCTACACTTTCTGCAAAGAGGCTGAGGAGCTGCAGTCATTGAAAAGATTAAAAATTAATACTATGCTGATCATATTAAGGTTTGCTTAGAATTAATTAAACCAATCCTTCCGCATAATCATGCAGAAGAAGAGATTGTGTCACCCACACAAATGTTTCTTTCAATCTAAACTATTCAAGTCATTATTGGTAAATCCTCTTATCTACATATAGCATGCTTGCATTTAGTATTTAACTTACAATTTAATATTCAGCTACTCTGCAAGACTTACACAAACAGGTACTGCTCTTATATTAAATGTACGTCCAGATATCTAGCCAAAAGCTCAATGCAGCTACAGCTCAAAATTAATTAAGTAAAAGGGGCTTAAACTTGATGTCACATGTCAACTTCAGTTCTCAGCCACAGTAGACACATTTACTATGTTGTTGGGTAATGATAAAAGTAGTTTTTAAATTAACTTTGGGTATCTTCCAACATTGAATAGAACTACAATCACAACCTCTTCCCTGCCAGTTTCAAAAGTAAGAAACAGTTGGGTTTTCTAAACTCTATCTCATCTCTGGGTACTCAAACTACAAGCATTTTCATATATGCTACTAACAGAACAAGACTGAAATATAGTCACAGTTTTTAACTGCACACTATGAGCATTTTAGCATTTGGATGTAGGAAAAAAAAAATGCTAGTGTATTTTTCATGTTGTCTCGTCCTTTGATTTTGTGTAGGCATTGATAATTTTCTCAGTGTGGCTTTTCTATCACTTTAAAAAATAAAGCCAGCTGCTTTAAGAAAATGACCAAAAGTGAAAGATACTTATGAATTGCCCAGTAAGTTGAAATCCATTTTTCAAGATTTGAACACTTCTGTAATCAAGCTGTTGAAAACCTGCAGTTGCCATTGACAGCAATTGAAATTGTGAGCATTCAGCATGTTTGGAAGCTCAAGACAGAAAAAATTCTTCTTAGATGTGAGCAAGTACACATACCTGACTGAAGTTCATATGTTGCTGATGGAATGCTGATGTCAGTTTTTGCTGACGGTTTCCTACAATAGAAGACTGGTTTATTCTTCCCAGGGCAGACCGACCCTTTTTCAGTGGCTGGCACGAGGCATCTTCCAAGATATAAATGAACAATGTTATGTTTTTGTTGTCACTATTCTCTTCTAACAAAAGTCAGACAAAGTTTCATTTGCTTCAGTATACAGGGAGAAATAATAAAATAATACACTAATTAAAGTGTATTATTACACTTGTATTAATACACTTGTATTAATACAAGTGTATTAATACACTTGTATTATTAAAAACCAACACAATTTACAAGTGTTTATTACAGATTAGCAGATATATGAGTAGGTCAAAATCTTCATATATATGGCTATTGAATAAATATTCAAACTTCTATTCTTATCTACTGGTATAGAAAGAAAAAAACACCTGAACTAACTCACCTGTATTCACCATCTGTTCATCAAGATGTAACCTGTTTTCAAGTCTCATTGGTGGTACCACTACTGTACAAACAGCTGATTTGGTTTCAGGATTAACCGATGCTCTTGCTTCCTTATTTTTATTGGTATTAGCTACAAAGCCATTTTCCACAAATGGGCTGTCATGTCCTGAAGAGTCTGAAGTTGGGGAACCATCCACTGTATCACATCCACTTTCCTGTTCGTCATCTGACATACTATCAAAAAATAAAAGTATTGCATTGAAACAAGTACATTTTTGCGATATACATTTTATTAAATTACCACATAAAATCTATGGAAGTGAAACTACTCAAAGGTGGATAAAAATGTTAGATTTTAATTACACAGGCACAGACATTCAGATGGCAGTTCAATATTCAAACTCATTCTACCCATAAATTGCAAGGCTCAGAGAAAGGAGGTAACTTCTACATAAAGACTTAGATGTGTAACCCAACTTGCACCCACTTTTAAATTTATTTTTTAAACAATCTTGTACTTATAAGCCACCTGAAATTTAGATTTTTAGGTCAAATAAAAGGTTGAAGAAGAGTATTTAGTTTCTTCCTGAATCAAAACACAAAGGTCTCCCAATGGTTATTACACTAGCAAAACAGAACATGCTGATCTAATTTCCTTCTAGAAATCACCCATATCCCGGAGTCTGCGAAAAGCCGTCCCTGGGGTCCATGAGAGTCAGGATGGGATAGAGAGCGCTGAGGAAGCAATCTGCACAGTGGCAGGCAGCTCCCTCTCATCTCCATATCAGCCATGAGCAGCTACACTAGACCTCATCTACTGAAAAATTAGGTCTCTCTGAAGCTCCTCAAGACAGCACTGCCTGTGCGTGACGGATAGATGCTTTTTCACAGATTTAGATTAAGGAGACAAATGCAACCCTCTGTTTACACGGCAGCTATTCTGGCACTTGTGGTCTGTGAAATCCATACTGGTCAAGTGGTGCAAACTCTTTTATTCAACCACTACTTTTAGCAAAGCAGCTGGAAGGGGAAAGAGGTGGAGAAACCAACTCATAATAATAGCCTTCGGTAACATTTATTGAAGCTCCATGCTTGTATCAGAAGGACGGACTAAGAAGATGGTCAATGTCAGCTGCCAGAAGCGAGACCACAGTTCAATCAGTGGAACCAGAACCAAGCACCTTTTAGGCAGCAAGGAGTAAACACCCAGGGAAGGGAAACTAATTTACAATGAGGTATATTGCCAGAAAATATATTAATCTCATTTATGTATTATTTATTACACAAGCAAAAACTACATCACAGGCGTATCACTAACAACAACAAAAAAGAAACTGAACTAGTCCTCAACTGGGTCTGTGCCAGGTATGGATTATATAGATAGCAAGAGACATCTTTCACTTTGTGAAGGTAAAAAGAACAGTATGGGGTGATGAATAAGTATTTTCTATGCAAACACCATTAATTCAGTATTCTGACAACTTCCAAGGTAGCACGATGGATCCGCTAGGAACTATAAAAGAACAGTCTGTGCAACTGTAGGCCAATAATTTCATTTTTAAATACATCATTTAGCCTCACCAGATGGCAACATAACAAAACTTTCACATTTTTTATTATAAACCGAGTCTTCTGTATACTAGGATCTTTCATTTTACTGAAAGGAGCACAGCTTTTTACCTGTTGGATCTCTTGCAAGGAGATGGACTAGACTGTCCCGAGGAGCTAGTACTCAGGGTGCTGTCAGGACTGCTGAGAGAACACACGCGGTCAATGTTCAGGGTGTTCTGGCAGGCTTCACAGTCAAGGTTACCTTTACACCTACCACACAAAAATAAAGTGAGCAAACATACCATCTCTCATTTGTTCTTTCCATACACCACTGACTTAGGTGTAATTATGGAATAAGAAGGGGTCAGATACTAGAAAAGGTCCCTTAAATGTACATTAACATCAAATTCCTTGTTTCTTTTACATCCAAAACAGATTTTTAAACCTTTTCAGAGTTCTTTCGGAAATTCTAGACTAAACATGCATTTTTTGAAACCTACTAAATTAATAATTTTTTTGCTGAATCAATACTAAAACAAGCAGAAAAAAATTTTACTACAACAGTTCAGACCCTTGAAACATTCGACAAAGTTTAGATTTAAAACACAAGTTCCGCCAGTTCCGAATCATTACAAGTAAAAATAAAGTCGAACAAACATTAAATTTTTAAGTCCTCATTTAAAATGATACTTGCTTCTTGGATAGCTTTGTGAAAGAAAATTCCTTTGGGGGACCACGCTCAGCATCTGCTTTTACACCCAAATGTATTTTTCACCCATGTATGTAACATTCTCTACTGGATGCTACTGCTAGAATGGTAACATCGATTATACAAAGACAGAAGACTGATCTTCAACAAATAAATAGGGTATGACAGTATTAAGCAAAAAAATGTATGCTGGACCTGAAAGTATTCTGTTTTGACCAAATCTGTTACAAAAGAATAATAAATTATTTGTTTCCTGTTGCAAATGCCTAACGTATATAGACTAATGAGGTAGACCTTTGAAAGCATTTTTTGCTTTCAAATAATATACGGCTACAGAGCTAACTTCTTAGTGAAATTTGATTAGAAGTGCATTGTTTGTCTTTTTCTAACTCAGATTCACTTAAGACAGTAGCTATGCTCAGACAGCTATATTTAAGTAACACCTTAATAAAAGTAAATATCAATTCTTACTCTCTCAGTGAATGCGTTCGTCCTATGTCATCTTCATCTGTGTCACTGCTGATGGTGATCACGCTGACTGCTGGGCTGGGGGAACCGGCAATGAAGATCGCCTGGCGCTGTTTGGTTGAAAGAGATGAATCAGGGTCCAGCCTGACTGATGCTTCACAACAGTTACTTTCCTGTCCCTCTGCGTTATGATTGTCCTGTGCTTCTACACAACTTATTCTCTTTACAGCCTTCAGGTTAAGTATCTTTGGAGATATAAAGGCTGAATTTTGGATATTGGTATTTTGTAACACATTGCTCCTGCAAAGAAAACACACCATTTGATATTTAGTGAATCTCTATCAACAGACCTGAAAACTGTACTATTTTCAATTAAGAAAAGCAAGCAATGTAGGCTAACACACCAATTTTCTAAACTAACACAAAGAAAAACATAAAACAGTAAACACAGTCATAAATACTTGGCGTAGAAGATTTCAGACACGAATTTAAAAAATCCAAACTATGTAATATCTAAGACTGGAATTCGCAACAACACTGAATACAATACATTGAAAATCCCATTTTCTTATAAAGGAAAAAAGAAACTAAAATCCCATCTGGGCGAAAAACAAGCAAACAAAAGCTGGCCAGATTTCCTGCAAAGATTCTCCCTGAAAACAAAATCACACAGAATCACAGAATGTTAGGGATTGGAAGGGACCTCGAAAGATCATCTAGTCCAATCCCCCTGCCGGGGCAGGATTGCCTAGACCATATCACACAGGAACGCGTCCAGGCGGGTTTTGAATGTCTCCAGAGAAGGAGACTCCACAACCTCTCTGGGCAGCCTGTTCCAGTGTTCAGTCACCCTTACAGTAAAGAAGTTTTTCCTCAAATTTAAGTGGAACCTCCTGTGCTCCAGCTTGCACCCATTGCCCCTTGTCCTGTCAAGGGATGTCACTGAGAAGAGCCTGGCTCCATCCTCTTGACACTTGCCCTTTACATATTTATAAACATTAATGAGGTCACCCCTCAGTCTCCTCTTCTCTAAGCTAAAGAGACCCAGCTCCCTCAGCCTCTCCTCATAAGGGAGATGTTCCACTCCCTTAATCATCTTCGTGGCTCTGCGCTGGACTCTCTCTAGCAGTTCCCTGTCCTTCTTGAACTGAGGGGCCCAGAACTGGACACAATACTCCAGATGCGGCCCCACCAGGGCAGAGTAGAGGGGGAAGAGAACCTCTCTCGACCTGCTGACCACACCCCTTCTAATACAGCCCAGGATGCCATTGGCCTTCTTGGCCACAAGGGCACACTGCTGGCTCATGGTCATCCTGCTGTCCACTAGGACCCCCAGGTCCCTTTCCCCTACGCTGGTCTCCAACAGCTCTGTCCCCAACTTGTACTGGTACATGGGGTTGTTCTTGCCCAGATGCAGGACTCTACACTTGCCCTTGTTATATTTCATTAAATTTCTCCCCGCCCAACTCTCCAGCCTGTCCAGGTCTCTCTGAATGGCTGCGCAGCCTTCCGGCATCTCAGCCACTCCTCCCAGTTTTGTGTCATCAGCGAACTTGCTGACAGCGCACTCTAATCCCTCATCCAAGTCATTAATGAATATATTGAATAGAACTGGTCCCAGAACCGACCCTTGCGTAACTCCGCTAGACACAGACCTCCAACTGGACTCTGTCCCGCTGACCACTACTCTCTGGCTTCTTTCCTTCAGCCAGTTTACAATCCACCTCACTACCCGATCATCCAGACCACACTTCCCCAGTTTAGCTGCGAGGATGCTGTGGGAGACCGTGTCAAACGCTTTACTGAAATCGAGATAGACCACATCCACAGCTTTACCATCATCTATCCACCGGGTAACATCCTCATAAAAGGCTATCAAGTTGGTTGAGCAAGACTTCCCGTTGGTGAAGCCATGCTGAGTGCCCCTAATGATCCCCCTATCCTTGATGTGCCTAGAGACAGCACCAAGAACAAGTTGCTCCATCACCTTTCCAGGGATGGAGGTGAGGCTGACTGGTCTATAGTTACCCGGGTCCTCCTTCCTGCCCTTTTTGAAGACTGGAGTGACATTCGCTTTCCTCCAGTCCTCAGGCACCTCTCCTGTTGCCCACGACTTAGCAAAGATGATGGAGAGTGGCCTAGCAATGACTTCCGCCAGCTCCCTCAGCACCCGCGGGTGCATCCCATCAGGGCCCATGGATTTATGGACATCCAGGTTGCTTAATTGGTCCCTGACCCAGCCCTCATCAACCAAGACAGATTCCTCCTCTATCCTGACTTCTTCTGAGGCCGCAGGGGTCCAGGGCTCCTCAGGACAGCCTCCAACAGTATAGACAGAGGCAAAGAAGGCATTCAAAAGCTGGTAGCCTCTGGATAAAATCCTTGCTTAATACAAGACTGCTGAAGTTGCCCTTTGTAATCCATGCTTTCCCCTTTATTGAGCATCCCACACCTTGGCAAATGCTTTGCATGGCAGTGGGGTGTACTTTCTTCAGCAGGCAGCTAAAGCATTTTTGGCCACCAGTGAAAGAAAGACTATTCTTAAGACGATTGTAAGGCATACTGCAACCTTCTTCTATAGCATCTCTTTATTTTCAGTTGTCTAAACCTGATATATCCTCATGCACATAAGCTTAGGAACATCTCATTAGAGCTACCTCATTATATTCTTACATCTTCCCAAAGGCTATAAAGACAACTTTATGCTATCGTGATAGGCACATACTAATCAACAGGAACTAAAACCTCTTGCTACTGCAAATATTTTTCCATCTAGTCTATATTACCAAAATAACATTGAAAACTTAGGGCAGAAAGGACAGATTTTCCCAAAAGACCATTTAAGTAACTAACATGTCACTAACAAACATGCCACTTCTACGGGCTATTCCCCTGCCCACTGAACGGCAACTACAGATACACTATTTCTGAATGTTAGAAATATTCTACCAACCTGTTCTGACACAGTTTGTTCCTCTTGGTAGCTGCAGGCTGAGGCCAGACAACGTGCGCAATGCCCACACTAATTGGCTGAGGGGCAGACAAGGTTATCTGATGTGTTAAAAGAGGTTGCGGTATCATTGAGTTATAATGGGTGCCCTGGGTAATCATCTTCCTGAGGAAAAATAAAGGAAGTTTTAAATTGCAAGTCATTTGCATCACATCCACAGATCTTGTTAAACCAAAGCCATTAAGGTATTGCACAAAAATATGCAGACTTACCCCCAGTCTCCAAGCCTCTGTGGGCCAGCCACAGGGTCAGAGGCCAGAGATGTAGCAGGAGCTGCCACTGGCGCTACTTGCTGCCATGTAGGAACCAGTATTTGCTGGGTCTGATTCGACCATGTCTGTTGTGAAGCAGAGAAGATTTCATGACACAGGGACTGACTGAATTTACATTAGCTGCTTGCAGTTCAGCACAAAACAGAAGAGGGATTGCAATAGAGATCTACAGGGCAAAAATATTTACTAATTAATAATAAAACAAGTAAGATTTTTACTTTGAAGTAAGCCAACCTGAGAAAGGATTCCTGCTCGAATCTGTAGTGGCTGAATTGCGTGGGCTTGGGTCACCAACGGAACTGCATTATCCACCCTCAGGGAGAAACTGGTGGGTTTACTATGGTTTGTTGGAATTCCTATCAAGGACAAAAACACGTACCCAAGCTTTAAGCAAAACACCATTCTTGCACATATTTTCTGAGAAAAATGCAAAACATAAAGGATAATTTTATAACATTTTACTATTTTTTCTAGATGTGTTTACGATCTAATTCCACAATTTAGACTTTCAAGCCAAATAAATCAACACGTAAAATATTTTTGTGCCATTACTTATCTGCACAAATATTTGATGCTGTAATTTCCTGAAAGAACTGCCAGTAGCTACTATTTGGAAACAGACTACTAGAAAGCAGAATGACTTTGGCAGAAAGTTCTGCAAAGCTAAGCATTTACTCTTCATCACGAATTACATTGAAAGAATTTGAAAGGAAGCAGACAAAAGTAAGCAGAACTGAATTTCAAAGCTTCTCACAACTGAGTCCTGCACATCTCATGCTCTATATTTCTAGCTAGCTGAAACCCATTCCTCTTAGCTTTTATAGTTGGCAATGCCACATGTATAACGCCCCTATTTGTTACCATCTCTTTTGTGGGAAACAACGTAAAATTTTCTGTGTATTTCATCAATTATTTGCAGTAGAATCCATAATCATATTCCTCCCTTCACCAAAACAAGGCAAGCTGTAGAACTGTTGGAATATTACCACAAGAGCATAATAGGAAAAAGATGCATCTCACGCTCTATACAGATTTTATTGTCACACGAAACTACCAGACGTATAGCAACGCTGCAGTGTACTACTAATAATAATTTTTAAGATAAAAATGTGCAAATAAAAGGAAAGTGGGATTTTTTTCAATCAATATGGCAACAGAACAGCTATGCTAGAAGAAAATACTGGCTAGGCAAATATACTCATTTCATCTTCTAACTGCACTTTGTGTCTTGCGCTTTAGTCAAAGACTAAGCAATGGGTGTTTGGAGGTAACTACTAAAGAACTACTAAACTCAAGATTAAACATGGGGTTTTTTTTTTAAATCTTTACAATAAAGGATGAAAGAAAATCTTCATCTGATGTAACTCTCTCATGTTGTAATACAATACTAAGTTATAACGATGCAGTCCAAAGCTTTTAATTTTGAAATGCTTGTGACTAATTTTTTCCACACAGCCATCTAGAACAGCAACATCTTAACTGTGCCAGAAGGAGAGAGCTTTAGCACTTCAGATATTCGACACAGCAGCCAAGCAGGGAAACCTTGAAGCAGTGCCAGATACCATTAATATCCCTTTCCCTCTGTGCCAGCAACACAACTTGTCACCTATGTGATGAAAACAATATATTCCCTTCATTCAAGCTGTAGCAGAACTTAAATTTGGAAATTTATCATCATACTAAGAACACAGTATACAGATCACAGATGAAGTTCTTGCCTGTACTGTTTCCTTTTCTATAATCACTTTATTCATCTGGGTATAATCAAAACAGTAGGGTTTTTAAATTATGGAATATGTCATTGTGTAAAGCATATATACAATTTAAGTAAGAAATTACTTAGCCATACAAAGTGCTCAGAGGGAAATCTGCATGAAGCTATGCATTCAGTTCATACAGCCTCTGACACTCTGCACGGTGAATACTCGAAGCTTTCACAAGCTTCTGGAACCCAAGATAGATGCAGCAGCCACAAATAACACTACTGATAAAGTCTGCTGTATCTGTCTTCTTCTAAAGAGATAAAGACTTCCTGGGCTCTAAGTTTAGGTTAAAAGTGTTGTGGTGTTTTGTTTTTTTTTCCAGAGTGAATCTAGTGTGATTTCTATAACTTCAAACTGCAGAGGGAGATCTAAGGAGGAGTCTGAAAGTGATTCTTAAAAAAAACCCTACTTCCTATAAACTCCACCATTTCAAGATCTGATCTCAACATAAAGCTCAACACCATCAAGAGACATAAACTGCATCTTTGGCAATTAAGACTATAATCAAGCTAACTCAATAAGCAAACAACATAAGCTACCTTTCCCTCTCCATAAATGACTATTACTAGGATAAGAAGGGCTGGTTTTCATCAGCTTCTCTCTGATCAGCCCATTACAAGCAGAAAAAACAAGTTTTGCTTGCTGTGTTCCGAGATCTGACTGAAGTGAAAAAAATAGGACCTACATTTGCATGATGCAAATGCATTTGTTTAGGGAAACAGAGGTCAACTGCATTACCATGTGTCCTTCTAGAGATGCATATGCTTATCTGGTCATTTTCTACACTGCAGAAATACTTCTTTGCTAGCATTTCCACCTTGCAGTCTTCCAAATGTTTCTGATAATTGACTCTCAGCCAATTATTTTTTTCCATAAATACAAAACTGTATCCTTAAAACAATCTTATCCGTAATATAGGAGAGTTCAGCCAAGCTGCCTTTCCTCCTCACAGCACGATGCTAATCAACGTTCTCAAAGATTTAGCTATGTGTTTTTCAGCCATCAGAAAGCTGTGGCAGTTCTATCTAGCATTATAACCAGAGGACAGTAAATGTGACACTGTTTATGTAGGGCGGCTACATCCTTAAATGAAGCCCTAAGTTTCCAGATGTTTTCTTAAACATTCACTTGGAAGTCCAATAAAAAAAACTTAACTTTATTATCCAGACACATTTATCACACGAACTGTTACATTTTCTTATCCTTATCCCTAGGATACCGCAGGGATGTAGAAGGAGAAAAAACAAAAACACAAAAAGCACCACACCACAACCAAACCAACAGAAAAACCCCAACACACACAACCACCAAAAAAGAAACAAAAAAACACACCACCAAAAACCTACCACAGCACTGGTATTCCCCTCATGTTTCTTGTTTCCTCTCAAATTTTATTTCAGAATACCCTCCTTTCTTCCTTCAGCTTCCACATTGTGTCCCTCTATTTTATCCAAGATATACATATGTATACATACAAATATGTATGTGCATGTGTGATACACGAAGATGGGCTCTGAATTGCTTAAATCATTTTCTACAGATGCCGATTTGCTGTTTCTTTCAGAAAGGTGCAACGTGTCTGGATCTGACTCACATTCTAATTTTTTATGACATAATTAAGTTCTTTTAAATATATAGCTTAAGGGGATATAATGGAAAACTCAAATCCTGGTAACAGACAGACAGTAACGCTCATATTTCAGGAACTGTAACAATTACAGTTAAACATACCTTGAATAGTTGGAGGACATATAATCAATGCCTGTTGGAAAACATCACCACAACCAAACTGAGCAGTTCCTGCCTGCAGTGGTATCCCTTGGTGCAAAACTGAATGGGCAGATGCAGTTAATGCCTATGGGAACAGATTCAATACAAGCAACATTATAACTGTGAATCTAAATCTCTCACACACTTGTCCCATCAGCTTATATAATAAACAATTAAAATAACTTATAAAAATTAAAATTTCAAGTCCATTTCACAGGCAGCAATCCCGTTTGGCCACTGGAGGGCACTATAATACAGCACTGCTTTGCTACGGCAATCCCAGTTTGTAACTTAATCTTGAAACACCGAATTTCAAATGTTTTGTTTATTTAAGAAAACACTCAGAAAAAATCAGAGTAAAAGACAGAAGATTTTGTCACTTGACAGATGTACTTTTTTCAATTATTAAATTAATTAGAGAAACTGTATTAACTAAATTAATAATTTAAAATAAAGAAATGTTTTTACCTGACTTCTTACAGGAGCAATTTTGGTAAAGTTCGCAGTCAGATTAGCTGCATTGCCTGAGGCAACTGGTCTCATAAGTGATGTTTTATTGCGATTACTTAAGTCATACAAATTTGATCTGCATTTGCAAATATCCATGATATGAAAACAGGACTTCACTCTATCAAAAGCAGAAAATAAATTGCTTTAATTACAGTTTAATGTTGTTAAATGTATAAAACAATTCCCCAGAACAAGAAAAAAAATAGTTCAAAGCCCACATTTCCCCGTTTCACAGAACAGCATCATACACAGAAAGCCAAAAAAAGAAACTCCTATAACTATGTTCATGTCAAGCATTTGTAACGCAGATTTTAAAGTCAAGAAAAATACTATTTCCTGATCCTTCTATCTAACACCATTTTCTAACAACTGTATACAAGCAGGAAGGATAGTAAACTAAATGGATGGAAAGCTCTTTCTTTCAGTGAAATTCTTGCACTTTAGCAAACCCACAGTGAAACACACAATTTCAGAACTACAAGAAAACTTTCAATATATTCCATATTAACCAATGCATAAAAGAAGGTATCTGAGATGTTCATCCTACCCCAGCTCTCAATGACTGAAAGGAACTAAGGCTCTTCATGGCTTCCAAAAACCAAGCCCAAGTTTCTGCAGCATTGGAAATTTATCAACCAGGCATATAAATGAGAACTTAGAAATCTATTGCTCTAAATGTTACTTTTCAGAAAAAAAACATAGTTATTCAAACAGTTTCCTTGACCAAGTAGATGTGTCTAATATTGCAAGTACTTGAAGGAATTCTCTAAGACGTTACAAAAATTACAAACAACACTATTATACATATGAACCACTACAACAGCGATTTTAAAAAATAATTTTTGTGTGTTACATACTGGTTGCTATGAGGAAAATCAAGAAGGTGCTTCATGGTAACAAAAGAATGGTTCAGGGTCTCAGCTGGAGTGATTCTTAAATCAGCGTCGATCAGCAACATTTTCTTCAATAGACTGACAAATTCCCTCCTATCTGCCTTCTCTGCCAACAGGTCACTTCCTTCCAAATCCATCACCACGTTCACCTGGCATTGAACAAAACAGGCAGATAGAAGACGTGCATATTAGTTTAACTCTTTCTGTTATTGCTTTCTGCTATAAAATACTAATATTCAATGATTTTATCATGTGGGGCACGGTGAATTTGCTAGCTTATCCCGGTACGGTTGGCTTGGAATTGGCGACTTTTTTCTGCATGCACACTATTCCCCTTGCACCCTCCCCAGCTGAAAACCTCTGAACCCTTTATTCTACTCTGGGACTTGGAATTTAAAAAGTAAGATTTGGGATAAAGATCTTTTTATGGTCTAACTTAAACAACAGAGCTAATCTTAAAAAAAAAATTTTCAAATATGTATTAATGCCATTCTTGCAAAAAGATTTGATTCTCTTTTCAGGATATGGAAGAGAATGAAAAATTTCCTTTTGTTATTGACTAGAGAGTTGTAAAGCTAACGAGAAGTGTGGAAACAGTTAAGTTTTTTTAAAAAAAAAAGAAAAAATAATTATATTGAGAATTATATTGTAAGGTAGCAGAATTACACTGGAAATTATATAGTTAAGAGAGCAGGATCCATATACATTCTTTTTTTACCCTGAATGGTGGATAAGGTCAAAGAGAAAGTATACATTATACCTAAAATTAAAGGTTCTCCCCACCACAAGGACAAGTACCATTGTTTAACACAAGCAATGACAAAGGAAGATCTTTATAAAAAGCCCAACGGACTGATATAGCTAGACATTTTCCTCAGAGTAACATATAGAAAGAATAATGGATATCACTGATACACAAATAATATTCTAAAGAGCTTTTATTTCAAACTAGTAAAATGTTTTAAAATCACACATTCCTTTTGCAAAGGAAGAATATTTTAATACTCACATGCACTATATCATCCAAACTGTTGAAAATATACTTTCTGGCCTCTTTAGACTTCATACCTGTCTCTGCCTCATGCTCTTCCAATGTCTCAAAAAAGAAAAGGAAAGCTGAGTTTAGAAGTTGACTATAAAGGACACTTATAGCTACAAAGTAACTTTACATATTTATTGGCCTAAAAAAACTGTTTTTTAAAAAAATAATTAATATTGCAATTGTGTATTTGTATGCTGCTTTGCTGACTACTTTCATTTTCTAAATCGAAATACAAAAACTACTGAATTTCACATCTGAGTGGTCACAGTACTGGATTACAATAGATGGTTTGTAAATCACATGGGAAGTGCTGAAAGCCTAGCTAAACATTGTTTAACGAAACTCTCTTGTGTGCTTATATTTTTATCTATCACAGGTTTTCTATTACTTGTATTTTACACATTTCCTCAAACTCAGACTTTTAACTCCAAACAGCAGCAACACTGTATCGCTGTAAAAAAAAAAACAAAAAAACAAAAAACCAAAAACCAGGCAGGTTCTGTTCAACTTCTGTTTGCTTTCTCTTTTCTTTTGTTATTTTTATACTTTTCTTCCTTTGCATATGCAACATCTGGTGTAAGTAATTTAAATACTGAAGTATGAAACAAACAATTAAATCCCAGAGAATGAACGTGATCACCTATCAGCGATTTATGAGCTGGAATACCACATTCTGTTACAATTTTCCTCCTTCAACACAGACAGCACCAGGACACAGGTTTTGTTTTAAGAGTCCATGTTGCAAGGAGGCAAGGCAGGACTGCAGGGAAAAAATTTTTTTAACATACAGATTACAGAAAAGTTTCCAAAATTATCTTTGATAAAAACTGCTAGTGATGACCAATGGTCCATACCAAAACTCCTTTCTTCCCCCAAAACAGCATTTAGTCTGCTGTGAGAGATTCAACCTCTGAAAGGTAAGAGCTGCTGAAAACGGAGAGGGCTCTTTGCATCAAGAACTCACTTAGGTTCTCCAATATGGAGAAGCCAGATGTAAACTGTCACCTAATGATCAACCACCCAAAAAAACACAGAAAACTGGAATAATCAGGACGGTGTAATCGGAGAATCCTTTCATAACCGGACCCGGCAGCGCTATGGCAGGGCAGCACCAGCCCAGGCCGCTCGGCCTGACGCCCGCCCGGGATTTACCACATTGCTGTGGAAAGTTACGCAACGGTCTTTGAGCTCGTCAGCTGTTTGTTACTGCAGAAGTTTTATGTCAACCGTAACTGTTTCCTGACTCCCCGAGTCCTCCATAAATTTGGTGAAGCAGCGCCATGAAGTAGTGCAATTTAAAAAATAAATAAATATTTGCATAGGAAGTTAAAGCTCTTCTTATGGCCAGTGTGCAATAATGTTGCTTAGAGAGAAGGAAGGTGTGCAGACCATAAAAGTACATTGTTTTTAATTCTGTCTGCTTTCATTGTATTGCAGCTTTCAGCCAACAAAGACTGTTTTAGCATGAGATCTGAAGGAAATGAGCTGTACACAGTCATATTGTTTCTTAATCCCCTTCCTCCTACGAACTTCTGGTCCTGAAGTGAGTTTTGAACAAATTTTGACAGAGTAGTTTGGGCCTCAGAGACAAATACTTTAAAGTGAAATGAAAACCAGTGGCCAAGAAAGCTCATTTAGTACCTCTGGAGATACAAGGCTTAATGTGAATTCAATGCTCTCTCCCCACCCGGCACCCCGTGCACTGGCCGCCCAGTCACCACCCAGCCTGGCAGCCCCACCAGACCTGCCCCTGGGCCAGCCAGTGGGCAGGAAACGTGGGCACGAGCTCGGAGCGCTGGGTTTGGGGAATGGGAAAAATGGAAGGGACACAGAACAGGCACTGATAGAAATCACAGGAGAAGTTGAAGGGAGCTAACAATATCATAGTGAAACTTGGTCTCTCTGGCTTCTCTGCTCACAAAATAATATGCTGCTTTCTACTATATTATACTGTTTACCTTTAATCTCCAACTAGAATATGGTGCATCTGTTTCTCTACAGAAAAATCTTGCAGTCTTCGTTCCCATGCTTAACAACTGCTCTCCTGGCAAACCTTGAGTCTGTGAAATGTAACGAATCTGAGGAAGAAAAAAAATAAAACAAAACATAGGAAATAATTTACCTCTGATTTTCAAAATCTGATCCACACGGTTAAAAACTTGTCATTTCATTTAAAAAATAGCAAAATGAACCACCCTCAGAGCACTGTAGTTTGACAACTACATCTTACATAGGAGAGAAACCTAACACTGAGTGCTTGATACTGCTTTCTCCGTCTCTCAGAGAAAGCCATACATAAGCAAACCTCTGAAGTGACCTATATAAGCAAGCTTTTAAAGTTCGGTCACAGAAATGAGGAGCTGGGGAGAGTGGCTGTCATTACCTCCTCAACCCATTCAAATCCTAAATGCAATATTTTCATTCTAAACAGGAAAATTAGTAGGAGTGCTTTGCTTGCGTACAGAAATTTGATGATTTTCTTTGGTGTACTCTCATTATATAATGCTATAAAAATATTTTCCATTTGCTGTTTCCAGTGTATGAGTCTTTTACACGTCTGACACCTGCATTTCAAGCAAATGTTCCACTTGGAAAAGGAGTGTGAGTACAACCTCTAGGCATCCAGCAAAAGATACTGTCCTTGTCCCAGAAAATCTGCTACTAAATGCGCTGGGAATGGACTAGCTTTATGCCTGAAATGGTCAGATGCTCTTTTCCACTGAAATTATTGACATGCATTTATTTTAGAAGATAACTTACTATGCATTTTTCATTACGTTTCTTATAGTTGATGATACAAAGATTCGAGGCTTTGATAGAAATCTGTTGAAATAACATGTTACGATGTGTTTTTCATTACTGTGCATGCAATGTTAACTCCCTGTACATGGGGGGATTATCCCAGAAGTAATACTTCTTTAAAAATTAAAAAAACCTTCACCTTCAAGAAAGACAAGTTGGAAGAATAATTGAAAACTGAGCATGTTGAAGGTTGGGATGAAGGGAGTATAGATTCTAGCAGCCAGGGCTGAAGGTCCCAGGGGAGTGAGGGCTGAAGGGCGCTGGGCAGGGTCCCATGCCACACGTCTCCACAGAGGGGCTGCTGGCGTGGATAAGCCCCTGGAAAAGGTGGAGCAGCCAGGGAATAAGAGAGAATGGAAGAAGGAAAAAATCAAAAGGAGAGAGCGGTGAAATACATTGAACCAGAAACTGGGAGATATGATTACTTCGTTCAATGGAAGAGAGAGGACTTGAGAGCTAGGAGCTGAAAGAAAATTGAGAAGAGAAAAATTGATAGGCAGTAAATAGGAATGTACACGCGAGGCTTCTGCTGAAATATAAGTGACAGATCAAAGTGGGGAGGAACTAAATGCAATGCTGCCAATTTTTGATATTTAGTATCCTCCACAATTCCCTACAGCAGAGAGTAAGGAGAATCCCACTCTGACCAGAACTCTTTCTAGGTAATTTAGTTGTTTTCTAAGCATATTATAAAGTGTTAGATATAGGGAGAGATACAATGCATTTATTCAAAAATTTAGCAGTTACGCACCTGTGCCTGTTTTTAATGAGTATTAAAGCTCAGAAGACATGGCTATTTTCCACTGAGAAGTACAGCTGTTACTGGATGTAATCACAAATGAATATAACAACTAAGAGTTTCCTTTCAAGAGTTAGCGTGTTGGTTGCCACATGCCAGGAGGACAGGGGGAAATGCAGCACAAAGCCCTTGCCTGCTCGTTTACTTGGTGACACACAGCACGTAGCAGGAGGAAAGGAATTTCCTTGGGAGCCATCTCCCACCACTGCTGTACTCGTGTACATTGAGGAAAACCCTGAACCAAATTTCTCTGAAGCAAGTTTTGCAGACCTGCTTGAGAACAATGACAAGGCTGACTAAAGGAAGGTAATTCCTGTTGGTGCAGAGGAGGTTACAGCTCCTCCTCCACCATGACTTCTCCAACATGAAGATCAGACAAGCTGCTAGATGAGTTATTAACTGATGCGTCCAGCAAACTTGAGTGATATGTTTGTCTTTAACTAAATGTCTTTTAAACTCAGTATTCACTTGTAAAGCAAGCAGAAAATCTTATGGGCATCAAGATTAACCCCTAATCCATGTAGTCCTTTGCATGAAGTACAGCATCTTGGAAGGTGGCTGGCTGTCATTGGTGCCACTGCTGTTTATTTGTACTATCCGGCAGTACCTAGAGGTTGAGCCATGTTGGCCCTGGGCCTACAACAGCAAGAAACAAGTGACAGGAATACGCTGTCATAAGGACCTGGCTGTCTAAAACCGAGAAAAGATGAGCCAACGAGCACTATGAAGGTAGGTGCTCTGCGCACCGTACTAAACTGCCTTCATTTGCCTGGGTATCACACACGAAAAGATGACTGCCATGCAGCGGGAGAAAGAAGGTCTTTTCTTTTCCAATCAGACTCTGTATTATTCTGAAAAAACATCCTCATAATCATGAGATTGAGCTTTACACTGTTACTGCTCTCTGTACAAAAGTCAGAGGCTCACAGCTATGTAAGCCCATTGGCACACATTAACGGTCTGGGCTGCTGCCATCATGACACATCACAAATTAACTTGAGGAAAGAATCGGGACACGGGCAGCATTCTCCACCATTCAAATCCCTGCTGCATCATAAGTGACTGAAGATGGGGTCCAAAGCCATGTTCCACATCCGGAAGCAGCATCTGCCTGTATGTGAGATCATGATCAGGAGACCATGATCTGGGCTTATAGGTCCTTCCTCACCCACGGCAGCATCTCTCTTAACAGCTACTTAACAGCAGTACGGGGTCAAAAGTAAAAGTAATTCTAGAAATTACACATTTTGGCACTTTTTTTGAAAGTCCAGATCTACTCCTGCAGTTTTTTCAAAATAAGAGGTAAATAAATTTGCCAAGTTCTTGGAAGTCTTTGAGACAGTATTACCGATTCTTTCCAAAAACAAATGTCTTCACCTTTTCCTTAAAGGACATAATGAATTATATGGTTGTTACTTGCTTCCTCCTTCGTTCTCCATTTTAACAGTAATACCCTGAACAAAGGTCTTCTAAATGCATCAAGGCCTCAACCCATATTCCACTCAAAACTTACTTCCTACCCATGAAACACTGAATTTTGTGTAAATGGAGGAAACTGAAATATGATATGTTACCAAAATCAACACAAAAATCAATATATCCCCTGACACTGGTTTTAACAAAAAGATTTTTAGAAAAGTAGATCTGATGTGTAAGCACAGGGAGCCAAAAGCCCACTACACGAAGATCAGGATTTAAACAACCTAATGTCATGCTGGAGGAACTGCCCTTAAACTGAATGCTGATTCAGAGATGTAGAAGTTAGTAACAAGCCAGTGCTGTTACATCTGGGATTTTCAGGAGATTTCTTCGCTTTCAAAGTTCAAAACGGGGCAGGGATAGTCAGAATGGCCATTACATTCCTTCCAAATTTCCACACAATGCTAGAAAATTAAAGACTTCTCTCTCTTAAGTGTTTTAAATAGAAAATGTTCTACATCTTTTATTAGAAACGTTTTTTTTTTAAATCAGCTCACTAATGCCAATGGTGTCAGTAGTTGAAAACTCCAACAAAGCAAAGCCCCAGCTTCAACAGCTTCAAATTTTACCATTGCATATATAGGGTATTATTGCGATAGTTGATTCTCTTTCCTCATGAAGTATAGGCTCTCAAATCTTTTGAGCTATGCTGGATTTCCAGAAAGCATCAGGAAATGTTCAGAAGGCAACTAATCGTGACGTCGGAACAGACATTCCAGAGTCAACCCCATTCATGGCAAGTGAAAGAGACATTACAATGCAATGACAGTGGCCACAAACTTTGGCTTCCATCAGAAAAAGCAGCTTCAATACTAACATTTCTTTTGCAAGATAGGGAGAAAAAAAAGGACAGACTGAACTTTAATTTACAATATACACTTTGGTCTAGAAACAGGATTTATGTTTCTAAGACAATCAATAAGACTAAATTAAAAGCATTGAACAGACTTGGAAGAAATACTACTTAATAGGGGATGCATTAACGTTTGAAGTCGAGAATTTCAGATCATTAAATCCAAAAATTGCAGAAAGTGTGCATATGCTTGTGAAATTTATTATAGCTACTACCTGGTCATATTCCAGTGCTCCTGGGTACAGTGGCCATCCAAGAAACAGCTCTGCAATCACACACCCTAACGACCACATGTCTATGGCTTCACAAAACGGCAATCCCAGTATGATCTCTGGTGCTCTGCAAATTAAACATGGTTACTGAATTTTTTCCATAGGGAAAAAAGGTAATTCAACAATCTAACATGACCAAAAACAACCCCAAATCTGTTATTTGAAAACACAGGCTACTTATTTCAATAAAATCATAACATCAGAAATTGCACTTTTCTTTATCTAGACAATCCAGGGTAAAAATTTTCAGCTCTGAGATACTTTTTTCCTACAAGTATCAGTTTGCTATATATATCAAAATAATTAATATGCCTGAAAAACAGAATGTCACTGATTCAACATTTTTGCCTTTCCTCCAGTATGTCCCGAATGATTCAGTCATATGCCTGTAACTACATTGTAAAGACAATACAGTCACTTGTCTCAAACACAAACACAAAGTTTTATCTGAAAATACACTTGCACACTTCCCAACCGGACAGTAAACTTAAAGCTATTTAAAATATCAATTTAATAACATAACTGCAAATCCCTTAACGCACTCAAATCAGTTCAATGTGATCAATTTTTAAATCATTTAAATGAAACCATTGAACTTGCTAAAGAAACCACGTCTTATTTTTCACCTAAAACAAGTGTGAAATATTTAACCAATGGCATTTGAGTTTATTTCTGTACTCAAGAACCAGAAAAATTGGTATTGACACAGCTGCTAAAGGGGCTTTTAACATTTCTGTTCACATGGAATAAAACTCAAGTATTTCAGAGATATCCATTTTAATTGCATTTGTTCTTTTTAAACCTTCCTTCCCAGTTCATTCAAGCTATTAACAAAAGGAAAAAGAATTAAAATACATCTATATGCTAATATAGAAAGAGACCTGGAGACATAAAATATTATTTAAACATCACACTACAAAGTGATTTACTTTTAAAAGAGACAATCTGTTGTTAGCTTAAAAAGCCACAGAACAGTAGGAAGGTGGTTAAAACTAACAGGGCAATTCCTGTTGCAGTTGGGCAGAACAGGAGCGTTCAACTGACCAGGTAACACGCTGGTTGGGAAAATCGTCATTTCTCATTGTGGAAAAGCTTAAAAATCTTACACTTCAGCACATGCTGGTGTATCATATTGACATTCCACACACAAACCAGAATCTCTGACCATAGTAAATCCCTACATATCTCATTTATCTGCTCCTGTGACATTTACCTTTATCAAAATATTCTTTAATTCACCAAAATGTACTAGATTGGGAACAAATTCCTGTTTTCATGCTACACTGGGACAGAGAAGCTATTCTGTAGCATACAGTAGACAAAGAGCTGAAGCATCTCCATCCCTTTTCACAAGGAGTAGTTGGCAGAAGCTGTATGTAGACACACTCCAAGCTCCAAGGATGCCCGTTCACCACCAGGAAAGGACTCCCAACGCTCTGCCCCATCCTTGACCAGTGAAACCACCCAGACTTCTGCTATGGGGAAAATCCGAGACTTTCCACAGATAAGAAAGTCTACAGGACAGGATATTCTGTTAAATATTTATGCATTTTCCGTTCATGCCAGCACTCCAGTTCTTCCCATCCTTGTCACAAACCATTTCAGATGCAATTATATGAAGGATAAATCTTGTCACACTGGCGGTGGAACTGGAGAGGCTCAGTTTTCCACTGCCTTCAAAGATTTGATTACAATAAACTTCTAGGGATCAAACATAACGTATTTGTGTAATGCGGGATCATGACACTGCAGTAAGTATGAGCTAGTTTCGTTATCCGAGAAATAAATTTAATCTATCTAGATACCACAAGACTAGAAATAGCTGTAGAAACATCTGCCTTCAGCCGCTGGCCGGGTGCCAGCCAGCGTACGGTTGTTACAGATCTCTGTTAAAATATGCTTCCTTTTGTTGTATTATGTTACAGCCCTGAATAGTTAATGAATATACACACAGCCTATGGATACAGGGGCTTTAACAAATGCTTCTGCTAAAATAAGCTCTTTAAAACCTCTTACATTTACTCAACAGTTAATATGTGCACCGTATAAAAATAGCGACAGTCGGTCAGTCTGTCGCTCGTCTCTTTTGAGGGATGGGATTGCAAATAAAAGAAGGATAAGGGTGGATACGATGACCAAAAAAAAAAGTTTACTGTATTTCACTATATAGTAATCTGTTAGTCTTTCATGGGTACCAAGGAGTTCTGCAATACCAATAAAAGTGCTAACAAGTCTAAGGAAAAGGGACATATTTAAGGAGAGGCAAGACCAGTGCTCCTCACTTCCCAACACCTGACCTACCACCCAGGAAAGAAGAGGAAATAAATGAGCTCCCAAAAAGGGCTACCTGCACCTCACTACAGTACAGTGCACAAAAATCATTTTCAGGCTAGCTTGAGGTGAGGAAGATGAAGAGCAGGTTCAACTTCTCCTACCATGGCCTCAGGCTGGTCCTTAAAATGGAGCAACTCTCCCACAGCTGACAAAGTTACAGGAGAACTTGTACTGGGCTTGATTATGTTTAGATTGGTCTTAACCAGCTCAAACATTTTGGATAAAGGAAAACAGTTTGTTAATGTCATGCTCAAAAGCACCTTTTTCTCTCTCTCCTTCTTTTAAACTACCAGTTAAATATCTATTTGGACAATTGGGAAGGAAGGGGTTAAAGAGGAGGGAGTCATTCTTCAATTTTTATTTTTTTGAGATGATCCACAGCTCTTTTTTAATGTAAGAAATATTTTTACATACAGCTTAAAAGGAAGACATTCCCTTTCTTAACTACAACCATAGACATTACATTAAGTGGTAGGAACTCCAGATGTCCCAACACAGTCACTTCAACATCAGATTACTCAAAAAAGACTGTTACTTAGTACTTCTCTCTCTCAAAACACCACCACACACACACTACTGCTTGGTATCTACTGCAGATGACAAGATGCTCAGTACAACAGAAGCTACTGTAGTCCCCAACTTAATAAATAGCATCTGTTTTCCCATACCAAGTCATCAACAAGAACACCAGAATTTTCTATACTTCTTGAGGATACCAAACTTACTTAAATGTACTTCAATGAAATTAAAAGCAAGGTTTTACAGAGAGAGCGTCTGTTCCCCTCTTAACAATGTTAATTCCTTATCAATGTTAATTAAACATTAATTAAAAACATTAACAGAAAATTTCATTTAGAATTCAAAATACAATACTACTACACTGGAAAGATTCACTTTATTAAGTAACAGCTCCTAGATTAACACATCTGAAATCCTCCTTTCTTGCTTGACACAGCACAGATCAATTCAACTCTCTTGAAGCACACTTTTTAATTGGAAATATCTAAAAAGATGAAAGATGCAAATGAATATCTGCTTCAGCAGCTTGTTTGGATAGTCATATTCCTATTTATTACATCACAGACCATGAATATACATATTATTCTATAGGGTTTTGTAAGCTTATGATAAAAGAAACCACACCACTTGTTCTGTTAATTTGCTTAAAGACCAGAACATTTCATAAAATAATTGAGCTTCACCATGTTAGCCAGCTTAGAATGAAGGAACAAAATAAGCACATTTGAAGAAAAGTGAAATAATTCCTCGAGGGAGGGTTAAAAAACAAACAAACAAGCAAAAACTACACAAAAATCAAAACCTTAGCATAGTAACAGAAAAATTCTTCTAACCTTTACACTGAGGGAATAAAGAATAAAAAGCAAGAATTAGCCATATTAAAAAAATAAGTCATGACAAAAACTGTAAGAAGTCAAGCCATTTCAAATGATCACTACCTAGAAGTCTTTGGTCAGAAATCCAATTTAGCACAAAAGTTAAATGAAAAAAGCTAAAACCCAACAGTTAACGTACATAATAACAACTGAAGAGCAGCATAAACCAATAAAAACAGCAGCTTCCTGGAACTACTAACTTTATGAAAAATTCTGTTGAATGCACAAATAATTTTTCAAATATGTCCTATAACAATTATGCATATCCCCTCACATATCAACTAAATGAGATTAAAGACTGAGCAGTTCTTATTTCTATTTCTCTTCTGGCAGTACGAAAGGGTCAATGTATCTACTGTCTTCCACATGCCATTGTTTTATTTGTTGACCACCAGGTTGCCACTCTCCAGATGAGAGAAGAGAATATAAATAGCTGTCCTCCCCTCATGTCTCCCACTCCTTTCAACACATCCATGTGATTTCTCTCCAAGACCAAAACCTTTAGCCACCACCTATACCAACCTCCATGCCAGAAGCTGAAGGTAACAGTGCCGTATGAGCAA
The DNA here is from genome assembly GCF_013368605.1 of Nyctibius grandis. Classification (NCBI taxonomy): domain Eukaryota; kingdom Metazoa; phylum Chordata; class Aves; order Nyctibiiformes; family Nyctibiidae; genus Nyctibius; species Nyctibius grandis. Next base: position 8,936,379 of record NC_090661.1, on the reverse strand, counting down.
CACGGAGCTATTTTCTCTCCCCAGGTGCTATTGCCTACTCCAAAGATGCTGGACATCGGGAATCCTGGTATATTCTTGGCAGTGTTACCTGGTTATTACAAGTTTTGCAGTAAAATCCCTTTCAAACAGGCATATAAGCCTTATCAAGCCATTTTGACTTTGCAATTTAAAACACGCTGAGTAAGAATTTTAATACTGTCCGTTTTTTTGGCTCTGTACGTTCATATAGTTGAAGGTAAATACAGACAGTGTTTCTAATATGAGCATGCAACACAAAATTTATACTCTTCCCATATGAGTCAAACGTTACTACCTCTAATTACCACTGTTCATTGAGACAATGCCTAATACTTCATCTGCTCAAGATATAGCACACTGTCATCACTGTAACAAATACTTATGCAAAGAAGTCATCAAAAGGGTAGGATGTTTATCTTTTTTTATTAATGACTTGTTCAAAGCCATCCTATGGATCAAAAGAACGCACGTAAACAAATCCAATTTGCAAGAGTTATAGTCAAAACGGATTACAAACCTGAGAATAACTTTTCCCCCCCCGCTACACTATTACTAGCATAACACAAGCATATACTTTATGAAAGAAATAACTAGATATGGGTTGAGATGTGTAGTTCTTCTAAAGAAAGGAGGTCTAAGAGAAGGATCAGATGCAGTGAAGAAGTTAATGAGAGATGGTAATATTCATTCTAACGAGTAGTCTCATGTACAATTCATTTTCTTCAAATACCAGTTGTCTTCATGAATGTGGAGGAGTGCAAACCTTTCTGAGAGATCTGCAAGACCACAGGAAAGACTCTAGGCTAGAGAGATCCAAATCAAGGTGGCAATACTCGGAAAAGAACCCACAGGCAAGTATACCTCAATAATCTGAAGGATGCAAAGAGAATGAACCACCTAATGACAAAAAATCTGTGGATGATGAAGGATATAAAGAATAGCTGGTTCTCTAGTGCATTTGTGATGGATTCCAGAAGGAATTTCAAACATGCAATTAGATCAACACAATGACAGGCAGCAGAGCATACATGTTGTATAGTAAACCATAGTGAATATTAAGGTACATTATTCATTCATTCATTACACATAAGAATTAACAGGTTATAAATTAACCGACTTTCCAATGAAAAAAAAATCTAGACAACTTTACAGATTACTTGAGAAAAAAATCTTACAATTGGAAGCAAAAATAATCAGGATATCAGTATTTACTTTTAAGGACAAAGACATACCAAAAATTATTATGCCTTATATAAAACTAGTGATATTCCCTCACCTTGAATAGTGTGTGTTCACTTTTGAATTCTGTGTTCAGTTTTGGTCACCCCCATCTGAAAAAGGATACATCAAATAGAAAAGACGCAGAGAAGGACAACATAAATTAAAGACTTGAAGAGGCTTAGGTACAAGAAGAAAATATAAAGCTTCAGGAAAGAATGAATGATCAGTAACATTACTCAAATTATATATAAAATAATGGAAGAGAAGCAGCCAGTTGTTTCTAATGCCCTGTCTCACTACAGAAGACCAAGGAATCCTCCAGCCCCCTTTGAGATTGAAGACTGATGTAAATATAAAAGTATTTTTTTTAAAGCCAGAATACGATTAGCCTTTGAATCGTGGGCCACAGTTGAGGAAAAAATATTTAAGAATGGACTGACAGAAAAAATACCCACAACGCCTCTACATTAAACATTAATGTTCATATCAATGTACAATAAAAACAGCCATCAACTGTGTAGAGATGGAAGAAACTTGCATGGAAGACACTGAAGTGCAATCTTCTGCTATGGCAAATTTTCTCCAGCGACAAAATACCAAAATACATAGACCACGGATCTGAATATATGTATCTCTCATTCCCTACATATTAAAATCACTATTGTTGCACAAAGATAAGAGCTACTCAAGCATATCCCTTGATCCAAACTAAAAAGTCTCTGCAATCTTCTTCATGGTCAGAATAACTTTTATTTGTAATGCCCTTGCGTTAGAATAAGAATTATGTAATTCAAATTTACAGAAGTGTTTACAAAAGACATATTACGGATAGGATGTCCACCCGAGTGAATTTTTTTAAGAACACTTTCGTAGTTGAATTGCCTCTTGCTTTTAAGCCCATTGAGATGGTAGAATACAGACTGGTAGTGCCGTGTGTTAACGTACATTTGGTCTCTGAAATGCAAGTATGGTACGCTATGCCAGACAAGATTTCCTCCCTTATCCTTTGAAAGGATTCTTGCTGTAAATCTATAATGCAAAATGGCATTATAGATTTACACTCACAATCCTGGCTTTTCTCGTACAGTTTTCTAGTGTTCTTTTAACTCTGCTATGATTAGGCATTAGGAAGTACACAACCAGCAAAATCTGATTTTTGTTTTTGTGTGGTTGATTGGTTTTTTTAAACTCTAAGAAGGTAAGAGGATTTAAACTGAAAGCAAAAATGTAAGCGCTCAGAAACACTCTGGAAACATTAGTTAAGCTGGATAGGGGCATCTGTGTCTTTGAGGTGGCAGGAAAGACTCAAAAATACCACTTTGCAGTGTAGGGCTATGTCACCATGCATCACAAGACACAGGGAGAACAAATAAGTTGAAGAAGATAGGCGTAGTTATCCCCTCCTTCATCACTTCATTCCTCCTTTGAAGGAGTGCGGTGCACTACAAGACCCTCATACAGCAAGTGATAGTGACGACAGGAGGAAAGGAGCCACTGGATCTCCTGTAAACTTCTACGGCCGCGGTATGGCTGTGGTGGTGTCCACAGCGCTGCGCAAAAGGAATTCTCATTTCCTGGTAGAAAAAAACTTCATTTTAGCATAATAAAACTTTTTCGTAGAACTATGCAATGTTCAATGGCTAGAAAAGACCTACTCGACATCACAGCCTTACACTGTTATTTATAACGTACAAGACTGACATGTAGCTGCCAGTTTAACTTTGAGCCCTGATCTGACCTTGAAAAGGAGATAGGATTTTAAAACCATATCTGGAGACTGGCCCAAATATGTAACTACTTATAAAAATAAGCAATCATCGCAAAAAAAGTGCATTTGAACACAGGGTTCACAACCAAAGGGAGAGGAAAAAGAAAGACAACAAGAAATCAAACCAGACAAATAACAAATAAATCCTGGGTAATTTCATCAAATAAAACAAAATTACAAGGAAACTATCCTAGCACTCTTTCCTGATACTGAAAAAGAATTTTGCTTTGAAAGAGCCACCACAAATTTTAACCTAATACACCTTCTCTTACCACTTACTAGAAGTACTAAAGATTATAAATATTTAGTGATTCCTTTTTAATTTTTTTAAGCTGAAAATAATAAAATAAGAAGTGATTTCAACAGATTCTTTTCCACTAATTCACTCTATCTAGTGAAGAGAGATGTTGATTTTATTAAAACCAGAAGATGTTCATGCTTCTGCCTTGTCATGATTTTGTTTTTTCTCAGAAAGATTGCAACTTACCAAGTGATTTATTTATGTACTTGATATGTTAAGCACTTTTTGAATTACACGAAAATTAAGCAAAGCAGATACTGATGTAGCAACATAATGAAGAAAACTGTGCACAGAGAAACTCTTCACGTACTTTATTAGTAAATAAAGCCTGCAATTTAATACATTTTATTTACATTTTGGATAGCAAAGTGTCAATATTCAAAGCATCAAATGAGGTTACTTACCGATAACTGAATTTTGACAATATCCTTCGTGTACTTGCACTTGTACGCTTTACTCTCAACTGTGAAACCACCTTGCAGTGTTTGCCCCTTGGAAGAGTCGAAGGTTGCAAGAGATGGTCGCCCAGACCTTGCCCCATCCTCACCCGCCGCGGGGAGCGCACTCTGCGTAAACGCCATGCTCACTCCTACCGACAACGCCAAGGTGCTGAATAAGGCGCACGGTTCGGGTGGCACACCAAAGTCACCCCTGACAAGTAACCCCCTTCTTCTCAAACAGGTGAGTTTCCTCATCTCCTGCCTTCCTACAGAGCACGCAGCTGTGTGTGCAGCCTCCCAAATCCTGGCCCAGAGTACAGGGGCTACAGGCTGCTACAGGTGTGTATGTATGCACACATACACATGCACACAGATGTCTAAATTCTTGTTTTGCACATCTCTTAACAGAAAGACCTCGACACCCTTTCTTCTGCAGTTTTCCAAGCAGTCATACTAACTTCCCGAGTTGCAGTAATGGCCTACGCCTCTAATTTAATGAGACGGTCTCTATTGTATCATAGAATCATAGAATGGTTTGGGTTGGAAGGGACCTTAAAGATCATCTAGTCCCAACCCCCCTGCCACAGGCAGGGACACCTTTCCACTAGACCAGGTTGCTCAAAGCCTCATCCAATCTGGCCTTAAACACTGCCAGGGAGGGGGCAGCCACAGCTTCTCTAGGCAATCCGTTCCAGTGTCTCACCACCCTCACAGTAAAGAATTTCTTCCTAATATCTAATCTAAATCTACCCTCTTTCAGTTTAAAACCATTCCTCCTCGTCCTGTCACTACTTGCCCTTGTAAAAAGCCCCTCTCCCGCTTTCCTGTAGCCCCTTCAGGTACTGGAAGGCTGCTATGAGGTCTCCCCGGAGCCTTCTCTTCCCCAGGCTGAAGAGCCCCAACCCTCTCAGCCTGTCTTCATAGGAGAGGTGCTCCAGCCTTCTGATCATCTTCATGGCCCTCCTCTGGACTCATTCCAACAGCTCCATGTCCTTCTTATGTTGGCGGCCCCAACATAATTTTATTGGGGCAGGGAGAAAGAGGGATGGGAAGATAAAAGAAGCGACACCCAAAAAACAAAAGCATCCAAAATCTTGTGCCAGGACAAAAACTCAAGCTGAGCTGGTGAATTGTCCAGATTATTTTTGAAGAAAATCGAGCTTGAAATTATCTTGCTTGGAATCCAGACAGAAGTTAGGGCAGGCAGAGGTAACTGTGGAAGACCACACAGTGGGGCAGCTGGCAATCACAAACTGGCCTCCACCCGAGGAGCGCGGGCGAGCACATGCACTCGAGGAGAGGATCAAACACTAGCAATGATTTCCAGCTCTGAACAAGCGTTAACAGAAAAATGAGAACAGCACAGCATGGGAGATCTCAAGGCCTCACAAATCAGATATGCCAGATCTTAATTCCCCCCACCCTTTGCTTTGTTATTGTTGATTTTGTGAGAATATCAACTTCTAACTCTATAAGGGTCTGCATGGAATTAGTGCCCACACACACCAGCTGAAGAACAGGTAGAGACTTTCTACAAAAGAGTAATAAGCATGGCAGTATTTGCTCATAGTATCCTCGTCAAGAATAGCAAGACCTTGTAAGTCAGTTTTGTGTGAAGGCTTCTTGTGCTTTCACCCCCGATGATGATACTCCTACATCTGGACTGAGGGTACAAAGTCATGGTGGCCCTAAAGAAGCAAGAAGCCTGATCCTGCTGTAAAAACCCTACCAAGGGACTCCCACCAGACACAAGGCAACGGAAAGAGGTATCAGTTTCTGATATTACTGATTAGCATGAGAGTCTCTCTTATTTATTTATACTTAAATGGATTCGCACATTGGCATAGTTCAGGTAAAATATCAGAGAACGCAAGGATATGGCCGTTATGTCAAGAATCATGCGAAACATAATATATTACTTTATATTAACTAGCTATAAAAAAACTAAACAAGACCAAAGGAAAATCTACCCTGAAGACACAAAGGAAAAGTTCTTTAATTCTCCAGCAACGCTTGCAAGAATTTACCCTCCACCACAGGGCAATGACACACCTGCCTGACGCAGGTCTGCAGCTCAGCTGCAGGAGCTCAATAAACCATGACACTATTTGAAATAATTTTCTAGCATACATGTTCTCCACAACAGTTCTTCAGGTAGGCATACTGCACTGGAAATGAACATGCCATATAGATACCCAAGAAGGTAAGAAAATCTGCTCACATCCTCATCCATCGTAAAAAGATTTATTTTTTTTTACTGCTGATGCGCGCCCATCTGTATGATGCACAGTGATGTTCTGATGAAATTTTGCAACTCAGACTGATAAATTCTGACTTAAAATTACATTGTTTGAATTATAGAAAGCTCATCAAAAAATCAACACAAGTGTTCCTGAACAGGCAGAGCAATGTCATCTCCCTCAGACCTCCAGATTATTCTGTATTCATATGAACTAGTATGTTTACCTTATTTGCCTTCCTAATAATGTTCTACATAGTATTGGAATAAGGCTTTCACAGTCTATTACCCTGACTTGTAGACTGAAGGTTGTTGCCCATGACACAATCCTGCCGTCAAAGAAAAAATTTGTCAGAAGATTAAAAAAGAAAAAAAAATTGTAGTTTTAGAAAAATGTCAGTATTTTCGCTACGGAAAATTTATGTAGTGATACTGGATTATAAAAACATTGTCAAATCAAGAATCAAACACTGACAACATAACATCAGGATAAATAGACAGTAGGCTTATTAAAGTTGCTTTATTTTTGAACAGAAACAAGCAAAAGACTCGTAGGAGAAATAAACATTTAGAAAGAATTATATTGGATTAACAGTGACATTTTATCACTTAAAATTCAAATATTCAAAGCATATACAATTGAAAAAAGAGTAGTGTCTAGCAAAAAGTCAAGTACTGATGCCACAACTCCACACAGGAGATTCATGTCCTGTTCACTAAATAAATGGAACACCAGAATCCATTTCACTTTGGATATTCCCCTATATAAAGTATTATCTAGTCACTTAATAGCTATGCCAGCTGCTAAATGGAAAAAAAAATGAACAGAAACATTACAAGAAAGTTATGACAGAAAAACCTAGAGAGCAGCAACTGGGGCAGGTGGGTTAACATACATGAAATTAAATCTGCTTTCTCAAGGTTACACTAGTAGAGACTTTTTGGTGAATAAAAATATTTTTAAACACTTCTGGGTTCTAAATCTACTGCTAGATTCATATACCCAACAGATGTCTGGCACAATGTTTTATTGGGATCTGTTGCTTCCACACAACAATGCAGAAAAATACACCCAACGTACAGTACGCACTGTTGTTCAACAACCTTAATTTTAATTTGCATATTGTTGTAGTAATTTATGATGCACCGGCAAGTGAACAGACTGGCTGACCTGGTGAGTTTTTTCCCATACAGATTTCTATGATTCAATCCCTGGTGTAAATCTGACACCACCAGAACAAGTCACATCCTTACCCACAGTGTAATGATCCCACTAACATAATCAAGGGGAAATACTGGAGAGCTTAAGCTTTGGGGTGCTATGGAAAATCATCTGTCAATGTTCAGACAAAACTAGGAAACTACACGAGAAAATTTAAAAGGTTATTTTTTTCCTCCCCGACGAATTAAACCTACAGACTGCTAGTGAGGAAAATGACACAAGGCTATTTTGGTAGCCTAGACTGCAAGACTTCAGCCTTCCAGTATGTCACATCACCTGCTTGCCACTGCACTGCAGTCTGCTTAAAGACTCCATGTGCAACAGTCCCTTCGCATGTTTCACTCCAGCCTTGAACCCCACACCAGTACCAGTCTGCTGGTTTTTCCCCTTTTTCTTCTCCTTAGATACTTTTTTCTCTCTTTTTTTTTTTCCCCATTTTTCCTTCCCTCATATCCCATTTTAATTTATTTGTCCTTTCCTGTTGAAAGGAGAGCCTGTCTATTCTTAGAAGAGTTTCAGAGCCTAAAATAAACTGCTTAACTATGTATCTATTACATCTAGATTGATGTCACATCAGTCCCTGACAACATGCTGCAGCAGGAATGCGACTACAGCGAAGAGCCCCAGTATTTCTGCAAGCTCCGCTTTGCAAAGATTTTTAAAGTAACGTTACATACAAAAACCTAACACACTACGCAAACATTAAAACATAGGGTGGGGTTTTTCCCATTTATTTGTCTCACTACATAAATGTTTATATCCTTTTTTAAAGCAGTTCTTGCCTGATACCTAATACTAAAAACCAGACCATCTCCCACCACACTAAAGAGGAGGAAAACAGGGTAACCAAATTGCACTGGGCATTATTTTTCATCAAGCAGAATGCTATAATTTTGCTGTCAGAGCACATAAAAGTTAAAAACAGGTAGTTCAGTTTAAAGAAAAAAGATAATAATGGGATCTAGATAATAATTGGATAATAATGGGAGGCTTTCATCCAAGTAAACCCTTTGAGTCCGGTCCAGGACACTAATAATTGCAAGCAGCTCCTTATTTACAGCTGAAAACTTCATTCTGTTCCCAGCATAGACAGACACTCGCATTAGGAAAAGGCACACTTGTTGACAATATTAACAGAAGCAGCAAGGATCAAACGACGGGGAACTTTCCTCTCATTTACAGAAGTGCTGCTGCTCAAATAGGGCTGTAGCACCCTAACTGCTCAGTGCCTTGAGCTGGTGTTGTATATTAATTTTTGTTGCCAAGAGAAAAAGGAAAGGTAAGCTATCTTCACTGTCCGCTCTTCTCAACGTACAGAGAAAATATCGCACAGAATTTCACAAGACTTTGCAAGAAACTCTGCTGGCAAAGTGTGAGGAGCAATAGACATTTCCTGAACTTTAAAAAACAATAGCAGTAGTTATTTCAAGAACACAACCATTCTTTCATTTGAACTATTAAAAATGCATTAATATAAAACCAATAAAGACTACGAAGCACTCTCAAATATGGCCTAAACTGAGAATTGACATACATACCGCATAAAATCCATAATCCATCTAAGTACCACACTATGTCAAAAATATAGAATCATAGAATCATAGAACAGTTTGGGTTGGAAGGGACCTTAAAGATCATCTAGTTCCAACCCCCCCTGCCACAGGCAGGGACACCTTTCCACTAGACCAGGTTGCTCAAAGCCTCATCCAATCTGGCCTTAAACACTGCCAGGGAGGGGGCAGCCACTACTCCTCTGGGCAACCTGTTCCAGTGTCTCACTACCCTCACAGTAAAGAATTTCTTCCTAATATCTAATCTAAATCTACCCTCTTTCAGTTTAAAACCATTGCTCCTCGTCCTGTCACTACATGCCCTTGTAAAAAGCCCCTCTCCAGCATTCCTGTAGGCCCCCTTCAGGTACTGGAAGGCTGCTATGAGGTCTCCCCGGAGCCTTCTCTTCCCCAGGCTGAAGAGCCCCAACTCTCTCAGCCTCTCTTCATAGGAGAGGTGCTCCAGCCCTCTGATCATCTTCATGGTCCTCCTCTGGACTCGTTCCAACAGCTCCATGTCCTTCTTATGTTGGGAGCCCCAGAGCGGAACGCAGCTCAGCATTCTAGTTTCAGCTTTCAAACGACTTGCACCAAAATACAAAACGAAAAAATGCCAACTTAAAAATTTATTCAAAACGTCAACTACTAACAAAAACTGTGAAAATACAACCATTGGGAAGCCTGACTATTTTGCATGTGATATAACATTTGGCCAAACCCTGAAGACTGCCCTAAAGACTAACGTATTATGAGAATCTACACAGTAGGAGTATGTCCTGGGAACTCCTGGTTTTTTTGAAAATGATGAAAGCTAAAGTTCAGTTAACTTAACCTTCTTATAAGGTATTTGTAATTTCCTTGGAGATATGGGAAATTAACACTTGTTTTGTTTCTAGCATATATGAATTTTACAAGGGAAAAAAAAAATCCTCAAATCAAAGCATTCCCTTTTCTTACTCCCAGGAACTATTTTTGGATTACGTTGTCATACCACAAATTGATAGGACAAACTTTCAAAGGCCAGCCCTGCGCTATGTCATCACTTTTTAGGAAGGCATCCAACACTGGCCTTGCTGTGCCTTCACTAACAGAGTTAGTGTTTCCTACTAACAGAGTTAATATTTCTTTTTGAGTTAAGTTCATTAAGTTTTCTGGGATTTTTTACATTGCGTTTTTCACTTTTAGGAAGAATTCAATCTAAAAATGTAAGTGTAACCTGCATATTGGGAGGGGAAAAAAAAAAAAAAATCTCTTCTTGAAAGAAAAAATCCACCTCCCAAAAGCAGCCCACTACTGCTCCATTGCAGCAACATCCCGAGTTTGCTACCTGCAACCTAAACAGTTCCTACACACACACACGCTTCTATCAGAGGGGGAAATCTTCGCGTTTTTCTGCTCTATACGTGAAGTTCCTGTAGTTCTTTTTGGTCACCGACCTTGGCCAAAGATTTTAAGTGAAATCAGAAAAGATCATTATTATCAGCTCAGTGGGATTTTTGTATAACGTTAATTTCCCCCAAGTCAGTATGAAAGGACACTTGTGAAATCTTGATTTTAAGATTAACAGCAGTAAAGAGTCAACTTTTCATTGACTAGATATGAATAAGAAATTATATCATCCATTAACAGGGTAGCATAAACTATCACAAGCAGAGCAATATACTTAAAGAAAGCCTTGGCAGTAATCCCACTGCCAAGACAGACCTATAAATTTGTTTAGAATTACTCAGGAAGATCTGCTGTCAACCAGCCTTGAAAAGGCTCTATAAAGAACATATACGTTAATGATGCTGCTGGGACACAAGTGACAAAATTACCCAGTATCAAACAATTGCCAAGATGCTGGAATACTTGAAGTCTTATACATAAATAATCTCTTGAGAATAAATAGTTGGAAACAAGAACAGCATCAGAACTACTTCAAAATCAAAACAGAAGAGACTTAGAGACTAGTCACATAACCTTATGAGGAAAAGAGTCCATTAGAGCATAATGATAAATAAGAATATTTTCATTAGTCATTTGAGAACTAGACTAGATGACAGTGACAAACTTTTTTTTGTTATTACTTTCTGGCTCTGACGTTGCAGATGTCCTTCGGCAAATCAGCTTGTACTATGATTCAAGATTACAGACCTTTTAAAAACATAAATAACTAAAAATAACCAACTGGGAAGGACACAAAAGCCAGCAGACGTCCAAAAAATCCCAAAAGCTGCATTTTTTGAAAGAAATTTTAATCTGAAGATAGAAGTCATTATGGTCTACAGAAAGTATGTCAATGACTCTTGGAACGGTACTGTGAGTACCTAAAGACAAAAAGCTGCTTTGGTGAAGTACCAAGGAAAGAGGTCTTTACCTACTCTTAGAGCCCTCAAGCAACTGTCTTCTGAAATAAAAGGCAAGATGGTCCCGTTCCAAGACAGAGATCATTACATTCTGCTACTATTTTATGTTCTCCAAGGATGGTCAATGTAATATTACAGTGTTCACTTCAAGGCTTATTAAGCATCACGTAGCAATAAAGTGCCTTACGGTTACTCAGTTTTCTCCCAAAGGTGGTTACAGTTCCCTAGAATAAGTGATGATATACATTTTTGCAAGTTATAACCAAAACAGTGGAGCATATTTATGGACCGGCTGCAGTTAAACCTGATGTAAACAGGTTTATGTGATTTATAAAACTATAGGTGTGAAGGTTTCTTAAAGATGCCAGACCTCTTTTTAATTTTTTTTTTTATTCTTTTCAACATGACAAATATAGACTCACTACTGCACATCCCTGATTTTGGTTTAAGTTCACATGCAGTTCATATGAACTGTGGCAGCTGACCGGTTGCCACTCACTTGCTTCCATTATCTTCCCAATGTCAAAACAGCATGGTGAGCTATCAGGAACACTAACCAACCAACCTAACAAGCATCATGGGATTTTATCTGCCAAGATCAGGGGGTAGGGGGTGTTCAACTTTGGTTGATTAGTTTCATCAGGGGAAAAAGAAAAAAAAAAATCCTACAGTCAGCCTCGAACATCTGAAACAAAAAGATTGTGCTCAACTGTTTTACATCTGGAAGGTTCAAGGACTCTATGGCAGCATCTTTTAATAAAGAATGGCATGGCAATCTTAACAAGGCACGCTGTTACCAGCTCTACCAATTGAAGAGAGCTACTGAAAACAGACTTTGTTCTACAGAATAAGCACATACCTCACCGTGTTGTGTATTTCTTATCCCCCACTGGTGCCAGTATAACCACTGAAATGAGAGACAAGGGAAATCGTAGAGTTTCTTTGTTTCACTGTTCAGCGTAGGAAAAAAGTATGTTAAAAATCTATGAATTGAGACACTGAAGTTACAATAGGAGTTAACTGAAGTAACACATCATGCATTTGACCAGCTATCTTCTTCCTTCTAGCTGATTTGAACCATTGCTTAACTGTCGAACCACTGCCCGCACCCCCAGGAGGGGAACAGGACGGGAACTGAACCGTGTCCAGGGGAACTCTCTGGTGAGAAGTGAGCCAGGGGGACACCTACTTATCAGGCAGGTAAAGTCCAGAGCACTGGCTTCATAAACTCCTCCAAATCATCAGTGTCTCTCAATGCAAGCTTGCTATGATTTAAAAAGTAGTGTATAAATGTAAGCATAATTACAATTATCATAACATTTGGTATTTTCTAAATAGTAAACAGAAATGGACATAAACTAGCTGACGAAGTTAATGCTTACACGTGTCAACACAGCTTTAGATAAGAATGGTCTGAAATAAACACCATCCAAAGCCACTGCATGTGCTACCGCTTCAATAAGGAGTTATTGCTGTGTCATAACCATATCAAAAAAAATAAATCATAAAAATATTGAGGCCATGTTTACAAGTTGCATGATTACTTTAAAGGTAATTATTTAGGTAGAACACATGACTCGTATTTCCCTATGAAAGGCTCTCTACTTAACTGGATTAACACACTATTGATAGCTAAATTCCACTGCCAGAGGCTACTGTCAAGTCATCATTTCCAGAACAAACCTATAAGCTATTTTCTTTATCCTGTGTGTGACTATTACAACAAGCTCATCATGAATTTGCTCCCAAAGTGCTCTTAAAAAAACCCTCTGCAAAGAACATTCAAGAGATGCATGACACAGGATTACCTGTTCTAATGAAATTAGACCGTACATCAGTCACACGCTGGAAGGCCAAATACATTTTGCAGCCAACTAAGAAATTAACATCTCATTTTTCAATATTGTTTTTTTAGTTTAAAGACTATTCAATTTTGATGCTGTGAAAATTGACTATCGCCTAGATCTCCACTCCCAGACACCTTCTAGGAAAAGCAAATCCAGCTCTGCATCCTCAGCAAACATTTCTCATGAAAACATTTGTGTTTTTCCTATCAAAAGCAACACTCACAGATATGTACCCTCACTTTCTCCATCCCCTTCTTAATACACATGCAATATGTAGATTTATTAATACACGGAGAAGTCAGCTAGGAGAGAACAGAAGTAACCTACCTCAAAATAACATTCCTTGCACAAACATGCATTCACGGCACTGCTACTGGAAAACATGCCCCGTCCTGTGCCGCTCACCTTTGCTGAGCCCTCCCTTGCCCTTCCCTTGCTGCGGGATGGTAACGCTGAGGTAGAGCAAGAGGAACTCCTGAGCCCTCCATTTTCATGTAATCACCAAGAGCCATTTCAATACATGCAGGGTTCTTTTTTTTTTTTTTTAAACTCATTCCCATTTGCAGCATCTAGCTAAAATCAGAAAGGAGCAAACTTAAAGCGGAGTTGTAGTTTGTTCCTACTATGCTTCAAACAAAAAAAGAACTTATTTTAAAGTTAGATTTAGGAACAGGAACAAAACAAAACAACAAAAAAACCTCCAACTTGTTCCAAACTGGGGAATTTTGAAGTTTACTTCCTTCCTCCTCTCCCAGCAACACTCTGTTTCCTGATGCTAATAACACTGGGTGGGAAACAGAGCACAGGCGTTTCTAATGAAGTGCCCCAAAACGTCCTTATGAAGGGCCAAAGGGGAATAACCAAAAAAGTTAAAGGACACAAGGAACACAATCCAAAGAAAACATTTTCGTTAGGGACAGGACAGGCTGACGTGCTAGCTGCAGACACAGGACTCAGAAAACAAGTTACAGTTCCCTGATTCTATACTGGCAAAAAAGCACTACCCTACTGTACTCAACAGAGCTGCATGGAAAATTTCATGAAACCATCTTTCCAACACAATTTACCCTATTTTCCTGTGCTCTTGCCTGGCTCAGCAACACCAGCCGCCAGCGACTGCATTTCAAAGCGCTGGTCACTCATGCAATCAATGGTCTGTTGCACCACAGAGAAGCCCCTGATCAGGACCTCTTTACACAACAACTACAAAATCCATTTCATAAAACACAACCTGACTGTGAAGCTCTGCTGATGGATTTGGCTATGCCAGAAATCTGTGTCTTTCAAAAAAAAAAACAAACCCAAAAAACAAACAAACAAAAAAATTTCCATAAAACGACACAACCTCTAACGTGCTACTAGACACAAAAGGTCCACCTAAGGAAGCAAATGGGCTCAGACTGCCAGCGGCTAGAAGTTATTAGGAACTATCAATATAAATGTACCTTCTTTGCTGCTTTGGCTTTGCTTAGCTTTCACTATCAGAGACCAGATACTGACTGGACCTTTGATCGTTCAGAGCTGGTTTTATATACATTAGAAAGTTATTAGAGGCTCACGCCTGTATTCTGCAGCTCTTTGCCTCATCCCACCTTTTACTGAATGGGTTATGTTTGATATAGAAGAAATAACAAGATTAAGCAAAGGAACAATTCCCCTTTACAAAGGAAAGGATATTGTACTAAGATCTAGATCTACTTGAAACACATTTGTTTCACAGGAATGTGTGTCTAATTGTTATTTTTATTATTGTAAAATCTATCGAAAGCATTACCCCTAGGCGTGCATCTGTCAGTTGTGCAAATTCCACAAATCAGGTTTCAAAGCATGAAAGTTTTCACATTTTTCCTAGGTAAGTCACACATGAGCCCAACGAAGAAAAGACAACTATGGCTAATAGGAAAAAAAACATTGGAAATTTAGTTTGGCTATAAATGAAAGGTACAAAAATTAAAATATTTTCTTTAAAACCCAGTTTAAATTAAAAGTTAAGTTTTACAAAGAACAAAAAGAGACTGTGTTTAACCACATCATAGATTAATACTCAGGGAAATGGGTATTAATCCCTTTCAGCTACCAGTTCCTCAGTAGCATGTAAGAGTCAATTCAATGCAAGAAAAAAAAAAAAGCTGTAAATAGAATAAATAACTGACATGCAACAGACTTAGAAAGAAGGAAAAAAAAAAAAAAAGGTATTTTGACTTGCAAAAGACAATATTTTTAATTGCACATACTCCCTTTTCAGCTACTCCCTTTGCATTCCTACCTCTTCGGCACACTAAAAATTCTACCATGCCGTGTCGCCTCGAGCCGGCGAGGAGCGTGGGAAGGGCCCAATTGCGTAAGAGGTTATTAAGGCAGCAAAGCTGACTACTTAACTGAAGATACTTAAATACTCAAAATAATTACACAGATTAGCCAGCGACTCTCCGAGCAGAGAGCTGCCTACCTGTAGCGTAACAAGGAGTTGTTCAAACACACGCTCCCCATGTGCATTCTGCATCAGGTACCCGTGCCCCAAGGGCTGACGGTGGGAGATGCAGAGCCTCGCGTGTTTACCACGAGGCAGAAAAGGACTTACCGCTATTCCCGGTACACCCACACGCTTCCAAGCGATGGAAGGAATCCCCAACCACAGAACTAATTATGGTATATCAATAAGGTAAACATATCCCCCCAAAAAAAGTTAATTTACAGGCATAAAGTATTTTTCCTTCAGAGCAGAACAGCAGGAACTGGAACTCCTAAGGATACGTAGCAGTACCGATATCCCTAAAGAGGCATCTGCTGGAGATGCTGCGGTTAAAGGACAGTGCTTGGCAGAAATATGTGAAGAATGCCACGTGGCAGTCCTTCAGACATCAGGCATCAGACTGTATTTTAGAACAAACTGGGCTAATTTTATTTTTTCAGATACTTTCTCATAGGCTCAGACCTACAGAAGTTTGGCACAAAACACTATATACTTGTTAAAGCAAGTAAGACGTTACAAAACATTTGTTTCTACACAGGGGGGTAAAAACACCAACCAAACAATGGGAGAAAAATTAAATACAGCAATGCACTGCTCTGAGAGTCCTGTAAGTACAGGTATATACAGCTACTGTTATCTTGACATGATTCTAAATGTGTACTCTCTTCCCATTCCCCAATACATTTTTGGGTGGGGATATCTTTTGCTTTTGGCGGTTTTGGGCTTTTTGTTTGTTTGCTTTGGTTGTTGGGTGGGGTTTTTGTTTGGATTTTTGTTCGCTGGGGGGGGTGTTTGAGTGTTTTGTCTTTTTCTTTTCAAATAAAGTTCCCTGCCCTATCTGCGTAGTTTTCTGTTCTCCTTGCAGTGGCAGTGCCAGTCATGAGAAGTGAGCATTGAGCAATGAGCTGGAGAGAGAACTAAGAACACAAGCTCTTAGTAAACATCAGGAAATCATTTCCATTTTAGAAGTCAGGAAGCTTTTCACACATTTCTCCACAGGTCTTTGTGCCAGATTCTGCTGAAAAGAATCTGCTGTCATGCCACACAATGTGAACAAGCTTATGAACAACCACTGGACTTAATCATACTTTGTTGTTGCTGTTTTTTCAGATTTGCACTACTTCTCTCCCCAGACAAGAGTGAACAACCCTAGATCTCTATTTTGCCTTCTATAAACATGCAAGGGCAACAAGAATATTATTTAGTTAGTCCAGAGCTACGCACGCACTGACTAGCCAGATGGCTACTGCAACACAGCAAGGATAACAACCAACTTCTTCCTTTTCACCTTGCAGGAATCACTAGTTCCAATCTTCCCTCTGCTCTGCAGCTGCTCTTCGTACTGCTGGTATTGGCATCTTAAGGATTCTCATCCACTGTCAGATTTGGTTTGAAGTACTTGAAAGTTTTGGTGGTATTGGGACAAATGCGCACTTATGCACATTAAGAAGCCAAAAAAGCTCAGAAGTCAGTTCTGAAGTTTTTACAAAAACCCCCACTAGATTAGACCCACCCAGCAACCACCTTATTTCTTATGTCAGGAGTTTCTTGCATTACCCATTTCAGAACTGCAACTGCAGGCAACCCAATGTCCCCTCCAACAAGCTGGTCACAGTCCATCTTCAAAACGGGTGTTTTCGCTTGTCCTCACAGCTCACCACTGGAAAGTTACAGATGCAACACACACAGAGAAACTTCAGAGATTTATCTGTAACCTTTCTCTAAAGATTAATGAAAAAGTCAAAGAAAACATTCAAAGATTCTTTAAGAGGAACTACACTAACACAAGTCTTGTGCAGAAGAAAAATTAAGCTACTTCACTATAACTTAAGAACTGAAGAATGAATCCACTCAGATGTCCATTGTTAAGCTGCCATTAAATTACAGAATACTCGTAATTTTTGTTTTGCTAATACACACTAGCCAGTGTACTGCCTTTCATTTTTGCTTTCACCTCAAACTCTGTAAGTCAATTGCTTGGCAAAACACTAACTGTCTCTCAAAAGAGAGAGTTCTTTCTTAAGCCACAGCCCCAGAAAAAAACTAAGACAAGGGAAAAATGTTTGAAAATATAAACTTCTGAAGCAAAGCTAAAATCAAAGCACAGCACCAAGGGGAAATGAGTTATTGCGTTTGATTTTACGCACACTTAAGACACACAAGCAATGCAATTCACGAACAACAAAGACTGAGGGCATGCATGCATGTAATACATGGTGGGGGGATGTATAAGTAAAACACAACCACACCACCATATATA
This sequence comes from Nyctibius grandis, assembly GCF_013368605.1. Taxonomy (NCBI): domain Eukaryota; kingdom Metazoa; phylum Chordata; class Aves; order Nyctibiiformes; family Nyctibiidae; genus Nyctibius; species Nyctibius grandis. The sequence continues at coordinate 8,918,692 of NC_090661.1, read as the reverse complement.
GTAGCCTTTTATGTTATTTAAGCAACTAGAAATTAACACGCTGGCTTTCTAAAAGGTACACATTTCGTTACCTACTCCCTGGCTCCCTAAACAGCGTGCAGTAGCCCCACTGCTGTGGAATGGTACTGGAAGCATCCAGGGGGTCCAGCCCCAATCCAGCCACCCGCTCCAGCACATGCAGGTGGGTTTCTGCTTCCTCTTCCTCCTGCTCTATTCACTTCTGTGTCAAGCACAGGGACTCAGCTCTTCAGGAGCCATCCTGAAGATGCCCAACAAGCTGTTCCGTGGCACATGGGCAGACCTCACTGCCTGCTTCCCGAGCCGCAGGACACTGCTCCTTCGCAGCACCCACCCCTGCCATGACTGAACACACCTCCCCGAAGCAAAATCCAAAACAAGCGCCACGCGCAAACTAGTAAATCACAGATCCTGTGGGTTGAGAGGGGGAACGGCACTAATTACAGAGTAATTAACTTTTAGTAGAAGTTTAATTCTGTCAGTAAGGGCTACAGTTACTGTTCTGCATTTGGTATTCCTAATTCATAGAACACTGTCTTCTATGAAATGGTAAAAGTTGATAAAGATTATTTTGGAGAAATATGACCTATATACCCTAGTTAACTAAATGATTTAATGGGTACTACACTAGCATTATTTCATACACGCCTGCACGAGTCAGCCAGTGGTCTCACATAAGCTCGATCCTCCGTGCACACAGAATGAAAATGCTGAAGCGTCAAAAAATAGCTACAAAACAGGAAACCAGCACACCAGCACCACTTCCATCCAACCTAGTAAATCTGCATTAAATATGAGACTAAGTTTTGGGGCTTCTCTTTTAATTTTACACCAGATAACTCTACATTAGAACTGGGGGAGTGCCATTTGATATCATTTGTACACAGGCTATTAATGATGCTACAGATAGAAGTATAAAGAAAAAGGTGTTTCTCATACATAAATGCTTAATAATCATAGCCAACATAACCTCAGAACAACCAGAGATGAAGCAAAATAAAATTAGTGTTAATTAGGTTTAGGCAGTCCTGAAGTTATTCTTTCAGGAGGGCAACCGCGTGGCTACAAACCAGCTATCCCAAACGGCGTGTGGCACCACTCCCTGAGCAACCATCCCTGGGGGACAGTAATTCAGAGGGCAGGGTGGAGTACTCAGGCACTAACGACACATGCTAATTCCTAATTATCCTTCTATGTAATACTCTACAGTGTGGCAGGTTTTTTTCCTCTTGTTAAATATCTGTCAGTCTCCTAACTTTTTTGGTAGGTTTTTAACAGCTAAACAACGGCTGCCTATACTAAACACTACGTTAAATAGGAAAATTAGCCAGAGCAAGACAACACTAGGGACATAAGTGGTGTTGGTCATGAAAAAACAGCTCTCTGTCAACTCAACAAGAGAAGAGACTCATGCAGTTCATCTACCAGTAAGGCAGAGAGACCAGTAAAGAAACAAGAAGTATCAGTTCAGCACTTGACTTTTGCTAGTGCCTCTCTCTACAGAAATTCCTCAGCAAGATCAGACAGACATTAACTACAGAGCTTTCCCAGCTACTTTGCATGTACAAGAAAGCTTTTGATTTAAGAATACTTTCTTAGTGGCAGTTGTTGAAATAATTCAAGGCTAGATGAAAACCAAAGCACAGTCAGAAGGCGTACCGTATAATCTACAAATTATATCCTCCTGTTCTACTCTCTAGGGCTCTTGTTACCAAAAATGCTGAGGCCTTCTGCTCCACTTCCAGCTACTCTTCCAGAGAGGTAGTGTCCAAAACTGGCTGCATCTCCACACAGCACTGCCCAGTATGACTGTCTCACAATGGGAACAGCAAGTACATCAGTGCCCAGACACCATCCTGCAATCCCTTGTGCCACTGCCAGAAACAGAGGAGCAGCCAAAGGTCTCTCCAGCCCTGCTGTCACCCTCTGGTAGTGGCTAACACAGAATGCATTCATCAGGTAGTTCTCCAGAAAAGCCAAAAACCTATAGTATAGCCTCTGGATTTACCATAAGACAGAGTCTAAACCCCATGAACTACAGCCACTTTACTGAGCTCAAAAACTTGGCCACGTAGAAGATGTTTTAAATACACCTCAGAAACCATTCTTATGATGAGGGAGGGATGGGCGTGCAGAAATGCTGATGAAAACTTCAAGGTGTTAAAAACACTCTTAACAAAATACGCACAGACTATATAAAGAAATACACACTAGATCTTGAGCTAAAACAGCACTGGAGGGCAAGAAGTGAAAGATTAATTATCAACAGGGAGAAAATTAACAGATCAAAAATTTAAACATTACTGTGGTTCAAAAAAAAAAGGCACTCAGCACAACACCCAGGGCTATTAGTGCGAACAACACTTTTGACATCAGACCTTTTTGGCAAGTATCATTAAGTACTACTACCAATTTGTGGCCTACAGCATTCCCTAAACAACTCAAACCAATTTTAAAAATTACGAAGTTTTTCAGTTGATAAAAACTACAGTAATATGCAGTTTAAAAGCTTCATATAGTGTTACATTTATATAAAAGCCTTGTACACAAGTGATGTAATGCGTGCAGTTTTTCAAAGTACTTATGAAATGCACATACCCAGAAGTTATTGGAGAAGTAAGTTTTATTGAGAGAAAGTAATAAAAATAATGAAAAAACTATTCCAATTCAATTCCTAGAATCAAATTTGGACAATTAAAAGGCATTTAAAATTCACATTAATTTTGAACCCTCAACATCAAAACAAAAGGTTGTGTTCTATATGTTTTTATATACACACACACTCTGAATACTGACACTGTTGCTAAAAGAACAGCTCTTTTTCAAATATTACCAATATGTACTACACTTGAAACAATAAAGCATACTCTCATGAAAGATTTCATCATGAAGTGTCTGGTGTTTTTAAATATTTTGAACAGCTACTATTGAATGATTGACTATAAGGGTGAGAACCTATAGTTCTCAAAGATATCCAATAAGGCATTCAAAATATTGATAAAAATTCAATGACAGTGCAATTCCGAGTTCAGGGAGCCACGTAACAAGATGATATTTTGTGAGATTGCTGCACTGTCTGGCACAACAGAAACATCCTTGGCATTTACGAAGGGGGAAACGGCAACATTTACTATAGTCCTTAGAACTGCTTAAACTACTGCAATCCAGATAATACAGTGCATTTTACAGAATATGCAATAATTTATTATTGATTGAAAATTCCAGATACCATGCATTTCCAAATAAGCTATTTTTAATAATTTATCCTTGAAGTACATATTGTGCACTGAGACAAACATCCTGGTCATAATTCTGACTTTACGGCTAGTAAACAAAGATTAGACTTTTAGAAGCACAAGTAAATTAAGTGAATCCCGATGTACTCTGAATTTATTATCATTTAAGTGGGCCTTCACCAAGAAGCATGGTGATGCAGTTGTTTTTCCATTACTTAGCAGGCTAATGGTCAGATTTTGGTGTTAAGGCACAGGACCTGAAGTCCGCTTCCAGTCGTACCATGCCATGCAACAGCTGGACAACACTTCACGGACAGAAGACAAACACTTCCCACTGTCCATCTTCTGTGGAGGCTTAGTACTACTACCTTGTGCTTCTGCCCACTTCCAACAACAAGCACGTGGGACAGAGGCCATAGCATTGCCCCCTCTCCCACATACTTTGCACCTACACGTGTAGGGAGATTCAGTTTTATTAAAAGCTTCATAGGGATAAAAACAATTTTACTTTTCACCTCACCAGCACAACCTTGTCTGCATAAAGGCTCACCTACTCACACACAAGTACTACTGGTTTAAATTACATTATGCCTGCCCTTTAATCAGCTGTTGCTGTCCAATTACCAACAAATCAAGATTTTTAAGCAAAATGACACTTCACATGCTCTTAAGGTAACATCATAGTTTCAAAGTGCAACTGCTTGAAAATCTTCTCTGTGAAAAGCATTTGACTTGCTTCCTCCAGCCCCCTAATCCAATTTCACTTATTAGAAGATATTTTATTAACAATCCAAACAAAAATCCCTCCAAAAATAGCAGCTAGTACCGTAGGATCAAGGACCTTCAAACATATGGTAGGAAATCTGACAATATGGACATTTTGGGCAACTTACTTTCATATGGAATTTTAATTTTACTTTATTACAAATACTTATGTCAGACACCTCTAACACTTTGCAATTCATGCCAGAATTCACAAAAGGGTTTTTTCTTGTCACTGATTTGCTTTTTAACCATGATATTATTTTATTGCTGGGTTTGGCCTGAACCAACACAAGTGCTGAATGTTCTAAACATGCCCACATTATCTATTTACACTCGGTTCAAACTGCTTGATTTTTAGATCAACTGGGACAGTTTGCCTTCTGCAGCTAATGGGATGAGCCCCAGCTGTGGTACATCCTCTCCCTTCCACAGGCTGTGTCAGTAGAGTAGCGGCTCAGACAAGCTTTGTGTACTCAACCGCGCAGAAGACTTCTTCCCCCACGTGTCTGCTTCATCCTCTTCACTCGTGCCGGATGCTGTGAGCTGGTGCAGAAGGTAGCCTTCATCCACAAAACAGCTCTCCTTCAATGCCAGATGGAAGAGACAGGGGCTGATGTATAGGCTTTGTTTTCAGTCACGTTGATTTAGATCTAGTACTACCTGCTCTTACAACAAAAATACACAGCCGTATTTTCCAATCAGGCACAGTGGGAGCAGTTAGACACAGTGTTTATAAATACAGCATAGTAGCTACCACTGATATTTTCTGCAATTAAGAGATCCAATATATCCACACTCACGTACACACTGATGTATGAACAAGTCTTTGCGACATAAATACCAGTGCAATGAAAAAAAGGATCACATTTCAGTAGATCTATTTTAATGTGTGAAAAATAAAAGCTGCTTCCCAAAACTGTAGCCATGACACACTTAGGTCTATCATTCAACCTGAAAAGAATTAAATACAGCAAGAACCAAGAGCTCTTTTGCCTTCAAGATTATGAAAGAATTTCTCTTCTGTTCAAATTGAGACAGCAATCTTAAGACCAAGAGAACCATCATCTGAACTCTGATATAAGTTGTTGCTCCTGCCATCACTATTAATTTGAAATCTGGGCTGACACTACTAGAATCTCCAGCAGGTACATGGTACCTTCAAATGGTTCATGTGTTATCTTAGCTTATGTTATTCAGAAAAACTCTAGCTCAGAAAAATGACCAACTCAAAGGCTGGCTGCCATTTCATCCACTCCCATCCCCACAATACTCCTCTGGATCTTCAGAGAGGATTAAAAAAAAAAAAAAAAAAGAGAAAGTTGCAAATTTACAGTAACCCTGCCATTCTTTTCCACCGCATGAAAAAAAAAATCCCACACAAAACATAACAAAACCAAAAAAACATATCATTACCAAAAAATCTACTCTTATTTTCTGCTTCTATGAACAGAGAATAAAGTATTAGAGACCATATTATGTTGGCTAGCAAATAAGAGAATTGAATAAGAGAACTAAAACTACATTTGTTATCATATAGCTATACAAGCACAAAGTTATGATGAGCTAATATTGCCACTCCTGAAGGATACTTAAAATGGTTTTGGTTAGGTCCTAGGAATTGTGAAATACAAGTTTAAAGTGGGAAGCCAATTAAACAATTAATGAACACTACGCAAAAAGTATAAACCAAATCTTGCCAAATCAATAAAGCAATTTGTTCGCAGACACAAGCCACAAAAGCTTATCTTGACATTAAGTTCTGTTTGCTCAGATAAGAAAATAAACCAGGAATCACAGCCTTGCAACTTTAAAGGGTGTGGGGGGGAATTGTTCCGTGTCCCAATTCACTTGTAACAGCAATTCCTTACACTATCAGGACTCTTTTCTTATATATACTTCTGACAGTAACCATGCTTACAAGTATAGCAGCTGACTTTGAACATGCTGACCTTGAGCAAGCAAACGACCTTAGCAGCATGTACTTCTGGCTTATTTCATTGCAACAGCGAAACAGCCTCACCATCTATAGTAGTCTAGAGTCTCTGTCACCACCCCTGACTATTTTAAGATATCCTAATACACTTCAGTGATGCACAGTTCAAAGTGATAGAATAACATCTGCTAGCATGTTGAAGTGCAAGTTGTTTACAGAGGCATTTTTAGCTTGTTCTCGTACCGAGCTTCCCTGACAGAAAACTCAATTTATTAACACACCTTTGCTTCTCGTTTAAATATCTAAACTCCAAAATTTAAAAAAAAAATTGAGCAAGAATTTTAGGCATTGTGAAAGGAGAAAAACCAAGACATCCCACTCGAGATAAAGCTTATTTAGAAACTTCAAGTATGTGACAGCAATGGGCGGACTTGAAAAAGCAGTTGCTTCCCGAGATGTCAATTTTGCATGACTTCTCCCCTAGGTCATCTCTATAAACAAAATCTGTATCAAGATAGGTGTTCATTTGTATACAAGTTTTTAACTGATATTTTAAATATATGTAAGTTGCATGTTGATCTGATGTTTGGAGAAGATAATGGACAGGTTACTCAGATGCAATGGATGTGTTACTGAGTCCTACTGACAATCCTAACCTACAAAAAGAAAACACTGAATTCAACAAAAACACTGTAGAGAGGTACTGTCAGCCTGCATTCTCTGGAGTCCCTGCAGTGACAAGGACTACATCTAATGAACTTACAAAGGCCAGTGAGAAAACAAGCTCTCCAGGAATTTACGGCCACAAGAATTTTTTTTTCTTATTTTGAAGGAATGTGTCTAAGAAAGAGGGAGAACAACAGATCAAATAAATTTCATAAATTTGAGAGGAAAAAAAACAGCATAAGCTGTTGGTGGGCATGAAGCTGAGAAGGTCATAAATAAAAAGCTGTCCTAGTGCAACAGCCTCAGAGCATGCACGTAGTCCTCACTACAGCCCAGCTCATGGGCAGTAATTAAGCCCCACAACTCAATTACTTTATTCTTTTTCCAAAATCCTTTAAAGAAGAAGGGATCACACAAGATCAAATCACTCTTCCAAGCTGCAGCAGAACTGACTGGACAAGTGAAAGCAATGTCAGGACCACAGGACACAATGATGATCACTCTTCCTTCATCCTCTCTGATCCTTCATGGGAGAGGAGGGTAAGAGGAGGAGAGGGCGAAAAGCTTGCTCTCATCCAACAGGAATACATCCAACAGCAATTTTTCCATCTCTCTGAGCTCCTCTGCAGCACTAGTGACATTTGGCATTTTGTCTGGAACAACTCTGTTGATTAGCAACTATCCTTAGTTGGAAGGCTGGAGGGAGGATATCGCTGTCCGATTCAGGAATGAGTTGACTCCACTGAGTGCATCTACTCACATCATTTGCTCTTCCTTATGTGCACATCGCTGAATAACTAGGATCGTATTTTACTGCTGTCACCAGCAGAGCAGAAAAACATTTCCAAGCTACGAGCGTCCCTTAATAACCGGACACCTTCCATTCTGCCAGCTGTCCACTCAAGTAGTCCATCAGCCTATCGCAGGTTCAGCTGGTGCCCCATTTTACAGAGATCCATTATATTGCTTCCCATTCATTTAATTTCCCAATGAATTTGACTATGCTAAACAGAAGTTTGCGTACAGACCACTGCATGCCAAGAGGAGCATCCTTCCATCAGGAAACCGAGTGCTTGTTCTCAAAACATATTTCCAGTAAAATTTCCAGCTGTACTCTAGCAGCAGTGTAATCTGACGCAGTATGATGAAGTAAATGTTCAGAGACAAGAGGCAAAAGATAGGAAATGTAACCGTTGGGGCAGCTACACAAGCAACTGGAGCAGCGACTGCTCAACTCCCTTCGGAGGTTGCACATAAGAAGCACGCAATGAAATAACACACTCCTACACCTGCAATGGCTACTGTTAAGTCCATGATATTAGAAGGATTTTATGAACGGTAAGTTTTGAAAGGTTTACTGAAGTCTCATTTTCAAAATCCTGTCTTTTAGGAAGACAACCCCAAACTAAATCAACATGAAGGTGATTCCCCTTGAAAAACAATTAACCAATAACTCCTCCCAACCAACAGCAAACCCTAGAAGTCACGAAGCTCTGCACACACAAGGTCTCCCTTAGCAATCTATGCTTGACATGCAATGCCAACACAGCAATGTGTTTTATCAGTTCAGTTGGTGTTACAGTCAAGCAACAAGTGGGAGAAGAAAAGTATCAGAGAAGGAAGAGGCTTCATCATTACCAAACCCTGCCACACAGATGTTACCATTAGATGGAACCGTGCATCTTTTAAATACAATTTTACCTGCTCTGAACAACAGCTGAATGGTATGGACGACAGCGATGTGCAGAAGGCATCGCTAACTGTCATTTGGGTATTAGCTAATGAGTAAAACAGAACCCCTTAACCGCTGGTGTTGTGCACAGCTACTTCAAAAAAGGGGAAATTATGCACAGGTTTCAACAGAAGTTTCTCTGGAAAAAAATCCTGGAGGGAGCACCACAAGAAAGAAGAGGTCTGCTGCAAAACCAGACCTAAAGTTATCTCTGAACACAAAACACTGAGAAGGCCATTGATTCTCACAGCAACAGAAAGGAAAGTCACTTGGCTCCCTGCAGCACATCGGCAGAACTACTTTGACCACTTCAGATCACTCAACTCTTTTTGCAGCTTACTGCTCCTTGGAACCTGCCATGTTGAAGCCCCTCTTCTCACACCCACTCCCCTAAATACATCTAACCTCAGGAGAGAACAAAGTAAAGGAAAATGACTTCCAGAGGCAAACACCATGCCCTGGAAAAACTTTCTGCTTCACTAGATAACTGCAAGACACCAGACTTAGAAATAAATGTGTTGATTCCCCTCCTCCACAGCCTGCACTGTGCGATAAGGGGAAAACCAGCTTTTCATTTTGGATGCCACACTCCCCTTTCTGTGATTTGGGGCACAGCTGACCAAAAGGACAACAACATACTTACCATGACATTTCCATATATGACAAAAGCTTGATCACCTACGCTGTAAGGGCTTTTTTCTTTTCAAAATGTATACACTGCCTAGTTATTTACCTACTTAGATCACTCAAAAAGGTCAACAGTCTTAACGTGTGAGGCCAGCAGCAAAGAAAAGGCTTTAAATACCAGATCTCTCTACCCACAGCTATTAAAATCCAGACCAGCATAAAAACAGCATGTAAGCACAGACACTGTCTTCTAGGGAAAGAGTATTCAGAATAACATTTCATCTTCAAAACAAATACAAAACAATAATCTGTGACTTAAGACAGTGTACTGTGGTTAGTATTTATTCATATCCATACCCTAACTTCTAGCAATAGATAACAGCCAGGAGTTTCCAAAAGGTAATGAAACGTCAGAAAGCATTTTTATACTTTTTAACCACTTTCTTACTTCTCTTTGCTTGACAAAGCTGAAACAGAAACAAGGAAACCAAACCATTATCTCTCCATCCAGTTTGTCTCCATTTTTCTGCTTGTCTACATCCTTTTAAATTCACTTAGTCTCACTTTTTTATGATCTCTCCACTACTGTAATGTCTCCAGTAGTCATTATGTCATCTCTTCTTCTGCTGTAGACTAAGTCAACCTCTTATCCATTCACCTGGCTGTATTACGTTCCCTGCTTTAAGTCCTAATCCTCTTATTACTTATTTTTTCAATTCATTACTCACTTCCTCTTATAGATGTAAAATACTGATACTACCATTCAAAACAAACACCGTAACATTAGACTTTGTGGCGTTCTCCATTCTCATGATAATTAGCTCATGACAATCCCATGAACAAGAAAAAGCAGTAATGAGATCTGAAGAAAAAAAACAACACACAAAAAAACCTCAAACCCTTTCTCATTATTCACTTCTGCAAAACTTCTTTGTGGGTTTTTCTTAAGCATTCATCATAGAATGGTTTCAGTTGGAAGGGACCTTAAAGATAGATCACAGGCACTGCTGGGCATACGCTTTCCATAGAGACGTGCAGATCCTATTCTTGAAAATGACCATGGTGTAAATTAACAGTGCTTCCAGAAATAACTGTTCCTCCCTTCTCCCAGGGCCACCTCCCTCCCTCCCTCCCTCCCTTCTCATGCTGGCACAAGCACTTGGGCTGATGCGGAGTGAGCACAATGAGGGACAGGGTCAGTATCACCCCCAGAGCAGGATGGCACCAAAGCGTTGAAAAGCAGCACCCTGATGCTGTGGGGATGCAGCCCTGCTTCCTCTCAACCTGCACCATCATTTAAGGGCATTTCATTCCATCCTTTTCTAAGACCTCAAATCCTGTAATAGTCGTTTTAAAACAAAATGTTTTCTCTTAATAACTCTTTCTTTAAATTCCTGGGCCTGGCTGAGTGCTTTTGCACATCAAAAAGGCCAAGTTCACATCACATTTATCTAGGAAATATCCATATAAATGTCAAAGCAGTGTGTTGTGCCTGTCACTTGGTGAAGCAAAGTCTCACGCACTGTCATCTCTGGCCATGTAAGGGGTCCCCACCGGTAAGAGTCACAGGTAAAGCTCATGACAATACACATACATCTTAGCACAGAAACAATTTTCAAAGATTGTACACAAGAATATGGATGGGATCACGCTAATAAAAGAGGTGCTGTAGGGAAGAAGCATATTTTTAAAAAACATTTCTGATTTTAACTCTAATTGGATTAATTTAGCTTGAAACTTTAAATAAAAATCTATTTAAACAAGTGTTTTCTTGCTAAATAACCTAAACACATAGCACCACTGAGTTTAACGGGGCGGGGAGGAAGAGAGAGATTTCAACATCCCAACTGCTGCTTGATTTTTTTAAAGGGTTTGTTTCAACATGTCAGGGTCGAACAAGTCAAACCTGCACTATCACTCCCATCCTTTTCTAATACAAAAAACATCTAATACAAAAAATATAACATTACAGTTATATTTTATGAAGTAGCTCCTTATTCGATTGACAAGAAGCACAATCTCTTGCAAAATAAATTCCATCTCAATACAACATATTCTCTGAAGGCCCTTCTCATTCCTCTTTAAGGCTTTTCTCTTCAAATTTCCCAGGCATCATCTATTTTGTGACCTTTTGGATCAAATCCCTATTTACTGATATTATTTACACTAGTCAGGTGCTTCCAAAGCAATAAAAAGAAAGTTTGAGAAACTGTATGCCAAGCTACACAAAGTTAATTCGAATCACACAACTGCTAGAGAGCTATACATCCACGATGAAATCCAGCACGCTAAAAACCTTTTCAGAAGTAAACTTTTTGCTGAAAATAATTTTGAAGTATAGTATCTTTTTTTTCAAAATTACTTCAGTTTCAAAGTTATCTCAACCAATATTTAACTTAAATGTAACACCAAAACTATTCAAGTAGATAGACCCTAACCTTTTCTCTTTTTGTATGTCCTTTTTACTTTCAAAAAAATACTGACTTAAACGCTACTTTGTAAGAAGGATTATAAAACTATACAAGATAAAAGAATTATGATCTTCTACTGAATAACCTGAATATTTACAAAGCACTTAAGTGCAACTTACTAACTAGGGAATTTTGGGTGCACATTACATGAATCTATATGAGTACCATTCAACATCATTGAGCCAAGACAGGCATATACACACCCACAAATCTTATTCTTGGGGGGAATAAAAAAAAAAGAATATATTTGAATATACATCCACAACGAACACCACTTACTCACAGTGCAGTGCATGTAATGCAATAGAAGTATCCAAAATGCACACAAGGTGCCAAGGAGTTGCACACTGATCTTGCCAGCGTGCAGACCTGCTCAACCTAGTAAGCATGTCAAAATTCTATATGAAGTATAGGTGCAAAGGAATATCAACCCAAGTAAAACAAAACTACAGCTAAAATTTGTGTGTAGGCAACTGCATAAGCACAACAATGCTATGTCTAATGAGCCATCTGAAACAGAAAAAACAATTTGAAACTAGTTAGTCGAGAACAAAGTACTACAATAGGACCACCCAGCCTGGCTGCCTAGAGCCTCTCCCTTTGTCAGTTCTTGGGGAGGGAGGAGGGAGAAATGGCAATAGCTCACAATAATCTGTAATTGCTTCAATAAATAAAAGGCCAAAATACGTAAAGAAGTGTTCTCAGACCACGCATCTTGAGCGTCTGCTGAATTACGGATTTGTACAGAACAGCTGATGTTACGAGATATTTGCACTTGTCTAGAACCTCACAGAATTCAGGCCACCTTTCAAGGCTTGCCCATTTTTGTCCTGAGGGGCCTGAAAATACTGTCTTGAGTAGTGTACAGCTATTACACCAAAATGAACTCTCAAGTTACTTAATTTCTTATTTCCTCTCGTGCACATTTTTGTATAATGTGGATATGCATCAATCCATATCGTTTCCCAATTTAGCTTTCTGTTGACGAACTCTTTTAAACCCTTAGCTGCAGTTTGTAATTAAGTAATAGAGAAATGCAGGTGATGAATTAGAATATTTTATGTGAGTACTGTGCATAAGTGTTCTTGTTTACAAGCTACAGTCAAAAAATAGTTAGATTCTTCTGGCATGAACTCTAATCACTAATTCATCAAGCCTAGAATTGCATTGCACAAGTTTTCACTTCCAGTACGAAAAGCTGTAAAATATTTAAAATTTTCTTCAAATTACTTATTGTCCTAGTTTACTAGCTTTTTACTGAATTGGCAGACAGGCAATACACAGGACATACTATTGCCAATGATGCAAAGCAGAACCAAAAAAAGGTCTTCAATCAAGGCAAGTTCAGCTTATAAAGAAAACAAAAGGACCTCAGATGCTAAATATTAATACCTTTTAAATGTCATGCAGATTGGATAACTATACGAAGAAAGGATTAAAAAACAAACAAAAATGATCAGAAATACACATCCATTTTGAGGCAATGTAGAATGCAACCATGTACTAAAATCACTTTAAATGCCTGCCTGGTATCACCTTAAACTTCTAAGTATCTTCTCATTCACTAACCCCAGAAGTTCACTGAAGGCCACCATTGCTGAAGGCACTCAATCAGAATGGAGTTTATATGAACTAGGCAAAATATTTACAAGTGCTGGAGAAAACCAGAGGCATTTACATAATCTTTGGCAACAGGATATAAAAGTATGGCACTTCTAGTACACTGTCCAGCTGCTTACAGAAAAAAAGTACCATGTTAGGAAGACAGGAAAGGCATCCTCATCAAGAACATGAAAGCTATTTTTTTTTTTTTTCTATTTTTCCTTTTAAAAAAGTCTCATCAGAGGTCTCAAAATAACAGTAAGTGATGACTTCAGAGTACAACATAAAACATACTTCTAGGAGAAAATAACACTATAAAAACATTCAAAGCAAGTATTCACACTTAAAATGGTAACCAACCACTTAATCTTAGTACGGCCTACATTCTTAGATGGTCCTTACGTTTCCCAAATTATTCTTATCAGTTATCTGGAAGAGTAATTATTTAAGCCATTAACTTTAATAAATGCTAAAACCTTGTTCCATTAGAAGTTAAAAACAAAGTAAAAGACACCTACCTGTAATACCGAGATTGTAAATAGGTTGAACAAATAGTCTTTGATACATGGCTGGCAGACCCAAAGTCTATTACTTTAACCCGGTAAGGCTGCCGAACAGGATCCACCAACATAATATTCTCTGGTTTGAGGTCAGCATGGATTAAACCCAGACTTTTTAGTTTTTTCAGTGCAGTGGCCACCTGTTGCAGAATAGGCCGTATTACTTTCAGTTGCAGGGGGCTGAATTTGTTTTGTTTCAGGAAGTCATACAAATTCTGTTCCAACATCTCAAAAACCAGACAAGTATGGTTACGATGCTGAAAGCATTCATAGGCTCTCACAAAGTTAAATTCATCAGCATTTTCAGTACTTAGTCTCGCTAATATGCTCACTTCTATTTGTCCTTGGCGTGCATATGAAGGATGATTCTTCAAGATTTTGATTGCCACAATCTCATTTGTCCCCCTTTTCCAGCACTTCACTACTTGTCCAAAGGTCCCTCGCCCAAGGAAATCAAGAACCTCGTAAGTGTTTTTCACAGAACACAATACCTCATGCTGTACTAACTGGTAATCTCCATCTCCGCTTGTACCACTTTGTTTTGCAGTTGCAGCCGTTGTCACAACCGTCACTGGGTTTGCTACGTTGGTTTGCAACATTGCAGGCAGGATGGACAGTTCATCAACAATCTGCATCGTGTTGTTTTGATTATCCAGCTCTTCGCTCTTACGCTTCAATCCACATCGCTGGGGTCCTTCCAGGATATCTGATCGGCTTCCTTGCGTTCCAGTCCGAGGTGCCTCTAACTGAGCTTGCTGCGCCCGCGCTGCTAACGCTTTTGTAGCACCTGCAATATTTTTTAAAGCAACAGCATTCGACTGCAACAAAAAGTTCTGTCCTCGAGGTCTGTCAAATGGGTTTTTAGTCTGAAAGAAAGTACTAACCCTGTGGGGAGAAATTCCAAAGTTTTTACCATTCACATAGATTTGTGGGTAGGTTCTTTCGTGGTACACGCAACTGCTTGGTTCTAATTTTAGTTTCTTCACACTACAAAAGGCACTTGACTGGGTTTGATAAACATATGGTGGATAGACCAAGACTTGTGAGGCCATACCTACAGAAGAAGAGAGAAAGAAAAAGCAAGTGAGAATCCTGCATTCATATTTCCATTTGCAGCAGCTTTCTCTTCTAAAAAAATCAGGACACAAGTATATTTTCCAAACGAGCTAGCCTAAAGTAATTTCATATTTAGTTTCTTAGGGCCAATAGCAAGGTCCTCACGCCTTACCAGTGTGCACACTCCAGAACACAAAGACTGTGGCAACAGCAGGTTACAGCAGTAAGTGCTTTTGCCGGTTGCACAGTGCAGGGCTGAGACAGTCTGCAGCAGGCAACTACTTATAATTTTTCAACTGGCAGAACCACCTTTGTGCTACTAAAAACTCAGCTTTCATTTAAAAACCCCCAGCATTTCTACATACAAAAGTACCATAGTGTTCAGTAACACAAGTTAAATAATGAATTCAAATATTTATCAAGGACGATGTAAAATAACTTAAAAGCTCTTAATTGTGAGCTGACACTACCTGTTATACAAGGTATCCGACCTACTCATCGTAGGTGCCATTGGGCTTCTGAGAACAGACAGACAAATGACACAACTGTCACTGCTCCAACCATTTCACCACGATGAAAGTGAAAGCGATCGGGCGGTGTGATGGGGCCCAAAATACCTTAGGGGCATGTGTATCTTCACATAAACAATTGCAGGTTTCCGGGTATATTAAGATATACAGTCATCTAATCCATTCACAAAAGGCAAGTGCTTTCTTTAAGTTATATACCATCCCGTTGCAAAAGTTTGCGCATCAGTGACAGTTGTGGGAGGCAGAGGCATCAGTTTCCTGCCCCCTTCAATTCAGACTTGGAAACTAAATATTAGCCTCATACTTTCCAGACGTGCCAGGTTCATGAGTTGGACCACAGAAAACCTGCACTCTGAGGTAACCTGCTAAATTCACCAAGTACAATATTCCACAGACCTATAAAATATGTCCCTGATCAAGATCATTTCTGAAACCTGGGCTGATAATTGTAGGTAGAGAACTTATAAGGACAGACTTCTCAGAGAAAATTTATTTTCAAGTGAATGTGAAAGGAAGAAAATGAATATATTTTCCTGTATATATTTTTCATATATTTTTAAGATTTTTTTTCTGCCAACACAATTAATTCCTTGATAAAAGAGAAGTGAAAGTTAGAATAAAAGATTATGGATAATTTTAACATTTGAACTCCCAGTAAGGCTAAGAACAAAATTTCAACCTGAATGACTCCACCTTCCTTCAAGTCATCACATTTTTGAAAGGCTATGCCTGTACAGCCTCTCAGAAAGAACACTCGCACCTGAGAAATCAGTAGTGAAGAACAGTTTTGCGCAAGAGGAGGCAGTCTGCCAGCCCAGGAAGCCCTTGAGCACAGCAGCCCCGTTCTGCATAGCCCACATGATGGCACAGGATTAGTCCCACTGCCTCCCCGACTCAGGATACTGGTTCTGTAGAGCCACAAGATTGTCCAGGGTCGTGCTCCACACTGCACCTCCCGTTCCCAGACACAAAGCAGAGCGTGCCAGCACAGCATCAGAGGGAGGAGGACAACGGCAGTGGTACCGGGTCTGCACATAGGACAAGGAATCTCAATTCCACTTTGAAATGCACAGACCCCATCTCTCAGATGCTGTACCTTCCAGCTCTCGTCTCTGCACTGACCCTGCTGTGTCCCCTTCCAGATTCATCAAACACCAGCCTTAAACTTTTATGTCACATAAGGCTAAACACTAAGAAAAAGGCACTGGATGGACCCCAGTGTAAATGACTACAAGGTTTCAGGGAAGCTATGGCTTATACCAGTGCCATCAGCTGTCAGAGATGAATTCAATACTAATAATACTTAATTAAA
Organism: Nyctibius grandis; assembly: GCF_013368605.1. Lineage (NCBI taxonomy): Eukaryota > Metazoa > Chordata > Aves > Nyctibiiformes > Nyctibiidae > Nyctibius > Nyctibius grandis. The sequence goes on along the minus strand of NC_090661.1, from coordinate 8,902,184 downwards.
TCACTTTTTCATACCAAGCGCATGAAGATTCTGGCAATAGGTATTTAAATCGCAGACGAGTCACATAAAACTTGAGCCAGACATTGCAATGACTCTGATCAAACGAAAACTAACCAAACGCACGACGTAATTACGCTAAAGCTGCAATTTGATTTATGGAAATTAGAATTTAAACACCTTAAGAGCAATTAAAATAATCATACCATCACCTCAGTTTAGCATCCTATAATGGTTTTTGCCCCAGCAGGAGAAGAAAACTTCAAAGCCCTTTCCTTTCCAAAGCTGTTTGCCCAGAGCCAGACAATGTAGAAAGCCGGAGACGGCCGGCAGCCAGGCTCTCTCATCACCAAACATAATGGGATTGCCACTGGCCTCCTGCTCCACACCAAGGATTTAAGACTAACTCTCAACCTCGAAACACAGGCAAAAATTCTCCAAGTTCTTGAATTCTCTCCTAAATAACATACCTCATCACAAAGCGCCTGGTGCACAGCATAAGCATGTTATTGACTATGAGACTTACCTCCTTTGCTATAATAATTAAAGGAATCATTTATCCTGATCACATTACTTAGAGCTCCAAAATCAACACCCACTGATCACCCCAGAGCATTCACACGTCCAAGCCTACTTGGAGCTTCCAGTGCCACCTGCACAGCTCAGACCAAGCTGTTTGCCTCCTGGGCAAAAACAGGTCCATCACGAGCAGCCAAAGCTGCGCTGCCCGATGGGAAGGAGCCTGGATGCCTGACCCATGGGCGAGAGGTCTGTCAAGCTGCAGCAACCCCAGCAGGTCTATTCCTTATGGTTCTGCCATAACCAAATGGTGAACATCTTGCTTGGTTTAACTTCTGAAGAAGGTATTTGTCCATGTAAGCGTGTCATGACAGCTGATGGCATGAAATTAAGACGATTACTTTGATAAAGTAGTAATAAACATACACTGCAACTAAAGAGGTTTTCTGAAGACAGGACAACAACACAGTGGGGGGAAGCACAGGGGGAGGACAGTCCTCTAGCACGGCCAGAGGACCACTCAAATCCTTACTTGAGCCTGTTGGGACCATTGGCATTCAAAAATGTGTAAGTTTTCTATAGCTCATACTATTCAAACCAGTCCAGGAGGACTGGAAGCATATAGTCCCAGCTTCCTCTTTAACATTAATTTCAGTTGGATGAAAGAAACTAGGCTATCATCTTTGGAGGTCTGCGTATTTCTTACAGGCTTAACTCCATGACCCTGAACTCCAACCACACTAACAGCTCTGTTCTCAGATAAGAAGTGTTTGTTTAGTTATTATGAGAACATTTTTAGCAACTCCAAGAAAAAAAAATTAATCACTAAATAAAACAGATGACATACCCTGGAAGAACAACTTTTGATGCAATCATGACAGACTGAACCAAAAAATGTCAAGTTTTACTCCATAAAAGTAAAAACGGTCTTAGAGTTCTTGTACAAGCACCTAATTTCTTACCTTCCCCTAAACACTTCTCCTTTACCCCCATTATTTTCTTTGTTTTTTAAACCTGTACTTCAAGATGCAATCTCATTTGGAGAAGCTACAGCATCTTCATATAACCAATGAATGAGGTCTTCCTGTGAAACAGACACATTAAAACCCTGCAGCATCCTAACACCTGAGGTTGCTTGAAGACCTCTGCCATGCCCTCATACACAGCGCTCAGAAGACGTTTCAGACAGAAGCGCACTCTTTACTATACTTTAACATATATGCAATGAAATACACCAGAACAGTATGTAACTACCCAATACAACCAGCTGCTGGAGACCTGCATCTCTGAGAAGCTAAGTTTATTAATAGAATTAACTTCCCCCAACCCAGATGAAAACCCAGCCCCACATCCAGACAGCAGAGCTGCACAACAAACCTTAAAGTGAAAGGGAAAGTACCACAACACCCTCTACTATAACAGCATTGCCATGTTGTGGGGGCTTTTTTGTTGTTTGGGATATTTTGTAATTGGGAGGTGGTGGTGTTTGGTTTGGGTTTGTTTGGGTTTTACTATTTTGGGGGATTAAGGTTACAACATAATCCCACAGATAGCTACGCGGGAAGGAGTGAAGTTACTGTGTTGGAGAGTTGGTCTTCTAGTGAAAAAAAAAAAAATATACTGCATTTTCACCTGCCACAGAGTGGATATTTCTTTTCCTTCCTTGTCACAATGTCACTGAGCTTACACATCTTTTTGCACACTTCCTATTGAGACTACTCCCGCTTCCTCATACAAACTGAAGCTTGCCAGACTATATCCATACTAACAAGTCCAGCAGCACAAGAAGATAGAGATGTGTAGAGCAAAGCAGTTGGTGCTAAAGGAAAGAAAAAACTCATTCTGTGTTCATGTCAGGGAGGGTACTTGGGCCTGAGCATTCATGAGCAGCTGGCGCACATCTTCCCACTAAATTTCATTTAAAATAAAATCCAAATGTGTGCACTGCAAGACCACTCCAGGATACAAATGAACTGAAAGTAAACAAAGCCATCAGAAGATGGACTGAAGAGCATCACCCCCACATGAAGTACCAGGTGCAGCCTCTGCCTAACAAAGTAGCTTCAGACTCGATTTTCAGTTTTAGTCTCAGAGAAGTCCATCCGTTCTCCCTACACACATTTTTAAAGCTCTCCTCTCATTCCCCAAGTGCAAGACGACCATCGTAACTTCACTCTGGCGCAGCGACCGCTCCCGGGCAGCGGCACACACAAGCTAAAGTTGGCCCTGGAGTGCTCCAGCTTGCTTTGCTCTCATACCAAGGTTGCTGCATCCCACCTCACGTGCCAGGTGCTGCTAGTGAATGCTGCAGGGAAGGTAGAAAAGAAAGCCTGTCTCGAGACACATACCAACCATTATTACCTCTAGATAGGGTCCCTTCGAAGGAAGTGAGTCTTCTTGGCTAAGTCTGAAGCAGAGAGAACTGGGAAGTCCGCACTTGACTTAGTAAACATTAAATTATACAAAATGTATGAATTTTGATCAGAGTTAAAATCGTGAATTTTGTGCTTCTGAACAAAGTAATGAAGTAAACATATTTTAAATAAGTAAATTCATTTTTTATTCATATGAATACATACATTTTCACAAAGTAATGACAATAATCAGGAGGTGCTTCATGGTCCACCCTCCCAGCCAAGCTTCTCTCTACAGAAACTGAAGAGAACCATGCTCAGTGAAATGGAGCACGTCTGGTAACATCCTGCTAATGTTCACCTAACTGTAACAATGCTCTTTACTAGATTCTTAAAATTATGTCCCCAGCCTTCTCCAGCAGTCCTAGACAAATTCATAAACATGATCCATTTGGCAGACTGTAACAACCTCGAGAAGCACAATCTGTTCCAGGTCTGACCATCATTAATAATTAACTATAAATTGACATTTCCTCATGAGAGAGTAAGGGGGGTGTGTAGCAGAGTAACTAGTTAGTAAGACCACTTCAGCAGAGTTGAAGAGAAATTGCCACATTGCACTCTTAATTCTTCTGCAAGATAAACAGCCCCTTTTAAATGCCCCGAGAAGTGCAATCACTATGTTGCTGCTGTTGCAGTAAAATTCCCAGCAGGCAAAGCCTAGCCAGTGGCAGCCACCTCATACTATAGTTACAATTTAACTCAAGAAAACTTGTTTTCCAACTTCTTCCAAGCCTCCATCGGTGAGAACCAGTTCCAACACACTTGCACCCTTCTCGCAGCTTGGCTGGGCATCAAGGGAGGCTTTCTAAAAGCTCAGTAACTTCCAGCAAATGCAACTCGAGCAGTAGCACATACGAAATGTTTTATTTACATTATGCATCACTTTGAAAACACTGTAAGGACACTCATTTTTCCCAGGTAAAAAAAAAAAAAAATTGTTCTTTTTAAATTAGGTGCCAACCAGCTTTTCAAGTTATTTAGGAAACACAAATCTGAATTATTTGCCCTCTCTTTCCCCCACCAGAAGAAACATTATTACTGGTAGTAGCAGCACCTCTATGTTACTGTTTATTTTGGATACTTAGCTGAACAAGCTGTACTGATGCAAGCACTTTCATACCCATGAACTGTTCACCCTGAGGAATTCCCTGACTCCAGCTGTACGATTCAAAACAAAGCACTGGCAACTGAGGTTTCATCCAATTTATAAAGGAAAACATATCCCCAGAAAGTGCAAAGTGGCAAGAGATACAAGCCCAGAGAATCCCACCCGCCTGGCCACCTCGAAACCAGCTCTGCGAGCAGACCTCTGACCCATGGCCGGGAGGGAGCAGAGCAAAGGAGAAAGCATCGAGGTGTTTCAGGTAACACGTGCCATGTGAATTGTTTTCTCACATAACCAGGGAGGCAATACCGGACACAAACTGCACAGGCACACACACACACTCCACCACAGAGAACAGTGAGATGTAGAGGCAGCTCTGATGCTGGCTCACCAAGGAAGCCAACACCCAGGTCTAGGGGTAGCAACCAGAGACCCAGAAGTTTAATGGCAACAGCAATGATTACGATCTTTGATTAAAACACGTAAGATATTTCAGAGCTCAGGAATTCTGGCCCATCGTACACCAACAAAACTAAGCTGAGCTGATGGTAGCCTTTGCCTGACAAAACCTCAGTCCTGCACAGATCAGTGGTGAAGGTTGAGGCTGGAAGGGCAGAGGTTGGTTCCAAGCTTGGAGAGAGTCTTAGTGACAAGCAAACAGTAAAATGATCCAACTTTGCAGTTGCAAAATGCAGTTACTACCCAAGAAATTGGTTACAAGGCCAACTTCAGATTTGTGCAACATTTGGGATTTTCTTTAATCAAACACTACCAATGTTGCATTGATACCAGAACTTGAAAATATAACTTCGTTTAAGTGTAATGTGAACTAGTCTCAATTGCACCATTGTCTCAATGCCTGGAAACAGAATTGACGCCATACACTGAACACAAACATATTTTACATAAAATATCAGAGTGAGCTCCTGTGACTCAACGCTGTCATTTGTACTGAAGAATACAATCACTATATTCATATTTTCCACAAATATCAAAAGCTAAATCTTGTGATGCCAATATGACTGCAATCAGAGTTAAAAAGACAAATAGAACAATACTTCAAGCATGTATTTTTCTGCTGGGCAAGAAGCTCTTATGCAACTGAAATGAAAGCACAAGCAGCGCAGTATCGGCCACCAGCCCCGAACAAGGGCACGCTCTCCAAATCAGAATGTGCCACCATCAACACAAACGGCGCATTTCAACCAGCCGGGGCTTCGCCAGCCTAATCTCTTCTTTTAAAAGACTAATTCTTTTTGAACCTGAAAACAGCAGGCACACTGAAACAACAGTCCCTAACAGCGGTGTTTAGGAGAGCCCACACCTTCGGGCTCTGCACGATACAGTGCCGAAGTACATATTTAAACTACTGCTACTGCCTGTCACTCTTTGATACATTGAGAGGGATTAAGGTGAGTAGAGAGGTAGGACATAAAGCCATGCTTTTTTGATTGCTCTAAGTATTTCCAGAAGATTTTGCCACCTTACCTAAAGTAGAAATAAAATTTGACAGAGGGGTTTAGCACAAACTGCCTGTTGATAAACCACCTGTTCAAATGTCACTTGTTTTTAAAAAAAAAAAAACAAAAAAACACAAACACCTTCCTGCACAAATCTGTATGCCATTTTTCATTCTTGTTTCCAGCCATTTTATTTTGATTTCACAGCTTAATTTTGCATTCTTAGTCTGCTGGGCTTTTGTTAGAATTAGAAGTGGACCAACCCAGCTAAGAAATTTATTTAGAAGTTTCATTTTAGAATAGCTCTAGACAATATCAAATGCAGCTCCTGCAAGAATATAAATCTAGATGGCTATTTTCCTCATTGCTACTTCACTTTCACAGAATGGCTGGTATGCCAGAACATCTGCATGCCCACGAAAGCGTCCTACTTACATAAAGTTGATTCTTCATCAAGTCCTCTAAACTGCTCAACGTGGAGGAGTTTCACTCAAAATTATCTTTCACCTTCTTATTATAAAAGATTTTCAGCCGGACAAAGAACGCATCAGTACAGCGGCACAAAATTACTGTTCTCCCCACAGGACTTGCACATTAAGTTTGCAACAGTGCACACACAAATAACCCACCGAGCTCACCGACTCTGACATGTGATGCAAGAATTTGCAAATCAGGATCTACTGTACCAAGTGAGCACGGCTTGGGAGGTGTATGAAACCATTTCCTACACATCGAGAATTACCCAGCAGTAGGTAACATTTGAGTTAAAGCTTTCCCCAAATACATGAAAACTCATAATCACTTGTCCAATAGGACCAACAAGAACTTGGTTATCACGCAGTTACTGAGGTGCCAAGACAGCATGCCTACATCATACTCAAATTCCTTCTGCAACAGAAATATCAATTCTTAGCCTTTTTTCAAATCTGATTTAACTGTAAAAAAAAAAAAAGACATCTAATCCAATATACATCTCTTGATTTATCTTTGAATGCTACAATCTTCAGTTCATTCACTTCAGCTACATCCAGTAGCAACTTTCAAACATATACTTACTGAGGTACATACACACACACCCCTCAGCAGGTGTATATTTGAAAGTTTATGTGTATATATACACACACAGAGAATGAGAACTCTTCAAAGTCCTCATTTTTATTTTTTTAGAATACAAATTCCTCACTGGAAACTGTGTTTTAAATGATATTTTACCTTTATATAACACGTGTTTTTCTTTCATTGTAAGCAACATCATGATGATAGCGTTGGCTGTTTACTGTAAATAGCTGTATAAATTAAACCTGTCATATGTAGAACAATAAAGAAAGAATGAGGGAAAAATAGGCATTTATCACTTTTTTCAGATTTCTAAAGATATGGATGAAGCAGTGCTTCCTACGGCAAAACTCAGTGCATTAGAAATGCATACTCTCTTACAGAAGGCTCAGCTTTTTGCCTCCTAAAGAATCAATAACTGTAATAACCTATATTATAATGTTTCCCAAAGCTACCAGTGCACAAAATTTCTCCCTCTCCCCCACACAAAGAAACTTATTGATTTAACTACACAGAAGAATGTGCAAAAAAAAAAAAAAGGCAAAACTGCACATAGCATATGACCCCACCAGCTAGAGCATAATACTGATAAATGTACGTCAGTTTTTCCTCTGTTGTGTTCCCTTCCATATTTAATAATCTTTCTATTTGTACAATAAATAAACTTTTTGCATTCACTCTTGTTTTAATCTTTAAACCTAAGCCTGGACATCTCTTCAACTGAGTTTTAAGAACACATTCAGTCTCAAAGAGCACTTGTCGTGCAGAGGTCCCAAAATATTTATGGAGAAAAACTCCCACGATATCCTCTTGCAGGGCTCAGAGCTGACCCAGTCAAAGGAAGACGTCAGCCCATAGCATCATTTCAAAAGCCATAAAGAAAAGGTATTAAAAAAAACCCTTTAGAATCTCATGAAAGCAATCCATTCCTATTGGGCTGAATACCAATTAATTTCCTGAATCACAAAATAAGTTGATATTAACAGATAAGGAAATAGGAGACAAAGTGCTTTTTTCTTCTCTTATGAAGACTGTTGCTTCCAAAGGGCTTCACAAGTAAGATGCCAAACACCAAAATTCCCATATTGAATAGATTCAAGTGATAAAAATTAAAGACCTTGTGAGGACCTCCTCTACCCCTATAAATAGTTTAAATCTTCAAAATCAAGCTGTGGACAAAACTTCTCAACTAGAACAGACAGACTTTAGACATGCAAGCAATTCTAATCATTTAAAAAAAAAAAAAGAAAAAACACAGAATAATTGAAAGGAAAAGGGTAGGAAGTCACAGATGACCAAAGTTTCTAGGAAAACACAGGAAGGAAGAGGTTTACAAGGCAATGATGCACATTAACAGCTTTTCAGTCACAGAGGCAGAAAGAAATCTTGTGAGAAACAAATAAAAAGCCTTCTGGAAATTGTGCAAGTTCCACCAATTGTTGTGTACCAACACAGGCAAAACCTCCACCATACGGAAGGGGGAAAAAAAAATGAGATCATTTTACTCAAACTAGTGAAATAAGGTAAAGGTTAACACACTATTTTTTGTAAACACTGAAAAAGGACCAAAACAAAGTAGTAAACAACAGAGACCATGGAAACGGAAGAGGAGAAATGTGTTTCCGTATCTACATATGAAAAAGTAAATTACTTCTGTAAGAGTAAATTACTAAGGTTTCAGATAAAATTGTGCATATAGATAATTTTTATGAATACCTGATGCTAGTGGTTACTCTTATCTTCCAGAGGGAGCTTAAGTCGCCAGCAAAAAAAAAAAAAGTTTCTTTGCTTCCCTTACAATAAACTTTGTATGGATTATCAGTACCGAGTTTGTTTTCTCCCTGTGCTTTTGTTCCTTTCTGTGGGCAGGCACTTGGTTCAGTTGATCCCAGCAGGATCGGGGAAAGGTTCAGATGTCAGTTCACATCCAAAGACCCGAGGGAGCCAGCCTGGAGGGATTTGGTCACACTAATATAAGCAGCAAACATCTTTGCAATGAAGACACTCCAGCCCCACACAAAGCGCAGCTGCACCAGTTATCGCAATCCCAGCTGAAGCTGTTCTACGGGCAGTTTTCCTGCCCAGGGACCAGTTTTGCAGTCTCACTTTATCACGCCTCAAGACAAGGTGAGCACGAGGTGAGGAGACCCAATTCCATCCCACAGTTCAACTTCTACCCAAGAGTCAAGTAAAACTAAAGTAAAACTCCTAAAACAACCCAAAGCAAGTTTTCTCAGGTACTGGACACCACTTGCCCCAAGGCAACAGTCAAGCTTCAGCTTTGTGATAAAAATCTTGTCTCACCCAGCGATTTAAATTCCTGCCAGTCTCACGCCTTGGAAGGCAAGTGTCCCAGTCACATAAAACCAGCTGCAGGACAATACAGTCTAGTAACCTTAAGGAGCACAGCCTCCGGTACAGAGAAGGGCAAGGAACACTCGGGTCGGTGGATTACAGAGAGGGGTTTCCGACAGGCATGGAAAGTGGCTGTGAGCATCTCCCACCTGTAGCCAGACCCTGCTCTGTTAACGGGACTCTGCACAGGTATTAGGACCTGAGCTTTCTTGTCCCTAAATTTTCCACCACTTACTCCGAATGGGTAGTTCCTGTGGTGCCGTACAGATTCAGCAAGTCTTGTTTGCACAAGTATGAAGGGATTTTCATTTGACAATAGCTGACTTTTTACATGAAAAGCATTAATCATATTTAATTTGTAACATGCTTTAAAAAGCACTAAAATAGGTTTCTAGAACTATTATTTTAGCAAGAATGGAAAAGTCACGAGTTCAAGATTACTGATTTAAAAAATAGGTTTTTTTGATGAGAGTCACTCATAACATGCAATAATAATTCTCTGTACATAAGAATCCAATTACTTTTTTAAGATTGAGATAGTTGCTGTAGCTTTGATCATACTAAAAATATACAAAAATATTTCTTATATCTGTTTTGTCTTTGGATATTTCACTGGGTCTTGTTTTATTGCCGTGTTTTGGAACTTGAACTCAACATTCTTCTAGGCTTCATCCTGTTATACCCCAATATTGTAGGACACAACAGAGCTGAAGAAAAGGCCATACTTTCAAAAAGGAATATTTTCTAACTTTTCCTGAAAACACAAGGTGAAAAAAGACTGTACAAAAAGTTTACATAATGCTGGGACTATTAAATATGTAAAGTTAAGAACACAGGGAGAGATATTTTGAAATTAAACTGATTGCAAGTCACTGAATAAGAAAAAAAAAAAATCAGAATGAAACTACTTGAATTGACTTGCTTAAAAAACACTCCAGTTATTTGGCTCTTCTTCCATTTTCAAGCAAAATTGCTAAGCTAGAGATTAACCCCATTTTGTTAGAAAGTTACCCACTCAAAATTGAAGTGGAATATTAAGACACTATATAAAAAAGAAAATAGTGACATAATGTGAAAAAAGACTATAAAACTGTACAAATATTATCCCCAAACTGCATCTAAAAGCAAGACTCACACCAATTCTTGCCATCTTTCCCAACATTCACTATATTGAAATAAAAGAACTAAGGGGAAAAAAAAAGAAAAAAAAATAAGGACCTACCCTGTAGGAAGTACTATGCTATCAAAAAGTCACAGACTAAAATCCACTTTCACAATTACATGTTGTTCCTCTGCTCATCTGTCACTCAAAAATTAGTGCCTCTGAAGAGAAACAGCTTCAATTACCCTAGAAATCTGTAAAAGACATAGAGGCTCTAAATTAAAATGGTCTATAGAGGGGGGGCAGGTGAAGCCAAGAACAGGTAACAGGATTTTCCAGGCTTTATGCTTCATTATAGGTTATTTCAGGTCAAATAGAGGGTGTTCACTGCCTGTACGAGTCAGAAAAGGCAACCCATTGCTAACTCATTTCATAGCACTAGCTCTTGAAAGTTGCTTTAAATATAGTTAGCATGGCCATTCAAGGTGCACTGCACACTCATCAGCGATCTCCAACACACTCAGTGCTCATCCTCGCTGAATTCTTCATATTTGGTTTCACACACAACCCAGCCTGAGTTCTGAAATACAGAACCAGACACCTAGAGACCCATCTCATACTTCACCTGAAGAATGTGCTTTTCTTCCAAGACCTGGATTGAAAGTAATACATTATTTTCCACTCCATCTCAGATTCTCAGTCAAGAGATCTGACGAAAAATAATATTTCAATGACTTCAGAACAGAAACATTAACTTAGTAAAAGCTCCCCAGCATCAAGCTCAACTCTTACTTCCCTTATTTTCAAAGGCAAGAAAATTTAACAGTTAGACCAGCTGAAAATAAGTATTTGACCAGCTGTGAGTTTACATAACCCATCTACAGCAGCTTCACAGTTTTGATGAAGAAGCACTAAGGATGTTTTCTTCATCAAATTAATCCTATGCCAAGACTTCTGAAATTCTCTTGTAACAGCACTGTAACACCATCAGGGAATTGAAGAAACTCAGAAAACACAAAGAGGTACAAACAAGCTTTTTCGAGGTATGAAAGGCAGATACTATTTCACAAAATTCAACAGCGAACACGTTAACTGAGGAGTGCTGGTATCACCACGAGGACATCCTACTTCCATGCTGCTTCTTCCCTCGATCCAGTATCACCAGTTACTCTCAGGCCTGCCCTACCGGATTCATACCTCTGTCAGTCGATAGAGCAGTTCACCTCAGCTGTAATGCTTCTGCCTATGGAATGAAATCATTATACATTCAGAGAAGCTAAGGCTTGTCTAATTTTAAAAAAACCCAAACAACATAGACATTCTCTGCTTTTTTCCACAATGTTCTGTGCAGAAAGCAATACTGCCTACCGTAACTATTCTGTACGTGCACTGCAGTCAGATGCCACAATACCTCACAGACCTCACACTGCAACAGCAAAATTTAGCTCAACTAAAAGAAGTTTTCCTTCTGTATTTAACATTCCTCTGAAATACATGTTCAGCCTCAAATGACAGTGCTGTGCCCGTGGCCAATGCTTTTCTTCCCCCCCACACACATCAGACAGACAACTACAAAATTCCTGTTTCAAAACGCACCGTTTTGTCAAAAGGATCTTTGTTGCTATAATCAGCACACTGGCAGAACGGAAAATACAAGAAAGAGAATATATACTGTTAAAAAGAAAACTATTCTAAAAACAGGAAGAGTCCATCCCTTAAAATAGTACAGGGAGGTGCATCCCTAAAGACACAAGCCTGCAGAAGCGCAGCCTGACATTCCTACACGTTTAGGTTGGGATTTTCACAAGAATTAAGCATAGTTAATTCTGTTCTACCCAGGAGCTGGTAAGCTAACGCCCTGCCTCTAAAGGCACTGCTCAGCCTCCCATCCCCTTTAACAGACACAATCAATCTGACAGATGCTTTTTGAAAAATCACCTCCAAACCAACATTTGTTTTGAAGCAACTGCTGTAACAACAAGAAAAGCAGCACACATGAATCCTAATATTTCTATCAGTTGTGTCAACTTCTGTAAGATGAGTTGAAAGCTCACTCTTCCTCCCCACACCCTGTCTTTGTCTCTGGCATCTCATTTTGCAGGAGCCAGTCTCATTTCCCTGTTTCTGTACGTAGTTGTTTGAAAGATAGGAGGGAGGAAACATGCAAACACAAAAAAACCTGAAACAAAGAAAAATCACAGGCACCATCAGAGACCCCAGGTTAGCGGCAACTTCCTGAGTGATTTTTTTAATGAAACTCTATTCTAGCTAATGGAATCTCTCTGATTACAAAGTGCCCTCAAACCAGGAGAGCCACACACCACCACAGCCTGAATTAGAGCATCTAGCCAAATGTATCTATGAAAAAATAATGTACAAGCACAACGAACGCCACACCCTGAGCAAGCAGCAGAACTCGCACTACAACAGAAGTCCCCAGTAATAAGCGCATTAAATGAAAACTCTAATTCCTGTTTTACGTGATTATAAACATCATCTCAAAGTGCGCTACCATAAATGGTTCGCGGCAGCACAGATAAAGCATTCACCGCTGTTATATCAGTATCGGTTTTCTCCCGGTAATTCCACGTTAACACTTTGCTCTATTTATTTGCGATCTCACCATGCCACTTCGTAATACAGTCTTGACCTATTTTCCAGATGCTTAATTAATCTTTTTGCTGGCTGCCACATTTATTAGACAGTTACCGTGTGAATTTTAAACTTAGCTTATAGAAACCTTTAGCAAATTAGCTCTGTTACAGAATTATTGCTATGTCAGAAAGTATGTCCTCACACTCCAGCCAAGCTTTTCTACTTTGCGCGAAATCGATCAGAGCATAAACTTTTTGTAAATGATGTAATGGGAGGTAATACTGGGTGGAAAAAAAAATAAGCACAGAAATAGGCATTGCTATCAACAACTGCAGCTTAATTGTCTCTCATATTAATATGTTTTCCCACAATTTAAAGATACTAAAGTAACTGAAATAAACAAGGTCATATGCAAGCAGAGAGATGCAAAAACATCAGAATGCCACATAATTTCTGGGGAGGCAAGGCTGGGAGGCTCGAAACAGCTTACCAAGTTAACAGGAAACCATTGCAGTACTTGGCACTGACATTTTAAGGCAGACGCAACAGTTAGTAACAAAACTATAGCCTCAAAAGAACTATATTTATATACATATGTAAGCACACAGTACTGACAATTGAGGGCTTCGTGTAAATTAAAAAAAAAAAAAAGAAAATTACTATTTCCTACAGCGTTAAACACAAGCAAAGGCATCTGCCAGTTTTATAATTGATACCACGACGAAGCAAGAACCAGAACCCAGCATAATCCCTGCTGCAATCATTACGTTAAAGCCACCAGCAACAACCCCCTCTGTTTTTACAGTGCTGGTTCTTGGGAACTGACCAAATTTTAAAGCGTCAACTTCCTTTCCAGTTGTTTTTGTTTATACCGGCCCCTCAGCACCATTTGCTGCTCTCGCCCCAGCGCCAGCTTTCCCCACAGCGCAGAGGAGGGGGTCCCGTGGGTCTCCTCCCGGGGGGGGGGGTCAGGGCGAGGGACGGGGGTCGGGTCCCGCCGGGGCTACGAGGAGCCAGCCGAGGCGGAGGCAGCCGAGAGCAGGACCCGTAACGGTAGGAGCTGCCGCCGCGCCCGGGCGCCACCCGCGGGACCCCCTGCGCGGCGCGGGGGAAGCGGCCGCCGCCGGCCGGGCGGCCCGAGCGCACCATACAAGGAGGCGGCCGCGGCGCGCCCGGGAGGGAGGGGGGCACGGCACCGCCGGAGCCCCCCTGGCCCCGCCGCCGGTAACGGGCGAGTCGGGCGGCCACGCCTCTCCCCCCCGGGCGGCAGCGGCCTCGCCCGGCAGCCGGGGCCCCGCCGGCAGGGTCGGGCGCTTCCCCGCGCTGAGGAAGGGGAAACTTCGGGGTCACGGCGGAGCAGGCGCCGTCGAGGGCAACGGGAAGAAGAAGCGGCGCCGCCCGCTCCCCGCCAGGCTCCGGCAAGGGCAGCGGCGCAGCGCGCCTACGCGGCGGCTGCCGCGCCGCGGGGCAGGGGGGTGAGGTCAGCCCCGGCCCCTCGCCCCGGAGCCCCCCGCGGGAAGGGGGCGAGAGCCGCAGGCGGGCAGAGGCAGCGCCCCTCTCTGCCCGCCGGGGACGGCCCCGCTCCTCTCCCGGCCGCTCACCTTCACGGATCGGGCCGCGCTGGCGTCCGAGCTGGAGCTGCCGCCGCCGCCGCCGCCCTGGGCATGTTCCGGGAGCACCCCGGGGAAGAGCCGCTCCGGCCGGGCTCAGCCCCTCACCCCCGCCGCTCCTGCCGCCGCCGCCTCGGCCGCTGCCATCTTGTCCTGGCGGCTGGGAGGGAAGAGCCCCCGCTCAGCCCGCTCGGCAGCCCGGGCCTCCGCCTCATCTTCCCGGGGAGGGACCCAGCCCGCCCCCGGCCGCCGCCTCCTCCGCCTCCTCCCGCCTCCGCCGCTGCCCTGCCCGCGGCGGCCTAGCGGCGCCCGCCGCCGCCCATCGCCCCAGAGCTGCGGGAGGAGGCCCCGCCGAGCGCTGCGGAGGGGGCCTGCGGGCCGCGCCGCACCGAAGCCCCGCTCCGGCGTGCCCCAGCCCCGCGCCCAGCCAGCGGGGCCCAGCCTGCGGGGCTCTCCCGCCCGCACGCTCCACCGCCCGCCCCGGCCCCGCGCCTCGGCGGTAGCGGCAGCGCCCCCGCCCGGCCCCGCCGTGCGACGCCCGCCGCAGCCGGGAGCCGCCCGCGCCGCCGCCCTCCAGCTGCCGCCCCCCAGCTGCGAGGGTTCCCCTCTCCCGAGCGCGGCGCGGCCGCCCCGCGCCCTCTCAGCCCCTAAGGGCTCCCCCGCCGGTCACAGCTCCCCTGGCTGGGCCGAAGCCGGCGCTGTAAGTAATGCCGGGCGCTTATCCCGCCCTGCCGCACCGGTGGGGCGAGGCAGGTGTGTGGCCATAATCTCCCCTAGCAGCAGCTTAGCGACAGGGCCGAGGTAGGACCCTCTGCCTTTTCGCCGCCAGCTGACGATCCACCTGGGAAGCCATGTGAGGACACCTTGAGATGCCCCTACCCCTAATTCTCCTCTGCCCATCCCGGTCTGTCACTACCTGGAGGAAGGCAACCTCGTGCTTTTGGAGAGCTCCCTGAGGAGCACCTGTAAAACCCCTAGCAGTCCTCCAGCAACGGCAATCCTAATCATCAAACACCAAATGGTGAGCTCTGCTTCACCATCTCATTAGCTGCCAACTCCCATAGTCCTCACAGCTACATAATGATGAGGAAAGTGGCGTCAGGAAAAAGATTTGACTCAAGACCTGCAGCCTAGAAGACGACAATGTGAGAATGAACGTGTGAACTCCAAATTCATTTAAATGAGTGCTCTTTATAAAGAGGCTCCCCTACGCAGCCCTGAGAAATAACTGAAGCACCAACCTTCTAGAGCTGGTCTGCCATCTTTCCCGGATGAGCAGTCCCTGCCATGTTAGCCAGGTACCACCAAACGCACCCTTTGCTATACAAGTAACAGGACAGAGCAAATGTAATGACCATTTTGTGCCCCACGTTACAGTTTAGCATTTTGCTTTGCTCAACTCTTGACGAAATAACAGGATACACCCTCAGTAACAACATGTCTCTAATATTCTACATCACTTAAATATTAGTGGTTGGTTGTAGGACTGGTCAACTTCTGCAAAAAGCATTCTTGACCCTAAATAGTATTCAGCTGATGTGGGGCAAAAAAGGAATTTCTGTGTGCCTATAAAGTAGTTAGCCCCGAGATAAATCCACGGCTACAGCTACAACTGGACATCACGTACTCCTCCACCTCTTGCCAAAAATAACCAACAATTTCTTTATTTACTTGCACAACTACATGTACTCTCCTATTTTTCTCTCACTACTTGGTCCAGTATTTGCAATGTGCGTCTGCTTGATTTTAACCTTTATTTATGTCCAATCCTTGTAACAAAGATTGTTAGGATGCTAAATCAGAATTTGAATTAATTAATTGGAGAAGACAGAGGAGTTATATGGAAGTACTAAAACCTAACATCAGAGTTACTACTGTGACACCACCAATACTCAGTCTTGTAAGTAATGAGACATATAATTTAGGGGTGGGGGAAAATAGGTGGGTGTCAATGTTAGTAAATTATAGCTCTCAAGAGCCGTTCATCACATCTTTTTGCTTACCGATTTTATAAATACTAATCAAGCTTCTCTTCACAGATCTCCTAAAAAACAATGTCCTACAGAATTATTCAGATGCACATTTTATTAACATATAATCTATTTTAAAAGACTAAATATTGATAAACAAAAATGTTTATTGTTGTTGATTACTTAACCATACAAGCTCTAAAACGACTTAACAAAATAAAGCATTAAGTACATACTGATTCAATCTGTAAGTATATTTCATCCATAAACATAAATTGGCATATATCGCACCCCAAATTAAATGCTACTGAAAAAAAATCCTCCTTCTCAGCTACTAGTCTCGACATAGTCTTTACAGCTGTCTTTTAGGAACTATTTCAAGCTATTTTCTTATTTTTCACCATGCAACTTCTTATAGTTTGACAACCAAAGCGATCCAAATATGGTTGTAAACCTGAATGATACTGATCCTCTAAAAACAGACAAAATTATGACTCCAATGCTCCACTGACACATTTGCACAATTTTTGTCAACTTTAAGAAACAGATTTAAATTTAGATTTAGAAAAAAAGCGGGTGATTTGGGGGTGTTTAACCACTCCTGTTGTACTGGTCTCCCTCTGGAGTTTTGAGTTGGTGACGTTTGCTAAATCTCACCACTGTCAGTTTTGTCCTCATGTTCCAGTTTTTGTTAATTAGATCAAGCTAGACTTCCACTCAGCCTGCAACAGGAGTATCCTCAACGTGTAATCAAACTCTTGAATCTCTTTGAAACTCCTTCAGTTGCTTTTGTGGAGCACAGCATCCCTCTGAAGATCCATTATTTGCCGGTACTTGGGAGCTGTTTCGATTAAAGGCTTCCTTGTGCTCAGTGCAAATTTCATCATACTTAGGACTAAAGGGCCCAAACAACAGGAAAGGTCCAGCTAGTGCCACTGCAAGCTAAAGTGCTGAATCTCCTCCTTCAGTCAACTACTCGTAAGGCTTACTTTGACCACAGAAGGGTTTTTAACTACCCACAACATGCAGTAAGTCTACATAAGATGTATCAGTGAGTTTTAAACGCTCTGATGAACATTTCTATCAGAGGTTAAATACAACTGGGTTTGAGAAGCCCTCGCACGATTTTTTTGTCATCTGAAAAACAGTAAAAGCTTCCTTGTCCTAATTTTCTCTTGGCAGGTACATTTGTGCTGGCAGGCAACTGAGGGGTTAATAAGGAAACTTCTGTTACACCTGTAAGTAATGTGTACTACTGATACCATTTGGAGGGGAGTGTTTTGTTTCAAAGTACTTAAGCAACTCAGTGGAAAGAGGCCCATGTCATTTAGATTCATTTATAAACTTCAGCATTGAAACACACACCTCCATAGGCTCTTTGTTTCTCCTTGTTTCTATACGTTTGCAGAGGATAAGCAGGAGTTAGGTGTGAGTGCTCAGAGTGGAGAGAAGAAACAGAAGTTATAGAAGAAGATATTTCTAATAGATGTAACCTATTATGCAGCAAAAAGAGATGATCTGAGGACAAACACAGGCTACAAGCTTTTGGCAGCACACCTAGCAATGACATTTTGTGCTATTTTTGTTATCAAAATCCCAAGCGTAGTCCCAGTCAGAAAATGCTTTGGCTAGAACAATTTGTTCTACTCATCAAACTGCTATAACCTATATCATGAAAACACTTTTTACAGCCGGTATGAGTTGTTTGTACCAGCTTATGAGTTGTTTATATCAGCTGGACTCTTAATTCTTGAACGAACTTGAGTCCTGAACAAGGCTGTGCTATGAGAGCTGCCCAGATGAGCAAAACCACATAGATAAGGATGGGAGAAGGCAAGACCATAGGGCTGTAATTCCATCCACCAGGCCCTTCACTCAGTCGCTAATAACATAGGGTGCAATTGCATGAAACAGCAAGCCACACTCAAAGTTCATCACTGTGAAAAGGGAGAGAACCGGTCTCTCAGAATTTTCTTGATCTGCTCTCCACACACCCAGTTAAATTATCCCAGTGATAACTCTCCATTGCTGGCGTTGAAACTCCCATTTAGCAGATTCAACTCGCCCAGCAAAAAAAGGGTTTTCTTGGCTGAGTTGCATCAGCTCAGGACAACACTCAGTGTATGTCAGAGCTAACACAAAGAGGAAGGCAGGGTTTTTCCTTGTAGGTATTGCTGCACAGACTTCAGTTTAGTCTTCTGGGTAGAAATTATGAAATCCAAACAACTCAGAAGCATGCTGGTTGGCAACGCGTTGTTGTGACCACTGAAGGTATCCAGGCTGGAGCAACCTGACCTGAAGAGCATGAGCAGCAAGTACAGATCAACACAAGGAGGGTGGAATAGGGGAAGGTTCCACTTCAATTTTTATTTTTTTTTTTAAACTTTCAGGCCATAGTCTTTAGTCTTTCCCACAGTATTCAGCAATATCTGTTAAGCAGAGAATTAATTTGTGGTAGGATTTCAAATTATAGTATTACTTTACAGGTTTGTTTTTTTTTTTTAACTGATGTAACTGTCACGGAAGTATGACATACTATGACAAACAAGCATTCAATGTGGTACACTTGGATTAAAACTTTTCAAGATCTAAATTCCTGCTGAAACCTGTAACGGGATCAGAGTTAAACTGATAAAAAGTGCTTTTTTAAAACATAAAAATTTAAATTTACACTTTCCACTGATTACCATCATGTTCAAAAAACATAGTTTTTTGAACTAAACATAGTTTTGAACTAAACATAGTTCAAAGTTCCCCAGATCCCCTCCCCATAGATTTGTTTGCTAGACATACCCAAAATCCAACCCTCTGTTGCTGGGTGTAAATGGAAAATGACTTTCAAATTTAAAGCAAACATACACTTTGCTCTTTTTGCAATAACTGGAAGGTCAGTTGAGAAGCCCTGTATTTCCCCAATTAAAAAACTCACATGGGTTTCTCTATGCAGTTTACATTATTTAAGTCATTTGCAAAAATAAGCAGGGATTTTCAAACACAAATTTCAGCTTTTATTTCCACATCATTTTTTTTTGTGTCAAAATACTTTCTTTACTAAAACAGCTTTAATATAGGACTAAAAAAAGGAGGGAGGAGAGGAGGCATTTTGTTTATTGCTTGCTGTTTAACTTGCAAGTTAAACAGCCTGGCTCCTTCATAAGACTTAAAAGCTGCAAAGGACAGAAGACACCTTCCATGGGCTAGTGGTGGTTTCTGGGGCCTTGTTCAAGGGGCATGCTCATGCCGATGTCCATTTCATGAAGATATCACCACTCCCTGTGGATCTCCCAAGGTATGCATGAGGAGCGATCCACTCCTGTGGCTCCTCCAAAGAAGAAAACCAAACTGAAAACGTTCTTCCGCTTGCCCGTCTTTCTGCTTGTTTCCTCCTCAGCCCTTAAAACCCAGTTGTAAGGAACCTCACACACCATCCTGACATTGCTATTTCAAATTCTACCAAGTGTTAATGGTAACTCTTAGGAAGTTAACTTGTCTTGCATGCAAAGATAATGACAGGGTGACTAAAATGGTAAGTCTTAGGAAATGCAGAAGAAATCTTTAAAATCTTTTTGGTTATCATGTAGAGAAAAGCTGGCTGACTTGAGATGAACTGCCTCTTCTCGCTTTGTAATGAACGCTTTCTTTAAGAAAAATAATGAACAGACGATTTTGTGCAAGGACTTACAGCTTTCCAAAAAAACTGTCAGTGCTCACCAAAGACAAAAAAAAACAGCCTTAAAGAATTGTTAGGTTATGTTTCTTCATTGAAAAATTAAAACAAACTGCAGGAAACCTCTGACATTTCCTCCGATGCAACCCAATAGAAGTGTATTTGAAGAGCTGGTGCTGAGGACCTGCTATCCATACTAAATGAATACTAACATCCACTCATGGTTTGCTCAGTCCAAGGTTGCTCTGTGATGCAACCAAAGCATGGTAAATTAAGGTTCACAAGAGTATGTCTTCAGAAATGCACCCCTCATCCAAACCAAAATGCTAATCCCCTTATTTTTCACACAATCACAGAAAGGCGGTATGACTACACTATAGAAGAGTAACATTTATGTATCAAGCAGCAGAAAAAACACAGGTGTGGAAAAATATCAAGGGTTTATCTTGAAATTACATAAATAGTTACCACTTCAATTTAGGATTTGCAGAACTTTTTTCTTGTAAAGTAATTGTTTGTTTTCAACCCTATTGTTCTTTCAAGTGCCACAGTTGTTGAAAAAACCAACCGGGACAACTATATTCCAAAAAAATGGCACCCTGCCAATTGTCACAGATTATTTTGTTTGGGGATACTGTGAAATGCTTCTCTGCTTGTGCTCGTTTTATATCAATAGGTGTGGATTTGCCAGATGCTTCATCACTGTGTCTTAAACTATGTCAAGTTCTTGTTTGTATTTACAGAGGACCATAAAGAGTGAGATATTTTACAGATTAGTTTAAACATCTTCACTGGATCTTGTAAATGATAATGTATCAGGGTATTGTATTTTTCAGTCTATATTTTCATTTTCAGTCTGTTTTTCCTCTTTGTAAGAGCCACAGAAGTAGATCATTCCTCAGGCATATACCTCAGGAGATCCACAAGGAAAGGGTGTATCTTCATGAAATGTATCATGATAATGTAAATTTGGAGTTTGACACTGTAGATTTTCTTGCAAGAGTCTTTCTAACTAGCTGTTTTCATGTAGCTATTACCCTTTGTGGTGTCTGAGTGTCTTTCACATAAGTATATTTAATATTCACATTTTTCTTCTCTCCATCAGAAAAATAATTTGAAGTGATTGCTAGGATTAACAAACGTTAAATGTGTACAAAAATCCAGTATGTTTCTATTTTTGAGACAATTGTCAAGGACAAATATAATATTTTACAATAGCAGAATACTACACAACAAAACTGTAAGAATCTGATATAATCTGAGAAAGATAACATCCAAGGCAATCAATGAAAAATAAGAATTATAACACAGAATCACACTGCCAGATTTAAAAAAAAAAAAAAAAGAAAATGCAGCTTTAAAATTGCTGGTATTAAAAGCTACACTTAATTTGGGACCCAAGTAGTAAAAATAATCCATTACCAAATTAATGACATCAAAACATTGGGAAAAAGTATTTTTACTTAACATAAAAAGTTAAAAACACATTGAAACACTTTTTCTATGGAGGAGAAGAATGACTTTTTAAAACAAAAAACTTCTTTCAAACTAAAATTCCAATGATATAGTGCTAATTTGTAAAATCTTTAATATAAAATATTGTACTTTTTACTGTTGTTTTGAAATGAGCATCATGTCTGCACCCTACACTTCAGAATATTCATAGGGTACCATCCACTAATATTACCAACCATTTCATTTTTACAGTTGAGTAATCACTTCTTTTTTTAGTGACTGATACATTGCAAGATCAAGGGTTGCAGACAGATGAGCACTACAAATGTTCCAGCTGACCTCACTTTCCAAAATGCATCATTCCTACAAATAAACGTCATTAAACGTAAGCGGGCAGTCAAATTACAGAATTAAAACATAATCCTGCGTTACTCAAGTGAGTAGTTGCTCATTAGCAGGTCTACTGACTCCAGGAAAACTATTTACTTGAATAAAGATTTCTGGGGTTGTGCTTTTGGGACATATTCCAAAGCCTTTTAAAGTAAATAGCCTGATTAACTGACTCCTAGTTTAGGCTGATGTTTTATCGTGGCAAAAAAAGAAGTTTTATCTTAATGGAGAATATATCACTCTCCCCCACAAACCACAGCAGACAGGAGTGAAGCCTAGTTTAACTCTGGCAGGCACTGAATCATATATCCAAGCCTATTTTAGAATTAAATGGAAGAAGACCTCGTTGGATGGACCTGGGTCCATCCAACCTCACTGTGAAAGCACTTGAGGACTGAGCCAGGGCTTTGCTATCAGCAGCTAGAGTCCAATCACATTAAAAACAAAAAACCAAAACAAACAAAAACCTCCTTTTGTTGCACTGGTGTAAGGTCCTGTTACTAATCTGTCAGTGGCACAAATCCTTCCTGAGAAGCAGTTTTACCCGAGTCAATTTGCACATGGCTTGCAAATGTTCACCTACACCCTCCCTTAATAGTTTAATACATCAGGACCTTATCTATATGTTCTCCTACTTTTTAAAAGCAGATATCTTAGAGTCTTCCTTATTTTCCCCCTCTGAGACATCATTAATGAAATACCAGTTTAAAATATCTTCTAAAGATTTAAATTACCACATTAGAGACTCTCCTCCTAGAATGAACAACAGAAAAGGCACATTTTAATTACATGAGTTATGAAACCAGATCAACCCATTATAAGGAAAAAACTGTTTCCTTCTTTAGCAAAGAACATATTTTCCTACAAATGTGTTTATTCTGAGATACAAATATTCTAACGATATTTTTCCAAATGTTAAAAAACTAACTTGTGCTTATTTTTTCTTATTTTTCTGTTCCAAACCAGTAACAGTCCAAATCTGTTCCAAAGGAAAACGCGACGTTCAGCAGTAGTTTAAGGAATTGTTTTGACCGAGTGAAATACACCATGTCCACTCCTAGTAATGAGACACTTGGCAGAAAGTATCACATCACAAGAACAACAGCAGCAGACCGTCATTATGGTCCACAAAATACTGTAACCTCTGAGCAATCTCTCTTCAAACAATGGAGGGGAAGATAAGGTAACATTTCTACTTAGATAACTGCATGTGCAGTTGGTGGCGGCGGTGCTTCAGCCTGTAACGTTTTAAGTTTATAAGAATTTTAATCATAGGAAAAGGTTTATAAATATTTTCATTTGCCTTTTTTTTAACATACTGTTAGTAAGACTTAAAGCTCATGTTTTCTGACTTAGATTACAGAGACTTTTGTTTAAACAACAAATATTTTAGTGTAAAATACACTAAAATATCATCACAGTATCAGTTTTTGAAGATGACATGTCTACCGATATAACATTTTAATTAGATTTGGGGTGAAGGCAGACAGGAAATCGGTTTGTTTTTCTGGCTTTATCATCTTTTGATATAATTACCGCTCTCTGTTATTGGAACAGAGAGTACAACCCTACTTATATATGATCCGATGTTTAAAAGTAGATGGCAGAGCAGAAGTGGAAAGGAAAATAGCAAATCTGTATCTATAAATAAAAACATGGTCATAGACATCGTGTCATGCTCAACACTAAAACGAACGGCGATGAGATACAACAGGTGAGAAAATGAAGGGACAGACTGCAAAGCATCAAACATTATTGTTATGTCAGAAGACCTGAGCCTTGCTAGATCAGGATGAGATTTCACTGAATGTGTACATGCAAAAGTTTTAATGTTATCTTACAGTTTTGCAACAACAATGAAATGATTTTGCTGTAGCTTCTCTTGGAGGGGATCACAAATAATGGAAGAATTGCCATCAGGACAAAGAGGCACAAGAAAAGGCCCACAGCATCAGTCTCAGATGCTACTTAAAACAGACTGAAGGTCTCCAGAAAACAGGATATTGGAGGTCCTTCTACAAATATGTTATTTTTGTCAACACTGTACTTGTCACTTAGAAAACACAGTTTCTACAGTTCTAATACGTGCACTGAACCACAACACCATTTTCAGATTTATTTTTTTTTTAAATACAAACTGCAACTCCCAGTAAGACAATGAACTGGCATGTGTTACATAAATAGTACATCTGAGAGTAGCCAGATCTTTTAATTAAAAATATGCTTTGTTACTCAATTGAATTTATTATTCAATTTCATAAATGTTAAACACTGTAATCTATAGTTCTTATTCTGGATAATACCTCAAAATGAGTTTAAAGTGCATCCTGTGAAGAAATATATCACCTATCACTCATGTTTCACAAAAATACCTAAAAGCAGATCAAGGTCATAGCTAAAAGTGCAACTGTTAGAGCACAGACTGAAATACCCCAAAATTAAGGCATGAAAAAGAGCAGAAAAAAGCACTACTTAATCAACAGGTATGGACTTTTCAACCAACCTTACAGAGTAAAAGCAGCACTGTTTAATTCATTGAATGTGTTTTAAGGTATTTATTTTTGAGCCATAAGTACTTAGTGTACACACGCATAGTTAGTTTTTATTCACTTGTTTATCATTTATACTTAAGCAGAGATTACAAAGCATGGGAAAGGACATGCAGAGGTCTTGGGAAGCGGTGTCCCAGACCATAGAAGTGGAGTCATTACTTGGAGGGAAATCCTGTGGGTTTCCCCACACGACAGACGTCCCAGGCGGAGGGAAGGTCGTTGTTCAGCACAGTCTCCTGGCATCAGCGGTGGGCATCACACAGGGTACCACATGCCACACTCCAGTCAACAAGCAAAAAAGCAGTCCCATTATTAGTTTTGCTCTCCTCCCTGTACCTTGTAGAGTTTCCTTTTATACCTTGTTTTCCTCTTTGTAGTTGTTAATCACAAAATACGATTATTATCACCACCAGCATGATTAGCCATTAATCATAATATATCCAGGAACAGGCCAGGGGGATCCACCGCATCAGGGCTGGGCATAAACTTTCTAACATCTGACTGTAGAAAGGAAGCCAATGGACAGTTATACACAACACAAGCAATACTGGCTAAATGAATTCCTGGTGCAAATCCATTATGGTCAGTAAAATTACTTCTAGGATGAATATGGCTCCAGATGCTTATTGATTACTGAAGAAAATTTGCACACTGAATATTTTATTTACCAAGTTTCTTACGTATACAGCTATTAAGATCAATGCTGGAATAATAGTAAAAGTTCCATTTTCACTCCGATATCTCCTGGTGCTTTGTGTGTTGTAACTACTACATAAAACTCAATGAAAATCACGTAATGCTTAAATTAAATTACTAATTAACAGGAGTTAGTAGAAATACACAGAATATTAGTACTCATTTTAATAGACATAGAGACAGTAATGTTCACAGAGTAGCGAATTCTGGTCCACATTATGGACCAGAATTTCATGGTCAGGAGTCACCTAAAATATGAAACAAAACAAAGGCTTCTGAATTAAATCTCACAGAGCTTGCTATCTAAGTATCAGACAAGAGACAACAGATGGACTCAGATAGAAAAAGGGGGTATACAAGGAAAAAGGAGACAATGTTGGCCAGCACTATAGGCAAAGTCATATCAGTACACCAGCTGCCCCCTTGCCTCAGGAGTCCTTCTTTCCTGAAGGAAGAAAGTTTTTCAGTGCCAGTGTTATTCATTATTGTAGGGCTGCCAACATTTTCCCTCTCCTGAAAGACAAAAAATGTGTATACCATGTAAAGCCCAAGAAATATAATACTAGTTTCACTGAAGTCTTCAAAAAGTACATCGCTGACATGGGTGGAATCAATTTTACTCTGATATTTTCCCGTTTCTTCAAGCACTGATTACACATGTATCAACATACCCTCAAAAGCCAGTACTTGGAGATCAAAATTTACTGAAAAAAGTATAAACAGTGTGGTTCCATTCATCATTACATGCCATAAAGACATAGAAATAAGCTTTTTATAGCCTGGCATGATGACAGCTATTTACTTGTGAATTTAAAAGCAATACAAATATTTTTGTTTTAACTCATGAAATGTAACTATCAGTTGTCAAACATTCTTTACCATTTAAATGCGTTTCTTTAGCAGATGCAAATTCATGTATTATACTAGAAACTAATAACTATTTCACAGTAGGGTATGAGTAGATCTTCATTCATTTTTTATTAAACAGTTGTATCTATTACATGTGTGAAAGATTGCTTTAGCTGCTTATATGAGGCTTTTAAGCCAGAATGGCATTCCACTCAGCAGACGGTACTAAAAAGCACTAGTTTAATTCAATAATTACTTCTTTAACTTTCTCACGTTTCAATTCCAAGCTCAAAACATTATCTTTAATTAAAAATACAATAGGAAATTGCCTAGTTATCTAGTTCTTTAACAGCGTACTTCTTAGTATAAGGCACTTAAAACCAATTTAATCAATATCTGTAGCCTTTGCACTAAGTGGTGCTTAAAAATGAGCTGGTTAACTCATGTCCCTTAACTGATTTGCTTTACA
Organism: Nyctibius grandis; assembly: GCF_013368605.1. Classification (NCBI taxonomy): domain Eukaryota; kingdom Metazoa; phylum Chordata; class Aves; order Nyctibiiformes; family Nyctibiidae; genus Nyctibius; species Nyctibius grandis. The sequence continues at coordinate 8,875,920 of NC_090661.1, read as the reverse complement.
TACCTAAGAAAAAAAATCAACTCCTAGCTGTATTTCTGATCAGTGATGGAGTATCTTGATTGCAGCAACCTGGTCATGTATCCTTTTCCCCTTTCATTTCAGTAAGCGTATCTTTCAACAGTAGCCTCAGAAATGCCTTCTGGTCTAGCAGACTCAATTCTGTCATTTCTAGCATCATTTGCATTTACATTATTTACAATGATTTTACATAGCCTTTTGTACCTTATTACCCTCACTAAGTGACTGTGGAATCTAACTTACTCATTAAAACATCTTTGCGAAGCTCCTTTCTGAATACTGCTTTTCATTTAGTTTCTTTTTCTTTTCAGAGTATAATTTTTAAAGCTTGACGTTTATTAGACAAACAATAATGAAGTTGTGAAGCTTCCAACGTGATTTATTTTTGAGACCTCTTTCTAACCTTTTAATTTAAATCTTAATTTGGAATTAGTTTAACATGAGAAAGTGAAATCTATTCTCACTCTAATCCTAAATCAGTGTTATCTCAGAGAATTATTTTATCTGAGCTACAGAGTATGTATTTTACCATTAAAAGTAACCTGTGGCAGTGAATATATCTAATGCTGCTAAAAATAATTCATTTCAGTCCACAGAAAACTCACAACTTCCTATTTCCACAAATCACAATGAGAAGTCCACGTTTTTTTCCTCCAGACACCTTCTTAAAATAATTTTGTCTCTCTGTAGTCGTTCTCTGTTTACTGGTCTTGCTTAGCGGATGCTAATGGGTACCCAGAAATGAGGTAGTTAACACATCCCCTAAAACGTTTGCTTCGACATCTGTAGAAAGATTCTTCTACCTAGGACACATGATGACAGCCTTCAGAAGTAACTGAGCTGCAGTATATAGGAAGAAAAACATGATTTAAATGCAACAGATTACATTGCAACACGTTGACATTATTTATTACAAATATCTACAAAATCACTACACTTTCATGAATACCTCCAATTTAGTTGAATCAGTCTTTTTTAGTAGGAAACCAGGTTTAATCAGTATTGTGCAGAAAATAATGATAAATATTGCAAAACTTGCTGAACTTAATCTAGGTACTGATTAAAATTAAAACTCTCCGAATATTTTATTCTGTAAGAGAACCTTACAAATATAATCCCATCCCTGGCATTGGGAATGTGCAAATATTGCAAATTGTGTGGTTTGGTTTATGGTTTTGTTCTAAAAAAAATTAAAAAATAAAAAAAAAAAAAAAAAAGCTGTTTCCTCTTCCATTGATAGTCACTCCCCTATTATTAAAGCTCTTGAAATGGGCTTGTCTCACAAGGCCAACTGGTACATCCCATCCCACAGTCAGGAGTGCTGACTGACAACATCTCAATAGCAGTTTCTGACCAAGCAGTGGCTCAGGAATACCATGGCTGCTGCCAATCATGTATTCATCGTGTTGCTCAGTTATCTGAAATGCTTCTTAGCAGGCTGGGAATGACACCCACCAACGACAGTGGATGTGGGGAGCTGCACCCCGCCATCATCTAGCAGACAGACAGAAAGAGAAGATACTCATGCCCCAGAGCTTAAGTTCATCTTTGTCTTCCTAGCGGCAAGCTGGGGGGTAGTAGTTGTACCATTTTGCCAAGGACTTTTCAACATTCTTCAAACTGTCCCCTTCAGTCATGGAATGAGAGGCATACGGTGACAGATTTTGCAGTCACCTGCAGAATTTCCTCTCACTGATGCCGTTTCAATGCAGAGCTAAACCGGCCATGGATGTGTCCACAGTAGCTGTGGTGTTGCTTTACGTCCCTGATGGTCCATCAACACGGCAGGACTGAAAACCAGCCAAGGAATCAGAGGAACAACGGAAAAATCGTGCCATTTTTTCCCTATCAGAAAGCTTTATAGTAAATTCACTTTTCAGTTAAGGGAAATCCTAGTGCTCTGTAGTGGTCTGTCAGGAAGTACAAAATGAGCCGTACTATCAGCAAAGTTTTGATTTTCTTTGAATGAGATTATATTAAACTTTACAGTTAGCTCAGCCAACACTGTAGAAATTTAACATTGTTAAATTTAATCACTTTTAATCAATTTTTTATCCTATATTAAGAACACACTTCTCCTGGGCTGCATGACAATTTTTCCATTTACAGAGCTCTCCCTCCCACACACTCAAAGGTTAAGACCCCTCCCTTTCTCCTCGTGTGCCGTAATTCTGGTGGACTCTGGGAATGGAGGTTTCTACAGCGCAGTTTTGTGTCACTGCCATCACAGCCTCCAGCACAGAGGTGTGCCAGGGCACGCGCTGTACTCCAAGCCCATGGAGCTGCTGGAACAGTCCCCGAGGGGGTTGTCAGACAGAAGCAAACTGGAATAGTTCTTGTCTTTCACAGACACCAATCCAGCTCCTGCTTTAGCTTTAGGAATGGAAAGGCTGTAAAGGTACCATTTAATCATCTGCATTCCCCACTTTTCTCTTCCAATTTAGCATTCTGGTTTGTCTTTTCCTCCAGGTTTTAGAAACAACTACGATATTCAATTGATTTTCTATTAAAGGGCATTGTATTCTCACAGTTAAATTTCTATTATAATTAAGTTTTATTTTGGTTTGATCTGGGGACATGACAGGGGCTAACCCAATTCACTTTTATAGATCATATTAGATAAATCATAGATGATGATAAGTTTCCTAGGTCATTCAAGGTGAAATAGAATTTCAGATGTAATACCTTCCTATAGAAGAAATAATACTTAGATGACTGTTGAACAAATATTTGCAATAAATTCTAACAAATTGCACTGCAGAAGGAGCAGTGAAAACAGAGACACTGTTCTTCCAGATTTTGTGCTACAAGTACCATATCAAATATGAAGCCTTGCCCTGACACGTACAGAGCTCTGTAAGGCAATACGACATCTCAGCGCTGATGAAACTCTGATTACCACCCACTGAAATGCCCCATTCCTCCCATGCCTTTTTGCATATTTCCCCCCCTCTAGTTGGCTGAGCCATCTCGCTATAGTCCTGAAGTGTCTGTTTGTTAGTTTATGTGTCTCTTGGAGGGGGAGAAGAATTTTTATTTCTAGTAAGAATTTTTATTTCTCCTCTGTTTTTTCCTTTCTTATTCCTGAAGAATGGCATATTCTCTAGTTAAAAAAAAAAAGTTTGAGATATAGTGTGAGATAAGGAACACTAATTAGTGAAATAACTTCAACGTATGTACTTTAAATTTTTCAAGTTTATGCTATAATTATCAAAATCTAGAGAAAAATGAGCTAAGTTATTCTGTACTGATGGTACTACAAAAACTCATTTTACAGAAATAAAATCATAGTTTTGCAATGTAATGAAAAAGAAGAAAAAAATTAAAGGTTGGCCAGAAATATCATCAACATATGCTTTGTATGAAGAACATACTGCAGGAACCATCTCATCTCTATGAATAAGCATTTACTCATCCTTGTTAGCAGATATATATGCCTGTTTGTCCTGTAATACAACATTGAAGGACAAATTAAAAAGATGTAATACATCATTGGCTGAACAAAACAGAAATTATCCATATAAAAACCTTATTATTAAAAAGACTCTTAAGAGAATGTCAACATTGATTTGAATTGACCCCAGGTGTTACTCTGCTTATTATTTGGAAGGTGGTAGGTTAATTCAGTCACACTTCACTTTGACACAAAAAGGTATGACGCAAAACTGAAACCAGAGTAATGAACTTTGACAGAAAGAAGACATTAATAGGAGCAACCAATGACAAAATAAACTGTAGATCTAAGCAATGGCTAATCAAACCTAAGAGGATTTACCTAACTAATCCTGTGTTGCACAGCTATCCAGATTGCTTTTCCATCCAATCCATATTGTAACTACTCATTACTTACTCTTAGCTTTCTAGAAACAAGTGACATATCGCGTAACAAGCTAAACAGTATTACCTATTTTTGAACTGGTTTACTGTACTACTATGTAGGCAGTTGGCTAATGCACTGCAAAAATAGTTCCAGAGCTCCACACTGTTTGGAATTAGTTTCTTTATAAAATCACACACCAAATGGTAACAGCAAACATTAATTATTTGGAGAGCAGCATTTGCCTTTGGAAGGGAACCTCTTTTTTAAAAGAAATTGTGGGAAAAGAACTTTATGTCTGCATACTTCACGTTTGGTTTTGAGTTCATCAAAGAAAACGTACAGATTAACAAGAAGTGTATTGTCAAAGAAACCCAAATGGTTACAGTTTAAAGGCTGCTCTAATTGATAAATTTAAAATATCTGACAAAGAAGCTTCAGAATGTGGCAGGTGTGTGTCATGTATAGTTTTACTGTCTAAGTAAAGCAAACATATGAAGAGATTAAAAAAAATAGATTGTTTTATAAGCTACTGCTAGCCTACACCAGCCAGCTGAAGCCTTTAAATAATTTAATCCCTTCAGCAACTGCCAGTCCCAACTGCAATACTGAAACAAGGTCTGAATTCAGTTTGAAACCCAACAGGTGCAGTCTAATACTGCTTCCTTAATTCAGCTACTGATCTATGTTTATGCTTGTAGAGGACAACATATTCTTAAATTCACCATGGCATTAATTAAATTAGTCTAAGTGCCTCTTGTTTTATCCCATCTTCTACTATCAAATTTACCTCAGACAGTACTATGTTTCTTTCCCCTCCCCTCTAGAAATGCTCTTCGTGCCAGATGGAAGACAAAGAGCTCTCAAAAAGCTTTCAAAATAGATTTTTCTTTATATATAACTTATATAAAGATACAAAATAAACCAGAGAAACTGAATAATATAAAGCATTTAATACTGATTTTATTAGCTTGAATTTTAATATTTGGCAGTGGAAGGAGGTATATAAAGTTAATTGCAAGCAAAGTCTCTAATGGCGTATCACCACTTGTACTCGGTCTTTTCTTTGGATAATCCGGGCAATTTAAGTTGCACCTGATACAAATAAGCTATTTCTCATTTTTATATGCTCATTATTTTTACCAACATTTGCTAGTAGCACAAGCTAATGCATACTGCCAAAAGTAATAATTCACCAGGAAAAAAGTCAAAGTAAAAAAGCAGCACTACTGTGAAGCTTCTGCCAACAGAAGGGGATGGGTTTTTTCCCCCCGTTCTCTTTGAAGTCGGGGACAGCTTAGCAAAGCAGACGAAAATGCTGCTTAGTATCCTACTTTCCAGAGAAGTTTAATGGCTAACCTATATTTTTCTACAACTACAGTCAAGAGAAGAGGAAATTTCCCACCATCTCACTTCTTTCACTCTGCCAACAGAGCCAGAAGATGAGACAATTCAAGGCATGACTTCCTTTCCTTTTCTTGCAGCCTGGGGCATGCTCATACTTGGGATGCATACAGAGAGTTTTCTCTCTTAAGCAATTAAGCATATGCAGATGAGAGGATAGCATTACCTTTTAATGCAACCTTAATTCAAAATTTTTGCATGCTAAAGTAGTAAGGCACTGGCATAATGAAGCCAGCTCAGACAGCAGATTGTAATTCAATGTCATTTGATCAATCAATCCTATAATATGCTGTGCAAGTGACATGCAGGCTTACAAAAATGAAAACAGATAAAATATACACTAAACCACAATATTTTCTTAAATCCCAAGCTGCTCAAGATATTAATACGTCGCTAAAAAATGCAAAGATTGTCATCCGTAAAAAAATGTCTCGTGACTACAACAAAAAGTGAACTCTGGTGCACCAGCACAGATCTGAATTTCCAATAATTCTGTCAGCATGTGGATGAACAATACTCTTAAGTATATTAAAACTATCTTTGAAATCAGATAGAACACAATTATTTCCACAGTTTTGTATGTACGGAATGCAACTTTTAATTATTAACCAACTATTCTTTCGATTATTGTGAAGTAATACAGGCACCATCCATTCTCTATTTTAAAACTGAATGTATTGAATTGCACATTTTTGTTTCATAATTCATCATAATGTTGATGTAATACAGTTTTATTAACATTTACAGTGTGTTCTCTGATCACACTTGTACTTCAACGCACTAAATGAATGACTTTTTGGAGCACAGAGCAACCCAAAGTGAATTCAGAGCTAGTGATTGCTATCAGTCAGTGATAATATCTGTATTCTATTAACAAAGCCTAGTTTTAATTCAGAAATCCCTATATATCAAATAACTTACAATATTTAGGGTATATAATTTTATTACTGTAAAAATGTATTTACCTTAACAATTTTTACTCACATGAATAATCACTGCCTAAGAATTCCCAGTGTAATCTTCTGGGATTAAGAGTTTGCAGAATCAGATCTTCGTTAAGTATTTAATAACATTATGCTAATTGATGCTCAAAAAAACCCCACCCAACCCAAAAAAACATAGCATTGCAGTGGTAAAATACTCCATGGAGTTTTGGGGAAAAAGTAGTGCTTTTATGAAGACACTCACTTCCAGAGACAGCTGGTATGAGGTGGTGTGTGAAAGCTACCATGATATAGACTTAGAAACTAAAGCAGTTAGCCAGACATCCAAAAGATCTCAGAATAATAATAAATAGTGGGTTAGTTTAAATTACAGTCTTTGTGTTTTTAAAGTTCATTTCTTTATTCTCTTTTCTAAAACAGTTACTCAAAAAAAACCCCAATTAAACTAAACTTATAATGTATTTTTCAAGAACAGCAAGATTTAGGGGGAAAAAAAAACGAACAATAGCTGCTGTGAAACTTAGAAGAGACTCCTAAGACTTGCCACGTTTGATCAGAAGGCATTGCAGCCTTTCTCTTCTATGTCTTGTAGAGATTTAAATGCGAGATAGAGTAATCTTGGTCTTCTTGCCCATGCCCTTTCTGGCAACATTTGTCCCCAGGTATACACACATAGCAGGAGAAATTAATACACTTTTTCTTGCCTGCTTGTTGTGTGAAGGGTACGCGATGCTCCTGGTAGCTCTTATACCACCTGATGCACAAAAGCCCGGCTGAGTCTGGCCTCTCATCGAAAGCAGCGTTCCAAATCCATTTTTCTTTCTGTTAAGCTACTTCTGCTTTATTTTGTTGTTGATTTGTCTGCAGAATAGTACTGATACAAGACATAAAACAACACTACTTGCTAAAGGCAAGCACAATCCCAAAAGACACAGCCTAACTTTTCCTCAAAGTTCTGCCAATGTACAGTATTACTGACTTGTAATATTTCTGCTATTCAGGTCCTGGAAAAACTCATAGACAGGCTGCCAGGCTATCATGGTACAGTGGCCATATGTCCAAAACAGCTCCCATGCATGCTGCTTTGCTATACTGCATAATAACCTATCTTTTTCTCGTATCAGGATTATTTAATGAAAGCCATTGTCTTATCTAATCTGGAATCCTTTAGTGACAGTCAGGTACTTTGGCCTTCATCGTTCCTTGGATGAGCAACAATTGGTCTATGCTCAGTCTTTATTTGGAAGGCATCACAGCCTGAGAAGTCAGAGCAATTTAAGGTTACACTGGTGGGAACGCCCTGCCCACTGTTGCACTGTATCTCTCTCAGACCCATTTGTCAGTATTTGGACTGTAAAAATTTCTACAGGAACAGACAAGACTTCTCTAGAGATTCTAAATTTCATGACAGATTTTTGCCACAAACCAAAGGGCAGCTCCAAATTGGCAAATAATGTTTGCCTTTGTACAGTGTCTTTTTTTCAGAGCCTGCAAATTATGTTTCAAACACACATTCATGTATTTTAGTAGACAGAATTTGGCAGAGAAGCACAGTGCAGAGAAATCCAGCCCTGCCCTGCTTGTGCCAATGTGAACTTGATCACTAGTTCTTTGAAGTGAATAATGAAGTCTCAAGTGTCCACTATACCTCCGTAAAAAGAGTACTCATTATACAAGTTAATTAATAGCCTTGTTTTATGGACACTGGAAATAAGATTAGTAACTCACTTCCTATTCTGTTTTGGTGCCACCCTATGCCCAGTCACCTCAGCATGACTGTCGTCATCTAGTCAAGTAAATGACAGGACTAACATTTGTCACCTGCAGTTTCTTTTTCCACCCCCCTCCAGAGGAAGAAAAGTTAATGTTAAAAGAATACCTCTTGCACTTGGGAGAGAAAGTGGTTAGCTTTGTGTTAGTTCTTCGTTACTGTGAGAACTAATTCCAACGGCAAGCAGCAGCCCCCCTGTTGTCAAGTGACTGTAAGTGATACATAGTAAGTGATACACATAACGTAAGCAGTGGTCTACGTCCAGAACTGCATTACTGCAACAAAAGGTATTACACCAACGATTAACCTAAGCTGTGCAACTTTGCATGTTAGCATGGCTCTGGAGCCTGTAACTCCTAGTCACCATTGATAGGTGTATGATGCAGTACACCCAGGACGTGTATTTGCTCATTAGACTTTCTTCGGGAATGAAGTATCATTCATTAAATGAGTTAACCTTCCCCATAAAAACCCCTACGGTTTCCTCTCACCGTGACACAGCTCACCAGAGTTACTACAGGTACAATTTTCAGCATCTGACTAGTATAGCACCCACTCTATATGAACACAGGTGCGACCACTCTGAACCTGTCTTGAGACCCATCACATAGTGGCCACAGGGCTTTTGTGAGTGCTCTGCTCTCAGTCCAGCCAAGCCCACCTACCACGCAGCAAGCAGCAAAGCCCTGCTAAGAAACTAGCACAGACAGAGGATTTGTCTGAAAGAAGTCTTGGTCACTTGGTAAGTGTGGCAGAGTAAGGAAAACATCAAATACTTAAAATGTAATTTCTTAAGTATCCTTACTATTATTAGTACTTAGGACTATTATTTTCCTTCCCCTCCCCCCCCTATTTTTACCTCAAGCTCATTTTCTAATTTTTCCTCTTCAGCATTTGTACTCCATTCTATTTCAAGTTGTGTATGTAGGGTTTTAATTATCTTCTATTTTGGGGCATTGAAAGATCCTGAATCATCCCACCTTCTGGGAGATTAGTAAATCCAGTGATTACCAACAAAAATGCTGCTGAATGCCTATTATCCATGTTAATTATTCAATTAAAAAATATGCTGGAGCCATCAGCAGGACACTTCAATTTCATGGTTGAATAGAAGAAAAAAAAAAAACTTTCAAAATTGCTCTAAAGCAATTATTTTAAAACTTGTTTTTCAGAGCTAATCTTTCTCCTGTACCTACATGCTGGTACAATAAAACCTGTTCATGGAGGTCAAGGGATGTGGCAGCCCATGCAGAAATCATTCAGTAGATATAGAGGCTTGTCTTGGACACCCCACTAAGATGAAGCCCTCGTTGGTACCCGTTTTTTCTTCAAGTGTTTTGAGTAGATTACATTTTGTTTCTCCCTAACCTTTTTTAGACACAAGGATGCTGCCACATGTGTTATTATCTTGACACTCTTCTGGTTTCAGTACTTTAAACATACATTTATGATCATGAAGAGCATTTCTAGCCTAATCAAGCTTAGGACCATCAGTAATTCAGAGTCTTTAGAGTGATTTCTCCTCTTTCTAGCACTTCTGTGCATCAACATTTATTTTTCTTCCATTTTTTAATCTTGATTTTGCATTCAGAGTGCCTATATGCCATTTTATCATTTGGCTACAGTCTGAAATGAGCTGACTGACCAAGCTGGTGAGGAAACACAGCAGCAGGTGGAAGACTAGCCTGGGATGGAGCCCTTTCCTAACAGATAGTTACACCACAGCCAAAGCACTCACTGAAATATGCTTCCTCCCAGGTCTTTCAAGCTGGTCTTAAATTCATACACGCCCTCATACTTCATCACCACAGCAAATTAAGCTACTCCAAAACTCCTGCAAATCCTACTAACAAAAACCTGAGTGCATTTCAAAGGAACCTTTCATTTCTGGGATGTTTGTGGCAACTGTGGAACAAGTGTTAGGCAACATACAGTAGTTTGCCAAAAGAAGTAATTTTGAAATTAGCTAACCCAGCAAGCACCACTACATGAAGATTTCACACTACCTGTCTGAGGTTGCCATTCTCAGAACATTTAGCCACTACAAATAAAGATGCTCTAGAACACAGGGTTTGAGCAGAAAATACACCTGGAGGTATACCTGTATTAGGCAACAACTTGCAAGGCTAGCCTGCCTTTTATACTTTCAGAAGTATTTTCAAGAGGACTTTCAAATGGAAGCCACTAAAGAACAGCATCTACACGTACCCTGCTTCAAGGAAAGACAAGAACAAATAGGTTTTTTTCCCCAAAAGACAGCATATGCAGGAAGCCTGTCAGTGCCTTGTAATTCCAGTTATTCCTTATAATTCTGTCTCTGCCCATCCTACCAGCAAGAGCAATGTGGATGTTAACCTACAAAATGGGCTCTGGGGAACAGAGCAGATAAATGGTAGTCAGCTGTGCATGATGCAAATGAATGGGTCAGGGACTACCATTAAAGGGGCCTGTTATCCATATTTGTATACATATTTTTATACATACTTATATAAATATACACACATGCTTAAAAATATGAAACAGGGATGAATATGTAAGCTTCAGACTTTCTATTTTCAGGTGTATTAACATCTGCTGTACAGACACAAAAAGCCAAAAAGTTTAGACAAACAACTATATGCAACTTATGACTTCATATAAGAGAACTGTGCTGCCTGTCTCTAGGGACTGTTGTTTCATTTGGGGCTAACTGAAAACCTTTCTGCTTCCTATCTATTTCTAGCCAAATGTAAAAGCTGTGACTTCAGCAGACTACTTCAACTATCACAGCCACACTGGTTCAGAACAACGTAGGTGTATCCTTCATTTGGTTGCTCTGCACCTTCGTGCAGCTAGCACGGACAAAATATTAGTGCTCCACAGAGAAAATTCTCCATATAAAATAGAGAAATTACTCTTCCCAGTCCAACCTGGGAATGATTCTGCTCAACCTTCAGTATCAGACTCCACGGGTGAGAAGACTGCCATTTGGTAAAGCCACCTACCCATCCGTTTCACGCAGGCTCAGGTCAGCCCATGAGCAGCATTTCTATTCTCTCCTACCCAAAGCAGGGCACAGAAAAGTAACGTAAAATCCAAATATTTTAAAAACCTTTAAGAATTTTTTTTACATTACTAGTTCCATCCCCATTTGCTTTTCTCAGTTGTTTAACTTAAAAAAAAAAAGACAATTTTCAATCCAGAGCCACTGTGTATCTGTATGTAGACGCCTGACACACCCCAGTGACTTGTTTTTATGGGAGTTGCACAGTAGTCCTTGTGTAGCCTCAGTAACGACTCCTACACTAGGATACTTGAGGAAACCAGGGCACAATTTAATGAGTACCATGGCATGTACTCTGCAGCCCTAAAGCTACTTCAGTGGTGTCTGGGAGGAGGCTGTTTACTTCTTACCTTGACATTTACAAAGAGAATATGAAGTAGACTCTGTCACCCACGACATGTGTGCAAATCCCAGTGTTGTGCAATGTGACACAGTTACTGGTACAAATTATACTAGAGAAATGACCAGAGCACGTGTATTGGGTTTGGAGGTTTTTCCTAAATATCTTCTGCTTTTTTTTTTAACACTGTCTGAATGCAATTCATTAGATCAAACATTCTGTAAGGAAGAAAAGACAGAAAAAAAAAATAAAGAAAGAAAAAAAAAAAGAAAAAAATAAGAGTATCTTATGAGCCTTTAGAGAGAATAGGGCAGATCCTGAAAAGAAAATATCCCAGTTCAGTATCCACTAGACTCGTGAACTTTTACAGTTCCCAAACCACATTCTGGATTTCACATGCTGACTTGTTAACAGAGCTAGCCTATAGTAAAGGAGAACTGGTGAGCTGCAAGCACACCATTGGTAGCAAAAACAGCAATGAAAAAAGCAGGACAGATGCTTTATGAATAGCAGAGACAGATGACACAGGATTCTCAAAAGCTGGTAGGGAAAGTTTAAGACGTAAGCAAGTAAACAAGCTAATATGTCTTCTGCTGGTTTCACCTTTTTGTTCTTTGTAATTGGAACCTTGTTTATAAAAGCTGTTTACTTCTCCCCCTACTCAAACAGCCTAGAGGTTCCATACCAGTCTGAACTGAATGCCTTTTTTTTTTTTTAACCTTTTTGCTTTTCTGGTCAGGAAGCAGGCAGAGGATGCAGGCCAGAGAGCAAATTCAATAATGCTTTTGAGATTTTTTTCAAAGATAGCCAGTTCCTAAAAGGATTTGAAGGGTCAATAGGTGTCAAAAATACAATTTGCTCTGGAAAAACTACAGCACCTCTTCACATTTTTATAGTAATTGTTAGGGACAACAAGACATTATTCTTGCAATTAGGGGACAAACGCAACAGTCTACAGGAGCTGACAGATCTGATGTGCAGAAAACAGCCCTGCACTCATAACGAGATGGCTACCTCAAATATACTATAACTCAATTTTGCAGTCAAAGCTCTGCAAATTATAGCAAGAGATTCTTTAAAGCAGTCCACTAGTAGGATTTCTGTGAGCTTTACAATTAACTTCTCTAGGATGAGAGTTTAATCCAAAAACAAGCACAATCTAAGCAGAAGAAAGAAGGATCCAACAGTCAATATGAAATGATAGCCATGTGGAAAGCACAAACTTTCCAGATGGCGTTTTTGGACTTTGTCTTCCTTTAGAAATGGTGACCCCAGGTCTGGCTGTTTTTTATTTTTATAGTATTTTTCAAATTGCACTCCAATTTTAAGCATTCATTACTCTTAAGAGATTAAGTCCTGGTTCAAGAGTGTCTATGGTTTGAAGGAGGGAATCCCTTCCTTACACAGAGACAGGCATTGACACATTGAAGATTTTAGCTTCGTATCTTACATTTTTTTATTTACAAAACTGGAAAAACAGAAAGCAAAGAAGGACTATTACTCTTTCCTTGCCCTATCCTCCCTCGAGCTCTTGGTATGTGCTTTAGCCTATGGCAGGTTTAATTCTTACACATTTTGACACTGCATTCTAAACATTATTTCAGACAAATTTTTTCAGTATGTGCCCATTTTTAATAGAAACAAACTACATTAGTCCCTAAAAAGAACTAGGCAGAAGGCCAACTAATGAGATCTCCTCTTTATTCCCAGTAAAAAATCTGGACAACTCCTATAAAGGATATTCTATAGTTATTTACAATTACTGATCACAGAAAAGTAACACAAACCTTTCTCTGAATTTTATCAGTTTGTAAACTGATAGTGACTAAAGTATTCCCTCACCTTTTTATTCTCAGAATAATGCGAAAACGTATTTACTCAACGTCTTTCTAAAATACAAAAGAAATTACTTTAATTGAATCTTATATATTCAGATAATCATTAGGAATAATATTTTTTCTGAATTCACAAAAATAAAACGTAAAATAGTTTCTCTCAAAATAGTCGCTTGTGTTTCATCCCTCTTTCTTATATTATTGGAATTTCTCAGTCATTTGTTGTTTACTGTCACTCAGATGTTTTACTGAAATAGATGGCAATGCTACCAGAAAGCCCTGTCAGATGGCTCTGAGACAACATGCTGTATCACCTTAGATGTATGTAACTTATGTCCCACATTAGGTAACAGTTCAGTTTGTTTTCTAGAACCCTATGACAAGTAACCAAAATATGAGAAAAATGTATAAGCAATGCCCTGAGTATACAGAAACAACAGCATCAGCCCAAATAGCTCCTAAGGCCTGTCTGAACTAAAAATATATTTTAACACTACGAAATATTTTAAACATATTTAGAAAAAAAAAAATCTGCATTTCCAGATCCAGGACTGAAACTGCTTTTTCACCTAGACACCTTATATCTGGGTTTTATAAATGCCTTTGTTTATGTTGTTACCGTCATGTGCTGTATGTCCTCCTTTTTGATATGAGTTAAATAGAAAAATCAGAGTGCATTAAATACAGCTGGGAACGAGAAACTGCAGTTGTTTCCTCAATTTTATATATGCATGTAGAAATAGGCATTTTAAAAAGTTGTACAGACATTTAAAATGTATTTAGTCTAACTAGTTAGTTCTCTTGGATAGCAGTGCTTCTGTTTGAATATTAGTGACAGATGCTTTAAGTACAAAGGAGAGGGATAAAACAAGCCTTAACAGTTTTTAATCCACAGTATTCTTCTGAGGGCTTTGAAAAGATGAGTAAATATGGTTTCAAAATTTATCATGATTGTAAGGGTCATTTACCACTACATTTAAAACAGTGGCATTTTTCTTCATTACCTCTTGGTATTAACTTATTTCTCACAGCATTCTCACTTTTCTGGTGCATATGTGTTTTCCCCTACAGACCTGAATATGTTTGGAAAATAAAAGATAGGTAACTATTTGGTAAATAGCTTAGGGGCGGTTCTTTAACACTGGTAACTCGTACAGAGAGCTCGCTTCCGCAAGAAAATGCAAAATTGATAATGAATTTATAAACATAGGGATTCTCAAAGCAAACCTGAAGAGGAGGAAGGAAGCAAAAGGAAGGAATAGGATTCATTATGAAAACCAGCAGATAATTGTAACAGAAGTGTATTATAAAAATGAGTCATATAGCAAAGGAAGAAACAAAATGCAAAGTGGGAGGACAAAGATACTGCTGAAAAAAAGCACATTGAGCTAGATACCATACACAATGCATTAAGTCTTTTAAGTACTCTAACGTAACCAGCCAAACCTGCTGTCTTTCAGCTTTTCTAAATACAATTACATCCTTTGATGAGCAAATAACTTACGAGAGGCTATTATGTGCTATCCTTCACTCTATCACATAAGCACAGTCATCAGTTGGCTTACCATACTCCCTAAACATTTGTCTTCAGTATGTGAGCCAAGAAGTTATCACATGCTTTTCAACAAGACTTGTCTATCCTTCCATCATACCATGCCATCGTTGATAGCTTCCATGCTGCTGCCATGCCCTCCATCTCACCAGCACGTAGACAAATATTGCTGCCTGGCTCTCTCTTCTGAGACATACAGGACCACAGTATGCTATGTTATTTCTTGCTGGCACCCAAAAGAAATTAAGGGATAACTTCTCTGTTCATCTCAGGCATTACAGGACAAAGGAGGCCCCTGAAATTAATTTCTTAGTAGTAACAAAGTTAATGTAGGTGAGTCTGTTACACGACATAGAAACGGATTGTGTTATCCCTAATTACTAGGATAGAGACCTGCTGCTCTTTAGACATGTAACATTTCTGCAAGGAGGCAGCAATATGAGTTTCAGAAGCTGTTTTAGAGCTGAAGTCCACAAAAGCATTAGCAGCAACTTTGTCAGACTGCATTGACACAGATCCATGGACTAAAGTGGTTCTGTTCTGACAGACCAGGGATTCTTATATAGGTCATATTTCACTCAGGAACATGAGCACATACTGCAGAAAGCACATTTTGATGCTTAACCCACAGTAGGTCCAGAGCTTTTTATATGCATACAGCTTTGTGAGAAAGCCCCCTGGTACTTTTAGCATCCAAACAGCCCAAAGGCATGTTTCTACCATTCTGTGAAAACAATTACTGCTAAATTGTTTCAGATCTGCTGGCAATATGTTTGTAACTGGGAAAGCTACAGCTGTTTCAATGGGCACTTGGGTTTACAGGTAATTAGGGTTGACAATATTCCCAAACCTACTGTCATGTCTGAGTGGATGGCATTCCCAAACTGTGCTGGGATACATACATCCTTCTGCGCTCATAATTTCTAACAAATTACAGAAATAAAAAGGAAAGTTGTGGGATTCATTCATTTTTGATCAAATTTGCATTGAAATTCTGTTTTTCATACAGTGCAATGGATGCACACTTCCGATACACAGCAGCTCTTGTTCTGTTGCTTCAAGGAACAAAACCAGGACAAACTATCACAAGAAGAGCAGCAACAAAAAATTGAATGATGAGAAATAAAGGCAGATAACTTCTGGTCAAGGAGCAAACAAATACAATAAAAATCCATAGCATACTCTTTTTTCATAGAATCATAAAATCATAGAATGGTTTGGGTTGGAAGGGACCTTAAAGATCATTTAGTTCCAACCCCCCTGCCACAGGCAGGGACACCTTTCCTCTAGACCAAGTTGTTCAAAGCCCCATCCAACCTGGCCTTTTTTTTGTGTTAAATCTTTGCAGGATCATTACATTTTGGGTAATTTTACATGTACTTACACACATATGCAACTAAAATTATACTAATATATGAACTGCTTCATGGCCTGTCTGGTAGTTCACCATTAAGGGTTTTAACTGCTTCGCTGTATAGCAATAGCAACTCACAAACAGTACGTGATAATGTGTACCATACTCAGGGAGGAATTTTCCCCAGGAATTGTCCCCAGACAGTCTTTAGAAAGTTACTACTTGGAACAAGAGCTAATATATAAGCATGACATTCCCTTTTCTGCCTCATTGCCCTCTGTATGCTAATAAAATGAAATGACTATTCCAGAATAAACACTCATCCATGTATTATTAATTTAAAAATTGTCAAAATAAAACAAGGAAAAAAATAGCAAATGCATGAATGTAACATGAAATTAACTGTAATGTAAGATTGAAGTGCAATAAATCTGTAATTAGAGCTGCCTAGGAGAGGCAATACTTTTCAGACTGTTGACCTGAAGGATTTTTTTTCTTATATTTAGGCCGAGACATTTCCTTTAACTGAGATTTCAAAGTGCAGTGTTATACTATTTCAGAAATACAAAACCAAAGCAAATTCTACTATAGCATGTGGTGGTTGAGCTGAGGTTATCATGACTGCGGTTCAAATGCAGTAACTTCACTGCTAACTACAGGTTTAGCTAATAAAAAGAATGTAAAAGCACCTCCTTAGCTTTGTGTCCCTATTAATTTACTAAAAAGTAGCACACACTAACACTTGGAATCACTGTTTTTACTAGAGAACACAGCTCTGTTAACATGAAGCCCAACTTCTTATGGAAAAGGACCCTGGGATTGTCAGTTAATGTTAAGTGCAAATTGAATTGTCTGCTTGTCTGATCTGATCACTATGGTACCCTGATGCTTTATAGATAAATACAAATACATAATCCTTAATTCAAAGAGCACGCAATCTGCCAAAGTAAATTTACACAGGGATGAACTCAAAGGGAGCTGTTATTTCAAGCGCAGCGTGGGGGACTAAATCTGGACTAGGTAACATCACCAGTATAGGAGATTTGCACAGAGGTCAGAAACATTAGTTACTTCTTCAAAATAAACTTTGATAACCATAAACTCTGCCATCAGCTGCATTAAAGACAGAAGTGTAGCTTACGGTGGGACACACAGGACAGTCACAATAGGTTTTGAAGGTGAACTGAATCAAGGAATATGTTGTGGATCAAGCCGCACACCATGAATGTGGAAGGGGGAGGTGATTGCTATTCCAGCACCAGGAGGGTACTGGCATTTCCAAGATTCGTAAGTCAAGCTTGCCTAAAATAAGGGGATTAAAACTTTGGTTTCTTTCACATTGCTTCTAGGTTTCTGAGAGTTTGCAGTGTACTTGGATCACGCAAACACGCTTTGTTTCGTAATACAAGGAAACTAACTCCGAAGAAAGAAAGATTGATTGATCCTTATGTAAACCCTTGTTTCCTGGAGCTGAGCTTTCAAGTAAAACATCAAATACTATAGTCGCATAGCAACCTCCCCACCCCCGTTACAGGTGGGCTGGTTGGCCAGTTCCACCTTTCCTGTTTCTCTAGGCTGCACAAACACAGCGCTTGAATAGGTAGGATTTATGTCAGCAGGGTGAACTTCCTAGTTTGTGGACAACTTGTATTTAAGAAAACAAGAGTTCTAACCAAAACAGCCTGAGGTGGAAACCTGTGATGTTCTGTGCTTATATATTCTGATATATTATGAAAATGAATAGCATCTAATGTCTTACAAACTTACTTTTACACCCTCATCTTATGATGATTGGATTATTCAGCTAAATAGAAGGCATTTGAGTGCAAGCAACACTACGCTTAGATAGTCAACTTTTATTTGCTGTTTAGCACTAACATTTTTGGAAGCACTCCAGTATTATATCAGATGATCACAATTAACACTAAATTTTGTATCACTGATCCCAAGTGAGCAATAACTACAGTCAACACTATGTTTTTAAAAGGCTTCGTCTATGTGTTTACAAGCAGAGTAAGCATGCACTAGAAAACAACTGAGGCTGAATACTGACATGTAAAAGTGCGCAACATCAATTACAAATATGTTCTGCCCCACCTCACTTTGTTCGCCTTTTTATTTGTCGGATGATGACTGCTGTGCTAAATACTTTCAAGTTCCCTCTTCGATGTCCAATCATCCTTTGATGCCTCTATTTTCCTTCCATATGCTTCTACTTTCTGCCTTTATTATTACCTTTGAGCATTAATACCCTTAAACCTGGGATGTGCGTGACTTTTTCCTAAAATAAGGTGAAGTTAAAATACTTTAAAAAAGATTGATCATTGCAAGCTGTGACTCACAGCAGGATTCATAGAAAGCCACTTCTGATGTCAAATAGTAATGTGGCAGGAAAAAGTCCTGTAACCTAGACATAAAAAGACTCAAAGTGACTGCCATGCCATTTTCTCTGTTGGGTGGCTGCCAGGTACGTGCTGCTTGTCCTCTCTCTCGGCTTCCAGCCCAGCCCCAGTGGTGTTTGTCTGCCACCTCCCGGGTGAGTCACAGTGCTGGGGACACGAAGTGGTCACAAGCCAACAGGGACAAGCCGCAAGAAGAGATGTAGCTATGGCAGTGGTCATTAAACACATTTTAAATACTTCAAAAATACTTAGGTTACAAAATGAAACACTCAAAAATGTGAGAACACTGCAATTAGTGAGCTGTGCTGCTGTATTTGTACGCATTACTTCATCTTTATCCCTCTAGCTGCAAGGCTTGTGTTGGACTCCGCTTTAATCCAGTACACAGACAGCATTATTCAGTTGGGGTTTTTTTTGTTTGGTTGTTTTTTTGTTTGTGTGGGGGGTTTTATTTGGGGTTTTGGTTTGTTTTTTTTAAAAACCTTTATTTTGCAATTTGAGTTTTTCTAGATTTCTTCTATTTTTCTGCCTGGAGATTTTATCCAGGCAGAACTGGAGGATGTTAGTCTCTCTGATTTTCAGACACTTGGACACTGTTGCAGCCTGGCGGTAGGCATGCAGGAATGCCCTAAAAAGGGCTGCTGGACGCGTGAGACTGACTGTGCACGTACTGGAGAACTGATCTGCACACATACTATACACGCAAAGCATTCAGGACATGTTGGGCTCCCTGTATGTAGACTTTAAATGGTACATCCATAAATATCTGTCCACAAATCTTAAGAAAAAAGACCAATGTAACCCTGCCTCTGAGGATATCCAGCTGTTGGCTTAAACAACTTAGAGCACTATTTTCACTGCTTAATGTTTCATCATTAAAATATAGTTTTAAACAGAGACAGAGATCCAGCTTCAGATTTCATTTCATTATGGTAAATTTTCCAAAGAATCCAAAAGGTGATATAAATAAACGTTGATGAATACTAATACTGATCCACAACAGCAAGTAGTGTTATAGAAAGAGAACAACTACTTATACTGGGAAAGAACACTGGAGAAAAAGATTTAGAAAAAGCTTGTTTGGTCTACATGTGGATTATTTATACTTTTCTTGGAAAGCTGAAAAGCTGCTTACAAAAAATAAACAAGGCAATACTGGGTTAAATAGCATTAAATGATAGCCAATTCAAGCAAATTAATTGATGTTGAGGAGGCTAGAATTCAATCCATAATTTTAACCTCTTATTACACTATTAAAATACATTACTGCAACTGTGGAGTCTGCTACAATTATTTTCTACTATTCACCCTACCTATTCACTCATCCATTCACCTTTGTTCTCTGCTTATATATACTAAATTTCTAAATTAATTCCACTCCTTAAATAAACTAATTTTAAAACCTGACAGATTTCTCTCTGTTCTCCAAAAGAGAAATTTCCTCTCATTACATTACACCCACATCATTTGCCACTGCACATCACTGATTCCCTTCTTTTTAATTTTGTAACAGACTGTGATCACGAAGTGGGTAACAGGGGACACAGAATTTAATCCTTTGTTATTGCTGGCATAACTTATGGTTGTGTTCCTGTAATCTAGACACCTTTCATGACACACGACCCTCTCTGCACTTTCCATATTGTAAACCTCTATTGGGATGATGGTCACCAGCACCTCAGACACTGGTAGCTGGAATAACGCTTGCACAGTGCATGCCTACCATGCCTTTCTCGCGCAGATTGCCTACAGTAGTCAAACGGGAAAGATGACAACAGAAGGCATGAATTGGAAACAAGGCAGAACTAGAACGAAGACAGACATCTCCTCCCCAACTACTGAAGATAAATGAGACCACTACTGGATCTGGCAACACAGAAGCAGCAACAGATCCAATACCCTGCATGCATCATTTTGACATATTAAGGTCTTCCATATTCCAAACCCCACAGTGCATGTATCAGTCTGACTGAGCCTCGTGTAATGAGCAAGCAGCTCACTGCTCCAATCTCCAACTTCAGCACCTGTAAATCATGTATTTAGAGCAAAGAAAGGCTCTCTGTAGCGCTGTGCTGCACATGACACAGTGATCAGAGTTAGAAAATGCCCAGAAAGAAACCTCTGTCAGAGAATATTGCTCAGGCAACAGATCTGATGCCAAAGCTCCTACCAGTCACATACCCATGAACATCGTTTCACACACCAGCATTCCTGTCAGCTGTAAGGTCCTTACAGGATACCATTTTCAGCTGAGCACTATTGCCTTCTCCTCCTCACCACCCAAATGCCCCCCAGCTGCTTCCTTCACTCTTCACTACAGAGTCCAGCAGTACCAGTACAGGGCCCAAGCAAACATATTCAGCAGAGCTTGTTAGCTTGGGTTTTGCTTCCTTCCTCATCTTTGCCATTGATGCAACCAATTAGTGAGACACACCTCACTCTAAACCAGTGGATGTGAAATGGGGAGCAAAACCAGTTTGGCAGAAAGATGAATTTCGTTCCTAATTATGGCCTATGGGAATATAAATTTAGACTACCTTCTTTTTTTAGTTCACAGAATTCCCATGGTGTTGTCAATTTAGAAATATAGAAGGATAGATTATGGGCTCTATAGGGGTACTCAAGTGCTGCAGAACTCTCTGCTAAGGCAACAAGGCCCACCATCACCCTGGTCAATAGCAAGACAGGGTCTCTCAGTTTTCAGGTCAACATGTCTTCACCCTACGTATTAAAAAAATCATATGCTGTGGCACTTAAAATCACTTGGAAGACAGGTATGTCAGCTCTCTGTGATAACCACTGTCCAACTCTGTGAGAGCAGTTTCCTTTTAAGTTCGCTCCTCTTTATGGTTTGCCAAGATCTCAGCCTGGCAGCCTCTAAGGTCCAGCATCAACATTTTAAGATCTCACTTTCTTCCAGTTGTTTTTCCTAAGTGACACATAGTTTTTGTCTATTTTTTCCAAGCAGAAATATTTAAGGACCACTGAACGGTAGGTATAGTAGTCTTCAATTCATGTTCAGTTTCAAATTTGTTTTCAATTTCTGCAACACCCACTTACAGAGGAGTACAACCCACAATAGTTTACTTGTTAACTCATAGCTTGCCATTAAGTTTCATGTCAATTACTGAACTCAGCATGAATCACTACAGTGTAGTACATATTAGCAATGTCCTGTTGCTTTGATATCACAAACGATCTGAAAATTAAAGTGCAGCTTTCCCAAGCAGACAGGTCTGTAATCATGTCTTCACTGCTCCACTTACCTCGGGCTAGAAGCCTTAAGCTGCTCCGCTCAAGATGACACAGCTTCAGAAGGAAGGGAAGGAACAGCCACATTCTAAAACAATGTTTGAGCTACGCAGAAGGAATTAGCAGCTAAGTAGCTGCTGTAAGCTTAGCTGCTGCATCCCCATTATTTGCTCCCATACCATCAACAAGAAAGCTCCAAATCAGCCTTTAAAATGGTCAACTAACATAAACTTACAGCACTACTGAACTGAATCCAATAGACTTTTGCATGAGGCCCAAGTTTAAGTTACAGTGAGACAAAACTTGAGTTAAGCCAACACTGTTATATCTAAACTCTAAATTTAAGACAAGGAAACATTTTCAAAGTTGCTTTGAAACATAACCTATAATTTACACACAGGTTTTGTGTAAGTAATACTGCCCCTTGTGAGATTCACACCAAACCATAAACATCTTCATTATCACACAGTTGTGAAAAAGTTCACATTTAACTGCAAAACAAGGCAAGATATTAGGGCTGAAGTGGTAAAGTACAACATATGAATAAGAATTAAAAATTTAATTTTATTTCTGTACATTAGTGCTCCTTTTAATTTTCTCCAACTAACACATTAGAGTTAAGACCATGTATTAGAGCTGCAGTTCATTCAAGCTATCACAGCAACTCTTGACAGAAAGGGAATAGGCACTAGTTGTATTTACAGCAGATGGGGTTTTGCCCAAGGTCTGTTCTATGCATGGAATTACAGAAATCAAGAACACCAGTTTAAGAGATAGCACATTATTTTATTATGTGGGGTGAGGGGCTATAGGAGGTAAGGAGCAAAAGTCTTAACAACATTAGGCATCGCTTATTTTGCTCTTTACTAACTCGTTCTATTAGACAAGGAAGATGTCAGTGCTGTCATCATTCAAAAGCACCTTTGTGATTTTATGAAACTGAAGAAGGCAATCCCAAAACCAGAAACAGCTAAAATTAGAATAGAAATATACTTGAACAAAAAAACAAAGAACTAGAACAAAATTTCAACGAGGCCGCTAAGACAGCTGACACTCTGTAGACCTAGAATAACATACTCATCTAATTAGAAGTTTCACGAGCACTGCTTTAAGCAACTACTTATAAGGAATTGGTTCCTAGATGGGAAATGGTAAAACATCACACTGATGAAGTGGAAATGCAGTTTCCTGGAAAGAAATTTTATTTATGTATCAAATATTTTCAAAACAGAGTCTGTTGTGACATGGAAGAAATAGCCCGTAAGAAACAACAAATTAGCCTTGTGTCAAAAAATCACTATTCTCTAAGAAATCAGAGAACAGCAAAGCTGATCTATCAAGACAGATTGATAGGCATGCTTGTATTTCACTTCTGAAGAGTAACAGAATCAAAATTCTTCAATACTAAGAAGAAAAATGTTACTCCACAGATTGGTCAAATAAGTGTTTACTATCTCCTCCCTTTTTTTGGTGGGGGTCAAACTTCAGAAGAAAAGGTTACATATTATGTTTTTCTCATGTCCTCTTTCCACATATTACTGTGGTTTAAGAAGGTGACTTTTGAAAGATGAAGCAGAAAGGAACCCAGAGTGCTAGTATCAAGTTACTTAAAGTATTTCTGCATAAATATGACTGTATTATACAATTTTAAGAACACTTACACTGCTGTTGTGAAGGCAGCTAAGTCTGCTTGGTATCTGCCAAGCCTCCTTCAATGGATTAGTTTCATATAGCAAGACAGTTCCTCTGCAGTGGCTGATTCAAAGCCCTTCTCTCACGGACAGACTGGTGATTACTTTGTAAATAAAGTTAAGTAGCTTTAGGGGGAGCTGCCTCCTGGGTCCTCGAGGTCTTTTGAGACGATGACCTCTTAACCTGTCTTTTGAACTTGCCTCCTTGATTAACAAGAGCTCTTGCGAGGTGGGAGGGGTGGTCTACTGCTAGCAAACATTGCTAACGTTATCTCACCGAGGGCAGAGCGCCGGCTCGCTGCAAAGAAGTGACTGTTCAAGAGGCAACGCTTCGTTAACGAAATAGCCCATAACGAGCCCGCAGGACCAGGGCTAGAGGTCACCAAAACCTCCCACTTTCTGCCCAGTGTCCTTCAGAGCTTCAGCAATGAGCGGTCCGCCAGGGAACGGGGACAGAGCAAGGAGAGAAAACGTCCACACTGAGACCCTCACGAGCGCCATGAGTACGACTGCCGCGGCCCCCCGGGCCCTACTTGGCCACTCGTCAGGGAGCGTTCCGGTACTTCGCCCTGCCCCTACGCGGTAGGAGCCGGGCCTACCCCCCACAAGCCCGGGGAGGAAGCCCGGGCCCGCCGCGCTACCCCCCCCCCCCCGCCCCGCTATCGGGGACGCACTCACTGACCGCTTCCGCCCCACAGCCGCGCGCTGCCGTGACGCGGTTCCTCCACACCCACCGCAGTCCCCGCTCAGCGCCGCCCTCGGCTTTTCCCGGCGCCCCCCACGCGGCGCCGCTCCTCCTCCCGCCCCCGCCAGAGCCGGGCCGGAGGCGCCGTGTCGCCATTTTGTTGCTAGCGCTGCTGGAAGTCTAGGCCGCAGCTGTTAGCGCGACCGGTGGAGCTGCCCGCGGCGGCCGCGGCAGTGCCGGGTGCTTTTTAAAGGGGTTTTTAATCTGTTTGGGGCTCCCGTGCCGCAGCCCTGTTTTAGCACGCCATGTCTGGAGAGGGAGCTGCTGGCGACCAGGTGAGCGGGAGGAGGGTGAGGATGCAGGCCGCTCCCTGAGTGGCATAGCGGGGCCTAGGGCTGCCGTGGTGGTGGGGCGGCCCGGCCCGGGGCTGCCCGGTGGCGGCTGCGCTGTGCAGGCCTCGGTGGGGCTGAGCGTATGGCGTGTGGGGCCGGACGCCGTCCGGAGCTGCCGTCGCGCTGGAGGCCGCGCTATGGGCCGCCCCGGGGGCTGAGGGGAGCGTGGCCGTTGCCTCTTCCCTACGTTCGTAGGCCCTGTTGGGCTCCTCAGCGGCGCGGTCGGCGAAGGGCTCCCCTCCCCCACCGCACACACCCATTTTGTGGAACTCGCGTTTATTCTGTCAGCGAAGCGTTGCGCTGGGCGACGGGGGTACGCGGAGCTGTTCCGGGGGTACGCGGAGCTGTTCCGGGGGTATGCGGAGCCGTTCCTAGGCAACAGGGGTACGCGGAGCCGTTCCGGGGGTATGCGGAGCCGGTCCCCGGTGGCGGGGGTACGCGGAGTTGTTACGGGGGTACGCGGAGCCGTTCCCGGGGGACGGCGGTATGTGGAGCCGTTCCCGGGGGACGGCGGTACGCGAAGCCGCTCCGGCGGTATGCGGCGCCGTTCCCGGGCTACGGCGGGACGCGATACCGTTACCGTCGCCCGCCCTCGATAACGCTCCGCAAACTGAGTCTCTCCCACCCTTATGGTTTCTGGTAAGCAAACTTTAATTTAGGTCAAGGTGGACAGTAGACACTCCGGTGAGCTTCTGTTTCCAGTTCTTACTTATTCGTGGTCATTGAGTATGCGCACTCCGGAAGAAAATAGAAACCCGGATAAGCTGTTGACACTAACACATTTGCAGTGTTTTGTAAAGTGAGCGTTTACTGAACATATGCACGTAACATAAAAGGCTGTGTGCCTCGTTAACAATGTCTTTTGCCTCCAGAATAAAGTGTTATTTAAACACCTTTAAATTAGAAACAATAAAAATATGCTTATTTAATAAAGAATCTTCTTTGTGGTACAGCATTCATGCTCTTGGGGTGGAAATAACTACTGTTTCAGTTAGGTTTTGTGTTTTTTTTTTTTAATATACTAAAATATGTATTTATTGTACTTCTTATTTTCTAGGCAGATGCAATCAGTGTTATATGTCATCTTTTTAAATCTGGTATTACCATGAACTACCTCGTACTTACTGGTAGAATTTCTCTAAACAGGTCTTTCTAATAGTTAGAGCTATGTTTACAATCAGTATTAATTGGAGGGGTGCAGCTGAAAGTCCCTGACTGAGGGAGGAGTGATTGATAACACTGTGGCATGCCTTAGCAGCCAATGTAGCCTACAAAAATACTTAAAATTAAGCTGATGATTTAGTGCTCACTTATGAAGCTCTTCTTTGTAGAATGTCAGTATTTTTACAAAACCAGGTTATGTTTCTGTGTGTCTAGGCCTGTACTCTGAAAGGGTGGTGTGTAAACTCTTAGTAAGGTCACCAGTTCTAGGGGGGTAGGAAGGACAAGTGTTCAGAGTGTAAAATACCCACTTTCAGTCTCATTAGGAAAATATCCTATGAATTACCAGCCTGTATCTCAAAGCTGGGTAGGTTAGTAAGTACACTTGTATATTTAAGCAAGAGATTCTTTAGAAAGGTTTACTTCATCACAGGGTAGATGACTATAAAGAAGTAAGAATAATTTTGATAATCCTGATGTGTAATATGTTTCGCATTTAAGCTTACCCACTCCAATTTATGTTTTAAAAAATACATTGATGTTTAATTGCATGATTAAACTGCTAGTTAAAGTAGTGTGTTTTTGTAGCTTGCAAGACATTACTACTTAAAGAAAAACAATGCTGGCTTAAGGTTTTATTTTCTTTTGAAAGGGAGAATTTAATGTGCAAAAGGTTGATTTATTGTAGTAAAAGCTATTCTGGAAAGTAATAGCTTTAGTATTGTGATGCCATTATCACAAAGGGTTTTAGCATCAAAAAACTGCAAATCATTATTTGCAGCTTATGTAAAGCATGTAGTCTAACATGTGGCTTGGATTTTGTTTTTTAGATCCATGTTAAGGTTCCTCCTTTTTATCCATTGTGATTACTCTTTTCATGTTGGGTGCACTTTAAATAAAAATTTTTAAAATCCCAAGTCTTTTATAGGTTGGGATTTTTTTTTTTTTTTTTTTTTTTTTTATACTACTCCATCGTCTTTATGAAGGCCTCTGGATTTTGGTTTCCTAGAAGTCTGTAATTTTGTTACGGTCAGTTATGTCCCTTTATCAACTTTCTTCAGTTTCGCTAAGTTGTCCTCTACCTTTTTTTTTTCGTTAGCCTGGCAAACTTCT
Source organism: Nyctibius grandis (assembly GCF_013368605.1). NCBI lineage: Eukaryota > Metazoa > Chordata > Aves > Nyctibiiformes > Nyctibiidae > Nyctibius > Nyctibius grandis. The sequence continues at coordinate 8,849,146 of NC_090661.1, read as the reverse complement.
GTTTCTTACTCCTAAGGTTAAGATAGGCCATAATTTGGTATCAGTGTCTTTAGTGACGGTACCATGAAGTTTTCCAAACCCTGTGCTACCACTCAGTTCAGTTGTGTAGTGAGGCAGGTGTACCTTAAGTGTAAGCATTGATGCCAGTCTAGCTGTGGTCTTACAGAGCATGATAGACCTAAATTCACTAATTCACTGTATCTCTGTGGAAGGAGAAACAACAAAGCATTGTGACTGGGGCAGTTGTGCCTTACTCCCTTCCCCATACTGCAGCTGCTATATATTGTAGCCTATTGTAATTTGAAGGCCCTCTGACTTTACATGCACATTATCCTTACGGTTTTAAATGTTCCTTTCTGTATGAAGCTGAAGCTAGGCAGAGATTAGATTGCATCTAGCTTTCCTGTTTCAGGTTTCATCTGCTGCTTCCACAACCAGCTTCTGAGTTTTTGAGTGCTATTTTCTTTGACGGTCACATAGTTAGATCAGTATAAGGGGGTGACTGTACAGTGAATTTGCATCTATGTTGTGCGTAAGATATATGTGTGGTAGTGTATGATGCAGATGTTAAAGATCTTTGACAAATCAGAATTCTTAGCTCTGACTCACTGACACACAGAGGTGTCTGCATCTTGCTTCCCAGATCTTAGGGTTTGGAGGGGACTTCTGAGCACAGCCAGGTGAATAACAAATTGCCATGTTATCTCCAGCAAGTATGAAGTTGTGGTAGTGTGGGAAGGAAGAACAGTGGAATGTTGGATGTAGGGAGGGTGGGAGAGTAAAAGTATTGTAAGGTTGAGGACCCAGCTGGGGTTTAGGAGACACTATTGTACCAGGCGCAGCTGCAACTGAAATGCAGCTTTACTGCCTCTAGGCTGAGCTTAGCTCCAGATGTTGTTAGGCTGCTTTACTGTGTAGATCAGGAATCTAAGCTAGGTTATGTAGGTTGTCTCCTTCTTGCATCATTACTGTAGAACAAAGTGGGGCAGGAGGACAAAGAAATGTGATGTACCCGCCACCGTTTTTTTTTAAATTTTTATTTTAAATTCTTGCACTGTGTTCGCTATGGTGGTGCCAAATTAATTTCTGCAGAAACAGTTGAATGATGGCAGGACTTAAAATCTGTTAGGTCCCAGCCAAACTCCTGGCGAGGTCTACGTAATGTTTAACAAACCAGAATTTCCAAGGTTGGTTTTTAGAAAACCAAACACTTAGCCCTGTCTATATCACGAAATCCACATTTGTAGGCTGAAAGGCTGCATCTGCCACTGTTTGCTAGAAAATTCCCTGACAAGCTCTCCATGTGTCGAGGTTACAAAGGGTACATATGTGCACCTATGTACATCTTTACATTTTTCTGAACCTTAATGTACGCGTTTAGTTTCATTTCAATCGTGTGGTGGTTTCATGTACTCTCTAACAAAACCTAAAGTCGTGCTCTCTACTTCTTTCTGCCATGGCAGAACCACTATTCTTATCCACTTAATAAATAAATACTTGCTAGGCATCAATTTTATCTGAAGACTTGATGCAATATTTGCTTTACCCCTGCATTAGTTGCCTTCTGATCTTTTGAGGCTAGAACATGCATTTCACGCTTCCTGTAACTGTTTCTAAGATACGTACCTCAGTCTGTGATGCATGTTACTTTACATGAATATGAATCTGATCCAAGACTGAGCTGTGGAAAAAAAATGTCTGTATTGTCTCTGTGACTATAGAAAAGACCTCTAAAGCAGTCAATTCCGGTTTCTTACTGGTACTTTGTCCCTTCCTACTCCTTCCTCTCATTCATGCCTTGTATCTCTTTCATATAGTACATCATGTAAGTTTCTTAGTTCTAAATGCAATAGTAAATGTTATTGTGGTTAACTTTAGCTTAATATTTTAAAAATAGATGAAATTGAGTGCAATACTGAAAGCAGTTTATTCTTGCAGGATTGTGTGGGTTTAACATCTCAGGAGGAGCCATTTGAAAGAAACTCCTACAAGAGCATATTGTTCTATATCACAGTTAGTAAAACTGAGTTTACTTTCACTGTTTACATTTACTGTAGGAACGGGTTGTAAATAGAATGAACACAAGGGTTGGTGGAGGAATACTTCTGAGTTGCTAGTGCAGTGTTTTTTTTCCAATTTTTACACAATTGTAAACGATCTCTTTTAGCTACATTTCCAGGGTCAGTAAGTTCCAAGTACACCAAGAAGTTATTGAAGTGGCAGATGTGTCTGTCTAAACGCTGCTGTTTGGGAAATAGTCTCATGAGGAAAGAATGGTAATCATTACTAGTCTAAAACTCTTGATTTGTTCAGAGATATAAAACAGCCCAGATTATGTTGCGGGGCGGGGGGGGGAGGCAGTACTTAGAAAAGTATCCTTTTTAAATTACTTGTGATGAATATGCTGGGTTATGCCTGTCAATAGTGACCCAGTCTTAAAGAACAAACATTTTTTCAAGCTCGCGTTCACAGTTGAATTGACTTAGTGGTAGAATAGAAGAAGGCAAAGCATTAAAAAGAGATTTAAGAAAGTACAACGATTGATAAGGTGTAACTGTAGCATAGGGAGGATGTGTTACTGAAGAAAGGATTTTCAAACTTGTTCTGTGCACATACATCTGTAACTAAACTTTAAGAAAAAAAAAAACAACTGACAATGCTTATTAAGTTGCATGTTAATATATTTGAAATTATATTCATTGGGTCTGTTACAGACCAGGCTGTGCTAAATTGTGCAACAGCCAGCCAAAACCTCCAAACAGTAGCTTTTATCTTCATGGACATGAAACTCCTTTTGGATGTTGAACCAATTTGACTGAACTAGCCATTAAAATTTCTGCCTTTTTGTGTACAATGGCCTTTACGTCTTGTTTGTAGAAGTTCTTATTTCATAATTAGTGGTAGCTTTTAAAGCATCTTAAACTGGCCACTTCACAGGTGGAACAGCTGTTTAAATACATTTCCTTTTCACTGCAGAAGATCCTTTGTGGAAACAGGAGGATGCTTTAAGCAATTGGATGCACTGGGTGGTGCAAATAGTTGAAAGAGGTGTTTGGTCACACTCCTACTTCTGGCAAAGCAGTCCAGAGTGGAAATCCTAAGCATTGATTTCTCCAATATATTAGGAGTGATTATTTGTGAAGGTGGAAGGTAATGAGACCTTGTTTTGGCTCAGATATAACCAGGACAGTGATTTGCCTGCAGTGCAGTTTTCCCGTCTGAAAGACGGATGGCTTTTATCCATCCTGGAGATGGATAGGGACAGGAGGAGTGCTCACTGGCCATAAGAAGTTGGGTGTTTTCTTACATATGACATGATACAAGCATTTTCAAGCAGTCCAGTTTAAAACCCTGATCGTATCATTATTTTCAGTTCTGTAGAACTCCTGTAATTTTTGTCTTGCATAACTGCATGGAGAATTTTATCTGCTGCTGCTGAGTATTTGCGAATATAGGAAATTATTCTTTTATTTTCTCCAGGAAAAGAACAAACATTTTACTACTTTTCTTACACGGATTAGGAGTCCTGTACTAAACATGCAAAATTAATGTAGGATTGCTATGATTATGCATCTTATCAGCATTTATTTTTTCACCAGCTGAATTTATTTCAGCCTTTCTGAGTTTATTGCCCTATATCTGTATAGGTGAAATCAAATTCCTGGAAGCCTTAACTGTTTCACTGCAGTGTTAGCCAAGTTTTGTGTGTCACATGGAAAGGTTTGAGATAATACAGCTGAACAACTACTAAAATAGTTGAGGTGTGCTTCAGTGGCCCATTCTACTTTTTCCTGTTTGAAAGTTACTATTTACAGTGCAGGACCCTGTACTTTCAGAAATGCTTCAGTTGTTCTTGTAGGGTGTGTTTTTTTTAATTGTAACAGACATTAGTAGTACTCCTGATAGGCATTTCTGTCTCATTGAATGCAGAATAATATATGGTTGATTGGATATTTGAGACAAGTAGATTTCACTGAGTTGGAATATAATGAGAAGCGATGGTTACCACTGATGTGGGTGAATTTGAATTAGTGATTTATTGAATAAACAATGTGTCAACTTTGGGTCATCTGTAGAGATAACTTACATAAATAATCTTTAAACTTTGGAAATTTCAACTTCAGTGCTGTCTTCTGTAAGCTGAAATATGTTTATACATGTCATTTTGGATTAAATAAAACCACTGCTTCATTTCATGCTGTGTTTTGCATCTTAAGCTTGTATCAGTTGAACTATAACATGCAGTATTAGAGTCAGAATTTTGATGGACTTAGGGATGTAAAAATATTCATATGGAAATTTATAAATTTACTACTTTTGCGCTGACAACTTTGAGCTACTAATTTTTAATTTGATTTTTTAAATTAAATTAATTTTATAATTTAGTTTGCTGTGGGACTTGATACGTGCCTTCCAAGCTACACTGCTTTGCACTGAGCAATTAATCTTAAGAATGACTCGAATACTGAAGCAAAAAGAATAATGGTCTTTAAACTCGTATAAAGCCCCTCCTACTGATTTTTTTCCCTTTTCTCCTTAATGCATGGCTGCTATTACATGTCAGTTTAACAGTTCTGCAACATTTTTTATCATTTCTCCATTTTATAAGTAAATTTAATTCAAAATCGTTTAAGGGATATGCCTTGAATTATATCCTGCTAGTAGGACTGATACAGAAACTGGTAGTGCTGAAAATATTCAAAATTATGGAAGCTTATTAAAGTGATCAGGTTGAATTGCCATGTATAACATAAGCAACTGTTGTATAGTAGTACATTTGCAGAGTTTGACAAAAGCACAGGGGCAAGGCATTCCTGAAAGTAAAGCTGATGTTCCTAAGTAAGACATACTGCATATGATAGCCCCAGCTTTTTTTTTAAGTCACTGTTCTGTACAGTATTTCACCAGCTTCTTTGTATAATGCCGCTCTAAATGGTCTTCCAGTAAAATCCATTAATAATACCTTGGATTTGTGTTCTTGGAACACCTGCTTTGCTTCAGGAGTGATGTGCAGTAGTGATGCTTGTTAATTTTACCAAAGATCATACCTCTGTAGTGTCTAGTTACCTTTTCTTTCCCTTTATAAGTATGTGATGGCACCTTTGATAGGAGTATCAGTTCTCGCTGTCCTCTTTACTGTCTTTTTCGTCTTCAGAGCTATGTATTCATCTTGATTCAATAAGAATTAAAATTATTTCCTTGAAATAATCTTTTGGCAATTGACAAGTTTTTTTAGGATTTTCTGTACAGTAAATCAGTCACACTGCGCTATACAATACAGACTCGTATATTCTAACAGTCATTATGTAGCTAAGTTGTAAAATTTCACAAGAAAGATCTTCTAGTAATAATTTACAGGTTATTATAGCTACGTCTCAAGAAGGCAAGAATTTACTTGATCATATAATTTGGGACTGCCAACATCTGCCTGAAAATGAGTCAGGTTTGGAAAGTTAGTAAATAAGCTGTTTGGAGTACAGGTCAAAACAATATTTCATGCTTAATAAAAAACTTCATGTCATTTAGGGTTGTAACAAGCACGTATTTTAAGGCTTGTCTGTATGTGAATCAGACTGTAATTTTTTTCATCTACTTTGTGCTAGCAGTGTTAAATCTAGAAAAAATTTCTGGAGATCATAAGATATTTTCACAAGTCTTTAAAAGAACACTTAAACCAATACTATAGTAGTAACTATATTAACAAGTTACGGTTCAGTTTGGTAAAGCTTTTAAACTCCAATATGCATGTCTGAGTGTAAAAAAATGTCACGGTTTAAAGCTGGGCCAGCTATTAAACCTGTGGCAGATGCTCTCTGTTATCCCCCCCTCCCTCCCCCCAAAGGGAAATGGAAAAGGGAGAGAGACTTCTGGGTTGGAAAGTTAAAACAGTTTTAATAAACTATAATAATGGAAAAGAGTATAATAATAATAATAGAAATAATCAAATATATACAAATATATATACAAAACCAAGATTGAGCTCCCCTGATGTCAGCCACGTCACCACCGGCACTGCAGGGCAGGCTCCGGGAAGGCCCAGGCTGGGCCCAGCGACGGTCGAGAGCTGGATTCAGGGATGCACGGATCGGGATCGGGGGCAGCAGGAAAACAGACGGAGTCCTCCTTGGACACCGGCCATAGCAGAAAGAGAGCGAGACCCTCGTGATCCCCCCGCTTTATACCGAGAATGACATGTGTGGGATGGAATACCCTCGTTGGTCAATTTTTGGTCACCTGCCCTGTCTGCTCCCCCCTGCAGCTGCGACCCCCCTTTGGCTCTTCACTCGTAAGCAGTGAGGAATTCAGCAGTGACCTTGGTTTCTCTAAGACTAAGTACAGCAAGAGCCTTACTGCACAACATCCCTACCGGTGCCTCAGCGATAACTACAAACTTCGAGCGTTATCAGTCCTGGAAGCAGACACTGTCTGCAAAACATGCAGTTAGTTTCAGAAAATGCAGTTACTTAGAGGAGACTTAGCTGAAAGTAAAAATCACTGAAAGGAAAATCGGCCTGGTTTAGGCCAAACCAGGACATAAAAAAAAAGCTGTTTAAGGCAGTGCCAAAGCTACAGGAAGGCAACTGTAAGAATACGCTGATTGACAGATCAGAAAGTTAACAAATTGTGCTTGGGTAACATGTATATGTCATTGCTAGAACTGTCATCTCCTAGTTAAATCTGTAACTTTTGATAAGAAATACTTACTGTCCTGCATGTACAGAATGACTCGTGTAGTAACCTGGATTTGTTTGGCTGAGGTCTGTAATAGAAAAACCAGTCTGAATTTACTTTTTGCATCCTAAAAGTTTCAGGTCAGTAAAACTGTTTAAAATTCATAGTGCAGTCAATTCTCTGGCAAACTGAAATTTGTTCTAGTGTTTTAGAAACATTTAGTCAGTTTAGTCTAGCTTTTTGCTGGATCACCAAGTATGTAGAACTTGTTGTGGTGAGAGTGCATTATCTTACTGGGACAACTTGCTTTCCAGATAAAGTACAATTTAGTAACTCCAGCATAAAAACTGAGATCTGGAATGTTACATTGTCAGAATGTTGTTGTTAGTTTGACTTTGTAGCTGGGACAGAACTTTTCAAACTCTTATTTGTGATCTCTTATGTCTTCTTTTTAATTTTTATAGGCTCCCGAATATGTGCCAGAAAAAGTGAAGAAAGCTGAAAAGAAACTAGAAGAAAATCCATATGACCTTGACGCTTGGAGCATTCTCATTCGAGAGGCACAGGTTTAGTGACATAGGATTACGTTTCCTTATCTATGGTCCACTCACACTATTTGGTTCTGGAGTAAAATCAGCATATTCATTTACATAAATCATAATATTGTAAATGCTGTTTTGATTTTCAATTTTTAGAATCAACCTATAGACAAAGCACGGAAGACCTATGAACGCCTTGTTGCCCAGTTCCCCAGTTCTGGCAGATTCTGGAAACTGTACATTGAAGCAGAGGTTAATATTTTTACTTTTTTTTCTTATATAACATTTAATAGGAGTTTTAAATTTACACTTACATGAGCATAAGTAAGATAGGCACATAATATCTAGGGAAAGGGGGATTTTAAATATGCCTTGCCTTTATTTTGTAAAATAGGTACAAAGGAGTGATTAAAATGACTTCTAAAGTATTGGGTCTTCTATGAGTTGATGATTGTTGCATTATGGAATTGCAACAACATTAAAACTGTTTCAATGGTATTGGAGTGCTTTAGCCTTTTATTTACTTGTGTCAATTTATTGCCTCCCGTCTCACTTATAGAGGACTTTTTTTTTTTATTTATACGTACAAACTTATTTGAATGACTTTCTGTGAACGTTTGGATCTTTTGGGGTTTTTTTTTGCTTTCTTAGGGAATTGAGTGTTTCTGTGAACAGTGTTTTCAGGGAGGGTGTGGGATGGAAGCTGATTTCTGGGATGAAAATGCTGGGAAAATGCATTAGTACAACTTATTAGCCTCTAAAAATCCCAACAAAATTGTTATTCTTTATATAACTATATACAACTTCCACTAAGTGCGTTGATAATTTAAACAGTCTTTAATGACATGCCGTGAAATGCACTGTATAATCAGAATTTTTTTTAATAGCTATTTTTTTTTCCGTTTTATGTGAAAATTGCTAAGCAGCAATCTAAGTGGCAAAACTGCATTGTATAGTTATCTTATTTTACATTAAATTACATATCCAAATGTGTTCTGGCAGTAAAGTTTGAAGATTATTAAATAAAATTGGGATCATGGGAATCTAACAGATTTTTACATTGCAGTTTATAATAAGATGTTATAGTGCAACCTAAATTTAATATTACCTAATTAAGTATCGGAGAATTTTCACAATTTTTTTTCTAATAGTTTGTGGTATAAGTTGGAATGTTGGTGATTGGACATATTTGGGAGATTGTGAATGCACTAACACACACAGATGTGTATTTTAACTTTTGGAACCCTGCAACCAAATCCATTAGCCTCTTGTACCCTGCAATGTTTGCTACAGGATCTCATCTTTAGAATCTAATATAATTTGATGGTTACATTATCTGATTTCTGTGCTTATTTAAAACCTTTATCTTTCCCATTCCTCAAATTTAAAGTTGAATAAGACCACCTCAGAAAGCCTGTGCTACATTGTAGGTCTTTCAGCAGAAAGTACTGTTATCATTGTAAAGCTTCTTGTCTGAGGCTTCTTGTCTCGAACCACATTCAGAGATCAATTAACAGACATTACCTCCCTTAATCGATACCTTTTAACTAATTTATAATCTAGTAGTATTTAGAAACATTAACAGTGGCAAAGCTTAAAACAGTCCAGGGTATAATTTTTTACGTGCTCCTTCAAGGAAGGAAGATCAGTTTCTACCTGGCAGGTATGGTAACCAGGTAACACAAGGTAAATTGGAGAAGGAAAGAATTGGCATAAAGATCACAAGCGCGCGCGCGTGTGTGTGTGTGTGTGTGTCTGCCTATAACTACACTTCAAATATAAGAGAAATGGAATATAAGATTCTGTTACTCAAAACAATTGAAAAATGTGAACCATAGAGTTCTGGTAGAGGTTACACTTGTAAAGGGTTATATTTGAAAGAAATGTAAGAGGTTACTTTTTAGAGATTTATCTTAATAAGCAAATTTTAAAAATCCCAGTTATGACTTAATTTTCAACTTTTCTGTCCTGGTTCCAGTAACCTCTCAAAACTCACGTAGTGACTGATTTAACTAAAAAGCAACATGCTTATCTCTGCCTTTTTTTTTAGTATAGGTAACAATTTATAGTTGTAAACTGAAATGACTTTTTTATTTCCCAATTCCTCTCTAAAAAACATATATTTACACAATTGGGTACTGTTATCAGTGTTACGTTGCATATCATAGGTATAGTCCCATCTGAGAGTAATTTCAAAATGAAATGTTTTCTCAAATGTTCTTTTAACAGCATGGTTGAATATAAATTAAGATTTCAATTAGTTTTTGAAGGCTACCTGAGATAGAGGAATTGTTTCGAGGCTTCTTTTATTGCAGCCGTAAGATGTATAAGGAATATAGGGAAAGTATTTTTACAAAAGCTTTTTTCCCTTGGAAACCTTCGTAGTCTACTCCTGCTAGAAAGGTTCTCTTGGATAGTTCAGAAGTATAATCTTTAAAGCTTTGAGCTGGGAAAGTAAACCTGTGGTAAATCTTTGTTTAGCATTGCTTTTGATTCACTTCCACTGCCTCAGTATGTAAACCTGAAAATTGCTATATCTTCAGTCATCTGTAAACGGTGCTTTTTGTGATGTTGAAACAAGCATATCACTTTCCTCTTTAACACGATAATATTTCCTCTTTGCATCACAGAAAGACAAAAAGGGAGAGGAAAGTGGGGGTTGTTTTCTGTCAGGTTGTCTCTCACTAGAGAATTTTGTCCTCTGAATGACACAAATCTGAGCTGAATATCATTACATAGTGGTGTTCTATTATTGGAAGATGAGCTAGGGTGAGGGTTATGATTATGGCCTTACAAAAAAGGAATTAGCCCTTTAGCAGCTGTATTCTTTATTAAGTTGTTAGAAATCTTTAAATTTTCCCTTTGCCTAACTTGAGGCATGTATTCTGTTTAGTAACTTCCAGTCTTCAAGAAGAAATTATTGTTTATAATCTACATGAACAAAAACCGTTTCCTTGCATATGCCAGTTAATTTTGTAATGTGAAACTTCTAAGTGCAGGCCTTACTGCTGTGATTACCTCTTGTTTTTGTGACAGTGTTTGTTCAGCTCACTGACTGTTTTCCTTTTGTGTATGGCTTTGTTCCCTAGTGGAATATAGTGTAAAGCAGTGCTCAGCACTTAGTGTATCATCTAACTTATTGCAATTGATGTACAGACTGTGCTGAAGTAACTGAATACTTCACATTTCCATTTTATGTGCCAAGCACCAGTTTATATGCTCTGGTCTCTCTATTATGACTGGTTTGGTAGTCAGTAGAACATGGAGATTAACTGGGAAGAGTATGCTTTGACAGTTTGTTAATGGGAACTCTACTATTAAAGTTTGAATTGGTCAAAAAATTTTGATTCTCATACTGGTTCTCATTTCTTCTGATATTCAAAGAAGTAGTTGCAGGGCATAGAAATAATAGAATTGGATGAAACAACTCCCAGCTCACAATGTTTTGGGTCACAGCATTTGAATGCTTGAGACTAGTGAGAACAGAGTTTTGTTTAGTGAATTTGACAGACTATGTAGTCTATTTTTGATATGTATTTTAGCAAATAAAATAGGTAACTTGCTATTCTGCATCAACTAAAATTTAGGAAGTGGTACAGTAATGCCACTCTTCTTACTCAGACTCGTTTTCTCTAGTTGCTTAAAGCACATTTTTCTCTTGATACCTGCCCCATAAAAATCTACTTCCAGAAAACTTGAATCAATTCACATGTCAGTGCCTCTTTCACAGTTTTAAAAAGGAGTATGTAAGTCTCAGTCCCACATGTGCCATAATGTTAAATTCATAGATTGCATGGTCTGGATTCTAGCCTGCTCTGCTGATTTGCTGTGTCTTCTTGTGTAAGTTATTTAACCGGTTTTGCCATTTAATTAAAAGAGATACCTACCTACCTCACAGGGTTGTTGTGAGGCTCACTTCAGTGATTAAAGTGCTTTTGGCATCTGGCTAAAAGGTGCTACAGAAATGTAAAAATAAATTCTGATGTCATACACCCTGTGATCCCATAGGCCCAGCTGTCTATTACAATTTCCTTTGTCTCTTTGACTGTTTGAACCATCTTTTAGACACAGAAAGACTTGATAATGCTTTTAATGCACTTGAAAAAACTTCTACTTCACCAGTGTTGTAAATATTTCAGTAGTTCTGAAGCAAGCATTTGAAGTTGTCACCTTTTTCTCTGCTAGTTTCCTTTGAGAAATCACCAGGTTGAAAATCTTCTTAAGCACATTTATTAAACTGTGTTCATTTACTTGCAACATTTTTCAAATGATCTAAAGAATCTTTAGTTCCAGTTGCTCTAAGTGGAAACTTTAATCTGTAACTGTCCTGAATGTTTCAGGCCAGCTCACACCACACCTTTTTACCTTTTTTTTTTTTTGTTGAGTATATTGCATTATATCCTGGTCACTTTGAACTGTTGTTAGTAGGGCTTGAAAGGTTGCCATTATTAAAGATTTAAAAATCATAAACACAAGGCAGTTGTGACAAATACCCCAAATCTAGAAACAATAAATACAAAGCTAGTAACATGCATGTAAAGTGTTTGGCTGTTAATATGTATTTTTCGTCTTGCAAATTTTGCAAGTAAGACTCTTGGGTTAACTGCTTGTTCTAAAGAAATGAAACTAGATATATTTGTTCAGATAACTTCTATTTGATATGAACACTTTGAATTTTAGATGTCTCAGTTACAAACCAGATGCTGTATGAGGATTCAGAGGGTGGGACCAAAGCTTAGGGTTGATTGTTTTGCATTTCATCATATGCAATACATCAGTATCTTTAATTCATGTAATTCACACTGGTGTGGATACTAGTCAGAATGTATCATTCAACATACTTGTATATGAAAAATGTAAATAAAACCATTTAGAAAAATGATTGTTTTTGTTTAAAATGTTTGTGTTTCTTCAAAGCATTTTCTTCCCCTGTTTTACTTTAGTCTGGTTCTGAGTTCAGAAAAAAATTGTTACACATACCACCAAAATGCTTCTGCTTGGGGAAAAATGGGAAGTGACTTCTGTCAGGATGAAGTTGGAATGATCAGATGTCAAAGTAGAATAGACTTGGCTGAGATTCTGCTTAGTGGTACTTTCAACTGAAAATATTGTATATATCACTAGCTGATATTTGTTAATTTCTTAATGGAAGACATGCCCATTATAATCCATGCCCACCGTGCTAGTCTACCACATTTCTCATAGTAAACTTCTGTTTTTGAGAAACTGCCGTACAGGTGCTCTGTACAAACATCCATATTGCACATTCTTGACTACCTCAGTCTGAGATTTTTAATCTTTTTTACAGCTGTGTATTATTTATGATCTTTTCTTACTCATGTGTGGACTCGTTCCATTCCTGTTAATAAATGTTGTTCTGTCTGTGTGATTATTGTAGACTTGCACTAGAAAGTGAATGCAACTTCTCTCCTGTCTTTTCTACTCAATATGTAAATACAGGCCTGTACATCTTGCATAGTTGCCATGGTCCTACAAGTTGTATAATATCAGAAAGTTATCCACATAATTGACATTTGTAGTTCCAGAAGATACGTGGCACAAACACTAGTGGGTTTCTTTTTAATTCTATTTTCTGTATTTGATTATAAAAAATATCATGGGAAAGTGTTAGGAATTTTAATTTTTGAAGTGGAAGTGATGCCTAATGAAGAGATTACTATGAACCCTCTTCTATAGTGTGTTGCTGTTTTCATATGAATAAACATAAACTACTTCCTGTTCTGTTGTATTCTTTCTGTGTGGGGTGACGGAAACATCCCTGTTAGAAGTGTTAGTTACATGAAACTCTTGTTCACAACACTTTTGAAGTCTCACTTTCAAATGGAATGAGGACAGTGAAAACTTTTCTCATTGTGTGCTTTCTTTTGTTGAAGTCATTTGCTGATCCTTCTGTTGATGTGTTGAGGGGAAAATGTGTGTTAGGTGTCAGGCACAAGCTTGGGCTTCTTTCTCATATCTGAACCTGAAAGAACCAGAAGTAAAAATATAGAGCTTTCTTGTGTACCCGGTATTAGCTACAGATGGTTATCTTCCTCTGCATGGGTGAGGGGACTATAATCATAATTTCTCATTTATTTCTACGTCTCTTCCAGTTGTCACTGGTTGAGTTACCTGATGCACTTTATTCAGTTTGTGAAGCCTGATGGCTGAGGGAACACTTTCTATTAAACCTTATCTATTAGTGGTACTACATAAAATAATGCTTGACTTTATTTGCTTCAGAGTCTCTTCGCAGACTGTGAAAAGGCTTTGAGTCACTGCTGTGATGAAATACAGTGGCTTCTCTTAGCTAGAAACTTCTGTGAAGGCAAGCCATTCATTCTGGTGCTCCTGTGTCCTGTTAGTACAAATGTTCTTCATTTAAGAGTGTGCATTTTTTCCCTTGTTAGGGTATGCTTTTTCTCACTGATGCCTTCAATGTGACAGGTGTTCTACATCCAGTAACAATTTTGGACTTCCGCAGTGAAGTGTTGTGTACCTAATACCGTAAGCTTTGACATTTTTCCTTTCTTAATAAAGCAATTCAGAAGCGAGAAGAAATGATATGTATTGGTGCATAACTGTACCATTGCACAGACTGCATTCGTGGACTTTTGTGGCACACTGTATACACGCTCTTAACTACATATGATAACATCTTAGTGATTGGAATCTGATCTGTATTGGGGTTTAACTAGTTTGGTAGTGACAAACATAGCATAGAAGCATGGGAACATTTCCAGAGTTCATTGGAATTGTGGCATCAGAAATGTCGCAGTTTAAGGATAGGCATTATAAGTAGAAAGACATTCTTTTTAAATTTAGTTTGTGGACAGTTTTCAGTAATACTGCTATAGAGCCGAGTCCTATTGCATCTTGAAGCAAGACTGTTTAATAGAACTCACTTCTAACCTGAAGTGTGAACATTTTGTTTGGCTCTGGGTCTGTTCCCTTAGAAGCAGATTGTACTAAGCCATGTGACAGGGTCCATGTGCTAATCTTTGTTTTCACAAGTTCCAGTGAGCACACGTTGCTGGTCTGGTAGTAGACCCTGTCACCAAAGGTCTCGTAGACTGACTGCTGGGCTAAAGGCTTTCAGAGCTTTAACATCTTCGACTTTCTCCAAAAGCAGGAGAGCTAGAATTATTGGTGTGCTGAGGAAGCTTTGTAATTTCACTCATACTTTCGTGCTTGCTCTGTGTTTCAGCAAAACAGTTATGGAGCTTATGCATATATCTAAATTGTATGGGCTTTATCATTATTAATTCAGACTGTTCCTCTGAATCAACTAATTTGAAAGTTCAGTAGCGTGATGGAGGGTCAGCTGTCTTGCCTCATTTGATTCCTGTAATATGACTATATAAGACTTAGACTTTCTAATGAGGGCAGCTTACTCTCCAGCTCCCCATGGTTTGCGTTAGTGCATGAAATAGAGAATGAGAAATAACCAGTGTGTGAAACTGGAAAGAGAAATGACTGTACACTCTTTGAAGTGTTAATCCATGACGGCAGCAGAACAAACTCTTACTATAAACAGTCTGATACTTCTGTATTGGTTTACGTGAGAATAAATATAAAATACATTTTAAAAAATACTTTGAAAGTGGTGCATTTGGACTAGTAAGATAACTTGCAAAATGATGCCTAGTTGTTTTAGTATTTTCAATGTCCAGACTGCAGCAAAGCCATCAACTTCCTTCAGGTATCATCTCTTCTGGAAGTACAGATTTTCAAACACCATTCTTACTGTTTAAACAAAATTAAAATAAACTCTCTGTATAGAGATTAAAACAGATTAGATTTACAAAAATGAAGCGGCAGGTATGTAGTTCTGTATGTGCTGTCCTGCAGATAAAATGGACATGGTGAAGTTAGCATGTGAGCTAACTTCATTGTGCTCAGTGGAACTACATTTATACACAGAACTAAGTATGTTTAAAATGTTCATAGTGTGCCCAAATAGGAAAAAGGGCAACTCAGCTGCAGCTGGGTCTTTGGTTTGTTTTTCTTAGGAAGAGAAAAAATGCCTTGTCAAAGAACAAAAACTTGCAAGGGTCTTCTTACCCCCACCCTGCTTCCTACATCTCCTGTCTATTTCTCCTGCTTGGAGAAATAAAATGTATAACACTGTTGGCTATAGTTGGTGGCATTTTTAAGTGTATGTATGGGTGCTGGTAAAACTTCCAGTTCAGTTCTCTCTTAATGTAGGAGCCGGTTTAGCATATTTTCAAAATAGTTTCAAATTGGAATTTGAACTGTGAAGTGACTCGCCCTATTTTAATACTGATACCATTCATCTCAAATCTGCTTTCAGGGTATATGAAGGGGAGGAAATGAATGTTGTATTTGACTTCTGTCAAATTCCATATCCCTGCAGCTCCTTTTAAGGGCTTGTTCCCCAGTATATACACACAAGTGTATATTGCTTAAGCAAGTGATGGATAATAAATAAAAAAAAGTATGTCGTATTTCTGAAGTTAGAAAGGAAGGCAAAGCAACAATCAAATGCACTACTTAAAATTCACTGACAAAATTTTGATTCTTTTAGTTTTTATGGTTAAATGAAATATGCTATAGGTTCCATGCCTGTGGATTCCTCCGGAATCTCTCAAACTATGTATATGTATACATTTTCATTGATGTGTGTATACATATTTATGTAATAAGGTCACACAGCATAATTAATGTTCTTTTAAAATCATACTAAATAGAAATCTGTGTGAGCATATCAGTGCAAATTGTCTACAGATAATTTACTTAGATTACTTAAAAGTGTATAGGTACTCATAACTTAAAAAATAATTTGTAAATGATCTTGAAGCGCAATATGTTTAGAATAACAATGAATTGAATTTTTTTATATACAGCTTCAGTCTGAGTACAAAAACACGACAATGTAGTGTGTAAATGTTGGGAAAAATTGAGCTAGATCTCCTGCTTTACTTTTGTTGTCTTGAACCCAGTATTGGCCTGCCTTGTCTCCATTCCTCCCTATCCATCAAAAGATTATTTTTGTATGTTTTCATGGGCAGAAGTAGAAGTGTATTTGCTGTAGGAATTGTGGGCCACATCTTTCGATGTGCCCTTGCAATTCATCTTTCAGATGATGAGGAGGTCCCAGGAGTCCTTATCAAGAAGCTGTCTTTGGAGGGTTCAGACATGTTCTTTGAATTTATGCAGCATGATTCTACTTACGATTTTTGAAGGGGCAGAAAGCGGTGGGGGGGGGAGATTCCCTAGTAATGAAATAATATAACTTTTTTCTGCCTGTCTGTAACTTTCCTGATTTTGTTTAAAAAAAAAAAAAAATCCAAAACTAATCCCATGACAAACCTTTTTACATCCTAATTAGTGCAGAAGTGTGATGCTCTTAACATCTCTTAATTATGTTTATGCAACTGCATGGCTACTGGTAAGATTGTAATGGTATTGCGTTTGTAAAGCACATAAACACATTCAGCAGCCTATGATATGCAGTATGTTGTAGCAACATCTGAATTGAGTTTCATTTAAACTTTCCCTGAAATTTGGTTTAGTTAATCTCTACAGTTTACTCTTTTGTACTGTATCACAGATACTTAGAAGATAAAATTGTAGTTACATGGTGTCATGCAGGAGCTTGAGGTGTAAGAAGGCCTCTCATTGATGTTACTGTTGTGGAGAATAGAATGATGGTAATTTAATACATGTAGGCTTTCATCTACTTAAAGGTGTTAGCACTTTTACTAACATGCGATTAGTATAAGTTGAAGATAAGCGACAGTGAGTAACTTTACAGAAAATTGCTTTTGTAACACATCTTGCTGGTGGAAGTTTAGCTTGCAGCTTTACTTCCCTCAGCTATGTGAATTGACCCCTCTCCCCAGATTTTCTCTAGAGGTTACAGTAATTAATAGTTTTAGTACAAGCAGTGTGCTTTGAAAGTCTACCTGCATAACCTGATAGGGCTGACAAGTTCGTGCATGAAGAAACATTTCCTTCATACTAAATCAGAATGGCAAGCCTTACATCAAGAGCCTTAGTCTAGCGGTTTTAATTTCGCAAGGGGAATTTCATCATTCTAGTACTGACTGACTGTGGCTTTGGGAATTGTAAATTCTGTCCAATTGTAAAATTGTGCTAGAAATGCTTACTCCATGGTGTTGGTGACTGATCATTATATAAAAAGTAACTGAAAGAAAGTACAGTTCATTTATAACGAAGGATGTAAAATTTCAAATGGACTGGTCATAAATAGAGTGGGATGAATCTTAAAAAGGACAAATAGGTGCCCCTGGCACCCCTACTAGCTACTTAAGGTTTTCTTTATAAAAATGCACTCTAAAATAGTCCCCAGTGCATGACTTTTTGGTTGCAAGTTACCCGAAAAAAATGCTGTGAATGCAAGCTAAAATGTTTAATACAGACCAGTGTCCCCAGCCCTACCCCACCCCCTAAAAAAAAGGAATTGCTGCCCTGGTAAGTATGTGTTACTGGCCCGTTATTGTTGCCCGCTAGCTAGCATTCCTCAGGGAAATGTTATCAATACACTTGTGTCAACTGCAATTCTGCACAGTAGTACTTGAGCAGGATGGGCAGTGTAAGTAGTTGTTTAAAACCTCAGAATATTCCATGGTATTTGCCTTTGATAAAATCTCAATGCTGGTAAGCCTGAGCAGGAAACTGACTGGACAATTTACTGTTAAAGGATAGAACTTTAATTTTTCCACGTAAGATGTGACTAAATATAATTCAGGCTTTTTTTTTTTGTAAATTCAATTTGAGATTTATAATTAAAAATTATATCCTACATGCTTTTTTGTGTGTGTTAAAGATGAGTGTTAAAAGGGAAGTACTATGGAATTTTAAAATTAGCTGACAGACTTTTATTCGGCAGAAATATTTTTCTGGCACTAAGCAGCTGGAGGTAAGTGTCTCTTTTCATAATGCCATGAAGTTTCTGCTGTTCTTGCTATACTAGTTGTAGCTGCTAAAGACTATTGCAGAAGAAATCTCACCTGTTTACAAAAAAAAAAAGGCACTAAGTTAGATGTTACATGTTTATTTGTCACTTTGTTCCTAAAATTCAGTTTTACCGCCAGGAGAGTGTAGAGCTAACCCCCCTCCCCTTCAATAGAAACGTCACCTACGTAGCTTTTATTTCTAAAGCATGGAAATATGTAATCTATGTTTATTTTCCAACTTCATTGCATCTCTATATAGACAATTATTGAAGTGTAAGGTAGCTTAAGTTATTGAAGCACTAATACCAACTCATATAGATTTAAAAGTAGCAGTACCTATATTTTTGTCTTTATCCTGTTTTATGACTAGTGGGACTATTCCCATAGGCAGAAGCCCAGCAGGCTTAGCGTTAATCTTTGAGGGCATCAAGCTGAAGTTTGGGAGGGAGAAGGGGAAGGGAGGGAGAAGGGGAAGCCACTTTAAAAACTGTACGTGTGCAGTTTTTAAAGTGGGGAAAGCAGTATAGCGTTTAAATATTCTAGAAACCTGTTTTCTAATGTACTAAGTCTGATTAGCTGGGATAGTAATTACACTAAAATTCAGGTATTCTGGAAACAGAGGTCTGTCTGCTTAAATGTTTTTGGATCAAGTCTTAACCAAAAAGATTTGCATGTTCATGTGGTTTCGGATTAGGCTGTTTGTGATCAGTCCAAACTTCGTAACTAGATACTGAGAGGACCCTGCAGAAAACTCGTATGTTGAAGGAAACTATTAATTCTTGCCACTGAATTCTACTTTTATAGTGAATTTTGTTTCCTCTTCATTGCCAAAAGACAGAAATCCAGATGTTTAATTCTGTAATCAACTTTTAAAATACAGTCTTTCCTTTTTTAACATTATAGATGAGACTTTTCAATAACTATGATTAAGAATATGCATTCTCAGAAAGGAAACAGTAGAGAATTTCCTTGATTTCTGCCAAAAAAATGAAGGATTTTTGATTAGGGCAGCTGCCTGTATTAGAAAAAGACGCTAATTCCCTGAACTTGAGCTGGAATCTCTCATAGCTGTAGAACAAAAACAGCTCAGTCATTAGGTTAATCTTACATTTCTGAGGCAGATTATTTTCACAGTTTAGTAAATGACTGACATAATAAATGTTTCTTTCAGGGCAAAGCCAGGACCCACATCCCTTCGTTATAAGATTATTTTTAGAGCATTGCAGTTCAAGTACACCTGGTTTAGGTTTAGTAAGGTTTATTTTGTGAGGCAGTATACATCCTGCCAACTGCAAATTGATGCTGCGATGCATGTGCAGAGGATTACTTGTGCCTGAGCATTATTCTCTACTATTAACTCTTAGATTTCTGATTCTTGTTTTCCTGTGATGAGACAACTGTCTTCTGTGGTCAAACATCAGAGCACCTCAGCATCTTTGGAGACTTAGGACCAATCTAATGGTTTTGAGGACCGTTCTTTGTGCCAGTGTTGCAACAAGTTACTGGAAAATTGCTCTTTGCGTTCCAGCTGTGGAGATGAAACATTAGGAACAATTTGTTCTCTGCTGACAGACCAAGCTAGTCTTGTGCTAATATTGCAACAGTAAGAATGATACAATTACATCTTCTAGTACCATTTTTTACTCTTTGAGCAACTTACGTTCCTTTTTCTTAGGATAATTGCTTGTTTGGCTGTCTCTAATTTAGAGAGAGCCTTTGTTAGACCAGGTCCACTCTAGAAAATTGAAGGAATTAATGCATGGTCTCTGAATGAATTTGACCACTCAGAAGGGCAGAAGTTCTTTTTGGTCCTAAGATTTCTTCATTTGGACAATTAGCCCTTTTTGCTGCGTCAGTGTGGAGGCTGTTTAAGGGACCTTTGCTGCCTTCTAGGTGTGTTGCTTTTTTAAAAATAGATATTCAAGGATCATTTTACAAAGTAAGATCTCAAAAATTCTAGCTTGTTCAGGTGTATTATTAACATATAGTCTTGGTGAATGAAAGGAAAATTCTTAAGACCTTCCATACAAAAATTATTATTATTTGGTAACTTTATTCTACAAAAATAAGTTTTCTGAAATAACATAATTCACAGTGTGAAATAATTATGGTTATCAAACTTATCCTTTTCTGCACTTTTGTGCAAGCATATTTGAAAAGAATATATCAAAACTGTAGGCACGCAGTGAGTGTGAGAAGTCATAAAACTATAAACCTAATGGGGACCTTAATGCCCCCTAAAATGTCCCATTTTCCCCAGCTATATCTTCAAATTACAAAGAAAATAATAACTTTCTTACAAATTTTGCTTTCTTTCTCTGAGATACTTTGAGGATACCGAAATCAAAGAGGGAATGATTTTTTTAATGAGCTGTATGTTATTGTAATGAACACTGATTTCTGATAAAAGTCAAAAGCAACTAGACAATTTTAAATTAAGGCTCTTAAGTTAGAGCTTTTTAAGTTGAGATCTGTGTAATGAAACAATTGGCTTTTATTTTTTCTATGTAGTTACCTCAAGTACCCCTTACGACACACAATCCTGTTGCAGTGGTCTAATCCCTGCCTTCTTTTTAAGGTCTCAGTGTTGCAAGCAGTTACTAGGTTGAGTTACGGGATCAGTGCCTCGCTAGTGGTGATGGCAGACTGCAATGTGTCTGTGCTCCTCAGCTTGGCAACCTTGTGCAAGATACTGGCGCCTATTATCTTACTAAATTAGCTGAAAAAAAGCATTAGAAGAGTGCGTATGTCCAATTCCATTGCCCCTGCTGAGGGACTGTTTGCTTATGATACGCTGTTGAAGTAGACAACTGGTGTAATTTATCTGAGTTTACAAATTGGGGATCTCTAGCCCAATGAGATGGGCCAAATACCTTGCTTTGATGCTTCCCTCTTAATTTAACTTTTTAACTTCAATGATCTAGCCAATAAATAAGACAGCAAGTCTTTAATTTATCTCGTTGCATTTTGTCATGTTAACAGATTATCTTGCAATCCATGGGTGGTATATGTGCTTTTGAGCCCTATAAATTTCTTTTTCTGAGAGTTAAACTAATATAAAATTAATTCCAGGCAAAAAAAGCACTGCTTCTTTGTGAAATAACTGCAAAGGATTTCAGTAGATCTGTTAATGTTAGCCATCTGAAAACACTTTTTAAAACTTCTCACTGCTTCTGTAAAATACAAAAGACATTGAGAAACAGGAATGAGAAGCAGAAGTGAACTAAAGTACGTAGGAAGAGCCAAAATGCATAAGTCGGGAAGGAAGCAAGGTAGTTTGCAGGAGTGTGAATGTGGGGTGATGTTTCCTGCAGTGACTTAAAGCGAGCGTGAAATTGAAGAGGAAATTACAACCCATGGGGCATGTTGAAAATTGACTTTTTATTAAAATGCGATTTGCAGACAAATCAAAAATCTAGGTATGAAGTTGAATCTGGCTAGAAAGGAGTGGAAAATAGAAGGATACTTAGCGTGTGTAAGCTACTGCATACAGTTAATATTACATTAAATTTGATAATGGGCAAATTGCCTAAATAAAAAAAGTAATGATTTTCCTGATTTGGAGAAGATATTAAAGAATGGGTACCACAGATAAAGATGTGTTGTACAATAAAACGCAATAAATACCAAAGGAGCAAAGAACACCGGGTTGTCTCCCATTATTTGGAAAAATGATTGGAGTAGGTAGCTCGTACTTCCCAATCATAAGCATAAAGTAGACACTGTTTCAGAAAATATGCTTATACGTGGCAAGACCTAAACAGTTAAAACAAGTTCTTGTTTTTTTGAATAGTGCTGAGCAAGGAGTAGGAAAGACATCTTCCTGATATTAGGTAGGAGGTCTTGGTGCTTTTAGTCAGGTGTGCGTGTTGGTAGGCTGCTGGAGTTTTACAGGCACGTTTTGGAACATGGAGTGTGAAGTGGATGGTGCAGTTCAGGTGAAATCAGTGGGTAAGGACGAGTATTTCAGAATGACACTGTGAAGCTGTTTAGATGCAAAAAGTGAGCAAAAGAGAATATGGGAGCAGAATTGACTAAACAGGAAGGAATGGATCAAAATGTTTATTCAAATTTTTTTCAAAGTAACTAGCAATAATGTAGACTTGTCTTTCTCTAACCAGGAAATACTTGTTGCCATCTACTAAATACGGTATGACCAGAAACAGAAGGTGCTTATTAAAGAGGACTTAACGGTCTGTTGATTTTTAAATTGGCTTAAGTGTAAGAACTACTTACACTAGGTAAAGAGCAGAGATGAGAGAAGTGATTTGTGGGGGAAAGCGTAACTATTGATTATATACCTAATATCAAATGCTGGTGGGGACAGTTGTCTTAAAACATTCATAGAGGAAATGTAATCATTTTGCATAGAAGAGTCTGAAGAAATAGAACAAGGAATAAAAGCTAGCAGTACTGCTGCTTTATAGGAGCTATATGTATGTGAGCTTTACCCAATATGGCAAAGAATAGTCTGTTCAGTAGACTGAGGCAGTACTCGCAGGTAAGAACTTAGAGATGCAGCAACTCTCTACTTCACTCCCAATTTCTAGGCAATTTTTGAATGTCAGATCCATGGGGCAGTGAAATAACAGATAACTGAAGTTGTCCTTTTTTTGAAGAGCGTTCAGCTTGCTATTCATCATGACTTGAACAGGGCTTTTTCTGCACCTTTACTTGAATTATACTAATCCACAAGAGATATTAGTGATAATGGGAGTCAGTTTGTCAGGAAGGAAAACAGCAGTGCAAGTAATAACATGAGGTGGGTTTGGTGTTTAAATATAACTGCAAATCTGAAATTTTATTTTATGGGAAGTAAAATGCACAAACAAGCAAAATGAGAAGAGAGAGCAGCAGAATGAAATAGCTGGGAAAAATGGGGAAGTAAGCTTGAGAAATCACTTCTTCATTTTTATAATCCAGTTTGAAAACAAAGGGAAGAAAAAAGGGTATAGGTGACGTGAGAAATAAATGAGCTAATGAGTGAAGCAGTGATTGCAATTCAGTACCATTCTCCAACTAGAAAAATCATTTAACAGTTTTGTCACCACAAAACTTTTTCTTAAGGCTGCCTATAAAGAAATATTTCTCTGTAGAGCCTCTGGCTAGTCTCTTGGTAGTGGTGCATGAAATTTATGCTTGCTTTACAAAGTATTAAGATAAATAAAGTGCCTCAGTGCAGGACCAAGACACCAGCATTTTCTGTAAGGGAGTAGAGGCAGATGCTAGTCCTAAAGGTTTGTCTGGAGGTGGAAATTAAATCAAATTGTACTAAGGTGTAAATTAAAGCACAACAGCTATTTTTTAGTAACTGCATCTCTGATCTCTCATTTCTTAATGAAGTCCTTGTTCTTCTTTACACTGGAGTAGATATTTAGGAATTGGGTGGGGTAGATAGTTCTTTAATATTCCAAACTATATTAGTAGCAAAGTTAAGTTTCTTTACTGCGATGCATTAATCTCTATTCACTTCTAGATCAATCCATTTACTGTAAGTTTGTTCAGCAAGGTTGTCCAAATTCTCAATCCTTGCATTACTGCACTTCTAGAATGCAGACAGTTTGCTGATACCCAAAGATATTATATTCATGTATTCTTCTGGATTAATTCCTTTCCTGTTGCATCTGAAAATTAAAGGTATTGGGTTTTTTAGTCTAATAGATTAAACAAAAAGACATTTTCCACTTGCAGATTTTTTTTTTAATTGGTAATTACTTGTTTACATAGTTCTTAATTAAGAATGATTTAGCTCCATTTCAGCTGGGGCATATGTTACTGTGTCTTCAGAGTAGCATTCACAATTTCTTCGTTTGCACTCTTTTTTGAAAAGACTTCTGCTCTGAGCTGCTCCCTCACCACCCCCAGGCAGGCACAGCTGGGTTCTTCCCTTTCCCAAACTTCCGGATAAATCTAGTTTTATGTTCACAGTTTTCGAAATAGTCTTTTCAGGTCTTCAATCATGCCTATTTTTTTTTTTTACAATTAGTCAGATGGTGGAGATGGTCATGTAGAGATCTCTGTCGGCTACTGCTCCTGAGAGGAGAAAGGTTGGTAGAGTGTGTTAACCTCATGTGCTTTGGTTAATTGTTCCTGAAGGCTGTTAAAGGCTTGGGGTCATGAGGCTGTAATGACAGTTTTCAAGAAGGTAGAGAGTGAGGAACAATCTTGTGTATTAGTGGCTATTCCTGCAGCAGCTCTCTCTAGCTCTGCCTCTATCCTGTCCTAGTCTCCCACCGCAGCTTGGCTCCTTATGAAAAATGCTGCCCTTCATTTACTAATGATCACTTTTCCCGTAGACAGAGCCGCCTTTTGCTGGGCTTTTTTGTCTTTAACAGAAAATGGTGACGTGGCCCAGAATTTTGCTATAGAAAGTTAACATTTTCACTAGCTGCTCAGTAAGCGCCTGTTGTCATTTATATATGTAGGATATTAACTGGTAATTGGGTTTGCAGAATTACAGGTCCTATTCATTAGCTTAAACGATAGTCTTAGTTACTGAAAAGTTGATTTATTATTCAATACTGTGAGCAAATTCAAAGTGTATATATATATGAATACAAATACATGATAGAGTACATGGTAGGCCACTATTTTGTTAACCAGGAAACAACTGTGAAACCAAAAAGATGGTTGTAATCAGGAAGCAGACTGCAAAATGGTGCTTTTTTTTTTTTTGGCTCTACATTGTAGCCATGGCAGCTGTGACTGCGTCCTGTAAGGAGACTGTTTTTCAAGTGATGATGTATCTAGTGGAAACAACATGATTTTTAAATTTTTATGAAATGCCATGCTTGTGGAAGCTCTAGAAATAATACACGTAATAGTAGTTGGAGGCATTTCATTTAGAATAATTTTAAGGAACTTTTCAAATGCCATTTTATGGCAGATTTGAAATTGAGACACATAACTGTGTGAATGTGAAAAATTACAGTATACTGAATGAAAATACTTAAATGTCATCCTATTACATTTTGAGAAAATGAGTTTTCCCATAGCCGGTGTACTATATCTCTTCCTTGCAGTCTTTACTAATAGCAAGATAAAAGCTCTGTTTTCACGAGGAATATTAAAACTCCAAATGAAGACTGCAGAAATACTGAATCATTCAATCCTTATCTGGTACAAATTGTAGTAAAATTATATATTACAGAAATCACGTCTGCAATTATATGCTAAATAAAGGATTTCATTGGTTAAGCCTTGAAATATCTTGCACAAATGAAATATGTGCTTTGTTCAGCATACATAAGATAAGTTTTACATCCAGTTATCTGGGCAGTTATAATCCAGCCTCCTTGGGTTAATGACCACATGCGAGTGCAACGTTGGTCCTGCATCTCACCTGCATTTCATGTACTTGAGCAGAGCTTGGTTTGCTATTTGCAAAGGTAATTGCTGTTATTTGACCTGTAGGAAAACGAGTTTGTCATGTTAAGTGCTCATGCAATCAGTCACTGACTGGAAGCCTCAGCAAATAGCAAAAGGCTGAATGTGCTAAAGATAGAAGAATGGATTAGCATCTTGCACTTACTTCATCCTTTCAAAGATGACATTTCCTTGAGGCAGTCTGAGAAGTTGGTATGGTCCAAGCAGTATTTATTCTGCAAATAAAGTGTGAACATCTCTCCAGCCAGCCCTAACCTATGTTTTGGAAACGGGTAGAGAAATGTGAATGTGTTTTGTTACACCTACAGTCCTATACTAATAGAGACCCAAATTACATCCCACTGAGCTTGGCAGTGGGTAGTTGATTGTTTTACCCTAGTAATCAAGATGTAAAAAGAAAAAAAAAAAAAGGCAAATGGTCAACACAAATGGACTCAGTGATGATAAATTTGGTGTGTAGTCTGACTTTATTTTTACAATGTTAACTTTTTAATTACCTAATACCTAGTCATCTAACTGTGTAAATGAATATAGGTCTTCAACAGTGAGCTCCCTTCAGTTAATAAACAAAAGTGATACTTCCAAATACGTACCTGTGTGCTCTGGTTGTAATTTTGTACTCTGAAACATATGTTGTGTATGTGTTTTTAAAAAAAAATAAAATAAAGATGTTGCATTTATAGTAGTATTTATAATGAAACTAGATTTTAGGAAATTGTAGTTCTAAAAATACCAGTCACTATGAACTAAATCCTTGGAAAATTAGTTCCAGCGCTGCTGTGGTGTTTTCTCCTCTTCAGCCTGTCCCTCATCAGTGGGTGCAGTCTGCCAGTGGTGTGTGGCATTTCTCTTCAGGTCCCTCGTCCAAAAAAAGTCCCAAAAAACTTCAGAGAGCAGTGCAGGGGCGATGGGGAGGGGAGAGGGCAAGAGGATCTACCTCACCCAGGGGAGAGCTGGAAGCAGTGGATAAAGGAACATTAGATTTTATGCTTGAGAAAGAAATTTTTTTTCCTTGGAAGGTAACCATTGAAAAAGGAGAGGGAGCTGGGATATGGAAACAGACGAGGCCCAGAAGGAGGAAATGAGAGTCATGGCAGAAAAAGCCATGCGGGTCCTTGGGTACCGTGTGCTGACCTTGCTTCCTTAGGACCTTGGGCGAAACCAAGAAACACTGAAAAGGTTAAAATAAAACAAGTAAACTTTTTAGGTTTGTATTGTATGTTTCCAGACAACTACAGGTAGTCTTAAGTCTCTAGATTAATAAAATCACTTGCTTTGCATAATCATAAATGGGGTAAATGGCATAAATCATAATATGTGCTTTAATGTGTCTATTAAAAAGGGTAAATTGCAATGTAATTTATGGATTAAATTTTCCCCTTGCATGTTTGTGAAGCTCGTTATTGGGAAGCATGTTGTTTATTCTGGGAAGAAATTTGACCCTGTTATTATGAATTATTCTTGTACAAAGCTGATGCAGTAGTGACTTAAATGGGAGCATCAAATTTCAAGTTACTCTTTTCGCAAAACAGGAGGAATTTCTCATTGTCACAGGCAGAGGAAGGCAAGGGCAGATGTGTTTTACTACAGGAGTGTCTAAGTATAGCTGCTCAGACTAGGTGGTCTTTGTGTAGTCTTCAAGGATGGAGGGGAGATGTTTGTATATACCAATTTTGCCTTAGAATGACAATATGCCTAAGCTCATTTTGTAGGTGAGAGATTCGTGGTGGAGACACCTCTGTATGTTAGCCTCCATGAGAGTAGCACCTACCTTTTGAATTAAAGCAATCAGAATAGGAATACAGGCAGCGTTAGAAACTGAAGGATAATTTATTGTAAAGATCACTTTAAAGATCACTTTGTTATGTTTGTCTTTAAGGACAAATATACAGTATTAATGTCGATCCTTTAACACTTGTCCACGTCTAATCACTGCCTGTTCCTGTGTATGTAATAGGAAAAAAAAAAAGAAATGTAACAGAACTGTGTGTCAGTGGGTCTGGGAGGCAGCGTGTGCCCTCTCCGGTGGTGGGCTTTCCCCATCCCTGTGGCGTCCCTGTGCCGGGGCTGCCAGGATGTTTGCTGGGGAGCAGTGAGCCAAGAAACGCAAATAAATTCCTTCGGGAGAAAGAGCTTTTCTTCCCTCTGGCTCTGGGAACTTGGTAAATACTCCTCAGTGAGAGAGACACAGTAAGCATTGGCCGATACTGCTTTTTCTTTTCCTTTAACAAATCCTGCCAATCTCCAACCTCCTAACTTCATCGGTACCAAGATTTCTGAATTTTCAGATCTCAATATCAAACCACTTGTGTGGATTTAACAAACACATAACACTGACTTGAAGTCCAGATGTGGACAGCAGCTTTTCATATATCTGATAATTCACGTAGAAAATATTTTGTTCTTTGAGTTATAACATGCAAATAAAGAATATAGCTTTTTTCTTAGCAAAATATTTTACTTTTCAGGATCTTTGGTTGTTGGAAGTGCGTGTAGCCTAATTGATAAGTACTTCTTGTGCTCCGTCTTTTTGATGTTGCTTGGTGTCAGTGCTGCCACACGCTAATAAAACTGCTCCAGTAAACAATTCAGCGGGATTACTGTGCACTTACGTGATGCTGTGTACAATTACCGAGGTCAGTCTGGGTTGCTTATGCTGAGTAATAGTTGTCATTGGGCTTTTGGGTGACAAGGGGCAGGGAGATGCGCTAAGCAGGCAGACAGCATTCACAGCCCTGTCGGCTACGTCTAGGAATTGTCTTTGGTGTAGTAACTCAAGGTGGACGTGCAAAACATTTTTGCTAAACCTGGAAGGCACACTAATTTTTGCCCTGCTTGCTTATAGCTTTTCATTCTGAGCTTTTAAAAATTATTTTTGTACTTGTTCTTGAATAACTACAAGGTGATGCCTTTTGTCGGTGGCGAAGCCATGGATTAATTTTATTTAATTTTCACAAAAGAAGGATTTAAACTATCTCCTGGGGATTCGCTCCTTTTTTTAAAAAAAAAATTCTGCTCATCTTATTGAAGGTTTTACTTGAGAAACCACAAGGGAAAAAATGTGCAGGCAGCTGTGCTCTGTGCTAGACGTACAAACCAAGATTCCTTTGTTCTTTTCCACTAGGTGACCAAGGATAAAAGGCGTTTGCAGGGGGTGGGAGGCGTAGACTGTGAGCTATTGCTCTTCAGTGAGAGTTGAAACGTTTTTGTCGTATTCTAAGAGGTGTTGAAAAACCTGAAAAGTTACTATCAAAAAAAGGATGAAGTAAAAATGGGAGATGTCTTTTTTGGACTTCATGGTGGAGGAGAAATTTAAAATATAAGAAGCCATTTTCCTTCAAATAGAAATAGGGCAGGATCAGACTCCTTAATTTGTGTCCACAAAAGACTTCTGTTTAAACAACAGTAGGATACGTACCTGTTACCTGAGGGTGCGTTGGGTCTGCGTGTCTTACGGCAGAGGCTAGAGGTGTTCTCCGTAGCATGGACATGCCGCCTCCTGATGTGTTCTAGTTAAGTGTTATTTCTGTGATCAGTCATTTCTCTGGTCAGCTGTCTTTTAACTGAATAGCTTGCAGAAAGACTTTGTGAAAATAGTGTGTTCGAGACATAATTAGGCTTAACTTCCTGCAAACCCAGATTTTTTTGAATCATTTCAACAGGGCAGGATACTGCTCCAGTTCACCATGTCTGCCATTAACGTTTTTCTGCAAAACTTGTTTGAATTCTCTCATTTTTAATTGATCATGTTCAGGAGTGAGAGAAATGGGGATACAGGGCACAGGACAGGCAGTGCACAGTGCAGTACAGGACATATTATTTTATGCCTCCTGCAGATGGGACGGTGTTTCCTAATGCTTCCATTAAGAATTCTCTTGTGCTTTAGAATGAGAATGATATAAAAATGATATCATTAATAGCTGGTGCGAAAGGGTGCTGTTCACTGCCTACCGCCGTGCTCCCTGGGGAAAAAGAAAGGCTTTCGGAGCTGCTCCTGTGGCTCTTGTGTTTTGCACCAAGAAAAAAGCCTTGAATCACTTAAATAAACAAAGATCAGTGAGATTTAAAAGGGAGTTTTGATGCTTTAAAAAAATTCAATACAGCATAACATCCTTATTTCATTAAAGGCTCTTTATTTCAATGCAGATAAGCATCTTCTAGAGGCATTGAAGATTTTCCTTGTTTCCTCAGGGTGTATCTCTACAGATGGCCTAGTATGTTAATGTGACTGGAGCTCATAAATAAATGAAGGGTGCCAATCTGCCCTCTACATCTGTCTCCTGCTTTTCTGTGCCCTCTCTGAAAGGCAACCTGTTACTTCAAGACTGGGTTTCACCCTCTACTCCTGCGGTGTGCCTGCCGTCTGAATGAAATGAGTGCTGAGATGTGAGCGTGGTTTGGGCCTTCCTGGAAGGGAGCACCAGGGCTGGGGGCACCTGTCGAAAAACAGGTTCTCCCCCTGCTTATTATTCCCTTATTCAGCATCAGCATATTATAGAAAAGTGTACTTTGAGAAATAAATATTCAAATATAGTACATTTAGTAGCCTACTAGTTTTGTAAATATGGTATTTTACCCTTAATTTACTAAATCCTGATCTAGAGGCTTTGGTACCTAAGTCAATATACGCACTTAATGCAACAGAGTACTGTAAAATAAGAGGCTAAGTCTGGGTGTCCAAACCCAAATACAGGAAAGCAATTTTACCTACCAATACCTCAATTTTGGCCCTAGTGGAAGTGAAAAATAAAAAAAAAAAAATTAAAAACACTAATTTTGAAAAAGCTAAGCAAAGTACATGATTTTATATGGTTAATTATATTTTTGCAATATTATGTGGTGTTACAATGTAATTAGTTTAAGCAGCCAAAGTACAAACTAGAATGCTATAGTACTGTATGAAGAATATATTCCTACTATTCTAAAATAGTTTCTTAAGTGATTTGTTTTTTTCTGCTTCCCTATAGATTAAAGCAAAAAATTATGACAAAGTGGAAAAGGTGAGTCCTATCCATATATGTAATATATCTCTGTAGCAAGAACAAGTATCTTGTGATTAGGCTAAAGCAGATTGAAAAGAACTATAGCTGTCATTGAATGCGCTATTCAAAAACACAGATAAGAAGTATCACTAAAATCAATTTGCTGTTGCTGCCAAGCTGTAATCAGTGAAGTGCGCAGAGGAATTTCTCTGCTTAATTCTCTCCAGTTCCCTTGCATAGCACAGAGATTCTTTAGTCAAACGGACGAGTAGTTTTAACTTATTCTTTCTTACAAATCTTAGTCATAATTACAAAGATTATTTTAATTCATAGTGTATAGCTTTAAAAGTAGAAACCTAATTTCTATATCTGGAATCCTGATCACGTCTTCTTGATGTATTAAACAGTTATTTCAGCGATGCCTTATGAAGGTTTTACACATTGATTTATGGAAATGTTACCTTTCGTATGTACGAGAAACCAAGGGGAAGCTACCTAGTTACAAGTAAGTTAACAGAGTTGCTCTGAATTATTCTAGTTTTATGGTGAATCTCTCGATTTTTGATTAGTGGGTGGGGAGGAACCTGGGGGGCAAACCTGCCTGGGGATCTTCTGGTAGAGTGCTTGGGGAGGGGGGAATTAATATATAATCTGCATTTAGAAAACATTTTCTTTGAAGTTTCGTTAATTGAGCTTGCTGGGTAAAATTGCTTCCTTAGTCTGGATCCTTATAACAGGTGGGACAAGAGCAGGGGAGAGTAGCTGGCACGTCCATGCCAGTTCCCTGCAAATCAGATTGGTGCTTGAGCCAGTCTGAAACATGCTGTTTCCTCAGTCGGGACCGTTTGCTGTCCTCCCCCTTTCTGCCCTGTGTAGAGTCTCCGCAAACTTCAGCACTGATTCCAGCTGAGGGGCTATATTTGATTGGCAGTAGTAGATAGTTCAGTAATTAGAGAAAGTTTTGGAAGGGATAAAAAGATATAAAAAGCAGGTTATCATAATTTTGGGATGCATACAAAAATTCAAAATTCATCCCTTTTCATTTACTACATTTTGCCTGTTTATAGTCCTGCAGACTGAGTTTAATGCTTTTTCTTCCTGCTTGAGGTTTCAAAAAATATCAGTACCTTTCAGCATCTATAAACTTGTTTCTTTCCCAGCCCACCATAATTTCTTTGTATTATAACTGGCAAGATAACTAATCCATTAACAGAAGAAAAGCAGATTTGTAAAATGTATTTTTACAAGACTGTTTTGAAACAATTTTTTAAAGTACCAGTGCCCCCCCCATCTTTTTATATAATAGAAATAAGGAAATATTCTGTGAACATTTTAAATTTTGGGAAAAATACTTTGAATTTGAGGGGAATAAGAAATCATGTGAAAGATTTTGGCCAGTTTCCACACAGGGGAGGTACTCCTAATTGCCCCAGCCTTTCAGTGTTGCTGGAGAATTACAGGAAGGTTTGGGGAATTCTGAGGAAAAAAAAAAAGAAAGCACGGGTACATCTGTCAGCTAAGAAGATATAGAGAGCAGTTGTTGTCTATCTTCTCAACTGCCAGTGCACATAGTACACACAATTTTCCACTTACTTAAGGAGGGAGGGGTCTCAGGAACTGTTAGTGTGCTAGATTGCCACCAATAGATTTAAACAATTTTCTTAAAAAATAAACAAAGACCCCCTAAATGCAGAATTTAAAGCTATCTGAATGCCAATTTTTACTCTCAGCTGTTGAATGATACTTTTCATACCTCTGTGTTTGGTTAGAATTTGCTGCACAAAAGAATACTCTTAAATAAAGAATTTTTTAAATACTAAAGACTTGCTCTGTGGTCTTTATGGTTTGTTTTTTTCCTCAGAGAAAAAATGGCTCAGGCATATGATTTTGCTCTGGATAAGATTGGCATGGAAATCATGTCATACCAGGTATGTTTTTTTGTCAAAAAAACCATTTTATTTCTTACTTTATAAGAAGTACAACTAAACATTGGTTTCATTATATGTAATATTTTTTCTCACATAGATCTGGGTGGATTACATCAATTTTTTGAAGGGCGTGTAAGTACCTTAAAATAATTTTTTTAAGCTCAGTTAATGTAACGTTGATGTTCATACCAGTTATGATCTGTAATAGCTGACATTACTCTCTCTCCCCGCTATTTAGAGAAGCTGTAGGATCTTACGCAGAAAACCAGAGGATAACAGCTGTCCGTAGGGTTTACCAGCGTGGTTGCGTGAATCCAATGATAAACATAGAACAGCTCTGGAGAGATTATAACAAATACGAAGAGGTAATCAAGAACATGAAATTTGTTTGTGACATTTAAAAAAATCCCCCAAAATTTTATAATAAAGTATGGTGCCCAAACTGTATCCACTAAATAATTATGTGTAAAAGAGGTGACCGGCAGTACAAACACGTTTTGCATGTGCAGTGTGTACCAAGACCCGTGGCAAAACTGTACAGATACCTGAGTGATAATTATTTTTTATTTTAAAGACTTTCTATATGATACATTTAACACTCCCATTTCTTAGTTGGCCCAGTAGAATTGCTAGTGAATTAGAAATCACTGGTATCAATGACGGAGAATGTATTTCATGGAAGCCAGAGCAGATCAGCTGGCAATGAGGGCTTGCTTCCCCAAGGAGGCACTCCCCTCCTTTCAGTTATAGTTGAACAGAGTAAAATGGCATTCAGCTATGATGGTTTGGACTTTCTTCACGATATTAAGTTATATGGTCTCAAGTACATATAAAATGTTCCTCACCATCCTTCACCTGAAGCCATTGCAGTGTCAATTCAGGTGAGTCTGCTACCACACTGTCTTCAGCAAGTGTAACCTCAACTCATCAACCTTGCACACCAATTTGTAACTGCACCTTTATAGTGTATTCATAAACACATTTGGTAATGGCTTGTTAACCTCTTCCCGTCAGCAGAGGTGAGAATGCAGAACTGAGGGTACGTGCCCTCGTGCTCAGCACCGGGATGCTCCTACAGCACTCGCCCTTGTCCTGCCCATTGCGCCCGGGGTTGCAGGTGCCGATGTGCTGCAGGTCAGCTGTGCACTGAGTAGGAAAGAAGGGACAATTTCTCTTTCCTTGTTGCTAATTATGCAAGTTGTAGGATTGGTGACCTGACACTAATAGGACCGCTGTGCTTAGACAGTAGGAGTACCTCCTGGCATCCACGGCCACGAGTGTGTACTGTAACAGCTCATCACCCTGTCAGTATTCAGGGATACCACAGATAGCCTGCTGATCACCAGGGAAGATACCCAGCGACATGCCTTCTCCTGTGTAGGAAAATCCTCAGTACAACTTCCCTGTAAACCACCTCTTCCCCTCCCACATAGCAAATGAAGGCTGTCGCTGCTGGTTCCTACTCCTTTCATTAATATGGGGAGACTGTCAAAACGATAGCTGAAACCTGTCCTACAGTCATTCTGTATCTTCTGTTTGAGGCAGCTCTGCCTCACCCCTGTAACACAAACCAGTACCTTGGGCTGTTCAGAGGTGCTGGAAGCCGAGGCCGGTGCTCTGCTCGGACATGGGCTTCTGCGCGTCCTGTTCTGGCTGGACTGGTCCCGAGGGAAAGAGCTGCTGCGTACAGGTGTCCTGGCACAGGGAAGAACATGCTCCTCGCCAGAAGGGCTCTTTGAGGGGGAAGTGATGCCCCACATCAGTGGCCCAACAACACAGAAATCATGTGCAGGTCTCAGCACAAGAGGTTACTGACTATTTGCTGCAATTAAAATACTCTCAAGCTTCCCTTTAGCTCAGTAGCCACCAGGTAGCAGTATCAGCCTGTCAGTTACCAGTATCTTTAATTAAACAAATGGTCAAAAGTGGTAACAGCCCTGGTGAGGCAGAGAAGTGGCCATCTTTGGCTCACAAAGCCACACAGCTGCACCTCACGAGGCTGGGAGTGCATCCCGGGAGAACACTGCTGCATCCTCAGCCCAGTCCGGGGTTAAATGGGGGCAATGCTGGTTTTATATGCTAACTGACCCAGATAGCTGTCCCAGACAGCACTCTGTGAGAGCCCAGACAGTGTCTTCCTTCTGTGATGAGTTGGTACCCAACTCAGGTCCCTGTTTGGAATAGGACTCAAAGCTGCACTTACCTTCCTCAACTTCCTGGCAAGGAATGCCAGCAAAATCCCCGCTGACACAGGTGTGAACAAAACGGCAGTTACTTACCCTGCCCTAAGAGCGGTTCTTCGAGATTTTGTTCATGCCTGGGACCCCATGACCAGGCCTGTGTTGCTGACGTTGAGATGCGGGTTGTACCTGGGGGCCTGGCTGCCCCAAATCCCCTCCTGCTCTTTGCTCAGCAGCACGGCAGGGCCCCCTGCGCCTGCGTGCAGTCCTGGCGGGGTGTCACTCTCTGCGGTGACAGGTCGCAACTCTCAGCTGACAAACGTACGTATATGGCAGGGTGTGTGTTGAATATAACCTCTCTTAAAAGCTGTCAGTTACTTCAGGATCAGAGGAGAAGGCAGAGCTCTGAGCTTTGAGCTCAGTCTTTGTTATTACTTGTCCAAGAAAACTGAATTGCTCATGTGCCGTCTCAGTCTTCACCTGGTGAGCAGCAGGCAGCGGGAAGGCAGGGAGCTGTGACTCTGACTAGGCACTGGCCAGGATTTAAAAGGAAAAGTGTAAATCACAAACACATTCTTTCCACTTTCTCTGACTAGGCACTGGCCAGGATTTAAAAGGAAAAGTGTAAATCACAAACACATTCTTTCCACTTTTCCCCCAGCAGGTTTATGTAAAGTTCATTGTATTTTTGAAAGCTGTAAGTGATTAAAAATATACTGAGGTGCTTCAGGTCAGTTGATTTTGTAGTGGGTTTATTCTTTGATAGATAAGTTCTCTGTACATTTATTAGGAAAAACACAGTACCTTTTAAGATCAGTGTTCTAAAATAACTTTGTCCTTCTTGCTCACTTTTGCGTCCCCTTTCAAGCTCTTTTCTGTATGAAATGAGGTTCAGTATTTCCAAAGTGAAATTGCACATTTTTCACCCTTCTTCAGGGCATCAATATTCACTTAGCTAAGAAGATGATTGAAGACAGGAGTAGAGATTATATGAATGCACGACGTGTAGCAAAGGTACAACCTTCTGTTGACTTTTCTTTGTTCTATTTAATTCTACAAACTAGCATTAAACTTGGTTCTTATTTTCAAATAAAAGTATGTATTAGACTAATAAAGTCGGTATGCTAAAATATTTGTATCAGTTTTATAAAGCATAACCTAATATAATAAGTAGGTGTTTAATGCGTTTAAATCTGCTGCTCTAAACATTGCTTCTGTTTCAGGAATATGAGACAGTGATGAAAGGTCTGGACCGCAATGCTCCCTCTGTCCCCCCACAAAATACCCCACAAGAGGCTCAGCAGGTAGACATGTGGAAGAAATACATCCAGTGGGAAAAGAGCAATCCTCTGCGTACAGAAGATCAAACTCTCATAACAAAAAGAGGTAATTAGGTATTGCTCTAGGACACGTAGAATTGTATTTCTTAGCTCCATTTCTTACCTCCAGCCTAAGTAATGATGTGATTTAGTGTTCAGGGATCATGCTGCAGCTGAAGTTGATCAAGTTTCTTGAATTGTGTGGGTGTTTTTTTAAACTACTCTTTAGTTTTTGCTCAAGCCAAGCTGAAAGTAATACATGGATTTTGCGGGACAGTGCTGTAGTCGAGTGCCACTGAACTTTCATTGGAGGTCAGGAAAGAGTGGATCACAGCCTGATTTTATGGCTGATGTTCTTGAATGAGTCCTGCTTCTTCCTCTGAGGAGGAGGCAGGTTTTAGCTGCTGGTTATGATTCATAAAGTACCTGGCAATATAAAAGAACTGCGGTTGTGATCGTTGTATTCAAAGCCAATTAGTGTTAATATTGTCTGATTTATTTGCTGATCTTTGTATTTCGTATTTCCGTTGTGCAAGGTGGTACCATTTCTGCAATAATATACAACTATTTCTTACATTTCCCCCCCCCCCCCAGTTATGTTTGCCTATGAGCAATGCCTTTTGGTTCTGGGCCATCACCCAGATATCTGGTATGAAGCTGCACAGTACCTTGAGCAATCTAGTAAACTGCTGGCTGAAAAAGGGGTAAGCAGATTGCCATTGGTTTACTTTCTTATTTCCTTGCTTTGACATGGTGTACTGTTAATTTTTCTTCAAATACGTGAGAACCAAGGAGGGGGGTGTGAAAAATAGTTAACACCGGAAGTTGTGTCATGTTCAGAATTTTTAAATTGGGGCTATTTTAAGAAATAAAAATATTTGCATTTGAGATAAGAATTATGAAAAACTATTTCAGTGTTGGCCAGTTTTAGGTCTGGGGGGACTTTTTTGGCCTGATTTTGTGATACCTTAAGTACTGGGGAGATGATTATCTCTTTATTGGAGCATTGCATGGAAGTTCACTGGGACTTTTCACACACAGAAGATATTCTATAGATTGGCCTTCATTGTCACAGATGCTGAACAATTATATTATCATACTTATTTTATAACAGGACATGAACAATGCTAAACTTTTCAGTGATGAGGCTGCTAATATTTATGAAAGAGCGATCAGCACTTTATTAAAGAAGAATATGCTGCTTTATTTTGCATATGCAGATTATGAAGAGGTGAGCAAAAATAGTGATGTACTGACGTCAAAACCCAAAGACATCTCTCATCAATAATGTCATTTATTTGAAACATACTGAATACACAGAATTCTATAGAATTAATTTACTGATTCTTCTAGCCTTAACCTCACTCAGTGTTTCTGAGACTGAGCTGACAAAAAGGAGAGGAAAAGCCCATAGTATGAGTTACAAAATTTTAGAAAATTTACTGTCTTTCCACTTAAAATACTGACTGTAGTTTTCAAGTTACTATGAAGTTGAAAGGCTGATGCATTCACATTTACCAGAGGATCAGCTTCTTCACTTTTAAAATGGGGATAAAGAACACCTTTCCTGTCTAATTCTTGGGGGTTTAACGCTTGTATTTGCACGGCTGTGGGGGAAGATGGGAGGCATGCTATCTGGCAGCTTTCTTGAGAAATCTGTTTACCCAGGCTACCACGTTATTGCACAGCCTCTGTAAGGAGTAATGCCCCCACAATGGCTGGGTTTGCACATGAACTGTCAGGAATAAAGGCCGTTTCCCACTGATCAGATGAGGACTATGGAGTCCCCTGCAGGACGTATTTTGCCCACTTACCATAACATGGAAGAGTCTTTGCAGGAAGATACTGAGAACAACAGCAAAAAAAAAACCCTTCTGCACTTAAAAAAAAAAAGCCTTTCTTGGCTTTCCATGCAGCCTCTTGTATCCTCAGCGTACTGACAATTTAAATTTTTTAAGGTTGCACAATACAATTTGGCAGGGAACAGAATGGATTATTTGAAATATGTAGTCTGGAGAGTGAAGGTGGTTTTCCTGGCTGTCTGCATGTTACTTTTAGACAGAGGTAAAGGAAGCAGTCTTTTTATCCCAGACACCTACAATGGCAGTTCTGCTGCAGTATGACTAAATTAGAAAAAGACTTCAGAGATTCTTGAAAAGCAGGTACGTAAGCACTAGTGAGAAATTAATGTAGGAAGCAAAGAAATGACTGCACAAGACAAAAAATGCATCCAAGTAAAGGGACTGATATACATAGTGTTCAACTGGGGAAAAAGGGAAACAGAACAATTTTAGTGTTTTCTCCAGACTGATTTTTGCATTCTCACAGGCAGTTTGTAATAGTATTACCAAGCAGGCTGTATTTCCTTTTTATTTACTTAGAGTCGAATGAAGTATGAGAAAGTACACAGCATATATAACCGACTCCTGGCTATTGAAGACATTGATCCCACTCTGGTAAGATGATCCTTAGTACTGAGTGTTTCCACACTTGCATGGAGAGTCACCTGAGTACACTCAAAGAATGGGGAAATACTTACAGGAGTTCATTGGGTCACAAGGATGGTTGAGCAGGTGGGGTGCTGAGATGACAGAATTAGATTAAAATTTCAGCAAGGTTGATAATTAGAGCCTTTAATCCACTTAGATACACTAAGTCATGTGCACTTCACTCCTGTCTCTTTTGGAGAATCACTTAAAACAAGCAATGAAGATCTAAGACATTAAAGATTTCATGACACAGCTCGTAAGAATTGGTGCATGTTTTGTTGGCTGAACTAAAATTTCACTTTGCCTCCCCTTAACTGATTAAAAGCACATTGCTTTTGCCCGTTGTTCTCCCTACATAGAAAGGCACTGTGCTGTGGACATGTAGTTTGCAAATAAATTTGTAATGCACCGTGTACGTATCAAAGAGTATTGCTGTACATCTGCTTAATTTCTATAGTAAACAACATTGTCTGTAGTGCCAGCTGTGCTGGTACTCAACAAATGGTGTGAGAAAGTAACCTGCCCTCAAAAAGTTGTTTAGTTTATAAATAGACACAACAAAGCATGAGAAGGAAAAAGAAGGTCAGAGGTCTAAAATTAAACAACAGGTCAATGTCAGGTGAAAGGTGTCCATTTACTGACACATTCTATTCATTAAAGGCAGATCATAAAGCTTCCCAGATACACGTTATCTGAGAAACCACATACCAGTTCCTCCTCTTTGAGGAATGCTGTTAATTTGTGATGTAGTTCAGAGTGGAGGAAAGCTAAATCCCACAGAAACTCAAATCACAAATTGGCCACTGAATTAAATAGCACATTCATTATTTCCTTCATCGGGCATAAATATTTGCGGACAGGATGATTTGTATCTTGGATTGTATAATGTACAGTAAAATGGTTCATCAGGCCTTTTGACTGTTCTTTAGCCTTGTGGATGTCTTAACTTTATTGGAAAGTTACCATTTTTACAATGACCCTCTAGTTCTCTAAAGGCACCAGCTTATGTAAATTACATTCATCTACTTACCTCGAAAAGTCGGTGTGTTAACTATTGTCATTTCAGGGAATCAGTCTTACATTTTTAAAAAAAAAATATATAAAAAGCTTTGCCTCAGTATTTATAACAAAACAACATAGAGGCACAACAGAGTCTTGTGTCTATTACGACCTACTAGCTGTATTTTGTGCGTAAAGATACAGTCATAAACTTTACTATATCCTAGTAATCTTTGTTAGCACTGATACTATATCAACATTAATATGCACCTTAGGTTTATATCCAATATATGAAATTTGCAAGGCGAGCAGAAGGAATAAAATCTGGAAGAATGATATTTAAGAAAGCAAGAGAGGATACTCGGACCCGCCATCATGTCTATGTTACAGCAGCTTTAATGGAGTACTATTGTAGTAAGGTAATCGTAGATGCTCAGTTTGATATTAGTGTCAGGAGGGTGTATAGCTCACTGAAGCCAATAACATTTTTTTTGATGTTTGCAGGATAAGTCTGTGGCCTTTAAGATTTTTGAGCTAGGACTGAAAAAATATGGGGATGTTCCAGAATATGTACTGGCTTATATCGACTACCTTTCTCACCTTAACGGTAAGCTTTGAGCTTTGAGAGGTCATCATTCATCTGCCTTCTCTGTGAGTTTAGGTTCAGGTCAAGGTCTTTGTATTTTAGTTCTAATTCTTCCTGAAGAGCAATGAAACCTCTTCATAAAACTCAGCAATTAATTTGGAAAAAAAAAAATCCTGCTGTTTTGTCCTTACTGAAGTGCATCGACATTAGATCTTGATTCTCCTGAACAGAGGAGAGTGAACTTTCCAGACTGCAACTCACTGGCATTGCAGCAGTTTTACAGCGTCTGCTGTGAGCAATTGGGAATACACAGAGAAATCTAACCCCCAAGGAAAAAGATCTATAGGAGATTGAAATCAGTGTGAGAGAAGTGATGGGTTAGTTGGTTCCTACTAGAATTAAAAGTTGTTCTCCCCAAACAGATGAGATGAGCAAGATATAAAAGCAATATGGTGAATATTGGTCCTGCTTGGAAGTTGCCAGGGAGACGGTTTGCAATGCAAAGAGCAGGGCAGGGGCAAGGCACGAGCTTCCCTGCCTGTGCCAGCACTGGGGAGCCCCAGGCAGGAGGTGGTGGCAGGTCTCTATGTGGGATTCCCTGATGCAGGAGTTAATAACGATGTTACAAGAAACCCGAGCTGCTGTGGGGAACAGGGGCTGACAGAGATCTTTGTATGGAACTGTCCTGGTCCATGCTTCATGGGGAATTAGAGAAGAGGGAGAAGAGTAGATCATCCCAGGCTCTTCCTCTGCCCAATCCTGTCTGCCAGACACCCATTAGATTTTCAGATTTCTTCAGGTATTTCCTCAAGTATTCCATACCCTAGCGCAGTATTTGTAGCATAACAGTAGAGGTGTAACACAATCTGGGTTTTATTACAAATTTCTCGCTCAATTTTGTGAGCCAGCCTGCACACCGCTGGTGTGAGCAGTGGCTGCAGGTGGCTGCGCTGCTGGATCTGCTGAACCTCCTAGTGCCTTCTGGAGGCACCAGGCGCATGAATCTCTGCTGTCAGACTACAGTTCCTTTTTTCAGGCTCTGAAAGTTTGAACAGATGTAGAGCTTTTTTTCTCCTGTGAGCTGTAAACAGAGAGATTTTTTTCAAGTCAAAGTATATTTAATTTTGCAAGAGATTATTTTAGGTCTACATCAATATTTGCAATGCTTTTCCATAGATTGCCATCAGAAAAAAATTATCTTAAAACTTGCCAGTGTATTGCTCTGTCTTAGCAACCCAGCAGACTTTACTGGAAGACAAGAAAACTGATCACTGAACTTCCATAAATATAAGATATGGTAAAATACACAGCGAGAGAGACAGGGCAGAAGCTAGAAGTTTTAAGAACAAAACCACCAACCACTCTATTCCCCCAGCTGGCAACGTACAAAGGCTGACTGCTCACTGGGAACCAGGTCTAATAATTTTGGGAGGATTTCTGAGGAATATACAAGTATATTATTGCCCTAATTTAAAATGGAAGTAATAAATTGAAAGGCTAAATTTAAAATTACTGAGATATGCCGTTGAGATAATTAAAGAAAACGGAAAAAAACGGAGATCCTGAAGAGATGCCAAGCAATAGCTGTGCTGTTACAAAAGAACCTGTATTAGGAATGGTTTGTTGCTATCAACAGAAATAGACTTTCAAGTAACAAATTCACAGTAGAATTTAACATTGGTATAGTTTGACGTAGGCGTTCAGATTTTTTCCTGCTTACTGAAATTCAAATCCAGGTATCAGAATGTCAGCCTTATATTTAATTCAATGTACACATTTCTTTGAATAGACATGATTTTAAATTGTCTTTAATATATTTTACTCAATGTGATTTTTCTTTTTTCTTTCTATTTTTAAAGAGGACAATAATACAAGAGTTTTGTTTGAACGTGTTTTAACGTCAGGGAGCCTTCCACCTGAGAAATCTGGGTACGTCTGCAAAAGCAGTTTCACTACACTAAAAAAGACACATAACCCCTTTCAGCTACAAACATCCCAAAGAAATCAGAAAAATGAACAGCAGGACAAAATTCGGTACAGATGTTCCTTCCCCTCTCCATGCTGTCTAAAATAGCACCAACTGTGACAGGTTGGTGAGAGCCCCTATCCCACTTGCAGTAAAATTCATTAATTTATTGACTTTAAAACCTCATTGACGCAGGATTGTTGAGGATAGAGTGCAAAATCCTCCTGTGCAGCAAGGATTCAGTGGTTTGAGCAGGTGGTGTGGCTGATGACATGTTCTGCTCACCAGCCAGATGCTTTAGATAGATAGATGGGGAGAGGGAGCTGAGAAAATCTTTCAGGAGTATTGTGTTACAGAAGGTGAGTCAGGAATTTATTGAGGAGAATACTGAACAACTCCTAGACAACTGAAAATAAAATAGGGAAAGAATCAGAAAAGACTTGGATTAACCACTCACTGCCACATTTTCATCACTACTTTTTAAAATCTATTTCTCTGAAAAATTGCTTACCAAACCCTTTGCAGTCCAAGTGGTCACCATTATTATTCCGGTAGACATAGGCATTAAAACTAAGAAATCAAACATCGCACTGCTGTGCATATTCACTCTGCACTTTAATTCTGATCTTTTGTGAGAAATCTTTATATGTCCATTTTAGAAGTGAGAAAAACCAAGAATTTAAAAGCTGAATCTTCTTCAAAGGTGAACTCCAAAGCTAAAATGGAACTTGAATCAAGTCCAGAAATATGGTCAGATGTTGCTTAAGTTATATATGAGATTTTCCACAGAGAAATAAGCAGTAACTGTATACATTTTGGGCTATGTAACATTCTGAAGTGCTGCCTATTGTGTTATAGGATATTGCTCTTGCCTGCTAGAATATGCTAGTCTGTGCAGATGAACTAAATCATAATCTATGTTGGAAAGTCCTTCACATATCAGGATGAGAGTGAAATTCTGTGTAGCGGGATGTCTATTTGTGCATACTACATTGATGATAAAAGCTTATCTCAAATGCTGAAGTCATTTACACCAGTAATCCTTTCCTTTCCATAACAAAAGTTCTGTATGATCCACTAGATGGAAAGCTTTTACAGAAATATGTAAGGCACTTGGGAAGGTAGTGCATGTTATAGATGCATCTAAAGTAAAGAATAGAAATGGTCATGTGTTCTCAGGTTACCTCCTTTGAATCTTTCCTCTCGTGGGTTTTTTAATTGGGTTGTGATCAGTACTTCTTTCTCCTTCAGCAACTGTCTATTTCTCTGTTCTTGTACAGGGAAATCTGGGCTCGGTTTTTAGCTTTTGAAAGTAACATTGGTGATCTAGCTAGTATACTGAAAGTTGAAAAACGGAGGTTTACAGCATTCAAGGAAGAATATGAGGGTAAAGAAACAGCTCTGCTGGTAGACAGGTATAAGTTCATGGATTTGTACCCTTGCTCTACCAGCGAACTGAAGGCCCTTGGTTATAAGGTAAGTGGATAAGAACACTTAATTTTACTGTTAGTCTTTTCAGTCCTAGCAAACTTAAGCAATTCCTTGTTTAGGAGTTACCTTACACTTTTCCCCTTGATAGAAAAGCAGGTACACTAGGCCTGGTGTGCCTCCTCCTTCTTGTCTTGTTGGGCAGCAAAGTGCCAG
This sequence comes from Nyctibius grandis, assembly GCF_013368605.1. Lineage (NCBI taxonomy): Eukaryota > Metazoa > Chordata > Aves > Nyctibiiformes > Nyctibiidae > Nyctibius > Nyctibius grandis. Next base: position 8,805,513 of record NC_090661.1, on the reverse strand, counting down.
GCGTTGTGGGCCAAGGGCAGAAAGGAGTAAGGAACGTGACTAACAGATGCAACCTCATGTATTCATATTTACCTCGTCTTCCCACGGGAAGGTCAATGTGGTAATGCCATCACCCCTCAGCTATAGGCCTCCACGTCAGACTTAAACCTGAGCTCCTTCAAAAAACCAAAATTCTTTTGAAAGTTGGTAGAATCGGGTCAACTGTATGAAATATCGCTGGCTGCCCTTCCACTCCAGTTGGCAAAACTCCACTCACTTCATTGAGAACCATATCAAAACAAACATCCTGCAGTCCCAATGATTGCTGCAACGGGCCAAGGAAAATTATTTCTAGAGATGAGTGGCTGCCTGCTTTCTTTCAGTTGTTTATTATGGCTAAAGTGCTTTGGTGCCACTATTCGGAATTTAAAGTCTAGGCCAGACACCTGTATCTGGTGGTCTCCCATCTTGTTTCTGACCACATGTATTTGAACTACTATTTTATTCATGTGGAAGGCCAGAACATGTTGGAAAACCATTAGAACAGAATGAAATGTTGATTTTTTTTTTTTTTAAAGCATGATGTAAAATAGGCTGCCAGAGAAGCAGAACCAGCTCTGTTGGAGGAACTGCTGAACAGGAAGAGAACCTTCAAGTCACATCTCAAAAACAGGGCCTCAGCTTCCATTTATTTCTTACACAGACAAATCATTTTTGAAAAATTCAGAAGTCACCAGAGTTAGCAAAGCAGCTGAATTGTTGGTCTTCACACAGCTGTAAAATAATCTGATAGATGGAAATAAGAGTCCCGTTGAGCCACTGAATACTTTTCTTCTAACGCAATAGGGACAAAGTTATTTTGAAGTCACAGGTGTGCTTACAAGCAAGTCCATCTTGATAAAGGCATGCGAGGTGGTGTGTACCTGAGATGATTCAGCCCTTGGGCTGATTTCTGTTCCTTGTAACTCGCCAAAATATAATCCCGTTTGAACTGATGCTTTGCATGCCTGCTGACTGCCTTATGCTTTATCTCTTTTCCAGCTAAAACAATCTAGGGAATGAAATGAGGGAGAAATGATAGTTGTGAAGGCCTAGTGCTCTGCACCTGTTCACCTAAATGGTTTTAATCTAAAAAAAGGAGCCACTCAAAAATGACAAACATGGTCCCATTCAGTAACAAACACGCACGAGTGTTTCCACTCCCAGCTGGGACACTGTAGGACTAAAATGTTTGATGAAAACACACAAGTTTTGCCCAGATGGTCTTCTAAAAGGACATCTGAAATTATAGTGATGACAAAGTGAGAATAAGCAACTGGTCTAGAGAGATGTTTTGTTGTGTAATTTAAACAAGTACTGTGATCCTGCCAAGTTCAGAACTCTCTAATTGGCTTTTGCAGGACGTCTCCCGTGCCAAGCTGGCAGCTATAATTCCAGACCCTGTGGTTGCACCTTCCATCGTGCCTGTTCTCAAAGATGAAGTAGACAGAAAACCTGAATATCCAAAACCGGACACTCAACAAATGATTCCATTTCAGCCAAGACACTTAGCACGTAAGTCAGATGTTTGGTCAGAACTGGTTACGTCTCACCTGGCGGCAAGTTATTAACCTCTGTTTGGCAAACCTAATCACAGAGACTTCCTTAGTCTTCAGTCATCTAAACATGTACTTAAATTTTAGGCTGTTATTTAATTGGATTGCTAAAGGCATAGATATTTTGCCTGAAACTAAGTTCACAAGGAAATAAGTACTACTAGTTTGGGGTCTGGTAAACAGTAATAAGCTGTTACACACACTGCTTATAGACTTCAGATCACTGACTAAACAACATGTAATTAGTAGAGACAAAAGTGACAGGGTAGTAATTATTTGCATCAAATAATAATGCTGCGAAAGCAATTCAAGTCTAGCTGTCTTGCACTGGCTTCATACAGTTTTTCTTCCCACAGCTCCAGGTTTACATCCCGTCCCAGGTGGTGTATTTCCTGTTCCACCAGCAGCTGTAGTTCTCATGAAGCTCCTGCCACCCCCTATTTGTTTTCAGGTTTGTTTTAATGAATTCTTACAACTTCAAAAAGTTGTAGAAGAGATTCTGTTTAGACAGAACCCCAGGATGTATCACTCTATTGAAAATAATCTTCTAAACTTTTTTTTTTTGGTAACAAATCAGGGTCCCTTTGTTCAAGTGGATGAGCTCATGGAGATATTTAGAAGATGCAAACTGCCAGACAGTAAGTTATTTGTTCGCTCTGGAGTCTGTGAATAGTGCCACATGTGACTTGTGTTTTACATACGGATATTGCTGTCTAAAATCCAGATGTCATTTACAGATGTGTAATTAGTATTTAAGAGTGTACTGTTGAATTGGCTCCATTTGTAGGCTGGAGTCTGCATAGAGCTGTTTGTACATGCACTATGGGGAGATCAACAAAAAGTCAAAAAGCTGAAAATCACCAGCTGCTACTTTAATTGGTGGTAACCATTAAAAGAAATAAAGATTTTCAGAATATCCTTTAGAAGAAGAAAGGCATTATTTCTAGCAGCATTGTAACTGTAACATTAGATTACAAATTTGCAGTATGTTAAGTTCATAGGTGGGCATAACTCAGCATGCACACTGTTGCAGTGCTTGAGAACAATTCAAGAGCAGTGTTTTCTGAGCTCCTACAAAGAAAGTAGAGTTCTGAAATATAAAAACAGGACAGATCCATACTCTAGGCTTCATGTAAACTATGGCAGATGATAATATGCTACTTTTCACCCCCCTCTGATAGCTTACAGAGCAAATTACTAGAGAGAAAGCAAACCAGGATTTAATTTCTCTTACAGTGAAAGTAAAACATCTATTTAAGTTATACATGGTGTGTTTGAACCTTTCTCTGTTGATAAGCAGCACCTGACTTGCCACACATGCTTTCTGATGAATCATGAACTAGCTCTGCTCTTTCCCCAACAGGCTTTCCTGTTTTATTAAGCTTGCAAATGACCTCAGTACTTGTGTAAAGGGAGGTCTCAAGCTGAAGCAGCAGCATTTACTTTATAATTAGTGTTTGCCGTAGCTCAGAGTTTTAGGCTTAATTCTTAACACTTGTAGGAGAATAGGGTAGGAAAATGTCTTACGTTCCGTAAGTCTCCACAACGTATCTATCTTGGCCTCCCTGTTTGCATGCTTATTCCTCATCAGGGAATTTAGCTTCACTAATTAAATTAATAATTTTCTCTTTCTAAAGCTGTTGATGAAGCTGTACGAATAATTACCGGAGGCCTACCTGAAATAGCCGTGGAAGGCAATGGACCTGTGGAAAATAACGCTATGCTCAATAAGGCTGTTAAGAGACCACATGAAGATTCTGACGACGATGAGGAGAAAGGATCTGTAGTTCCCCCTGTACACGACATTTACAGAGCACGACAGCAAAAGAGAATCCGGTGAAACAAGTTTGGAGTTCTGTTGTTATAGACAAAGACTTGCATTGAGTCCATCAGTCTCTTAAAAGTCAAGCATTTTTTAAAAGGGAGAGCTGCAAACAAAAATTCTTGAAAATGGTTTTGTTACTGTGGTGCCTCTTCTCCCATATGGTTCTTGATCTGAAAACAGCCAGAACAACCTTAGAATGTGCTCTGAACAAAAAACCCCAAAAGTGCAAAATGTCAAAACTGCATTTTGTTCTTCAAGGGTGTTCACATCTACCACTTGAAATCTTGTGGGTTTTCAACAGTTTTATTTTAAAAACTGGATGGCTTATACTTGTGAAGCATTTTTAATTCACATTTTCTGGAAAACAGCTGTTCTCAGTTCGTCCATGTAGTGTCCTGCCTTATTGTTCGTTTTTATTTATGGCAGAATGTATGGAATCTGTTTTGTAGTTGAAAATGGAACAACAACATTCCTTTAAAATAAAAGGATATCCGTTAACATCATGCCTCATTCTGGTTTTATTCAAACACAACAAGGTACTTCTTAAATATTACTCAGCCACTTCAAAAGCGATGTTAATAAGACCATCACAGGAAATTGATCAGAGCATACATATTAGAATTAGCTTTTTTTCGCACTTTTTCTAGAGGATACAGTATACTTTTGCTTTTAATTCCATGACGGTTTAAAGAAGACAGCATCATAAGACGAACTCAGTACGTATTTTTAACATGGATTGTCCAGTACTAGCTAACACAACCTGTTCCTGGATAACTGCATTGGTCTTCCACTTAATGTACAAAGCTAAATGTTCATATATTAGCTACGTAGTTTAACCTGTTATTTTCAAACAAGCTGACAAAAACACTCTATGAACTTTCGAAGCAGTTTCTATCCATACTTTAGGTTTTAACTTGTAATTGACTCTTCAGAATTGCACTCTGATAAGACCACAGGAAGCCCCGTGGACTACAGGAAATTCAGATGATACTCGGACAAGTTGAAAACCATTCCCACCACCAGCATATGGGAGCACTGACCTACAGTCATCTATCGACCGGACTAAAATATAGTCTACATGTAGTGTATGTATAACCATATAAAAGTTCACATGGAGGTAAGGCCTGGCCTCATCAATCCTAGAATTTCTTTTTTGCTTTGCCACTTAATCGTATCTCCCTACCTTTTTTAAAGAGGATGTAGAGAAACTATTTGTCAACTCCTATCATTAAGAAAAAAAACACCTGGGAACATCACTAACGTGATTTGCACTTGTGGGCATTTATTAGTCTCTTTAGATCTTTACTGCTGAAAGGCCTACAACACCCACGCACGGAGACACTCCTGTGCACCCCCCAAAGGTGAGACTGGAGCCAGATGTGGGTGCTGTACTTTTTTCTACACGAAGCCTTAGGATCAAGGCCCTACTGTGAGGAGAGACGGAACTTACTGTATCGACCCTGCGAGCAATACGCATGCACTACTGGCAGCACAATCCATGCTTCGATGTCAGAGTAAGCAGGAGTTGGCCGTCATGGAGATCTGGACCCTGAATTCCAGAACTGTGAGCAGCCATCTAGATAAAGCAAGTACAATTTTATCTATTGATAATGCAGTCCCATTTGGTCTGGCATCAGTCACATACTTTTCAAAGCCTTTTCTAAGTATGTTGTTGCACCATGATGTTGTTCCTCCCCACAGCCTTGAGATCATCCCCTACAGCATCTAAATTTTTGTAGTATGCACAATTCACAGGGGCCTTTAAAGGCAGCTTCTAGGCAATGCTAAAATAACAGCAGCAATTTATAACTTCCGCAACTCTCATTTAAGAAAAACTAAAACAGCTTTGTCTTGGTCATTTATTTTTTTTATATCTCTAGCAAGAATGTTTCTGGTAGCTCTTTTGTTACGCAGACTACTGAATTAATTTTTTGAAGCTCCAGAGCTATAGGTTATATTTTGAGGTGGATCCTGCACTAATAACAAAGTACAGGAAGCAGATGCAGCAATCTTGAAGACCCCTGTGGTATCCTTTGCTTATTCAAACAACGAAATAGACCACACTAAAAACTACCTCAGAACTCTTTTTTTCTGGCTAATCAACCTACTCATTTGTGAGTTATCAAAGAAAGATTCAAAGACAGACAGACATCCCTGTTACTATCTGAGTACATTTAGCCAAGAGAAAAAGCACTTGTCTGAGCTGGTGATGTCTTACAGGGTTTTGGTGGTTTGTTTCCCTTGGGGAAGGGGGTTTGTAATGAACGAGACAAGATTTGTTTTGTAGTTGCTTAGGCTAATATGGAATACAAGGTCTTACTTACCCCACCTTCCCCCAAACTCAGTTAGTGCAGCTATATCCACGCTGGCATTTAAAGGAAAACTGGAAAGGGAAGCATCAACACTGCTTCATAATCAAGTGCTTCCTTCTAGAAGTTCTATTGTTTTGGTTGACTACTGGATTAATAAAATGAACCTGGATGTTAACAATAAAAGGGCCCTTTAATTATTTTACATAACTTGTTGGGTTTGTTTTTTTTTTTAAAGACCACAACACATTCTATTTTGGATAGTCTAGTACTTGGGACACTTACTCTTTATAACTATCAAATTTTGACTACTGTAATACAGCGATGTGCTCAACTAGAGGGAAATTTCAAATGTACTTACCTGCTAGCTGAGTTTGAAATTGCAATAAGGCTGTAAGATCATCGAGCTCTTCCGTGAACACTCATCTATACAACATGTAGCTAATTAAATTCAAGACCTACAAATATTTTCAGTTTCAAGAACACCTCTAGAAAGTGAAAAAAATCTTCTACGGAAAATATTCCCTGTGTATTCAAACTAATGTTAAATCATTCACTTCTCAGAGTACATTATAATCGCTTGTACTGTCGATAGTGCTCTGCACTTCCTGGATATTTTTGAAGACGTGATTGAATATGCAACCATCTGCAGTTGCAGTTTTAAAAAACAAGTAAAATTTTCAGCCTAAAGTTTCACACACTTTAAATCCACCTTCTGAAAATGACAAAAGTTTACTTTAAAATTAGTATTTCACATAAAAAGGAGTAAACTACTAGCAAAAAAAAAAAAAAAAAAGGTAAGAAATGCCACTTTTATCAAAACATTTTAGCTCTGCCCTTCTGAAGTCTTTACAAGAGATAAATACAGCTGCAATCTATAAGATTGCCACCTTTGTAAGTACTGTACATAGCAGAGGACAGTTACCCAATAACCAGAAAATTTGCTACAAAAATATATTATGTGTTTTGTAAGATCTGCACGTAAACAGCAAAAAAATGCTATTAAAAATGCAGTAAAATGCAGAAAAAACTAGTCACCTACCACACTAACCATAATGTTACAATAAAGTGCTGTTTGGCTTTGTTTTTTTGCCTGTTAAAGTTTCTCTTAGCTAGAATTTTAGCTTACTCCTTAAGTCTTCAAAGTAAGATTTTTTTAAAGCCAAATCACCCCTTCTGGGAAGGCCCATTGCTAATCTGCTCTGGATTAATTCAACTAAATTCATGGTAAATTAGAGTAAAATGCCCTAAAGTGAGCCACTTAAATACAAAGTTTGGTTCTTAAACTTGTCCTACCTAGCATCAGCTCAAAAATTTAAAAATTGCAGCCAGAAAACTACCAAGACATTCCCCCCCCCCAGATTGCATACTTACATTAAAAACACATCTCTCTCTCACCATTTATTTCAGAAGCCCTTTTGCATCTCATGTATTTTTCTCATCAGTCATCACTAGAGAATTAAACGTAACCAGTATTTACACGGAAAGCTGTTTTCCTAGACAAGTAGTGGTGCAATTTTTTAAAATAGCTGACAATACCATATTGGTAGCATACAAACTGGTTTTATGATTCTTCTGACTTCCCTACAAGTTGGGATTCTTCCTTAGTCAGTATTTTGCCAAGGACTGCATCGTAGTAAGGGCTGAAGACCATTTTGTTGTAGTTGACAAGACGAACATACTTGACAGCAATCTCTTCCAGCTCTCTTTGAATAGGGCCTAATCCTCCAGGAACAGCAGGCAATGATTTCTGGTGACTAGATGCAAGATAATTCTCCAGAAACTTTTGAATTCGAGAATCTGGAAAAAATTGGACCAAGGGTTTTGGTTTGTTTTCAAAAGAGACAGTCAATTAGAAACAGCGTAATCTCATGTAAAATACATAAAGCCTGAACTAGTAAACTAGTATTTGAAACAGACTAAATGAGAAACTGTGCGTGACATGCCACCAACAGTTTTACAAGGACACACAAGCGGTCACTTGAGATCTGTCAAAGCATACCTATTAGCTTGCATATGGTGTTATCCGGATTGGCCACTGCTTGGATTTGTCCTTTAAGTACAGTCTCTCTCTCAGCTGAGAATGGTGTAAACCCATGCTGGGAAAGGCAGCTGTTAACTTCAGCACACACCTTTTCACCGATGGTAGCCAAAGAGTCCTGCAGGTTAAAGGAGCTAGAGAATGTGGAGTAGGGTATTACTCAGCTATTTTAGTTATTCCCTTTTTTCCCCCCACCTTTTAAAAATAAACTATCCAATTATAGTTGCCTTATTTACCAAATGTAATGGAAGAAGCACAATCAAGATAAAGCCAGACTATAAAAAAGCATATATATACATTTTATATATATGAAAAATAAATTTGAGATATAAAACAAGGAGGTAGGACAGCACTAAAGATTTCCAGCCTGAACAATCCATACAAGTAAGAGCTGACCTTCTGCCTACACAGACAGCTCTGACTGATGCAAAACACAGTTATCAATCCATACTGTGCACAGCAAGTACAAGCAGCTTGCTGTACCACACTCACATTCTCAAGGGAGCCTGGCCCAAACTGTGAGCGCGGTTAGCTGCTTGCACTTACGTGCCAACCAGACATCATGAAAAACACACTCTGAAAAAAGGAGCATGTACATCTCAGGAAAGAACAGAGCAAGAGAAGACAGTTCTGAGTAAGCTGAATAAAAATTGTCTGCCTGGGCTCATAAAAAGCCCTCATCACTTCCTCTACATATTCTACGGTCCACAGCCAGAGAGAGGTTTAAACTGATTATTTACTAGGGTGAAAACAGAATTACACCTGCCTCGGTGTGACTAGGACTATGCGATACTCACGGAAGATGCATTCCTGTCAGCAGCACCTTGACAAAGGTTTTGATTTTCTCAGCAAATCCAGGCATATCAACGAGGGCCGAGCCTGCTGCACTGAACGTCACCAGAAGGACTGTCCCAGTCAAGAGGAGCTGCTCCAGTTCCAGCTGTATTTCCTGAAAGCGGGCCTGGTCCATCAGCACTGTCTGCAAAGAAGGAAGAAGGCAGCGCAGAATAAAGTCACAGCGCTGGGCTGTGAAGTGACATTGTGATGCCTGCCTGCTCACAGCAGTGAAGATAAGACAAAGACACGGAAAAGAGCAACCCGTGCTCAGCAGGCGAGTATTGGGAACAAAATGAAAAGAATTAACTCCTCTTTTCCAACTAAGTAAGTTTCAATACTGAAAAAGAAGTACCTAAGAGCTACAAGAGCTCTCAATCAAGAGATAAATGTTTTAGCATTGTACTTGTTGCAAGACTACAAGTCCAAACAGTTTCTGTTATATGCCAGAAACAGAAAAGCAGAGCAAGCACAGAAATCAATTTTTTTCTTAAATACCTACTTCTGGAAAAGGCCTGTTTAGGTGATCCCACTTCAGGAGCTTCAGATAGGCCTGATTCTGTACAGCAGTGGAGCACAAGGCAGAAGCTCCACCAGTGGCACCATCAGCACTACAGTGGGGAGGCAACATTTCATGTCTCGGCTTTGCAAGATCATCGGCTGCTTCTTGCAACCACCTTGTGACAAGGTCTAAAGAATCTGGAAGAGCAGGGGGAAAAAAGTCTTGTTAAGAAAATTCCTTTTCAAAGTTAGGTTTTTCCCACCAATAATTTTGAAATAATCCCTTTAGTTACTATTCCTAATACCCATGGTATCAGTCATTGACATGCATTTATTAATTGCATTAAGCAGAACATCTAAAACAAAATTAAAACCACACAGCTACAGGAAATTGGAGGTGAGATGATGACAGCTAATTATTCCTTACACTGTATTGAAATGACACTGAAGATCCAGTGTACTAAGTGCAGAACTATTGTTCCAGCAGATTTTTTCAAACCACGGTTTTGGGGCACAAGCTGTCATTTACCATATGAATTCTAGAACTTATAAAAAAAAAATCTGATTTCTTTTCATGATCTATAAGCAAAGACACACAGTTTACTGGGAGGTCAGAGGGGAAGAAAGAAAGGAATAAAGTCATACTTGGCTGTTTCTCAAGAAACTCCTGAAACTTCTTTCTTTCATATTCAGCAGACTGCTGCATTAATTTTGGCCTAATACTACTGACAGCGAAGTTTGCCATATCCATTTTCATTAGGTCTAATACAGAGAAAATTGCTCTAAACAAACAAACAGAAAAAGTTATTCAAGGCTGCAGATGTTTAAGAGGTACTGTTTACAAGATTTATTACAGATTGTCTAAGGAAAGAGCAAAAACATGCATGGGAAACATTAACAGGGTGCTTAATAATTTAAGAGCACGAGACAGAGAGAAAGCTTGAGCAAGCATGTACATGCATGCATGTGCCTCTTCCAAGCAGGAAATAAAACTTGCTCTCCTGTAAAAAAGCCTCCATGGAATTAACTTTACTAGCTCCATAGATTGTATTTCCCAGGATGTGCAATATCGTATGTTGAATACATAAAGTGACATCTGGATTTCCAAGCTTGCACACTAGCTCTGTTGGCAGCCTATAAGCCAACCGCAGTGGGAAGTGAATAACCAGACCCAAGGGGAAAAAAAGAAAAAGAGAAAAAAACCCCAATAAACAAACAAACAAAAAAAATAAAACCACCTTAATTTCAAAGCAACCTAATTCCTGCTAGCAATATTTCTGCCAAGTCAATCCTGAGCTCTTGGAAGCTTATCAAATTAGAGAACAGCAAGGTTAATGAAATTTTTTCTAACTGTTGAGACCTTGAGCTGTTCAACTGAGAACACGGTGACAAAGCAGAAGCCTCTGTGCTCCCAGATGTGGTACGTACACTCCCTTTAGAACTGAAAAGATATTACACAGGGAGTGGGGTTGAAGGGTAGAGAGAGCTCAGTTTGGGGGAAAAGAAGAACCAGTTGGAGAACAATAATAGCTTTTTCCTGTGCTCCTGCTTGCCTTTTTATCTCTTTTGCTGTTTGTACTAAATTCTGATACAAACAGACCCTTCACCTGCTATCTTCAGGCTTACATGCATGTGGCATTTAAGAAAATGTCCTTCAGTGACATGCGGGAGCCAGACAAATACTCCACCCGAACAAAAAGGGTCCTTGTTAAAGACTTCTGGAGCATCTCTCCCCTTCACATCCACAAGTATATCCCTTTCCCCTGTCACTTTTTTTTTTTTCTACAAAGCTTTGCAGGTTGCCCTGATGGAAACCCCCCCATATCTAAAATTATTTAAGGGACTCTCAACATGACTAATAAATACCATTTCAGTACCTGAACAGAGGAACTATTTCATGAATATCTTTCAGTTTCTTAATTTCTTCATCTCGAGCTGGAGCACAGAGAGTCCCCATCATCCCAATAACAAATTCGACCAACTTTGAAATGTCAAGGGCCCCATTCTCTGCCTCCTGTTTTATCAAATCCAGATCAAGAACTTCTGTAATCTGGCTTCTCAGTCTAGTATGACCAGGCAACAAGAAAGACAGGAGATTCTGAAACAGAAAGTTTTTAACAGTGCATTAGTTCTACATATCAAAGACTACAAGGATCGAAACAGTTACTGAACCACTTTTTATGTAAACTAATTGCCCTTTACAAGTGAAATCATTTTTTTCTTTTTTTTTTTTAAACCAACTATTCACCAACTCCAAGTGTTTCACCTCATTCTGTATGATACTGAAGAGGTAAATACTCTGTAGTACAGATCGTACTTAAGACTGTTGTACTTGGTTTTGTCAGCCCAGTGTTGGGGCTTCTCACTGATTCCCTAACTAATTCCATAAGCATTCTTTGGTATTTTCTCATAAAAAGAAGGAAGCTTGGAATTATGAAACTAGTACTACTTAACCTTTTATTCATCTTACATTGTTTTGCATTTGTTTTTATATTCAAATTTCTCCTCTAGGGTCATACAACTTATATATGTTCACAGACAATGATATAGTAATGAAAGAGATCAAGAGAGTCCTTTATGAAAAGCCAAACTTCAACCACTTTTGCCCATTCGTATCAATGCAGCTACACAAATTCAATAGTTTACCTTGATATCACATCATCTTACCTCTTTAATTTCTCCCAGTAGTTTAATTGCATGGTCATATGTCGGTGGATCTTCCTTTAGCTGAGCTTCCAGACAATCCCAGAAAGCTTTATGCACAATATCTCTTACTTTTTTTTCTAAGCTGTGGGTAAATATGACTAGTTAAAAAGAACAATCCTTGTCCCTGTACCACCTTACATAGATAACCTGCAGTTCCTGAAGAACAGCATGTAATAATATGAATATAATGTAATAATGGATATATGACAATTAACAGAGAAGAGATCTGTCATTTTAAGTTACTCAGAAAAGCAAGAAAAACTGGACACAGGATTTGGAATGGCTTATAGCCTAATAAAGGGTTACACACAAGCAAAGGCGGCTACAAATGAAAATCCTTGAAAGTATCTACCATATGCTACCTCTAAAGTAAACAACTGGAGGAAAAAAAAAAAAATTACAGCTTGTCTTCAAAAGACCAGTATTCCTGTGTCTTGCAAAAGCCTCACTCAGGAAATACAATTCTACTAACTAAAATTCATTAAGTAAACCTAACACAAACGAAGTATCTTCCTTGACACAAAAGCTTCTGCATTTCAACGCATAAATACTGCAGGTACTCTTGAGATAAAGGCTCAGTTCAGTTTGTGTAAAAAAACAAATGAATTCCACTGCTTCAGTACCAATTCCTAATTCAAATACTGAAAGTTACTCCTCTTCAGCAGGCAGGCTCCTGTCCACATCAGGTTTAACTTGAACACCAAAGAAGTAAAATGCTCACATGTACGTGCACGCACACAAAGAGTGCCCACAACCAGCACCAGGCTCCTAAGGCACTTCCCTGTGCAGCTGAGGTTCAGGCAGCGCCCAGAGGCACCTATGCCCTGTGGCCCTCTAAGACTAGCCAGGACGTGCACTACTGACAGCGCTCACAGCTGCAAATACAGTCACTGCTGCTTTCTCCTCCAACCACTTGTCTACACACACATTCAAGCTGCGGGGGACTCCAAGCTATACACACAACATAAAACATTTAATCTAAGGAAGATTCCAGAGTCCCTCTTCAAGCAAAATCGGAAGGACTGCTCTTTCTTTTCTAGGTGGTAAATAGCTGTACACAAAACCCTCACAAAAGCCAAATTTAGGGATCTTGTACTAAAGCAGGCCTGGCCCATCACAAAGCCCAGGCACTCCTGAGCGAGGTGACCTCTGCAGTACATCTGTTTCTGTCATCAGGTGAAGAGATGCAAATCAGCCCCTCTGGTGAACTACAGCTGCTGCTCAGCATCAGTGAGCAAAAGCATCCAACTTCCCAAAGTCCAGCATAGGTCCCCAGCTCTTTCCCTCCTTTTCCTTTTTTTTTTTTTTTTTTTAAAGGGGTGGGGAAAGAAGAAAGGATGGAAAAAAGAAAACATGCTAAAATCCTTCTTCCCTGAACACTGCTGACATCAATTTTATGGCACTGAGGCATACCAGAAAAGTTATCCACTACCACAGCACACTTTCATGTGAGAAGTCCATGTGAAGGAATACGGAGAAGCAGATGCTGAATAGAACAGCACTCTTAACTGTTGGACTTCGGGTGAAGCATTTCTTCTCAGCCATCAACTGCCAAGCATAAAACACCTGATGGAAGTTCCCCCAGAAGCTGCTGGGACAGAGAAGATAACGTAGAATGGGGAGAATGAGCTTTGCGTGTCGCAGGCATACCTTCCAATGCTTGCTTCAGAGGCAGCATTTGTGCAGGCTAGAGACAGGTCCCAGTTCATGGGACCACACAGGAATTGCATGCGACCTGCAAGTAAGGCAACAAAGAAGGACTGGACCACACTGCCTGGGTCTGTCTAA